>NC_087350.1:47679604-48346479 GCF_030014295.1 Loxodonta africana
CCCTGGGCTGTGGATGAATAGGGCCATGAGCTGGTTGGTTTTGGAACCTCGACCCCCGGGGAAACGGTGGCTGGTGAGTGGAGTGGGGGGGCAGTGACGTAGGAGCTCCTGGGGCTTCGGTTTTGCCATTGTCTCCGGTGCAAATTCCTTGCTCACTTTTTGTGTTTTTGAATCTGGAAAATGAGTCCAGTACCCCTACGGGCTTCAAACTATTCAGAAACTCTGCTCCTGTATCAGACAGAGCGCCCTGCCCGCCCGGCCTGCGGGGCACCAGTTTCCACTCAGCCTTCTCGAGTTTCCAGGGGGTTTGGGGCCTCTCTCCTCGCGCCGCTTCCTCACCCCGGCCCTTGCTCTCAGTTTCCACTCCTCTGCTTTGAGTCTCAGCGGGCGCCGTGAGATCGGCGGTGGGGAGAGTTGACAGTCCTCAGTTCCCCCGGTGCCGCCCGCAGGTGGCCGGCCTGGGGAACCCCGGACTGCCCGGCACGCGGCACAGCGTGGGCATAGCAGTGCTGGGACAGCTGGCACGGCGGCTGGGTGTAGCTGAGAGCTGGGCGCGCGACCGGCGCTGCGCCGCCGACCTCGCACTGGCTCCGCTCGGGGATGCCCAGGTGGTCCTCCTCCGGCCTCGGCGGCTTATGAACGCCAACGGACGCAGCGTGGCCCGAGCCGGTGAGTGAGGGCTCCGGGGCCAGAGAGGGGGCCCTGGGCTGTAGCAGACCTCCCTATTGACCTGCAAGTGCCACATGGCTTTGGGTACTTGTAGGGGCCTCAGTTTCTTTATATGTGAAGTGGGTCTATTCTGGCCCCACTTTATGGGAGCCGAAAGTGGGGACCGGGTCCCTATAGGCAGATCCTGAAGTAACCAAGGCCACTGTCTCCATTTTGCCAAGCGGAGCTGTTCGGGCTGACTGCTGAAGAGGTCTACCTGGTGCATGATGAGCTGGACAAGCCCCTGGGGAAACTGGCTCTGAAGTTGGGGGGCAGTGCCAGGTAAGGCCCTGAAACAGTCAGGGTGGGGTAGGGACCCTGGCCTGACAGTTGGTGTGGCAGTAGGGGTGCTGACCTCAGTCTGGGCAAGAGATAGGGGCAGGGAGGTGTGGAAGGGCACTGACCCCAGGGAGGTACTAATTGCCCTTCCCATATCTCTTGAAGGGGCCACAATGGAGTCCGTTCCTGCATTAGCTGCCTCAACTCTAGTGTGAGTCTGCCCCCACTCTGTCCTGCACTGGGGCTGGTGTGTCACCATGGACCCCCCAACACTCTGAGTTCACCAAAGCTCCCTCTGCCTTTCTGTCTCCTCCACAGGCAATGCCGCGGCTGAGGGTGGGCATCGGACGCCCAACACACCCCGACGAGGTGCAGGCTCACGTGCTGGGCTGCTTCTCCCCAGCAGAGCAGGAGCTGCTGCCTCCACTGCTGGAGCGTGCCACTGACTTGCTCCTGGATCACATCCGGGAGCGAAGCCAGGGGCGGCCCATGCTGGGCATCTGATGCCATGGACATGGCTGCCAACCTGACTGCGATGCCCATATGCTCACCCATGTCCACAGAGCTGCCACGCCAACCTGCAGTATCCACTCTTTATATAACTCTTTTTCTCTGGGTTGCTGCAGGCAGCCCATGGAATAAAGGGGGGACTGTGGCCAGAATGGTCCATTTCTGGGGTAAGGAGTTAGTCTTCTTTCAATATCCTACTTAGGATGCACGCAAACTTCAGGAAGACTGAATTTTTTGAGCCTTCTTGGATAACCGAAGCAGTGAACCTGTAAGATTAAAGATGCAGGCTTGGAAGCTGAGGCTTCCTCTGGGATGCCTACCCTTACTCTGCCTGTAAGGGAGGAAATGCCTTAGTTGATTGAGGCCTTGCCACACCTTTCTTCAGCCCATTTTACAGATGGGGAGATGGAGGTTCAGAGCATTCCAGCCACATCCGCATGGTCACACAGCTGCGGTGTGGCAGAGTCCTGATTCACGCTCAGGGCTGGCTGCACCTGGGGCCCCTGGCACCCTCACCTCAGGGTTGCTGTATGCCTGGAGGGTTCCTACGCGGCTGGTGTGTGAAAGCAGCCTGAGGTCCTGAGGGTTGGGCGGGATGTGGGTCCGGCGCGGCACCAGGCCCAGGTCCCCTGGCTGGTAAGGGGTGATGCCAGACAGCTGCTGCAGCAGAGACCCCATCTTGGGTAGTTGGGTGCTGGGCAGGCTGTGAGGAGGGGGCTGGCGTCATCACCTCCATTTCATACATGAGGAGGCTGAGGCTCAGAAGCTTTTTGGAGAACCAGGCTTCTGGCCCGTGATTGGCTGGGGACAGCCCCTGGATGTGTCCCATGGCTGCTTCCCTTTGCCATGCTCCCCCTGACTATCTTCTCTGAGGCCACACATGGCCACCTGCTCACCTCTCCGTGGGTAGGCCTTGGAGATGGGCCTCCCAGTGGGAATACACAGCCATCTGTGGGTTCAGGGCTATGGATGAGCTGAGCATGGCCAGCAGCTGCTGCAGCATCTCTTTACGCTGCAGCTGGAAGACCACATCGAAGTCCCCATTCTCCTGCTCTTCTGAGTGCATCTGCCGGCAGGGGTGAGCTCGTGGGGTCAGGCCCATAGTGGCCCCAACACCCACTGTAGGAAACCCCAACCCCAGTGCCCATTTTTTCAAAAGTGAGACCCATCCTTTAAATGGGAGGACTGAGGCCCAAGGCCTTTGAGGCCCTCAGAGAAGAAACCCAGCTCTTGTGAAACACTGAAGGGCTCCTCCAGAACCAGAAGAGGATGGGCTTGCCAGGGATCTCTCCGGGGAAGAGGGGGCCTCTGACCCGGCCCAGCCTCCTCCAACAGCTCCCAAGCTATTCTCTTAGCAGCTTCTGACCCTGGCCAGCCTCTTGCTTTCACCACTTCCTGCTCACCTGCACAATGTCCTGTAGAAAGGAGGTGGCCTGGTTCAGGGTCATCTCCAGGCTAGCCCGAACCTTCTGCTCTTGGGTCAGCTCCTGCTGCAGCTGCTGCACCTTGGCCTGCTGCTGCTCCATTTGCAGGTTCAGCTGCTCTTTCTGGCTCCTGGGTCCAGGATGGGACAGTCAGCAGCCCTCCTGCCTCCTTGGGCCCTGCCATCTCTCTGGCCCCAGAGGAGCCAGCATCCAGCCCCAGGCCTCATCCTGTCTGACAGATGAGGCCTCTCTTAAGAGGATGTCACTGACCCATATCATGTGACAAACAAGGGACTGAGCTCAGTCCTGCCCCCCCCGCCCCCCGCCATGGGCCCCACCTCAGTGCCTGGTTGTCCTTCTGCAGTTGCTGGACCTTCTGCTCCAGGTGACCCAGCAGTCGGTGCAGCTTTCTCACCTCTGCTGTGCCCTGTTGCTGCTGGCGACACTTCTCAGTCAGCATGAAGATGATCTGCAGGGGCGACAGGGGCCTTTAGCCAGCCTTGCCTCCCCAGCTTCACACCATCAGAGTTCCTTGACCGTTTGGACAGAGGCCAGCCAATGCCCCAGGAGAGGGAATAACCAGCTGGGGGGCCCAGCACCACTGCTGGGCAGAGCCCCAAACTTCCCAGGGATAGGCTTCACTCTAACAAGTTGTGGGGGCTCTAAAACAAGTGAAGAAAAACCGGAGCTGGGCCCAGCATCCTGCAGCCCCCATGGGGGGACCCTCCCCTCACTGCTGCATCTCCCCATTATTTTTCCAGCCCGGGGTCTACCCTGCCAGGCTGTTCCCTTCCCCCAGTAGAGCAGGGCCCCTAGGGTTCCCTCCTCTGTGTGCCATACGCCCTGTGACAAGGGCTGGGTGGGCGCACCTTCTGGTGACCTCTGCTTTGCCTGGCCATGACCTTCTGGGTGTCTTCCAGCAGCTCCACCTGTTTGTACAGGGTGCCTTGGATGCCCTGGAGCTGTTCGTTCTCTTGCAGCAGCTGCATGCCGTGCCGGGACAGCTTGGACAGCTGTATGGAAATGGTGCTGTTCTCCTGGATGGCCCGCTTTGTGGTCTCCCACATCTGACTGCTGGCTACCTTGCGGAACTCATTGGCCACCACGTTCACGCGCTGGATGATCTCCTTCTTTAGTCTGGTCAGGAAGGGCAGGAGTGAGTGGGAACCAGGCAGGGTGGGCGCAGGCCCCGGCACCCCTCATGTCCTGTGAGGGCAGGACCACAGGAGGGGGCGGGGCCACGGGCAGGAATTGTTTCACTGTAGACCCTTTTGTACCTTTTGAATTTTAAACCGTATCAATGTATAATTACCTATTAAATATAATCTAAATCACTAAGTGGCAAGACAAAGTCCAGAGGCTCTCCAGTGCCAGTGTGAGGCTGGGGAGCTTATTCATTTTTCTCCCATTCCTCCAAAAATTACCAGTCAGGATTCTGGGGAGTAGTCAGCTAGGTTGGGGAGCTAGTGACCTAGTCCAATCCCCCACCCCCACCCCCCAGTTAGAATCTGAGGCCTGAGGTCTGGGATGTGCTTGGCTGCAGTGATAAAGGCCCTACAGGGTGCTGGCCCAGCACCTGGCCTGCCCACCTGTCCTTGTCCAGCACGGACTTCTTCTCCAAGTTGTATACATAGTCCTTGTAGTTGTTTTCCTGCTTCTGCAGCTGGTCCTCCAGGGTCGTGAACTTGTCCGTGAGCTCCTCTTTCTGCAGCCGGAACTCCTCCAAGGCTGCCAGCTTTCCCCCTGGCACCACAGGGTACAAGGCCTAGTGATCCCCCCCCCCACTTCCTGCAAGTCCTCCTGTCCTTATGTTTCCTGATCCAGGGGACTGGAACCCTGTCCTGCCCCCATGCTTTTGCCCACTGTTATCTGGAACACCCCCCTCCACTAATCTTAGGAAGCCTCATTCAGGTTCTACCCCTCCAAGAAGTCTCCCTCCACACTCTGCCCCCTCTCACAAAAAACATTTGAACACCTCTGGGCCAGGAACGCATGACGTCATGAGAGCCTCACGACAGCCTTTGCAGCTGGGTGACCTTGGGCAAGACCCACTTCACCTTTTTGAGGTGTTTCCTCATCTGCATACGGGGTGACAGTATTTCTTGCCTCGCAGGATTGCCGGGACAATTCAGGAAGAGAATGTGTGCGAAGTAGCACAAGCTGTCGTTACTCAAAATTGAGGGTCAGAGAGGAGAAGTACTTGCCCAAAGTCACAAAGATAGTGGTAAGGCTGGGATTTGAGCCCAAAGAGCCAGAGCCCCGATTTCCTGCATTGTGGTGTGCGCCCACCCACAGGCTGGCCCACCAGAGCCCCCTCACCAAGGATGATGTTCTCCGTGGTGAGCTGGTCCTTGGTCTCCTGGAACTCGTGGCGCACCTGGGCTAGCTGGGCCTCGAAGGCATCCTTCTCCATCTCCTTGGCCAGCTGCAGGCTTTGGAGCTGCTCATTGAGGTCGGTGATCTCATCCACCCGCTGGTTGAGCGTACGCTTGAGGAAGGCCACGATCTCCTTCTTGTTGTTGGCCAGCTGTTCGAACTCCTGGCGGAACAGCTTCTCCTGCACAGACAGCTCATCCCACTTCCGCTGGTACCTGGGGTGGGCGGTGCATGGGTCCTGGGGTCTGCGATACGGGGGTGATCCCCAGGGTGGGGCCAGGCAAGCCAGGCGTCCAGTATAGCTGGGCCCACTCTCCCGGACTTTCCTCACCCACACACGTCCCCTCTCTCCTTAGTAAAGGAGCTTTGAGGCTCCTCCCCATCTGAACCCAGCCTCTTCTACAACCATGCCCCCTGAAAGAGTCAACACTTTATGAAGTCCTCACCGTGTGCCAGGTGCTGTGCTAAGAACTTTACGTTCATTACATCACTAGAAAGCAAGCTCTCGAAGACAGAGCCCTTGTCTGTTATGTTCACAGCTGTGTCCCTAACACCTAGGATGGTACCTGGTACATGCTAAGTGCTCAGTATATTTGCTGAATCCTCACAACAACTGGTAAGGAAGTAGGTACTATGGTGCTTATGCCCATTTTACAAAAAAGGAAACCGAGGCTCAGAGAGGTGAAGGGAACCCCTAGTTAGTAAGTAGCAGAATAAGGACTTGAACCCAAGTCAGTCTGACCCCAAAGCTGAGGCTCTTAACCACAGTGCCAGCTGCCATAGTGGGCTGGCCCTGCACCAGTCCCTAACACTTCAGCATTTCCCATTTCCAAGCCTTTGCAACCGCGGTCCCATCTGCTGTGACATTTCCTTACCCTTTTCCATTGAATGAACCCTGGTGTTGCCACATTTTGGCCCTTTCTTGGACGCACTCCTCTAGACTGGCCCTATGCCACTGGGATCTGATGTGTGTGTTTTCTCCACTTGGCAGACACGGTATCTCCTCTACCTCTGTATTCTTGGAGCAGAGGGCTTGGCAGATAGTATGCACCCAGTAACTGTCTGCCGATTCTTCAAATACATTCCATCTGGTCTCTCAACTCGAGGGAAGCTTGAGAATTTTTAAGAGCATCATGTAATCGATGTACTGGTTTTCAGTGGAATCACTGATAGAAGTTATTTGCAAGATGTTTTATAATTCATGCATGGCTACTGCACACAGACCACTGGAGTAGGGAGATGAATGAGCTGCTTTGTGGAGTGCAGACATGGTCTGACGCTGTGTGATCAGCCTTAGCTCACTCAGGAAGCAGGCTACCTGGGGGAGTCACAGAGGCCAGTGTTCCTGTCCTGGAGCCTCCTCCTCCTGGGGGTGATTTCCCCTCTCTGAGCCTCAGTCCCCCTACCTGTGCAACGGGGATGACCTCAGGACCTCTTCTGGGATTGTTATGAGGACTCTGGGAGCAGAAATGGGATGAGGAATCCATTTTCCCTCAAAATCTCAAAGCCTCCCAATGCTACCTATGGGGAAACTGAGGCTGGGGGTAGAGTGGGTCCTGGGCATCACATGGAAGGTCAGTGGCAGAGCCCAGGTCAGAACACAGGCCTAGGGACTCCTGGCTGAGGCTGCACAACGGCCACCTCTGAGGGGGCTCCTGACCCCCACCAGGGCTTAGCACTGCCAGAGCAGGACTAGCTTCCCTTCCCTGCCCACCCACCCACCGGGCCAGCCTGTCTTCCAGGTCTCGGATCTGGATGTGGTAGAACTCCCGGGTCTCCGTGTCGAAAACCGGTTCCATGTTGGCTGTGTTGGGATCCTTCTTCCCCCCTTTCTTCTTCTTGATCTCGAGCTCCTTGCCCCCCTTGCTTGCCTTCTTTTTGGGAGCCATGGCTGGTAGCAACCACTGCCTGTAGGGGCTCTTTAAGAGGCTAGGTGGTTGCTAAGGCACTTGACTCCATACATAGTAACAAGCTGAGGGAGTGAGACTGGGTTTAAAGGGACCCTGCCCTCTTCTTAGCTGAGCTGCGGACTGGTGACCAGCCTCTCCCTCCAAGGCAGGCAACTGACCATGTCTGAGACCAGGTTGCTAGACTCTTGGGGGCACTCTTTTGGGCTCTGAGATAACCCCTTCTTCCCCCAAGTGGAAATCAGAGATGTGGGGAATATCAATCACCCAAACCTACTACCCTTGAGTTGATTCTGACTCACAGTGACCCTGTAGGACAGAGTAGAACTGTCTCAGAGGGTTTCCAAGGCTGTAAATCTTTGCGGAGGCAGACTGCCATATCTTTCTCCCAGGGAGTGGCTGGTTGGTTCAAACTGCTGGCTTTTTGGTTAGCAGTGGAATGCTTAACCAGTGCACTACCAGGGCTTCCTTGTGGAATATCAAAAAAAAAAAAAATTTTTTTTTTAGGCCCTAGAAATTACTATCCATTCCCTTTGGCAGATCAGAAGATGGAGGCTCAGAGAGATGTGGGGACTTCCCCAAGCCACCCAGGACCAGAAGCCTGTCACCTGGCCCTGGGCCAAGGAGCGCCTCCCCTGAGGCCTCAGACCATGTGGCTCACAATTGGTGATGCAGCCCCATCATTCTGTCCACTTCGCCCAAAGCAGAGGGTAGGGAGAGCAGTACGGTAAGAAATAGACATTTAGTGTCAGGGGCTTCTGTGCTGTGGTCCCAGGACCTAGCACGTCCCTATTCAGTGGCTGGTTCAGGTTTTTTCACACAACTTGGTGCAGGTGGTGCATCTGCCCAGTGCTGACACTGGGCAAACCAAGGCCTGTACTGTGGCTTTGGGCTGGGTTGCAACAGCCTGGGGCTGGGGGAGGTGAAGGTGGGAGATACCTGCTGGCCAGCTGCCCAGGTTGGCAGCTGTGTGCCCCAGCCAGGCTCTGCCCCTCCGTCTCTGTAAAAATGCCTGGAGGGCAGAGTCTGACCTCTTCTGTCTTCACAAGGGGGAGGAAGAATCAAGATCAACAGCCCAAAGCTGATTCCTATGAGGTGGAGGTCACACATGCCTTCTCCCTCCGTAGTCTTTACCAATTCCAGCACCAACCATCTCTCCCACAGCACTCTCTACTTTTCTGTTGGGTTTGATAATTCATTGCAATGACCACACAGAACTCATAGACAATACTTATGATTATGGGGTTTATTGGGGAAGTTAACAGTTACAATTCAGGCTCAGGAACACTCAGGATACAGTTCTTCCATCAGGACAGCCTCTTCCCAGCCATGCTTGCAGGCACGCCTTCTCCCTGGCCCTTGGCCTTTGCCCAGAGGCACTTGGCTTTCTCTCTCCATGGGCTGGGAAGCCCACCACACTGTTTCCTGCTGCTGGGTTTCTGCTGTCACTTCTTGCTGCCTTCAGTGTTACAGCTCTCTCTCTGTCTCCTGGTTCCAGGAGCTTCTTATCACAGGGATCCCCAGTCCAAAGGACGCGCTCTCCACTCCTGGCTGTTGTTCCTTGGTGGTGGTAGAATCCTCTCTCTCTCACTCTCACCTTTGGGGTGGCTAATTTCAAGCCTAGCGGGATGGCAAAACTGACCAGTCCTTTTGGTGGGCCACAATTACCCTATCTGCACAGTCCCACCCAAGTGATTGGGTTAGAAGACCATGGCCAGAAAGGCCACACAAAAGGGATCAATTGCACTGCTCTTTCTCTTAGCCCTCATCTCACTGCCAGCTGCCTGTTTGCATGCTTGTCCACCACCAGTCCAGGTGCTCACTGGGACAGCGGCCAGGTCCTCATCAAACATATTGTCCTAGTGCTTGGCTATAGCTCTGTCCTGAAAGTCTGGTGAATAGAGAAAGGGAAGCTCATCACTACCTCAGCAAATGTAGCTTGTTTTAGGGGCTAGATCTTGTGAATGGTAGGATCCTTGGGTGGCAGCAGAGGGATGAGAGCCTTTGGGAGTTGGTGAGGGTAGGTGTTTACTATTGGCCAATGAGGCTGATTGGAGCAGTGGTTGGTTACAGGGGGCCCAAGTTAGGGTACTGTCTCTTATAGCCAGTGTGACCTTGCGCCAGTGGCCTAACCTCTTAGCTGGTTAAAGTGGGGAGAGTAACAGTACCTACCGCTCAAAGACTGTTCTAGGGACTGAGTGAGACCTTGTCTGTAAAGTTCATAGCATGGCCCAGTAGGCGCTCAATAAGTGGTGGCCAATGTTGTCATTAGCAGAGCAAGTAAGTGAAGCTCCAGCCTGCTTTGTGGGTTGGGCAGCCTTTAGAATTTCCAATACCTCTGTACCCCCCACCTATAGAGATCTCTTTGTTTCCCAGAGTGTCTGTTCTCTGCAGACTAGAGCAGCCTGGGAAGGCAGAAACATGATTGGCAGAGGGGAACAAGCACCCACACTTGCGCACTGGCTTCGGCCTTTGCATGAACCTTTTTTTGGTGGAGCCCCATGGCAGTGCAGTGAGCTCTGCCTTACCAAGACTGCTGAGCGGTGACACTGAGGCCCTAGAGGAAAGAGGCCTGGCCCAGTGACCAAGACCCAGGGGCTGACAGTGGGGCTGCCCCTCCAGCCCAAAGAAATGTTACTCTTGAACCCACCCCCCCCCCCACTCCTCTGCCTTCTCACCACCCCTGTGGGCAGCTTCTCCAACAGGAGTCTTAGCAAGGGTTCCCCATGGTGTCCACCAGCTGCCCTTTCTTCCTCCCCATTCTTCCCCAACTTCTACTTTCTTTTACCCATCTCAGGGAGTAGCTCTGAGTTTCCAGCCCGATTGGGCAGTGTGGCCAGCAGCCCCCTAAGGCAGCCTGGAGCCTACAGGTGATGTCAGCTCTGAGACCTGTACTCTGCTCTTTCTGAGCACCAGGCTTGCTCCACAGGGCAGGGATAGACTTATTAGTGTGGCTGAGTCATATAGCACTAGTGACCAATGGGGCTACTAGACCAGTCTCCCTGTGATGAGGACAGGTTGGAGGGATATCCTTTTCTGGGATTTGCTTGGGGATTCTCACCAAAGCTCCCTATTTTGGGGCCTCAGGCCATCTTGAACTGCCTTCTGTGTCTTCCTTTTGGGACTGGTGATGGCGGGTCTGGAGTTAAGGGACCAGCTGCAGGACCACTAAGTGCAGAGGCCCCTCCAGCAGCTGGGTCTTTGGAGAGGAGCTGGCATAGCACCTGCAGCTCAGCAGAGTGCAGCATGAGCCTACGGTGGCCGGTGGGGCCGGGGCTCTTCTGCCTCTGTAACAGAGTATCAGGCCCTGGAGGGAAGGAAGCCTAGGCTCCATGGAGATAGGGAGGCCGGGCCTCTATAGAGCACATTACATAAACCAAAAACCAAACTTACTGTCATTGAGTCGATTCCAACTCATAGTGACCCTATAGGACAGAGTAGAACTGCCCCATAGGGTTTCTAAGGCTGTAAATGTTTGTAGGAGCAGACTGCCACATCTTTCTCCTGTGGAGTGGCTGGTGGGTTTAAACTGCTGACCTTTCGGTTAGCGGCCAAGTGCTTTAACCAGGGCTCCTATAGAGCACGTGCCATGGCAGGGATTAACTCAGAGTATATGTGTGTGTGTGTCTGTGAGTGTGTGATACCTGTCCTCCACTGTTGTAAACTCATGAAGGCCCAATCTGTCTCGTTTGTCCATCCCCAAAGCCTAAAACGAAGGTTGGCGCATAGTAAGTGCTCAGTAAGCATCTGTTAACTGACTGAATAAGATAGCAAGGCGTGGGATTTCTGGAATGGCTAAATAAGGAGCTTCATGGACCCTCTCCCCAGCAAAACAACAATTTAACTGGTGAAGATTATAAAACAAATGATCATTTGGAGTCTCTGAAAATTGTCCTAAGGGTGTTCAGCAAAGGGAGAAACATTCCTTTAAGAAATCTACTAAATTTCCATAAGAACAGTGAGAGTCAGTAGCATTGGTGTTACGCCGAGCAACCTCACCCACCCCCGCTCCACCTCTGTGGTACAGAAGCTTTATCTGAGGTGTTCTACTCTAGGCAGGTGTGGCCAAGAAGACAGGGTTCCTTCTCCTCCCAGCCCCCAGTCTGGGGCTACAGTTTCACCCCGGGAGGGGCAGGTGCTGGCATTTCTCCCTCTCCCCACCCTCCAAGCCCTATGTTGCAGAAGCTCTATTCCCAGCAGGTGCAGCAGAGATGACCCGTCTCCCTTGCCCCACCCAGCCCCCCACTCTTAGGGCAGAAACTAGGGAGGTGCCACACTGGGAGGGGCAAGCCAAGAAGACCAGGGGCTGCCACCCACCAGTGCCCACTGGTAGAGTGGGTGTCAGTCGAGGAAGAGTAAGTCCTGCCCCAGCTCTGGTGCAGTGGCACAGGGATTCTGCCCCGGGGATGGGCAGGCCATGAGGACAAAGAGCTCCACAGCTCCATCTGCGGGGACTGACTTTATTTGGATCCAAGTTTGGAAAACTCCATGCCTAAGGGCATGGTCAAAAACAATGGAGGACCTCCCCAGCCTATGGCCCCTCGGACACTCTGCTAACTCAATACTGACACCACTCCCAAAGCCCACTTTTCAGACAAAGATTAGACAGGCCTATAAAACAAACAATAACGCACGTGAGGAACGTGCTTCTTAGTTCAATCAAATATATGAGACCATATGGGCAGCTCCTATCCAAAAGCAAGACAAGAAGGCAGGAAGGGACAGGAACTGGATGAGTGGACACAGGGAACTCAGGGTGGAAAGGAGGATCGTGCTCTCACATTGTGGGGGTTGCAACCAAGGTCACAAACAATATGTGTACAAATTTTTGAGTGAGAAATTGAGCTGTAAACTTTTACATCAAGCACAATAAAAAAATAAAAACAAACAACAACAAAAAACAATGGAGATCTTGGTGGAAAGCAATTAAGAGGAGGCTGGAGTCCTGGTGGCGCTGTGGTTTAGAATTTGGCTGCTAACCTAAAGGTTGGTATGAACTCACCAGCTGCTCTGTGGAAGAAAAATGTGGGAGTCAGCCTCCGTAAAGACTTGGAGCCCTGGTGGCGCAGTGGCTCTTACAGCCTTGGAAACCCTACGGGGCAGTTCTACTCTGCCCTTTCATGTCACCATGAGTCGGAATGCACTCAAGGGCAACGGGTCTTTGGTAGCTTCATGAAATGAATGGCAGAGCAGCAGATGTTGAATAGAACCAAGGAAAGAGACAGCCAAGAGGAGCACACCTGGGATTATTGTAGTCAACTCTGAAGGTCAGGTAGGCTATGCACTAGGCTGCACCCACTCAGAAGCAATCGGAACAGGACAGGGGCTGGCTTGAAAGCACTGCCAAGGCACACACGGACCCATCAACACAGAGCTGGGACCTCACTGGCACCAGGGGCTGAAACACTCTGAGCAAATGCTGAACAATAAACTGCTCTGACCCAGGGGTGACTCCTAGGCATTCAGGCTTTAAGATAATATCACAGACATCCCTGGGAGGCAGGGAGAGTGTGTGTATGCCCAGGGCTGGACCCTTTCTGGAAGGATCAGAGAGGGGATCTCCAAGCTTGGTGTCCCTGGCTGAATGTGGGACAAAACACTTGAAGAATTACCTGAACTGTGATAGCAACCTCCAAGCCATACACACACCAATGGTAAAGGCTAAAATCCGACAGTAAATACAATGGGCTTAACCGCAGCCTTTGATCAGTTAGTGGCCAGGAGCGACCCGTAGAGGAAAAAATCTCAGCTGAGACATCAGAGCGCTGAGGGAACTAGCTTCACAGAATTTGTTTAGCCAAGTAACTAAATAAGCAACCGAGCAAACTGGGTTGTTGGTAGAAGTGGAGAAATTGGACTTCAAAATTAAAAACTTTTTTGCATCAAAGGACATCAAGAAAGTAACAAGACAACCTGCAAAATGGAATAAAATGGTTGCAAATCATACATCTGGTAAGGGATGTTGTCTTAGGCTAGGTATTTTAGAGAAGCAAAACCAGTGAGGTATATATATATATATATATAAAAACCTGTTGCCATCAAGTTGACTCTTAGTGGCTCTATAGGACATAGTAGAACCGCCCCATAGGGTTTCCAAGGTGTGGCTGGTGGATTCGAACTGGTGACCTTTTGATTAGCAACTGAGCTCTTAACCACTGTGCCACAAGGATTCCAAAAAAAAATCCAATTAAAAAGTGGGCAAAGGATCTGAATAGACATTTCTCCAAAGAAGATATACAGGTGGCCAATAAGCACATGAAAAGATGCTCAACATCCTTACTTATCACAGAAATGCAAATTAAAACTACAGTGAAATGCTACTCGACACCAACTAGAATGGCTGCAATAACAAAAAGACAGATATTAACAAGTGCTGGCAAGGATATGGAGAAACTGGAATCCTCCCTTGCTGCTGGGTATGTACCCAAGAGAAATGAAAACTTATATCCATACAAAACCTCATACATGAATGTTCACAACAGGAAAAAAGTGGAAACAACCCACATATCCATCAACTAATAAATGGATAAACACAATGTGGTATATCCATACCACAGAGTACTGTTCGGCAATAAAAAGGGTTGAAGTATTGATACATTTCACAATTTGGATAAACCTTGAAAACATTATACTAAGTGAAAGAAGCCAGTTACAAATCAACCATATATTGTATGATTCCATTTGTATGAAATGTCCAGAAAAGGCAAATTTATAGAGACAAAAAGTAGATTAGTGATTTCCAGATGCTGGGAGGAGGGTTGGCTGGGAGAAGGAATGGGGAATGATAGCTAATGGGCACAGGGTTTCTTTTTGGGTTGATGAAAATGTTCTAAGATTAGATGGTGGTGATGGTTGCACAACTAAAAATATACTAAAAGATAATGAGTTGCACACTTTAAACGGGCGAATTTTACGGTATATAAAATAAATGTCAATTAAGCTCTTTAAAAAAAAAAAAAAAAGACAGAATGGAGGCAGTATGTGGACTGGGCTTGAATTTCACTCTACCCCTTACCAGCACTGAAACCTTGGGCAGGTGGCTTCACCTCTGTGAGCCTAGATTTTTCCATCTGAAAAATAAGGGTGTTAACAGTGCTGGTTCACAGGTGATTATGAGGACCCTGTAAGAAAAGAAAGCATGTAAAGGGCCCAAGTGAAAAGCCCAGCACTTAGCACCTGATGAGTTTACAACCAATGGTTGCTGTGGTCACAACCAGATGGTGCCTGGTAACCACCACCGACTGCTCTGACGGGGAGGGGTCACAACAGAGGGTCCTGGACAGAGCTGGAGAAAAATGTAGAACAAAATTCTAACTCACAAAAACAGACCAGACTTGCTGGGCTGACAGAGACTGGAGAAACCCCCGAGAGTACAGCTCCTTGATACCCTTTTAACTCAGTACTGAAGTCGCTCCTGAGGTTCACCCTTCAGCCAAAGATTAGACAGGTCCATAAAACAAACAATAACACACATAGCTCAATCATGTACATGAGACTAAGTGAGCACAGCAGCCCAGGGGTAAGGGTGAGAAGGCAGGAGGTGACAGGAAAGCTGAATGAATGGAAATGGGGAACCTGAGATTGAGAAGGCAAGAGTGCTGACACATCGTGGAGTTGGCAACCAATATCACAAAACAATATGTGTCTGAATTGTTTAATGAGAAACTAATTTTCTCTGTAAATCTTCACCTAAAGCACAATTAAAAAAAAAAAAAGGTTGCTGTGATGATAATCATGACGATGGTTTGACAATTTAAATAAAGCTGTAAACCAATTTTTGAAGAACTAAAATAGATAGGGCAGTTTACAAGGGGAAGGAGTGGAGGGTTCACCGGTTCTGGGATAAAGAGCCCAGCCTGCTTTTCCAGGAGGGCTGACACACTCCCGATTCCTGGGCAGAAAACTGCCCAGCTTCAAAACACCCAACACTTTTTTTTTGTAAATTGTGTTTTAGGTGAAAATTTACAGCACAAATTAGTTTTCCATTAAAAAATTTATACACAAATTGTTTTGTGACATTGCTTGCCATCCCCAAAATGTATCAGAACTCTTTTTTTTTTTTAATTTTGTTGTTGTTGAGAACATACACAGCAGACCATACACATATACACCAATTTCTACATTGACAATTCAGTGACATGGATCACATTCTTCATGTGGTGTGACCATTCTCCCCGTCTTTTTCCAAATTGTTCCTCCTCCATTAACATAAACTCACTGTCTCCTAAATTTTCTATCTGCTCTTTTGAATTGTTGTCGATTTGATCCCATATAACCCAAAAACCAAACCCACTGCTGTCAAGTCGATTCTGACTCATAGTGACCCCACAGGACAGAGTAGAGCTGCCCCGTAGGGTTTCCAAGGAGTAGCTGGTGGATTCAAAATGCCAACCTTTCGGTTAACAGCTGAGTGCTTAACCACTGTGCCACCAGGGCTCCTTGATCCCCTATAAGTAGTTCTTAAAAGAGCACAATGCGCAAGGCAGACATTCTTTGCTAATAATAAACTATTAAAACTCTGACACTTGCCTAGTCAATAATTAATCCATTCATTCATTCTGTTTCTTTATTCAGCTAATAGGCCCTTGGTCCTTTGCCCTTTTTCAGTTGAGCAGCCTTGTGCTGGGGGGCATTCATCAGATGTACACACAAAGGGCGGAATTACAACCTGTGATTTGGTGTCAGTAAGGGAAGGCATAAAGAGCTACAGGAGCATGGGGAGTGCCAAGAACAGCTTCCACCATGGACCTCTTCATGGAGGCACTAGGCATGAAGGAGGAGATGTTACCACGTTGTGGGGTGGGTGGGAGGTGGGGAGAGAGTGCAAAGGCCCTGAGGCAGGGGAAACACCTCAGGTTTCATAAGGCCAGGGAGGCTGCAGCTCAGAGAGGCAGCCAGGCCAGACCACACAAGTCTCCTAGGCTGGAGAAGGAGCTTGCCTTTTATCTGATCAGCAACACGAATAGAGTTTCCAAATTGCGTTTTAATCGGAGCCCTGTTGGCGCAGTGGTTAAGAACTCGGCTGCTAACCAAAAGGCTGGCAGTTCAAATCCACGAGCTGCTTCTTGAAAACCCTATGGGGCCGTTCTACTCTTGTCCTGCAGAGTTGCTATGAGTTGGAATCGACTCAAAGGCAACGGGTTTGGTGTTTAAGCATCATATCATAAGAGTTCTAGATAGATTGCTACATTTAATCCATACAGAAGTCCTATATGGGAGACACTTACATCATCCCCATTATACTGATGTGAAAACTGGACAAGCAAGGCTAACTCATCTAGGTCACACGGGGAAGTCAAAGCCAGGCTCAACTCCAAAGCCTGTGCTCATAACCATTATGCAATGAATACCGAGAATATAAAGTGCCCACCCTCTTAGGAAAAGACTACTCTGGGGCCAAGGTAACAAGTAGCCACCAGAACCAGTTCTAAATGTGGTTAATCAATGAGTAATCATTTTTAATTATTTCAGCAACCATACTTCGGAAAGTCAGCCAATCAGAAACTGCCTCGCTGCACTAACCACATCCCTGCAGCCAAAGGCAACCAATCCCCAAACATTCCAGCTCAGTTTTCACCTTCCTCAAACCCTATCAGGGAAACTGTGTCTTACAAGTTCCAACCTCTGGCCCAGCAGGAAACAAATTCAGCTTTTTTTTTTTAAGGTCAGTTTATTAAGTTCAAGGATGAAAGTTATCAGAAGCACATGCTACTGGAAATTATTTTTTCTTAGAAAAAAAGGAAGGAAATCAAAACGCTCTGAGCATAGCCACAGATGCGGTGGCAGTCACGCCTCTCTGCAGATGGGGACAGCCCATTAGTCGGCTGAGTCACTCTCTGGGTCAGCAGGACTGTAATGTGGGTCTTCCTCAACATCCTCCAGCTCCAAGTCATCCGGTTCCTGGAACAACGACTCACCTACTTCCACGTTATTTCCAGCATTCTCCAAAACTCAAAACCCATTGCCATGGAGTGGATTCCAACTCATGGCGACCCTACAGGACAGAGTAGAATGGCCCCACAGAGTTTCCAAGGAGTTCCTGGTGGATCCGAACTGCTGACCTTTTGGTTAGCAGGCGTAGCACTTAACCACCACACCACCAGGGTCCAAGCCATCTGGTTCCTGGAACAAAGACTCATCTACTTCCACGTTATTTCCAGCATCCTCCAAGAACGGGGTATCAGGTGTGTCAAGGTTATGATCTGTTTCAAGTAGCTGTTTCCCACTTAATTTGTTTTTTCCTGCTTATTCATCTTCTTTCATTTGTTTCTTTTTAATTTCCAAGAGTTCTGCCTCAAACTTGGCCTTCCAACTTAAGAAATTCCCCATTGTAACAGGAGTGCCACGAAACAGTTGCTTTTCAGCTTCTTTTTCTTTTTTGTTTCTTTTCTTCTTCTCTTCTAGTTTTTATTTGATCTATTTAACTTTTCTTGCACAGCTGTCACTAAAGATCATCACCATACCAGGGTTTCCTTCTGCCTGTAATGCTAATAATTTTAAAATGTCTTAGACATCACTATCTGTTAGATTTTCCTGGGAGAATGTTTCATAAAGGAGAGCGTCATCTGGGTATTTTTCACTGTATGTAAACCTGAGCGTAGTCTGGACAGTTGCATCATTTTCTCCAGCCTCAGATGTCACTGTAATGGTGAAGCGGGGTGGAGTTTCTGATAATTAACTGTGAAGGAGTCGGGCTAGATGGACTTCGGAGTTTCCAGCTTGTTGCGCTGCTCCTCGCTGGAATCTGTCCTCATGACCCTCGCCTCTGCCCATGGATCGCCCAGACACCAAGGTGGCGCGTTGCAGCCGGGACTGCGGCTGAGCCCAGAGGGCGGCCGGGTGGGTGCAGGTGCAGAGTCCCTGGCTGGGAGGCCCGGGACCCAAAGCCAAGCCCGGCCTGTGGAGCCACAGCCCCGCGTGGGCTTCTCCAAATTCAGCTTTTTTTTTTTGTTTCAGATATTAGTGGTGGCCTTTTTCTTCCTTACCCTGCTAAGTGTCGATATTAATTTAACACACTTTTTTTTTTTTAAACTGTCTCCTGGGCAGGCCTGCGGATGTCTGCAGGCCCACGCCCTTAAATAAGGCTTCCTCACTGGTGGACATGAACGTGGGGCCGGCCAGGAAGAACGTGCTCTGGTGGCAGCTCTGGCCAACCTCCACTTAGCAAAGCCGAAACTCTGCCCTTGGCCAGAGCTGCCCTCCTTAGGGAGTGCCCCATCTGTCGAGGCATTTCTCAGACTTTTCGGCTTCTGTGGGACACTTAATCAGTTGATCTTGAAGGACAACTCCAGACTTGGCTGATTCAGCAGTGCAAGTGCGTGACCAAAGAGCTGGGTTCTTGAACCCATTCCTTGGTCGTTTCATGTGCTGGCAGCTCTCCTGGCGGTCCAAGATGCCTGCTCAGCACCAGGCATCCCAGGCTGCCTGGGCTATGCCCTGGAGAAGGCGAGGGGCCTTCTTCTTATCAGCAAGGAGCACTTCCAGAAGCCTCTAAACCAAAAACACCAAACACGTTTCCACTGAGCCGATTCCAACTCATAGCAACCCTATAGGACAGAGGAGAACTGCCCCATAAGGGTTTCCAAGGAACGGCTGGTGGATTTGAACGGCCGAACTTCTGGTTAGCAGCAGTAGCTCTTAAACACTGTGCAACCAGGGCTCCTACATTTGGGAAATTGCCCCTGCTGGTGCCCAAGACAGTCACTGGCAGTGGGTATGGCTGGAAGGGACTATAGACATCTTGCAGGGAGGTGGCTTGTCTGAACAACACCAGGATCTGCTAACAAGAAAAAAGGGGTGGAGAAAGACCTCTTTCAATGGTAATTAGAGAGTCTGTAGTAATGGGTAATGAGCACACATAGGCCACCAACTTTACCTAAATTGGAAAAGCACAGACTCACCAACATTCTTAAAATAATTCGGGGAGCTAGATGAACCCCTGAAACTACTGCCCTGAGATAGTCTTTAAACACTAAACCAAACTAACACCCCCTGATGTCTTCTTAAAACCAAACAATAGTTTACCTTAACTAGTAGAAAATATTTGCCTTGACCATTATGCTCTTTTAAGAACTATCCATATGGGATCAAAGTGACAACAGCAACTTGAAAGATGAGATGGGAAGGAACTTTAGGGGACAGGAAGTTTATATTAATGGAGGAGGGACAACTCAGAAAAGGAGGGTGAGAATGGTTGCAAAACTCAAAGAATGTAATCAATGTCACTGAATTGCACATGCAGAAATGTTGAATTGGTATATATTTTGCTGTGTATATCCTCAACAACAACAAAAAAAGAAAAAGAAATTTTAAATAATTTAAAAGTACACACAAAATCTTAAACACTAGCAAGCAGCCATCTAAGATGCATCAATTTGTCTCAACACACCTGGATCAAAGGAGAATGAAGAACACGAAGGACACAATATAATTACGAGCCCAAGAGGCAGAAAGGGCCACATAAACCAGAGACTACATCAATCTGAAACCAGAAGAGCTAGATGGTGTCTGGCTACAACCGATGACTGCCCTGGCAGAGAACACAACAGAGAACCCCTGAGGGAGCAGGAGAGCAGTGGGATGCAGACCCCAAAGTCTTATAAAAAGACCAGAGTTAATGGTCTGACTGAGACTAGAAGGACACTGGTGGTCATGGCCCCCAGACCTTCTGTTGGCCCAGGACAGGAACCATTCCCAAAGCCAACTCTTTAGACAGGGATTGGACTGGACAACGGGTTGGAGAGGGATGCTGGTGAGGAGTGAGCTTCTTGGATCAGGTGGACACTTGAGACTATGTTGGCATCTCCTCCCTGGAGGGAAGATGAGAGGGTATAGGGGGTTAGAAGCTGGCAAAATGGACACGAAAAGAGACAGCGGAGGGAGGGAGCGGGCTGTCTCATTAGGGGGAGAGCAATTGAGAGTATGTAGCAAGGTGTATACAAGTTTTTGTGTGAGAGACTGACTTGATTTGTAAACTTTCACTTAAAGCACAATAAAAATTAAAACACACACACACAAAACTAAATTAGAATAGTTTCCCACCATGGAGAAGGAAGGCATTGTTTACAACCATCCACTCAGGGCAGGATATTCATCTGGCTCAATGACCTCAGTGAGCGGGCCAGGTCATTTTGTTTTCTTTTCCTCTTTATTTCTACTGAATTGGAACATTCTAATTTACGGGAGATGGCAGCATGTGCCAGAGAGTTCTTGATAGTCAGGTCAAACACGGATATTCAGTTCCTTACTGAAATATCCTTTGCCCAGTCACACACTAGGTCAATAAGCATATCACACACTCAAAAGCTGGAGGGTAGAAAGTTTGACTTGGGAGACAGCAGCAAATTAAATCCTTGTAACAGTCACTTTTGCTGTGTAACAAACCATCCCCAAACTTAGTGGTTTAAGACATCCGCCATTTGTTTAGCTCATAATTCACTGGAGAGTTCTGATCTGGGCCAGGCTCGTGTGATCTCAAGTGGGGTCACCCCTGTATCTGCAGTCAGTTGGTGGGCCAGCTGGGCCCAACTTGTCCCAAAGTGCCTCACTCACATGTCTGGTGTAGCTGGTTGTCGGTTGGGGCAATGGAGGGGACTGCCTGTCTTCGCCCAGTCGACTGTCCACATGGCCGTCTTAGGGTCCCAAGAGCACAAGAGCAGAAGCTATAAGGCCTATTGAAGCCCAAGCCTGGAAGTGGCACCATGTCACTTTCATCACATTCCATTGGTCAAAACAAGTCACAACACAACAGAGAAGGGGGAGGAGCAGCAATGTACAGTGGCTATTTTGGAACCTCCCACAATCCGGATCTACCCTCTAGCTGCTTTCAGCTCTGCAAAGGGTTTCTTCAGTTTTTGTTCCACGATTTGGTGTTGTTTAAAAATATGGCTTAAAAATCATAATAATTTGGCTCTAGAGTGATAGGGCCAGGCTACTCGAGATTCTGAAGATAAACCAGCTAAACAAGCCCCTTGAACACAGAAGTGGTATTTTCAGTGTTGGGGAGAAATGTTTTCAGCTTTCTGTCCCCCGTATTTCCATGTGGAAACATACAGTCTAGTGCCTCCCCTAGTAGGCTGAGAATATTCTCACACCCAGGGGTTACAATTTGACCACAGTCACAATACCACTATTCCTTTCAGCACCGATAAGATCACACCACCAGGGCTCTTTCAGCTGTGGTCTCAGTGGACCTTGGCTTACAAAATAAGCTTCAAGTAACTGGAAGACCATTCCTCCTGGGCAGGGGATTTTAATGACAAACAGAACGAGCATCCTGGGCACTTTCACTTCACTGAGGCAGCCCCTGCTCACCACGAGGTGATTCAACCTGCTCACCACTGTTAGGTCCAAAAGGGAAGCACCTGCTGGTCTGCACTTCTGTGTTGACAACTGTCCACCCACGTAGTTTGCCCCAGACACTTCCCATCAGCCAACAGTGTCATTTGCTCAAGCAACGCTGGAGGTTAACAGCGACCCCCCCCCAGAGATGCCCGCTTCTCTCCCTGTCGCTATTTTAATCCTCTCACCCTTCAAGGCCTGTTCCAAATTCTGTTTCCTCCATGAAGCTTTTTATTATTATTATTGTGGTAAAACACACAGAGCGTAAATTTTGTCATTTTAACCATTTTTAAGTGCAAACAATTCACTGGCACTAATTACAATCACAGGAGTATCTGGGTGGTGCACATGCTTAAACACTCTGCTGCTGGTGAAAAGGTTGGAGGTTTGAGTCCACCCAGAGGCACCTAAGAAGAGAGGCCTGGAGGTCTACTTCTGAAAAATCAGCCACTGAAAACCCTACGGAGCACAGTTCTACTCTGACACACGTGGGTTGTCAGCAGTTGGAATTGAGTTGATGGCAACTGGACAAAGACAATCATAATCACGATGTCTTGAGACCATCATCACTATTTACTTCCAAAGCTTTTCATTGCCCCAATCAGAAAGTCTATAAACATTAAGCAATCAATCCCCATTCCCCCCACCTCCAACTGCTGGGAACCACTAATCTACTGTCTCTGAATTTGCCAATTCTAGATATTTCAGTAAGTGGGATCATACAATATGTCTTTTTGTATTTGGCCTATTTGCTGAAGTGTTCAAGGTTCATTCATGTTGTAGAACGTATCAGAACTTCATTTCTTTTTTATAACTGAATAATACTCCATTGCGTGTATTTACCACCATTTGTTTATCTATTTATCTGTTGATGGAGACTTAGGTTGTTTACCCCATTTGGCTACTGTGAATAATGCTGCTGTGAACATTCGTGTATAAGTTTTTGTGTGGACATATGTTTTCATTTCTCTTAAGTAAATATCTAGAATTGGAATTGTTGGGTCATACGGTATGTTTAACTGAACTGCCAGACTGTTTTACAAAGTGCGTGCACCATTTTATATTCCCATCAGGAGTGTATAAGGGTTCTAATTTCTTCACATCCTTGCCCACACTTATCTGCCTTTTTTTATTATAGCCATCCTAGTGGGTTTTTAGTAGCGGGTGGGAAGTGGTATCTCATTGTGGCTTTGATTGGTATTTCCCTGATGGCTATCGATGTTGAGTATCTTTTATGTTCTTATTTACCATTTCTATATTTTCTTTGGAGGAATGTCTACTCAAGTTTCTTGGCCTTTTTTTTTAAAAATAATTTTTGTTGTGCTTTAAGTGAAAGTTTACAAATCAAGTCAGTCTGTCACATATAAGCTTATATACACCTTACTCCATACTCCCACTTACTCTCCCCCAATGAGTCAGCCCACTCCCTCCTTTGAGTCTCTCCTTTCATGACGATTTTGCCAGTTCCTAACCTTCTCTATCCTCCTGTCTCCACTCCAGACAGGAGATGCCAACACAGTCTCAAGTGTCCACCTGATACAAGTAGCTCACTCTTCATCAGCATCTCTCTCCAACCCATTGTCCAGTCCCTTTCATGTCTGATGAGTTGTCTTCGGGAATGTTTCCTGTCCTGGGCCAACAGAAGGTTTGGGGACCATGACCGCCGGGATTCTTCTAGTCTCAGTCAGACCATTAAGTCTGGTCTTTTTACGGGAATTTGGGGTCTGCATCCCACTGTTGTCCTGCTCCCTCAGGGGTTCTCTGTTGTGCTCCCTGTTAGGGCAGTCATCGGTTGTGGCCGGGCACCATCTAGTTCTTCTGGTCTCAGGATGATGTAAGTCTCTGGTTCATGTGGCCCTTTCTGTCTCTTGGGCTCATAGTTATCGTGTGACTTTGGTGTTCTTCATTCTCCTTTGATCCAGGTGGTTTGAGACCAATTGATGCATCTTAGATGGCTGCTTGTTAGCATTTAAGACCCCAGACGCCACACTTCAGAGTAGGATGCAGAATGTTTACTTAATATAATTAATTTTGCCAATTGGCTTAGAAGTCTCCTTAAGCCTTAGTCCCCAAACCCCCGCCCTTGCTCCACTGACCTTCGAAGCATTCAGTTTATCCTGGAAACTTCTTTGCTTTTGGTCCAGTTCAGTTGAGCTGACCTTCCCTGTATTGAGTATTGTCCTTCCCTTCACCTAAAGTAGTTCTTATCTACTATCTAATCAGTAAATAACCCTCTCCCACCCTCCCTCCCTCCCCCCTCTTGTAACCACAAAAGAATGTGTTCTTCTCAGTTTATACTATTTCTCAAGATCTTGTAATAGTGGTCTTATACAATATTTGTCCTTTTGCATCTGACTAATTTCACTGAGCATAATGCCTTCCAGGTTCCTCCATGTTATGAAATGTTTCACAGATTCGTCACTGTTCTTTATCGATGCGTAGTATTCCATTGTGTGACTATACCATAATTTATTTAACCATTCATCCATTGATGGACACCTTGGTTGCTTCCAGCTTTTTGCTACTGTAAACAGTGCTGCAATAAACATGGATGTGCATATATCTGTTCGTGTAAAGGCTCTTATTTCTCTAGGGTATATTCCGAGGAGTGGGATTTCTGGGTTTTATGGTAGTTCTATTTCTAACTTTTTAAGAAAACGCCAGATAGATTTCCAAAGTGGTTGTACCATTTTACATTCCCACCAGCAGTGTGTAAGTGTTTAAATCTCTCCGCAGCCTCTCTAACATTTATTATTTTGTGTTTTTTGGATTAATGCCAGCCTTGTTGGAGTGAGATGGAATCTCATTGTAGTTTTAATTTGCATTTCTCTAATGGCTAATGATCGAGAGCATTTTCTCGTGTTAGCTGCCTGAATATCTTCTTTAGTGAAGTGAGTGTTCATATCCTTTGCCCACTTTTTGATTGGGTTGTTTGTCTTTTTGTGGTTGAGTTTTAACAGAATCGTATAGATTTTACAGATCAGGCGCTGGTCAGAGATGTCACAGCTGAAAATTTTTTCCCAATCTGTAGGTGGTCTTTTTATTCTTTTGGTGAAGTCTTTAGATGAGCATAGGTGTTTGATTTTTAGGAGCTCCCAGTTATCTGGCTTCTCTTTGTCATTTTTGGTAATGTTTTATATTCTGTTTATGCCTTGTATTAGGACTCCTAACGTTGTCCCTATTTTTTCTTCCATGATCTTTATCGTTTTAGTCTTTATGTTCAGGTCTTTGATCCACTTGGAGTTAGTTTTTGTGCATGGTGTGAGGTATGGGTCCTGTTTCATTTTTTTGCAAATGGATATCCAGTTATGCCAGCACCATTTGTTAAAAAGACTGTCTTTTCCCCAATTAACTGACACTGGGCCTTTGTCAAATATCAGCTGCTCATATGTGGATGGATTTATATCTGGGTTCTCAATTCTGTTCCATTGGTCTATGTGCCTGTCGTACCAGTACCAGGCTGTTTTGACTACTGTGGCTGTATAATATGTTCTAAGATCAGGTAGAGTGAGGCCTCCCACTTTCTTCTTCTTTTTCAGAAATGCTTTACTTATCCAGGGCTTCTTTCCCTTCCATATGAAGTTGGTGATTTGTTTCTCCATCACATTAAAAAATGTCATTGGAATTTGGATCGGAAGTGCATTGTATGTATAGATGGCTTTTGATAGAATAGACATTTTTACTATGTTAAGTCTTCCTATCCATGAGCAAGGTATGTTTTTCCACTTAGTTAGGTCCCTTTTAGTTTCTTGCAGTAGTACTTTGTAGTTTTCTCTGTATAGGTCTTTTACATTTTTGGTAAGATTTATTCCTAAGTATTTTATCTTGGGGGCTACTGTGAATGGTATTGATTTGGTGATTTCCTCTTCGATGTTCTTTTTGTTGATGTAGAAGAATCCAAGAGATTTTTGTATGTTTATCTTGTAACCTGAGACTCTGCCGAACTCTTCTGTTAGTTTCAGTAGTTTTCTGGAGGATTCCCCAGGGTTTTCTGTGTACAAGATCATATCATCTGCAAATAGAGATAATTTTACTTCTTTCTTGCCAATCTGGATGCCCTTTATTTCTTTGTCTAGCCTAATTGCTCTGGCTAGGACCTCTAGCACAATGTTGAATAAGAGCGGTGATAAAGGGCATCCTTGTCTGGTTCCCATTCTCAAGGGAAATGCTTTCAGGCTCCCTCCATTTAGAATGATGTTGGCTGTTGGCTTTGTATAGATGCCCTTTATTATGTTGAGGAATTTTCCTTCAATTCCTATTTTGATGAGAGTTTTTATCATGAATGGGTATTGGACTTTGTCAAATGCCTTTTCTGCATCAATTGATAAGATCATGTGGTTTTTGTCTTTTGTTTTATTTATATGGTGGATTACATTAATGGTTTTTCTAATATTAAACCAGCCTTGCATACCTGGTATAAATCCCACTTGGTCGTGGTGGATTATTTTTTTGATATGTCGTTGAATTCTATTGGCTAGAATTTTGTTGAGGATTTTTGCATCTATGTTCATGAGGGATATAGGTCTGTAATTTTCTTTTTTTGTGGTGTCTTTACCTGGTTTTGGTATTAGGGATATGGTGGCTTCATAGAATGAGTTAGGTAGTATTCCATCATTTTCTATGCTTTGAAATACCTTTAGTAGTAGTGGTGTTAATTCTTCTCTGAAAGTTTTGTAGAACTCTGCAGTGAAGCCGTCTGGGCCAGGGTTTTTTTTTGTCGGGAGTTTTTTGATTACCGTTTCAATCTCTTTTTTTGTTATGGGTCTATTTAATTGTTCTACTTCTGATCGTGTTAGTTTAGGTAGGTAGTGTTTTTCTGGGAATTCATCCATTTCTTCTAGGTTTGCAAATTTGTTAGAGTACAATTTTTCGTGATAATCTAATATGATTCTTTTAATTTCAGTTGGGTCTGTTGTGATATGGCCCATCTCGTTTCTTATTCAGGTTGTTTCCTTTCCTGTATTTCTTTTGTCAGTCTGGCCAGTGGTTTATCAATTTTGTTAATTTTTTCAAAGAACCAGCTTTTGGCTTTGTTAATTCTTTCAATTGTTTTTCTGTTCTCTAATTCATTTAGTTCAGCTCTAATTTTTATTATTTGTTTTCTTCTGGTGCCTGATGGATTCTTTTGTTGCTCACTTTTTATTTGTTCAAGTTGTAGGGACAGTTCTCTGATTTGGGCTCTTTCTTCTTTATGTATGTGGGCATTCATTGATATAAATTGACCTCTGAGCACTACTTTTGCTTTGTCCCAGAGGTTTTGATAGGAAGTGTTTTCATTCTCGTTGCATTCTATGAATTTCCTTATTCCCTCCTTAATGTCTTCTATAACCCAGTCTTTTTTGAACAGGGTATTGTTCAGTTTCCAAGTATTTGATTTCTTTTCCCTGATTTTTCTGTTTCCACTTTTATGGCCTTGTGGTCTGAGAAGATGCTTTGTAATATTTTGATGTTTTGGATTCTGCAAAAGTTTGCTGTATGACCTAATATGTGATCTATTCTAGAGAATGTTCCATATGCACTAGAAAAAAACGTATACTTTGCAGTTGTTGGGTGGAGTGTTCTGTGTAAGTCTATGAGGTCAAGTTGGTTGATTGTAGCAATTAGGTCTTCCATGTCTCTATTGAGCTTCTTATTGGAATTCCTATCCTTCTCCAAAAGTGGTGTGTTGGAGTCTCCTACTATAATTGTGGAGGTATCTATATCACTTTTCAGTTCTGTTAAGTTTGTTTTATGTATCTTGCAGCCCTGTCATTGGGTGCATAAATATTTAATATGGTTATATCTTCCGGGTAAATTGTCCCTTTAATCATTATGTAGTGTCCTTCTTTATCTTTTATGGTGGATTTAGCTTTAAAGTCTATTTTGTCAGAGATTAATATTGCTACTCTTGCTCTTTTTTGATTGTTGTTTGCTTGATATACTTTTTCCACCCTTTGAGTTTTAGTTTGTTTGTGTCTCTGAGTCTAAGGTGTGTCTCTTATAGGCAGCATATAGATGGATTGTGTTTCTTTATCCAGTCTGAGACTCTCTGTCTCTTTATTGCTGCATTTAGTCCATTTACATTCAGCGTAATTATAGATAAGTATGTGTTTAGTGCTGTCATTTTGATGCCTTTTTGTGTGTGTTGTTGACAATTTCATTTTTCCACTTACTTTTTTGTGCTGCGACGTTTTTCTTTGTAAATTGTGTGTTGCTCATTTTCATAGTAGTTGAATTTATGTTTGCTGAGTCGTTGTTTTTCTTGGTTTTTATTTTGAGTTATGGAATTGTTAGACCTCTTTGTGGTTACCTTAATATTTACCCCTATTTTTCTAAGTAAAAACCTAACTTGTATCGTCCTATGTTGCCTTGTTTTCCTCTCCATATGGCAGTTCTGTGCCTCCTGTATTTAGTCCCTCTTTTTGATTATTGTAATCTTTTACATAAAGACGTCAATGATTCCCTGTTTTGAGCACTTTTTTCTTTTTAAAATTAATCTTATTTGTTTTTGTGATTTCCCTATTCGAGTTGATATCAGGATGTCCTGTTCTGTGACCTTGTGTTGTGTTAGTATCTGATATTATTGATCTTCTGACCAAACAATTTCTTTTAGTATTTCTTGTAGCTTTGGTTTGGTTTTTGCAAATTCTCTAAGCTTGTGTTTATCTGTAAATATTTTAATTTCACCTTCATATTTGAGAAAGAGTTTTGTTGGATATATGATCCTTGGCTGGCAGTTTTTCTCCTTCAGTGCTCTATATATGTCATCCCATTGCCTTCTTGCCTACATGGTTTCTGCTGAGTAGTCTGAACTTATTCTTATTGATTCTCTTTTGTAGGAGACCTTTCTTTTATCCCTGGCTGCTTTTAAAATTTTCTCTTTACCTTTGATTTTGGCAAGTTTGATGATAATATGTCTTGGTGATTTTCTTTTTGGATCAATCTTATATGGGGTCCAATGGGCGTCTTGGATAGATATCGTTTTGTCTTTCATGATGTCAGGGAAGTTTTCTGCCAACAGATCTTCAACTATTCTCTCTGTATTTTCTGTTATCCCTTCCTGTTCTGGAACTCCAATCACACACAAGTTATTCTTCTCTATAGAGTCCCACATGATTCTTAGGGTTTCTTCATTTTTTTTAATTATTTTATCTGGTTTTTCTTCAACTATATTGGTGTCAATTGCCTTATCCTCCAACTCCCCAACTCTGCATTCCAATTGCTCGATTCTGCTCCTCTGACTTCCTATTGAGTTGTCTAATTCTGTAATTTTACTGCTAATCTTTTGGATTTCTGAATGCTGTCTCTCTATGGATTCTTGCAGCTTATTAATTTTTCCACTATGTTCTTGAATAATCTTTTTTATTTTGTCAACTGCTTTATCAGTGTGTTCCTTGGCTTTTTCTGTAGATTGCCTTATTTCATTTCTGAGATCATCCCTGATGTCTTGAAGCATTCTGTAAATTAGTTTTTTATATTCTGCATCTGGCAATTCCAGGATCATATCTTCATTTGGGAAAGATTTTGATTCTTTAATTTGGGGAGTTGTAGAAGCAATCATGGTCTGCTTCTTTATGTGGTTTGATATTGCCTGCTGTCTCTGAGCCATCTATAAGATATTGTAATGATTTATTTTATATTTGCTCACTGAGTCTTATCTTGTTTTGTTTTCTTTCAATATACGTAGATGGGCTACTAGATTATGCTGTCTTGATTGTTGTAGCCTTTGAATCACTTATGTCCTATTACCAGCTGGTTTGTCTTGCCCATTTTTTAATTGGGTTTTTATTATTATTGATTGAGTTGCAAGCTTTCTTTAAGGAGCTGCAGTGCAGTGGATCACTTTTGTACGGATTTTCTCACTATGGTCTTGTAACTCCCACTCAAGTGATTGGGTGGTACTGTGCAAATAAAGGCAATTGTGGCCCACCAAGGGAACTGGTCAGTTTTGCCATCCTGCTAGGCATAAAAGACAGACAATTCCAGAGTAGAAAGAGGACCTCACTGCCAACAAGGATGAACGGCCAAGAGCAGAGCACATTCTTTGGACCTGGGATCCTTGAGCTGAGAAGCTCCTCTATGGCATCAGGAGACTGAGAGAGAGCTGTAACACTGAAGACAGCAAGAAGTGGTGGCAGAGAAAGGGGGGGCAGGAGAGACTGGCAGGAGACGGAGCGAAAAGGCTGAGTGCCTTTGGGCAGGAGGCTTACTGGCAGAGTAGGGTGCCTCAGGACACATATTGGCAGAGCTGAAAGAGCTTTGTAATACTTGCCTGAGCAGGGCAGAGGCCTAGGGCTGGAGAGAGGCATGCCTGAGTGCACAGCTGGGAAGAGACTGTCCTGATGGAAGAGCTGTAACCTGAGCATTCCTGAACCTGAATTGTAACCCGTTACTTCCCTAATAAACCCCACAATCATGAGTATTGTCTGTGAGTTCTGTGTGGCCATTGCAGTGAATTATCGAACCAGCAGAGGAGTGCCATGGGAGGGACGGTTGGTGTCAGAACTGGTAAAGATGGTGGAGAGAGGAGGCATGTCTGACCTCTGCCTTGTACAATCAATCTTGGGCTGATGATCTTGATTCTCCTTTCCCCAGGTGAAGTTAGAGAAGGTTAGATGACGATGCCCCCACACCATTTTTATAGGAGCCCTGGTGATGCAGTGGTTAAGTGCTCGACTGCTAACGGAAAGTTTGTTGGTTCAAACCCACCAGCTACTCCTCAGGAGAAAGATGTGGCATCTGCTGCTGTAAAGATTACAGCCTTGGAAAGGGCAGTTCTACTCTGTCCTATAGGGTTGCTATGAGTTGGAATCAACTTGACAGCAATGGGTTTTTTTTTTTTTTTTTTTGGTTTTTAACTGTTCTTTATACAGTCTAGATTAAAATCCCTAATCAGATATATGACTCCCGAATATTCCCTCCCATTTTTTGGATTACCTTCTAACTTTATGTTGACATTTGAAGCACAGAAGTTTTTAATTTTGGTGATGTCCAGTTTACCTATTTTGATTTTGATGCTTGTGCTTTTGGTGTCATATCTAAAAAACCATTGGCTAACTCAACGCCATGAAGATTTACACATATATTTTCTTCTAAGAGTTTTATATTTAATTACTTTTAACTCTTGGAAACCCTGGTGGCATAGTGGTTAAGTGCCGTCGCTGCTAACCAAAAGGTCGGCAGTTTGAATCCACCAGACGGTCCTTGGAAAACATATGGGGCAGTTCTACTCTGTCCTATAGGGTTGCTATGAGTTGGAATCAATGAGTTTGGTTTTTTTGGGTTTAACTCTTACATCTAGATATTTGATCCATTTTGAGTTAATTTTTGTATATGCTGTGAGGTCAGAGTCTAACTTCATTATCTTGCATGTGCATACAGAGGTGGCATATGGACTGCCAAAAGAACAAACAAATCCATATTAGAAGAAGTACAATCAGAATGCTCCTTAGAAGCAAGGATGGCGAGACTATGTCTCACATACTTTGGACATGTTATCGGGAGGGATCCATCCCTGGAGAAGGACATCATGCTTGGTAACATAGAGGGTCAGTGAAAAAGAGGAAGACCCTCAACAACGTGGATTGACACAGTGGTTCCAACAATGGGCTCAAGCATAGCAACAATTGTGAGGATGCAGAAGAACTGGGCAGTGTTTCGTTCTGTTGTGCATAGGGTCACTATGAGTCGGAATTGACTTGATAGCACCTAATAACAACAGAGTTGTTGTATAGACCATTTGTTGAAAAGATTATTCTTTCCCCATTTAATTGTCTTATCATTCTTATAGAAAATCAATTGACTGTAAATATGAGTTCATTTCTGGACTTCCATTTCATCCATTAAATCTATATGTCTTTCCTTCTACTGCCTTGATTACTGTTGCTTGGTACTAAAATTTTTTTCATTTTACAGATCCTTTTTGATTTTAGAATTGCTTACTTTTTGATTCAACACCATTTGCTTTGGTTTGTTTGAGAACCCTCTGCCCCTCCGAGAATATTTAACATCACTGCAGACTCCATATGTGCTGTGTAACACAGAAGAGCCAGGACTCCTACCGGGAGCGTAAAGACTTGTTTGCTGCTGAGTGAGTCAATGAATGATAGAAACAACCAGGGAGAGGATAGAAAGCCACTACCACAGGGCCTGGAAGGACACAGATGACCCTGGGAAGAAGGAGGAAACAATATTTACTTTGCTTTATTTAATGTAAATTTGGTTTAAAACGATTTAGAATTTAAAAGCTCCAATTATGATCCCACTCCAAGGCATTTTGGTTACTGGTGAAGTAGCTACTGACATAACAGAATCAGCGTTTGATGCTCCCCAGCTGGAGTGATCTCCTTGCATTATTGCAGTGTTCTGAGCCTCGGCTTCTTCATCTGTAAAATGGGGAGATACCCCACATAATAGACAAGGTACATGAGGGGCCTGGCATGGAGCAGGAGCTCAGTAGTCACTATTATCACAGCCTCCTTACAAGACAAGTCTCACAAGCCTGTAGCAGGGTTATGGTGGTGCAAATTCCACCAAGTGGGTTTGAGTTGTGAGATTTCTTCATGCTACACAGGTCAGAATTTGAATGATAAAGTGACCGGGGACAAAAAAGAAGAAACAGAAGTTCCCACAAAGAATCCCACTCCCCTGTGCCCATCATTCTAGCGAGTTTACAGTCTGACTTCAGACCTAACTTAAGGGCTATTCCCTAAGCTGGACCAACTTCACTGCAGTGTTTCCAGGTCACAAATAGGGTTCCAGACCAGCAGGACACCCACCCAACAGCTTCCAATGCGGAAATCTCACTGCATGTGGGCTGGATGTTGTGGCAGCAGGGACCGGAGAAGGCGAACAGTGAACACTGATAAAGTGACCTGACAGCATGATCTAATCCACTGTCACCACATGTACCACGGCGCCGCGGAGCATCTGCAAAGACAGAGCCCTGAGTCTCTGAGATGGAGAGACATTCTAGGAAAAACAGGGCAGTGGAGGAGCTACCGCCTCTACAGGTAATGATCGTTGCTGCTGGAGGTCCAAGACGAGCTTCGTGGGTTGTCCCCAAATGTGAGACAGCTGTAGACCCTAACGCAAATAATGGTGACTTGGATCTAAAAGATTTCAAGCCGGAGGTGACTGGACTCCTCTGCAGTGGACCACAGAAAAGCTTTCTCCTTTCACTCCCCAAGGCAAAGCCAGACCAGGAGTCATCTTGGACACCGTTGATGGTGCTGATTGATTGATTTATTAATTAGACTCCAGTGCTTTAGTACAGAACGGTACAGAGATGATACATGTTTGTGCTTCAATACTTTCAAACATTGAGATTCTGATAATTCCAAGGTAAACAAGTTTCAAGACAGACTAGCTTTTTTAAAATATCCTTTTGATAAATTATTTTTATATAAATAACAGAGAAAGGAAAACCAACATGTTCAACAAAGTCCTGAAGCATGAGCATCACTGGGTCAAAGGGAAGGGATGAAACAGGCAGTAACAGTAACAAACAAAACCAATGCAAGTATCTACAGTTCTGTCCTAGGGAAATAAGATATCTTAAGGGGGAGAAGGAAGACAGAGAGACCTGAAAACTAATCTGAGTGCCAAGGGGAGATTTCAAAGGCTTGAAAAGAGAATATCACAATGCACCTAACGGGGAGGGGAGGAACGTATTCTGAAAGGAAGGCAGAAGGCTGCATTGAACTAGCATACACCACGTTTGCAACAACATCACGAGACAGTAATATACAAACAGTCTGCAGGAGTTAAAGGCCAGAAAGGGGGCTGGGTGGGGGACATTTTTTGTGACTTCCACTGTGATTATATTTCATGACTACAGCAGCGGAACAAATGCTGTGCTCACTATCGGAGAACGGAGCACTGCTGAGTCTTGAGGATGGTAAGACATCCTTCCTGCATTTGCATCTTTAATTTTTGCTTTAGAGCTAAGTTTTATACAGCTAAGTTTTTATACAGAGCATAAAATGATCTTTTTCTCTTACAAGCACAATAACATATGACCCCACACTACACAAAATAAAGTATTATGAAGTATCTTAAACTAGGGATAATCAGACAAAAGTTGCTTGCTGGGTGGGTAGTGTCTGTATAAATCCAGTGGACAATTCTTCGGGTAGTTTGAAGTCTCAGGGCCAAGAACCCTTCTCTATAGGAAAGGGCCCTTTGACCAGGGGGCTCCAGAACCCATTCTGTTCTAGTCCATTCCTGACCCTTGAGCTCTATCCAGCTTACCCTACTAAGAAAAAGAACCCCTGTTAGGGGTGAGCCTGGGAAGGAAGGAGTCTGATCAATAGGATGAAGCCTAACTGCTTCTCCAAGAGATTAAGGTATCTGGCTGGGAGCTCGCTTTTCACTTGTCTGGACATCATGACTCAAACGGATCTGAGAACAACTTCCTTCAGGATCACAACACTGTGGAAACGGGCCAGGGAGAGAGCATGACAGGCCGTGGAGGGAGAGGGCGGCAGCCAGAACCCAACACCCCAGCCCCCACCCCTAGCCACACCACCCTGAGTATGAGTCACTAGGAAAAACAAAGGTCTATTTCACCTCAAGCCCCACGAGATGTCACCTGAACTTCATGTTTAAGCTTATGTGGAGGAAAGCAGGCACGGAGGGATAGGAACTTGAGTGAAGAGAAGAGATTAATCCTCAGTTTGAAATACTCCAAGAGCACAGACAGTTCTATGATTCCCAACAAGAACAGGGACAACCCCAAACAAGTTTTTAACAACATCCAAACTTCTACCTTTCCATACTCAAGCAATTTCCACATGTTGATTTGGGTAATGTACAAGGTCACAGAGCCACAAATAATAGGGAGACAGTATCCATTCATTCTAAACAGTCCAAAAATGACTCCAGCAGTGCGTCATCTGCACATGAATTTCTCGTTTTGAGATACATATATAAGATACTCTTTTTAAAAAACACAATGCATTATTTTCTTTTGTTTCAAAGGAGAAGAGGGTGTCATCAAACACGAGAACCAGCGGCAGCAGCGGCGAGAGCTAGGGCGTGCAGAGTTGGTGGGGGGCGCTGGCGGGAGAGAGGGGCAGCAAAGTAACCAGGTGGCCAGCGGGGGGCTGTGGAACATGGCGGGAGAGGGTGCATTGTTTGGAGGGGCAGCTTATTTTTTTTTAACTGCTTATTTCTTCATCTGTTTTATTCAGTTTCTTCAGCGTGTCCAGCAGTTTCTGTGGGGTGAGAATGTGCGTGGATCCTGGGGGAGGCAGAAAAGAGAGTGAGCTTGGGAGTTCTGGTTTCAAACATTTTTTTTTCCTTTCTTGCTCTTCTCCACCCCCAGACCTGCATCTGTCCCCCTCCCCCACCCTGGTCTTGGTCTAGTGGAAGTGAAAGGGATTGGGGCTGGGAGCTGTGTCAGTATAGGCCTGGGAGGTATTTAGGGATTGTGGATCAACAACACATAGCCTTGGCTCAGGCAGGGTCCCAGGCTGTACGGAGGGATGAGTCTGCCTCTCAGTCAGGGCTTAGTGCCATCTGCCAGGTGACAAGGCAGCTGCATTGCTAATTCTCTCTTGAACCTCAAGGTGAAGCCAGGGAGAGAAATTCCAAACGATATGGTGGGACAAACTATTGAGAATGGGACAGGGCTTGGTAGGAGGACTGCGAGTGGAAAGAATGGTGCCTGGTAGGGAGGAAGAGAATGGACAAACACCCTAGGGGAGTCCGCTGACCTCTGGGAGCCAGCTGATTGGTACTGACATGGTGGCTGGGACCTCAGGTGTGAAAGGGAAAGGGCGGGGGGGGACCTGAGGCCTTACCTTGCAGAGACCGCACATTGTAAGAAATTAGAAATGCTTGCAAAAATTCAAGCTAATGGAATTAGATATACTTCTACTGCAAAAACAAAAAAAAATAAAAATAAATGAAAGCCTTTTTCATAAGGAGAGAGAACTCTACAAGTGCAGTGACCAAATGATGCATATGGGGCGTGTGGTCTGGACATGGACCGTCAAACAGAAGAGGAGTGATCGGTGGTGTGTGAGCATGAGGACTGCACACATGCAGCAGTGCGTGTCAAAGAAAGATCCTGGTGGGAGAGAAGAACTCAACAAAAGACGTCCGTACTTGAAAATGTGCCTCCCTGGAGACGTGGGCGAAGGAGCGGGCCTTCGTGGGGAGGGGCGCGGGACTCATCGGATGCCAGATTTCTACCCCAGGGTCAGCAAAAGAACACTTTGGTCAGCTTGTTGGGCGTGATCTCAAATACCAGGGTCCCTATGCCTTTGACCGCTACTTGCTCAGCTAACCCGTGACTGAGACGAACTGTGGGCCCGGGGCCAGAAGGCTTTTATGTTAACCTTTCTGGTCAGTCCAGATGAGGCAGAAAACTTGTAAAGCCCTCTCTAGTGCCAGGGCCTTCTTCCCACACCCCCATTTTCCGTGGCCTAAGCCCCAGCCACCAGCCCCTGCTCTGAGTGAAGAACCAGTCCTGGCTACTTCCCGGAGATGCCAAGGGTGAGGCCTGAGACCTGGGGCTCCTTAAGCAAATGTGGCTCGGGTTTCGGGAGTATGTCTTTTCCCCTGAAGGGCACTCATTTCTATAGCCTTATCAATCTTCCTGGAGTCCCTGGGTGGTACAAATGGTTAACATGCTTGGCTGCTAACTGAAAGGTTGGAGGATCAAGTCCACCCAGACGTGCCTCAGAAGATAGGCCTGGCAATCTACTTCTGAAAAATCAGCCATTGAAAACCCTATACAGCACGATTTTACTCTGACACACATGGATGGGGTCACCATAAGTTGGAGTTGACAGCAACTGGTTATCAGTTTTCCTACTAGTCCTAAAAGAGGTCAAAGGCTGCTCTATATATAAATGAGGAAATAGGACATAAATGTTATGAGACCTGACCCACATTCAGAACAATGAACCACTGCCAGAATGAGGGCCTTCCAAATCCCAACTCTATGCAGTCTGTGTGTCTACCCACTGAACAATGGCCTCTGTATATACAGTGCAGGGAGTACCTTGGGGCTTCCTAGTTAGAGGCAACAACAAGTACACATACATGCCAGAGAAAACAGTTCCTAACACCCTACTCCCCGGCCATCCCAACCAAGTTCCAGGAAAGAAGAAGGCAGACTCGGTCTAAAGGAAAAATTAAGAGGAGTTCCTCTGATCAGGTGCCTATCCTAAAGTGTTTCCCACGCTTGCTTACAGCTCAGGATTTGGAAGGGGCCGAAAGGAGGTAACAGGATCCATGCTCCAGAATTTTCTATCATCTGATCACTGACCATCTGTTGTTCCCAGTCTTGGTTGAAAAAGAAAAATTCCAGGACCAAGAATACTGGGGATAATCGATAAGTACTCTAAGACTCTCAGCAACAGCAAGTTCCTGGGCCTTAACTTACTGGTCTCTAAAGGAACCAGACCAGTTGGTGCTAATCCAAATCACCTGGAAGCCAGTTCTTGCCATCCAACAATCTGTATTGTTCTAACACCCTTGGTCAAGCTTTTCACTGCTATAAACACTGAAGATCCACATTTTACAAATGCTTTCCTTTTGAACCTATGGGTAGCTGACCCTTCAATAAAGAGCAGCAAGTGGGTTCTACTGCTCTGAGGGGTCCCTCTTATTCTACAAAACTGGAAGATTATGAAATGTGAGTACTGGTCACCAAAAACAAAGTTGAGGCCTATCCAAATGAAGGTTTCCATGTTTTCAAAGCTGTGGCAGGCCCAGCAGGCTCTGGTAGGACAAAATCCTTCTTTCTATACTGATAGAATCTTAAAATCAAATGAATTTTTACAGATCAGCTGGCCCAGTCGTTCCTGAACTTGGCTGAAACAGGCCTACTGACTCAGAATATCCAAGGTGGCATGAGGGAATGTGTTTATTTAAGTGCAACTCAGGTGAGTCTGGTGATCATCCAGGTCTGGAAAACAGTGACCTGGCCTACCATGTGACCTCACAGAAGGGAAAATGAAGTCCCAGAGGGTGGAGAGCTTGCTCACAGCACGTTAGCAGCAGAGCCAGGGCCAGAAGTTATGCCTGTGGTCTCCCAACTCAGGGCACCCTATGGCCTCCTGGTCATGGGAGAGGATGGGCAAGTGGACACTTATATTTCAGCTGCGGGACATTGGGTTGGCTCTGTGTTCAGATTCAAATTTCAGCCTCCCTGAAAAATGAAATTTACTTGATCCCAATCTGAGACCAAGCAAAACGTTTAATATAAAAAACTAAAAAAAAATTTTCCCAAGTAGTAAGCACAAGTATTATAGTTCTAATCCAGCCTTTGATTTCTCCTTCACTTGCCTCTGTTGGCCTCTTGGATGATTCCCTAATGATCAGTACTTTTCACATAAACCACCCAGCACACCAACCCAGTGAACCCAGTGCTGTCGAGTCGATTCCGACTCATAGCAACCCTATAGGACAGAGACACAGAGGTGAAAATCTAACCAGAAAGCTTCTTTTCTTAGCAAATGTGAAGAGATGAGTAGTAGGGATCACAGTGAGTCCTGGTGGTTTCTGTGCTCTTCAGCTGTCTCTGCTAGCTCGGGGGAGCCACCTCAGGTATAGGGGCTTTGGGGCAGGGACAGCAGACTGTGCTTCAGCCACGCGCAGGGCCTGTGGGAACTTTCATTCACTGCCCAGCAGGAAAGCATCTCTTAAAAAGGAAGTAATTGCACATACTGACACTTTAGGAGGAGAAACACCAGGCTCCCTCACTTTCTGTACCATCCTGCTCTCTGTCACCTGGGCAATCCAGACAGAAGGGCCTAGTCAGGTTCTAATCTGTTTTCTGACCTCACTGGCCTTAGGGCTCTGTGTCTTGCTTTTTCTTAACTAAACTCTCTAAAAGTCAACACTACCAACAAATCATTTCAGGAATCAAGAATGTATAACCAGAGTCTATTTGGTCTTTCTTTGCTCTAAAGGCAGCCCAGATCCTCTCTGCTGATCAAGGAAAACACTCTGCCAAAGATAGACTTCTTCTGAAACAGGGAATTCATCCTAACAGGAGCCAGTGGGCCTGGGTTTGTAATTCTGTAAGACCCTGCAGGTGGTCTGCCATTGCTGTGGTCTCTCCTGAAAACATGGCTGTTCGAGATGCCCTAAAATACTTCTTGATACAAATGCCATCCAACTACCTGCCATCTGCACACAGAACCAGATGTCTGATGGACAACCTCTCAAGGTACTTCTAAGGAATGCTTTCTAAAATAATTGCTTTCATTCACAACCCATTTGCCCCGCTTTCTAGGGGAAGGGGAGTCCGGGCAGGATGAGAGCCACAGCCTGGGCCATAACCAGCTCCACTTTCCTGGATCACAATTACTGGCTTTTCCTTACCTCTGTCAAGGAAAGAAAAGAGGAGGAGAGAAAGAGGCTTACCTCCTCCTCCTCCCTTTAGAACAGCCCTTTTTTGCGTGTTAAAACAAGCCCTTTTTGTGTGAAGCACCGTTCTCTTTACATACAAGCAGACCTCTGACTGTTACCTAGCCAAGGGTCTGATGGACCATTGTTCTGAGGTTCATCAGAAAGTGAGAGAGAGTGGGTAAGATTCCATGGTTTGAGTTACAAATCTGAATGATTGCATTACAGACTATCAGAGCTTACAGGAACCTCAGGCCCTGAGACCCAGCCCCCCTGTCTTCTTTGACTACGGCCCCGGGCCCCGGAGGTGGAAATGACTGCCTGTGGTCACATGGGGTGCTCATGGCTGAGCTGGAGGCCAGTCCTAGCCTCCTGACTCCAAGCCCAAGTCTCTCTCCACTGCCAACAGTGCACTCTCAATGACTCGCCAGGCCACGTCTCAGCCCAGGGTGAAGGGTGTTCTCAGGGCCCATCATTGATGGAGTATACAAAGTCAGGAGTATAAGATGTGGCCTCAGACCGTAGGATGCATAAAGAAGCTAAGGAATTCCTAATGCTATCATGAAGTTGTTCAGCATAAGTCTGCCCTTTAAACCCATTATAGAAGGTTCCTAACACATACGAAAGTGAGAGGGAATCAGAAAAAGAATAGAATTGAGATAGTCTACCAGACAGACAACAGGTTCCTGGTAACTGAGAGCTGGGTAAAGGCACACACTGGGTAGGGAGAGAAGATGCTCATTAAAACCAACAGATTTCTACCCACAGGCTCTCAGATCTTACCAAGGGACTGCTGTGGGAGAGAGGGGTGTGACTACTTGGCTCCTGAAAGGATCTCACAAGACAATGAAAGTAAAAGCAATTACTGAAAGAGCAAATAACTATTAAGTACAATTTCCCCCAGAGGAATATAAGACAAAAGCTCTTTCCATGATGGCTTGTGACCCAGTCACTCCTTAGAAACTCTTCCCTGGGATATGGGCCTGTCCCAGGAAAAAGGTATTTGCATGTCTTAACTACCATCCACTTGGAGTCTATTCTGATGCTTTGACTTCGGTAACACTGCCAGCCCCCTACAAGCTGTCCTCCTGATCAGGCTCCGATGAACACCTCCACTGGATTTCTGCCATCTTGGACAGACCTTCCCTGAACACTCCCTGGCCTCACCCTCAAGTTCCCACACCATCACAACCAGAACGCTACATGTTCCCTACTCAGTGCCCACAAATTCAGGGCTGGCAGGCTTGGGCACCATGCCTCAGCCATCCTCAACTTCCAGCTCCCTCTCTGAGGGCCATTCACAGCAGTTATCATTTTCAGTTTAAAACCCAGTGGCCTGCAGCTGTCTGACTGAGCAGCAGGTAACCCAAGGCATGAGCGAGCTGGCAAGTCGAGGCCCGGACAGATTCAGGGCAGGGTTTCTGAAGGCAGCATTGGACACATTTTCAATCGGCATTAAGAACTGCAAGCATTTTCTTGTTGAAAGAAAATCAAATAAATAATAAACTAAAAAGAGAAAAATAAAGAAAGAGTGAAGGAATAATCAAAGAAAACCCTTCAGAGTGGAAGAGTTTCTTTTCTGTAATAAGCTGCTTTTACTTTGTTTCTTTGGCTCTCACTCCATTGTTGGAGCCTGATCCTCAAAAGATACCCTAGAGGACTCCCTGAAGTCGGGGTGTCTCAGGTCCATGAGAAATTTGGTGGGAGTAAGAATATGAGTAGAACCTGTGGGAGAACAGAGGCCAGCTGACTGCTTGAACAAAGGTGCGTTATAGGAACATGCCAACTTAGGCCTACACTTTGCGCAGCCAACGAGGTATGAGAAAGCGAGGCACACACGTGCTGCACACACACACTCACACACTCTCTCTCACAGTGGCGACACAGATGGCTGGCATGCAGCAGGCAGGTGAGGACACACAGTGGACGTCGGCTGTCTGGGCGAGGCCTCTTCATGAATCTGCGTGGCCAACTTTCTATTCCCAGGTGTCCACCTCCCAACCAGGAACCTCAAGTCAGGTTCAAAGATGGAGAGGAACATTTACACCCAAAAACCTCGCTGTGACAGCATCTGTCCAGGAAAGCTGTGTCTGAGCTCAGAATTATCCAAGAACATTCATGCAACGCACACAAGCAGGGAGCAGAGAGTTTTATCACGGGCCTGTGTAACCAAAAGGAAAAACTGATTATAAGAAGGAATGGTGACCAGACAGGGGAAGCTTGAGGAAGTCTGGAGACGGAGGAGGAGGGATGCACAATCTCCCCACTGGATTGGGGCATCAAGAAGGCAGGGTTGGCAGCATCAGGTCCACTTTCAAGTACCCAGGATCAGCCATATAGACTGGTCTGCAGAGCCTGCTCGCTCTGATAGCTTGGGGGTACCGTGACTTGGTTACCCCAGAATGGAGTATATAAAACTGACCGTTCTTATTGAGATAAAGACCGTGTTTGGCTCTGTGACCAGCAGTGATACTACTGGGGGGGTTGGAGAAGTGTTCCCAGCTGGGTCAGCTCAGGGCCTTTCCACTGTGGAGGTTCATGTGGAAATGGCCTGTGAAGCAATCCTTATGCACTGGAGCGTATAATCTCCCGCTGAGTGCAGAGCACATCGTCTTCCAAAGGGAGACGAAGGATCCTGGCCTCCCACCTAACTCCGCCTGAGTGCATTCCCACTGAGGGCAGGAGGCTTCAGGGGAAAGGTCAGAGCACGGCCAGCACCGTATATGTTGACAATCATATGTCAATCAATGTCAAGAGGCACCCAGGACAGAAGCAACTCCACTTTGTTTAGGACAAAATGGAACAGAAAGGAAGATTTTCTCAGTTCACTCTTCCGCTTCCAGCCCTAGAAATTGTGGAAGCTCCTGAAGGAAAACAAAACAAAACTTCCCCTCCTGCATTAAACCACTCCTAGGAGATGCTTCCTCTAATCTTCTGAAAAACCAATAGGACATACCAGAAAGGTCTGACAGACTTAGAAAGTGGTAGGAAATGGTCAGGGGAAGCCCCGGACAGAGTCCAGCAGTCAGGCCGGTGTGTTTTGGGCCATGTCTACTTGCACAGCGTGCCTGTCCACCTCCAACTGACGGGTGAAGGAGGAGGCTAATAATTCACCTCCCATTCGTTAAGCATCTCTGGACATGAGGCCCAATGCTGGGAAGCGGTCAAATCCCATCTAAGGCCTAGCTCAAGGCTGTAAGTAGGTATTATTAACCCCATTTTGCTGAAATTGCAGCTTGGAGAGTTTGCGTTGCTTGCTCCAGGTGATGCCACTTAGCAGTAGCAGAACACGAATTTGTGCCTGGGCCTGTTAGACTCTATGATCAGACACTCCCCGCCTCATGATGCTGCTTTTCAGCAAGAGACACGATGCGGACATGAGGAAGGAACCCTGTGCCCCTTAGCTTCTGCTGTCCACAAACATTTGTCTAGACACTAAGTATTGCAGGGCCATGGAGAATCGAAGACAGAATGAAACACCAAAGCATGGAATGGAGTCAAAGTGCAAGGAAGCAGCCCCTTCCCTCTAGAAAACACGCCTCTACTCACCTATGAGCACTTCCCACTTTCCATTGGCTTGAGTCACCTCGTAAGCACAACGCATCTCATTCAGGCTCACACCCCCAAGGATGAAAATAATGAGGCGGGGGCCGCTGCGGTACTCCCCAGGGGCCTTATTCTTATGCCAGTGTCCATAGCGGGCACTGAGAGAGAGCAGAAGGGGGAGAGGGAGAGAGAAACTGGTTATGTTTATCTGCACCAATAGCATTTATCACTTTATACCTCAGTGATTTGCCCAAAACAGAGTAGATGCTTAGGAAGTGTTTGTTGAATTGAACAGCAAAGAGCCCTGTGGCCAGGTGGTTAAAGCACTTGGCTGCTAACCAAAAGGTTGGTGGTTCGAACCCATCAGTCACTCCATGGGAGAAAGATGTGACAGCCTGTTTCCATAAAGATTTACAGCCTTGGAAACCCTGTGGGGGCAGTTCTACCCTGTCCTTTAGGATCGCTGTGAGTCGGAATCGACTTGATGGCAAAGGGTTTGGTTTTGTGGGTGGCTGCCAGGAGGAAAATCACTATGAGCATCTGTGTTGTCACCTTGTCACTCTCTAAGACACATGCAGGCAGCAGACAGGTTCCGTCCAGCTTCAGAGTTTGAGATGCTGAGTTCAACAGCGTGCCCTGCATGTCAGTCTTAGAGACTCTACCCTGGAGTGTACATGCTTCTTAGCTTGCCTGGGACACTTTGCTGGCAGGGAGCAGTGATGACAGAGTCCAAGATCTGTCTTCAGGATGATACATTTATTCACTGAAGACACAGGTACTGGGTGCCACATGTGGGCCAGGTCCTGCCCTACACTGAGGGGGCAGACTCAAAGGAGATTCAGCCCATGCCCCCCAAGAGCACATGGTTTGACTGGAGTAGGTGGCGCAAGTGTGGTGGGGAGAAGGAAATTGCTTCGACTTGGTGCTACGATGGAGAAGAGTACAGTGCCATGGGGACAAACACAGGCAAGGGTCACTGAACCCTGTCCAGGCATCACTGTGGAAGGCTTCACAGAAGAGGTGACACCGAGCTGCCTTTTGAAAGACACGCAGGAGTAGCCAGTGAAGAAAGGCATTTCAGCATTGGGGACAGTTCCCCAGAGATGCCACTCTCTGGCCTGGGCTTTCTGCAATAGGTCTTTACTTTGACTCAGAAACCATGAGAGATGGGTTGCTTCCAGGCTAAGAAAATGGGAAAAATAAGAAAAAAATAACAACCAAACAAAAACAAAGGGAGCTGGTCGGTCTAGAGCAAGTCTCCTCTGGATGGTGAAAGGCTTTATCCTTTCTCCTCAGTTTGAGGTTATTAAAGTCACCTTCCAAATCAAGAAGGCACTGTGGGAATTATTGTGCCAACAAAGAGGTTTTCTGTTACTTTCCCTGTGCAACATTGGATATTCTTCTGTCATTGACTAGCCTGGCTGTGGTATTACTTGGAATTTTGTACTTTACTGCAAGGTTGGCAATAAACATTTAGCCTCCACAGCCATCAGAAAGACTGCACAATGCCACCAGAAGGCCTTAGGCGCAGGCCTGGGGGAAGGTCTAAAAGTAAAGACACTAAGAAGGGGCAAGAGGGAAGGGTGGAAAGAGTTTAAGAAGAGGGCACAGAGGTGTATATCGTAAAGAGCATCCATTCCGGGGGCTGCATGTCACACCAGTGTCACAGGCTGCCTTCTCTGGAGCTGGTCGCTCTACTGTCCCAAGCTCATACGTTCAACCTTGACTGTTCTGAAGAACCAAGAAAAGGTCCCGCCGTCAAAGAAAACCAGAGCGGCACCCTGGCTCTCAGGCTGCTGACGTACAGCAGCCCCAGCTCGGGAAAGGTAACAGATGCTACCGGGGGTCAGGAAGGCAAGGGAGGCAGAGAAAAGTATCTGGGGACAAAATGCATCATGTGTATGACAGAGTCCCAGGGACTGGCATATGAAGATGTCATATAGAGAACACCACAGGGAAGGTTTTTGGATGGGTGCAGCAAGGAGAACAAGATGAAGTGTTAGCAAAACACGCCCCTGCAAGGCACCACCATGAGGATCAAGCAAACACACTTGTTGGAGAGCTAGGGACAGAAGTCATGGATCCTTGTCTACTTACGTCTCAAAATTGCAAAATGCCGGAGTATTACCTGGTACATGGCAGAAACCCGATAAACGCGAGGCATCCATATTCCATCTATACTTCCATAAAGAATGAATCGGAGAATGTGACTCTAGGCAGGTAATGTATTCATCCTCTTCTCATTTAATTAATAAAAATATTAATACTATGTGCCAGGGTCTGTTCCAGGCTCTAAGGACACTGCAACAAACAAAACAAACCCAACGCCCTGCCCTCAGGGAGCTGATGTTCTAGCTGGGGGAGACTGACAATAAACAAGGTAGGATAAATACAAACAGTTCACTAGACGGTGGTGCACTCCATGGAGAAAAATACAGCAGAGAAGAGAGACAAAAGTGTTGGAGAGGGAGGTGGCAATTTTGTTTCTTTTCTTTTTTTTTTGGTAACAGCTTTAATGAGATATAATTCACATAGCACACAATTCACTCATCTGAAGTGCACAATTCAATGGTTTTCAGTATAGAGCTGAGCAACCATCACCACAATAGATTTTACAGCAGTTTCATCACCCCAAAAAAAAGCCCCCCATACCCTTTATCAGTGACTCCCCATTCTCTCATTCTCCCCAGCCTCTGGCAATCACTAATCTACCTTCTGTCTCTATAGATTGCCTATTCTGGACATTTCAAATAAACGAAAGCATACAACATGTGTTCTTTGAGTCTGCCTTCTTTCACTTAGCGTAATGTTCTCAAGGTTCATCCATGTTGTAGCATGTATCAGAACTTTATTCCTTTTCATGGCTGAATAACATGCCATTGTGTGGATATACCATGTTTTGTTTGTCCATTCATCCGCTGAGGGACATTTGGGTTGTTTCCACCTTTCAACTATTACGAATAATGCTGCTGTGAACACTTGTGTACTACAATTTTCAACAGGTTGGTTAGGGAAGGTCCAAGAAGGTAATGCTTGATTAAAGACCTGAAGGAGGTGAAGAGGTGAGCCACGCAGATCTATCTGGGGACAGGTAATTTAAGGTAGAGGGGAAAGCAACTACAAGGGTCCTGAGGCAGAGTGGGCCTGGGATGTCTGATGAAAAGAGTGGAGACAGATGTGGCTGAGGTGCAGTGAGTAACAGAAGGAATGAGAGGACTGAGTCGGAGTGGTAATGGGAAGCCAGAGGGTGGGGGGCCTTGTGGGCCACTGAGAAAACTTGGCCTGCACTCTGGGTGCGATGAGACACCACGGGAGGGTTCTGACAGACCATGCCACTTCAAAACAGAATGGCTGCCCAGCTGAAATGCAGCCAGAGATGGCCTCACTTACCAGCCCCTTCTTTGCTCAGGGTTTTCACCTACCTGACAGCGGTGGTACTAAAAGAGGCAGAGGAGCGAGTAGAGATATAAGGATAGTGCTTGGTATCAAGTTTGTCCTCAATAGTATCCTGGAAAGAAAACAGACAGATATTAGGCCTGCCATCTGTTCAAAAAGGGCTGACGAAAACTGAGACAAGATTATTCAAAGTCGGCAAAACACATGGCCAGATTTGCACCACCCAGCACTCCTGTGCCCCTGCTGCCTGTTGCCAGGCGCCGAGCGCAGCGCCTGGCCTGGATGAGGTGCTCAATCACCGCCTGTTACACTGAAATAAGCGTGTAGGTCTGCTCCTCAAGAGAAGTAAAAAAAAATCCCATTCATTTTCTTGCTTCTCTTCCAAATTAGTCTTGTTTTGCTCTTTTACATCCTATGTGAGGTTATAAATGCTGCATTCTGTCCAATAAATTCCTGACACCTGCCATCAGCATTGCAGGAACTGGGCACAGGCAGAATATCTCACGCAGAGAAAGCCTTACACCCTCAGTTTTCCAAGGGTCTCATTATCTGGTGGGTGGTTTCCAGCTATCCACCTCCTTGCTGTCTGGAAATCTACACTCCTCCTAACAGCTACCATGTGAAGCCTACGCTTGTCTCTTTAGGGGCTTGGGGGAGGAGGTAGAAAAGTGGAGCAGAGATTAAAGGAGGGGGTGAGACAGAGGGGTTGGCTTTATCTATTCCACCAACTAAAGACATGTAATTGGTTTCTAGATGTCTTGTGTTCGCCCATCGTTTCGGTTTGTGGGTTTTAAAAATAGGAAGCTGACTTTCTTTATCTATAAAGAAGAGTGGTTTTTCACTCTTTATCTGTATATGTGTACAATTCAACAGGAACACCTGGGTTCTCACCTTAGCCTGCCACAAACTAACTAAGGGATTGTGGGCAAGTCCCTTAATTCTCTGGACCCGTTTTGTTCACCAGTAGAGCGAGGGATCTGAACAGATTATCTCCAAGTCCAACCCCAAAGATGTAGTGGTACAGGACTCAGTGTAGGGTTCCCTCACACTACAAGGAGGAGGAGCGTGACACTATAGGGTTGCTGCAAAGCACTACGCTACACCAGACACACACTGAACCCTGCTGTGAGCAGGGCACTGTGCCGGAGGACATGCCAGTTGAGGGGATAGGATACATGTGGCAGGCATCCGTGTAAAGAGCCTCCCTGACAGATGCTGCAGGAGCTGAGGAGGGCTGCTATGTGCTGGGTCATCAGACAGGAGGGGCGCTGGATGAAAATGATGAGCGCTAACGGTGATTTGGAAGGAAAGCAGGACTCGGGTAGTGAAAGAGAATGGCAAGAATACTCCAGGGTAGGGACTAAGTTTGAAACCAAAGTGCAGATAAAGAAAGATGCCTGACAGGTCCGGTCTGGCTGGCCTGGAGGGCTGAGGGAGGGGAGCAGCAGCAGAAGTTGGAGGGGGCGGAGCTGGGGTCATTTCAGAGGCCTTTCTGTACTTCTGGGGGTGAGGGAGGGCTGCATCACTCAAGGCTGAAGCACCAAGTCACATTCGCGTCCTCTCTCCGTGGAGGCGTGAGTATGTTACTCATCTGATCTTTGGGACGCTGGGATGTGCTGGCTCCTGTGGGGATGGGGTCTCCATCAAGGGGTCTCTATAACATAGGGCTAAATCCTCAAAGACATGAGACACGGACATGGGTCTCGGGGTCTGCACCTGGCAGTTTCTTGAAACTGCTCTGCATAAAACACTCAGGACAAGGTGTGCATTCGTATGAAGGCTGAAAGAGCCTTGGAGACTAGATGCAAATCCCCAACAAAGAAAACCCTGGGGCGAGGGGTCACCACCACCTTACAGCAGGTGACACTAGAACCATCTAGGCCACCAAGTGAAGATCCTGTGCCATGGCTCTCTAACACCATGGCCCCGCTACACCCCTCTCCTCTCACTGACCTCCATGATATCTTTAATAATCGGGGTCCATCGTGAGAGCTGGTAAGTCTGCTCGTTAATGCGTTCCTTCCGCTCTGGCTTGCTCCTGCGGCGCAAAGTGGACTGAAGGCAAACACACGAGGTTAGTCTGAGTCAGAGGACCGCTTAGGGAATAGACGACCTGCTGCTACCAGCAGACTGTCTCCCATGGACTCTCTTCAGAGTCAGCAACGGCCAAAAGTAGTAAGTAAAGAAACTTTTCTCTAGAATAGCCCACAATGTGCCCCTTTTAGGAACCTGGAGCCAACCTGATCGTGAGAAATGACACGTGTAGGTCAGATGTGTAAGTGCCATTTAATTAAAAAAAAAAAGTGGTTTGCTGCCTATTATAGAAAACATTACTTTGGGTGTGATGTATTCTTTGATTTAATCTCAACAGCCTGGTTTGTTTTGAATGAATCATCTCCATTCTTTTGATCCTTCTTGTGAACAAGGAGCTAAAATACCAAACTCCCACTGCCAGGTCCAGGCCGACAGCATGGCTCTGGAACAAAGCTTTTGCCTTTAGGATTCTAGAAAGGTACATTTGCAACTTGAGGTTTATTAGTGCCCTTCTGTGAACTGACCCCTTATAGAAGGCAGGCTCGCAGTGGGGGTTCCTACAGGCGAGGTCCGTAGCAGAGTGCTCTCGAAGACTGCTTAGGCCTCTTCCTTCTCTTCCTCCAGTGCTGGAGTCTCCCACCCACTTCTGGAGAACTCTGCACTGTCTGCACCTCCCAGAGAATCTGCCGTGATTTTGTTCTGAATCCCCACCAGTGCAGAAGACTGAAAGGTGGCAAAACTGCTTGACTCTAAGTGTTTTATTTTCTTCACAGAAGATGCTGTGTCTCAGGTCCCCAAAGGCAAAGCCAGCAGGACCTGAGGATGTGAAGACTGAAGCTGACTGCGATCCTACTTTGGTTTGGTTCAGAGCACAGTTCAGCTTTAATGACGGCATGATTCCTGGATATGCAAGTCTAGGTTACCAGCTTCTTACCTCTGTCTTCGTGAATCCTGACTTTATCTGTTTTCTATTTCTCCATGCTGAGAGTGGGTATATGTGTGCATTACAAACTGCCTTAAATAAGTCAGAGCATAAACAGGTAAAACATGCCAGCTTCTCTGCCTCTCCCATACAGAAAGCTGGCCTGGGGGCTGAGAGGAAGCCCTTACATCAGTGACGATGGGCACGCCGAGGTGGGCCATGTTGGTGATGATCTCACTGTCCTCAGGGGGAATCTGGGCATGCTGGATCAGCTTGTTCAAGTTTTCCTCAGTGATGCCTGAGAGGACAGAAAAACCCAATCACCGAAACCCAGTCATGGCACATGGCAGCATCAGAGGCAGGGTGGGTTTTGGACTTCATGATGCCCCTTCTCTTCTTTAGGATTAGTAGAAATCATTCTGTTGACCACATCAACTTTACTGTGAGATGAGCACAAAATGTGGAGCGAGATTCATTTTTTTTTTAGCATAAAATAAAGAAACTAAGCCAGAAAAGGCTTGTCCAAAGTTAGAAAATCAACACAGACAACACAATTTGGGACCCTCCAGGTCCTACCATCCACTCTAGCCACTCTGTCCTAAGTTGTGACCATCAGCAACGGCTCCTCATGGTCTCTACTGTCTGTTCCCTACTCTAGCCACTCTCTCCTAAGCTGTGGCCACTAGCAGCCACCCCCTCATGGCCTATACCATCTGTTCCCCCTCCTAGCAAAGTCAAATTGGACCAAGAGTCTGAGTACCCATCTTTTGCACAATGGGCACTTATGGGAAACTATGATGTGGGTAAAAACCAGTTATTTAAAGGCACAGATTACAAACGAGATACAAGTGAAAAATATCTGGCAGGTACAGCTCAAAGAAATCCCTATGGGTCAGTCAGCTCTCCCTTTTCTCCCTGGCCCTGCCCTCTTCTATATTTCCCATACCATCTATTAACTTAGAATTACTGGGAGATATTCAGCCTCAGGTTGTGACTGATTTGCCTACATCACGTTTCCAAAAACATAAAGAGCTCCTAGGGTTTTCTTATGTAATGGTACCCTCTTTCCCCCGCTTTCCACATCTTTTAAACTACTAATTTTCCACTTTGTTTCTCTCTCCCAGCTGCCTCATTTTCCCCAAGAAAGGGTCCATTCTCTCCTCTACAATCCCACCATTCCTACCATTCTTCAAAAAGATGTAGAGAAGGATGATACGGATTTTGTCATAAGTGGTGACATTTGCATCCAGCAGAATGGGGACGATGGCTCTCATAGGGTCCTTGATCTTCTCCCCTTCAGCATCTGTGCCCATTGCCAGGTCCTACAGAAAAAACACCTCATTGGCCCCATTTCTGGGGAAAGTCTGGATCTTTAGGAACTATCAGAAAATTGGTGACCCATAAACATTTGGGATTTGTAGCTTGCTCAGAGAAGGTCTTTAAACAAGTACTTCTACTTTCACAATGGTACTATAATTAGGATTACTGTAATTAACATTATTTTGTAAAGCATTAGTGAGAACTGATGAAAGCTTCAGAGTTTCACTTTCCAGAAACAGAAGCCACAATGATTTGCCGTTTTGTTTAAAGGTGAACTGTTTGTTCCCTTCAGGTGAGTGCACCTGTGCACTGCAGCTCCTCAGGTAAAAATTTAATCTTGGTAAATCCTCCAGAGGTACAAAGCCCTGCTGAGGGATCAGGTTTCAAGGGATTTGCTTCCGACATAGGAAAAGCTTTGATACTTTAAGGTGCCTGGCTAGACTCTTTCCATTCTGCTTTTTGAGTTCCGAAGGACATACTTTTTGAGTTCTAATCACTCTAAGAACAGCCTCTCTTTTTAATCTTCCTACCATTGTTTTTTTAAGATGAGGAGAAAAAAAGAAATGGAGGCAAGTGGGGGGCGGGGGGGGGGGTGGGGAGCTCCCAAACCTGCAAATCTAAACCCAGGGATTTGAAGGAAGGAAGGAGGGCAGACAAAAGAACTGAAGATGACAGAGTAAATCTTATTGGTCACCACTTTATGAGTCAACAGGGTCAGATCTATTCTCGACAGGCCAGAGAAAGCAGCACGTTAGTCTCAAGCAAACTGAGAACCGATGTGGCCTTGTTCTCAGAGACACACAGCTACAACTTCCTTTGTAGTTTTTATGGAGGTTTCCTGAAGGCTCCTTTTTTCTCTCAAGATGCCAGGAGTCCATAAAAATTATGATCTCAAGTTAACAGTCTTTTCTGAGTCTAGGTCAGAGGAGGGCTGGACTCATCTCTTAGGCCCTTTACCTCTCAGTCCTACTGCTAGCCTTAATAGACAGTTGGTCAGCAGGACCTGATTCTAATAGTCTCTATACACCAAATTAAATGTAACTAGCTCAACAAATAGTTTTGAGCACCTCTAAAAAAGTTTAAACTTCCAAGGATCAATCCCAAACTCTGCATATTAACTGATTGAGGTACAGTCTACTTACTGGATGGTCAAGTTCTTTTGGAGAGGACACTTCGTGTTTGCCAAGATCTCCTGTGAAACTGATGAATCTTAGCAGGGCTACTTTCTTTTATAGAATAGTCAGTGACATAGGACTGGTCTTACAAGCCCAAGCTAAGGCTATTACACCAAACCAGATGATTTAAACCTTAACTTCGAATTGAAAACTTGAGTTGTTTTCTTCTGTGAAAATAGAGCTATAGCTAAAGCTTCAGAATATTTTAATGCCTCTTTCTTCCCTCAGAAGTTGACCCACAATTTAATAATGTTATCATACTTGAAGAATGTAGTGCCAGGATTAGTGACTCCACACAACACCTCTGAAAAATGTGTCAGCCCTCTTATTTGCATTTTGTAGATGAGAGAAAGAAAGCAGAGAGAAGCAGACACATCAAATAAATCAATGACGAAGATAGAACTCAAATCCCAAACTCTCAGCTTTTAGTCCTAATTGTGATCAATGAGATCTTGAGGTTTTCTGACCACTACCACGCTATCCTCTTTCAGCCTCTAGGTCTCCAAAGCTGGTTCGGCCATGGCAGGAAGAAAACACATTCAGAATATATAATCTAGCCAGCTCTGCCAATGGAGGGCTCAAACTCCATAAATCTCTCTTCGGCCATTCCAGGGAAAACGGAGCCTTCGGAAAGAGTCAGACATGCAAAATCCAAACAACACAGCATTCCAGACTAATCTAGCCCCTACCATTGAGAGTGGAATTGCATTGGCTCCAGAAAGTTGAGACAACGTGAACTAGTAGGCTTTCCCATCTCTACTTCCTATGATTCTGCAGGATGTTGAAGGTCAGACGGTTAAATTCAGCAGAGTCAGTGGACATGGCAGAAGCCTTGCCATGGAAGGAAAATGTCTTACCTGCTCCACTCGGCACAGTTTATCTACGGTGCCTTGGTAATGCTTCATACAGTCCTCAGCAAGGTGCAGGTGGGTGGAATACTAGGAAAAAGCATGAGAGAGTTCATGAACAAGGAATTTACCACCTACTGAGCACCTACTATGTACAAAACACCATGGGAGACACCAAGGAGTCTCTTCTACAGGAGATAAAACGTGTGTACAAGCAGGTGCACAAACATCACAAGGCAGAAAATGTTATGGGTCAGAAGAGAATAAAAAAGAGTTAAAGAGGAAGAAGCCATTTATGGGGTAGGGTAGTATGATGGTTTTACAAATATGCCCACAAATTCTTAGATGCTCCTTCCCTCCAGGAGGTGGAGCTTAATTCCCTGCCCTTGAGTGTGGGCTGGACTTAGTGTGGAGGCAGTGGTAGGTGTGACCTCTGAGATCAGGACATAAAAGGCACGTAACTTCCTCCTTGTGAGGGTGTGCTCTCTCAGCACTCACTCTGAACATGTTGAGAGGACACTCAAGCAGCCCTGTGGAGAGCCCTGTGCTGAGGACCTGAGGCCTCCCGCCAACAACGGGAGATTAGGAAGGATAAAGAGAGAGAAAGATAAACAGGAGAAAAGAAAGTGAGAAGAAATAAGCTGCCTGTCCCAGCCCTTCATTTTTTCCTAATAAAAATTAAAGATGACTAAAAACCTGTGGATTTCAACGAATAAATGAGTGTGGTGAGACTTTTGAGAAGTCTTCTTGAAGATGTTTATACTCACGGTTCCAAATCAACCATTTCGGATCGCCATACCTTGCTGAGCTCTTTCTGGTACTGAGGCATCTTCTTGAGCATCTGGGACAGGTCCCGCATAGTGGTCTACAAGGGAATGAAAGCGTACGGTCTCACTCCAGTGGCTCTGCTCTAATATGTTTGTGCAATGGTGGTGGGAGCAGACAGGGTAACAGCTAGCACCAGACGTCCCAAGGGCAAGCTGTGTAACTAAATGAATCTGCTAAACACAATATTATGTGTGTGCAGATTTCCAGGTCCCTGGCTCAAAAAATTATTCATTCAAACATTGTAATTGTATTATAGGTGGGGAACTGAATTCTGAAGTCTTGCCAGTATGTTTTACTTATTGGACTATAAAGTTATTGAAAGCATAACACTGGCCAGGAAAAAAGGTTTTTCTTCTATACACTGCTTTTCTGCACACTCAACTCAAGCAATCTGAGCATTAAGCTCACATTTCATTCAGGCAGAAAGGCAGTGTTGGGTTCTACAGGGAGAAGGCAAGGACAAGGTCATAAAAAAAAAGGCTGGACTCTTCATGCTGCCTAATGGAATGAGTCTGTTTACTTTCGAACTGTGAGATTCACTTAATTCTATTCATTTATCAGCCAAATATATTGAATTATCACTACATGCCAGGCACCTCTAGAGGTTGAAAATATAAGGGCAGAAAAAAAAATTTCTGCCTTTATGGAGCTTAACATCAAGCAGAAGAGCCAAATAAACAAGCTATGACAGTAGAGTGGCATTGGTACTATGCAAGGGGAGTCATGAGGTTGTTGGGTACACACAGCTAAGGCACTTAAACTACTCTAGGGAGGGTATCGGGGATGGTTAGGAAATAATGTCTAAGCCCAAAGAACCAGTAGGTAACAAGGCAAGGGCCAGAGGCAAGAGAAACTTGGCATGGCTGGGGTAAGGGGAAGTAGGGGCAAGAAGCAGGGAGACAGAGGTGAGACTGAGAGAAAGGGCTGTGGGGCGTCTATGAGTGGGAATTTATTTTAGGGAACTGGGAAGTCATTAAATGGTTTTAAGAGTGGAAACAACCTAATCAGAGATGCATTTTTGGAGAGTTCACTTCCCTTGGGTAAGGTGGGTATGCAACCTCTGATAAGAACTCAAAAGGAGAATCTTAGGTAAGTGAAGTTATGAATTTTAATTCTATTGTAAGCTGAAAAAAAAAAAAAAAGGTTTCATAGCCCTTCTGGCTTAAATGAATCATGAAGCAAAGAGTAAATATTCGTCCCCCAAATTTACAAAAAGAAGCTCTCTGCTGACATGTTGTGGGGTTGTTAACTAATGTCATAAAACAATATGTGTACTGTTTAATGAGAAGCCAGTTTGTTCTGTAAACCTTCATCTAAAGTACAATTAAAAAAAAAAAAAAGCTCTCTTAATACAAAAGATGGGGGCTCCAGATCTGAATCTTGAATAAGACAAAAATGACATTAAATGAAGACAGGGGTATCATCTCCCTAACCCTGCAGTCCTGTCCTGAGGAGGCATCCTCCCTGCTCCTAGAGGGAATAGATGGATTAACTTAAAGGGCATCTGACCATGGCTATAGATTTACCTTGTCTCCAGTATTCATTCTCTTGCTAGAAGAAAAATCTTTCAGAGAACGGGTGACCTCCCTGTAAAACAGAAGGAAGCAGTTAAGTTTCAAAGCAACATCAAGTGACTCTACGTGGATGCTACATAAGTAATGCAATATTTTTCCTTTAGGAACATGTGGCGATTTTCCTGCCAGTAAGGTATGCATTTAAAGTGATTTTCTAAGAAAAGAGAAAGTTCTACATAGTTTTTCTAATATTCTAAACCAGTGGTCTCCAGAGTGCAGTACACTAGATGATTCAAGAGGAAGAGAAGAAAATATAAGAACATTCTACTCATATTGATTTTACCTTTTCCTTTTCACATTTATGTTTTCGTGTATGATATAAAATATATGCATTAGTATAAGAAAGCATACATTTAATTCCTAAATCAATTTAAATACTGGAAATGTGAGCAACAGTTTTCAAAGCTGAGTGATCAAAAAGGTTTGGAGACCACTTTTCTAAACAACAGAACCATCCACGGCTCTCACTCTTCCTTGTGAATCTTCCGAGGGCATCACCAACTCAATGCAGTAGAATGCGTCTTTCCGCAATAGCAGAATTGTCATCTATAGTTTGAAAGTCTTATAATGATGTCTTGGTATTAGAAACATAGGGCAACATCATCAGAGTAAGGTACAGTTCAGTACAGAGATATCACCTTTTGCTCAGACATTTTAGGTATGATAGCAGGTAAGGAAGTTGAAATACCAGCTATATAAAAGAAAGTCTCATTGTATGTAGTGGGGTCTGAATCTTTCAATGTAATAAATTGACTTTAAGTGTTTCATATTTATAAAGCACTTTGCTGAGAGACCTACAAATGCTTTCCAAAAATCCTAAAAGCAACCCTAACAGAGAATGGATTTTCTAACTTTGCCAAGTTGGTCTAACTCAAGCTCAGAGAACAGAGGAATGTATCAATACTGGTTAGCATGCTGGCAGCTCCCCCATCCGCTGATCAGCTCCCGCCAAGCTGCCCAGAGTAGACACATCAACAGGGACTGGGGACAAAGGTCTAACCCGGAGGAACCGGGGGAGAGAGCGCTCTTACTGGGACACCTCCGCGATGTGCTTGTGACGCAGTGCTATCCAGAGGTCATCGTCCTCGTCCAGCAGCACTTCCTTCACCCGTGCCTCTCCGATGCCGCTCGTCTCGTACCTGGAGAGAACACGTGACTCAGGTAGACGGTGCTGCCCCATAAAATTCACCTGCTCCTCTTTGGGTTGTGAAGAGGAAGCTCGTGGTCCTCGGCAGACGATGTTTACGTGAGTGATTTCACGATACACCGCCTGACCCTTGGATGTCACTCAGGTCTGCTGTATCAGCTCGAGCGAGCTGCAATTCCTTGAAATTTTGTTTTAAAATCCCAGGGTTGGTGAATAGGAGCTCCACCAGGGCCACACAGTACAAGGCATGAAGTCCGGTTATACGTGGCTTCTTGTTAAAGGGGAAAGGCAAAGATCGTATTTTTTCCTCTCTGGGAAGGGGACTGGGTGCTATCCGCAAATGTGTGGTACTGAAATACAGTAAAACCTGCGAATGCCAGAACCTGTGTAAGGTGGCAACCTGTCAGAGAAGAAGAACTCAAATATTTTTCACTGAGACAGGGCGGTAGAAAAGTGGTAAGACTGCACCCTGTCAATGGTGGAAAACTCGTGAGACCCAGAAAACAAGGCAGTCCTGCAGAGTGTCGGCTTTGGCAGGTTTCCCTGTAGCTTCAGCAGCTACCTGCAACAGGCTCTCAGTATATTTTCACACGTGAAATCTCTAACATCTAGAGGAAAGCAAGAATTAAAACACTGAAAAGGAAAAGAGCTGAGACTCCCTAACATTTCTAAAACCTTCACTTTGAAACCACTGTCTTTATGGTCATTAACATAAAATAAATGACATGGGAACAATCTGTCTATTTTCACAAAAAGGAAAATGAGTTTTTAGAAACTGGATTTACGATGGTTGCTACCAAGAAAAATGCCCTTTTTAATGAAGAAAAAAACAGCTCCTCTGAAAAGAAAGCTCAGAAACTCCTGTTGATATATTTTATCAGTATCACATTTCATGATCTGTAATTTAAAAAGTGTAAACTGTAAGTAAGATACCAAAGGCGCGGGGTGGGGGGGGGGATCAATGTAGTAACACATCCAAGTGAACTAGAACTGATGCGACCTGAAGTGTGAACTAAAGAGCTGAAGTTCTTGCTCCTCCCCTGAAAAGGCGCATGAGTTCTGGCTAGAAATACCATGTGGATTTTGGGAACTCACAGAAAAGTCTGCAGATTGTGAAGGCTGTACCAATACACCTGCTTTTCCTGGGATTAAATATGCCCTTTTTGAGTTAGGGAGTGCTGGTGGCACAGTGGTTAAGAAGTTGGCTGCTAACCAAAGGGTCAGCGGTTTGAATCCACCAGTCTCTCCTTGGAAACCCTATGGGACAGTTCTACTCTGTCCCATAGGATCACTATGAGTCAAGATTGACTTGATGGCAATGGGTTTTTTTTTTTTTTTTGAGTTACAGATATTTTTGGTACATTTACAAAGCCGCAGTATCTCTGAGGTCTGTAACACTATACTTACTTGTACACATCATTTTCAATAGGCAGCAGGTCGTAACTCATCGCCTGGAAAGTCAGTTCATGAAGTACAGGGGAGCTGGGGTCAAAGCCCCGATCCAGGATCAGGAGCTGGGAGCGTGCCTTGTCTGGGCCCTGGGAAGGAAAGAGGGAGACGCTTTCACAAGGCACAGTGCACAGCTCCAGCTAGTGTAGCTCCTCTTGTAGGAAGGGGGAACAGGAAGTGAGTTCTGAAGTACAATCCTACCAAAATGGCACCAAGTTTATGGCTCAACAAGAACACCAATGAAAACCATGTTAGAATCCAATGTTTCTACTTTATAACAAGGGTCCTTTGGAGCAGACAGGAAACTGTGGCTAGGGTTGAAAGTGAGTAGGAGAGCAGTGCCTAGGTTCAGCTACAAACAGGGTGACCAACCATCCTAGTTTGCCTGGGGCTGAGGGGGATCCCAGGACCCAGACTTTCAGTTTTAAAACCAAGATAGTGATGAAACAGTTCTGTATCTTGATTGTAGTGGTGGTTACATGAATCCATACGCACAAAGAATTCATAAAATGCATGATAAAATTACATAGGAAACTCCCCCCCCGCCCACATACTCACAAATGAATTCATGTAAACACTACTGAAACCTGAATAAGGTCTGTAGATTGTATCAGTGTCAATTTTCAGGTTTTGTATTATACTCCTGAGGAGTTTCCCGAGACACAGAATTTGCCATGCTAAAACTGGGAAAATTCCAGGCAAACACAGACAAGTTGGTCACCCTAATTACATTGAAGAGAGTGTGTCACCTGCCGGGAGGGCTTTGAGAATTTCACTAGAGGCCTATACTCAAGAAAAGCAGCACCCCCATGCACTCTGTGAGCAGTGGACCTGAGCTGTCCTCAGGGCTGTCGTACAAACACTACAGTCATCTGGCAAGAGAAACTCGTGGTCTAAGTCCAGGCTTACCTCCCCCATTGTCGGGTCATCAGCTTTATAGGCATCAAGCTTGTCCTGGATTAGCTGAGCCAGCAAGGCATTGTCTTTGTATTCCCTGACAAAGGAGAAGTGACAAAGAGTGAACTGCCCACGCACCCAAATGATGTCACTGATCTGATCGCCCCCAGGGAGGAAGGCAGGATGATGCAGAGAGGGTCAAGGGAGATGTGAGCTTTATCTGTTGTGGTTTTTTTTTTTTTTTTTTAACAATGAGAGTATATTTATATATTACATGTGAAATTAAAAGAGGGAAAATAAAATACTTAGCTCAGTGCCTGGAACAGAAAAAGTAATTTTGTAGTTTTTTTTTTTTTTCCTTAAACTATTTAAATGGAAATAGAATGGCCTTCCAGCCTCAGCTAAACATGAACAACTATACTTCAGCAGGGGGCCCCACCTTTCATCCTCTCCCAACATCAGGCTGCCTGAGCCTAACCCTCCTGACCCTCACTTCCCTCAATTCAAATTCCCTTGGGTCTTGTTTTGTTTTGTTGGTAAGTGACATATCTGCCAGCATAGTCAGAAAGATAAAAGTGAGAACCTTTGACCTTTTCCTAAAGTCAAGCTTGACAACATATCCTAGGGCTCCCTCTGACTTTATATTGTGTGGCTGCTGCCCACCATCCTGCCAGCCTCAGTGCTAAAGCAGCTCCACAGCCAGCTAGATCTATCCCTTTCGTGTATGTGCTCCAACCTTCCATTACTCTGTCAAGAGATACAGCCTTGGCCCCCATTTCTTAACTTCCACCAGGTCATTTTTAGTGAACACCAACAATGGAGTGAGGCCAGGCACTGGGGCAACAATGAGGGAGGAGTTTTTCTAAGGCTAAAAGCTCTAGTAGATAATGAGGCAAGAAGGACAAGTGTAGCAGATGATCCTTGGCACCATGATGCTCTGAACGTCTAGAGGCAGCCTTAACTCCTCCTGACCTACCTCTCTCAGCAGTGCCTGAGTTCCACCGAGTCTACCTCTGCATTCTCTCTGATAGGTCCTGGCCGCCTACCCCCATTCCCATCACTCTAACTTCAGGCTCAACTTCCTCTGGCAGTGGCCTCCTGCTTAGCCTCCCAATGTCTGGTCTCTCCTTGCTCTGGCTCCTGCTCACCACTCTGATCTTCAAGCTCCCAGAGCACTGCTTTCACTCCCCTATCCAAACCCCCAAAGGTTTCCCAATTATAACCAAATTAAGGACATAATACCAAATCTGGCATCCCAGGGCCTCCAGAAATGACTTCATCTCATACATTGCTCTTCACAAACACTGTGGTGGACTACCGATCCCGCGTAAACTTGCCCTGTGTTTTTCCCAGCTCCACACTTTTGCTCAAACCAATGGCAAGAGCAAAGTATCCACACGAAATGCCCTCCTCTACTCATTGATCTATTGAAACCATTACCTATCCTTCAAGACTCAGCTCAGATGTTGCCTCTAGATTGAAGCTGTTCTTGATCCTGCCGGCTTAAAGGACCCTCTCCCTACTCTGGATCCCCCAAGCCTTAGCTTGCATTGTTCTACGGCACTGGTCTCATGGGGTCTATATCATAGCTGCTTGTCTGCATATCTCACCTACCCTCCCAGATCAGGGACTTCCTAAGGAAGGGCAAGGACTGTGTCTTCATCTTTGTGTCCTCCCCAGGACTTTGCAAAGAGCAAGTAGGTGATGAATGAATGACTTCATAAGATCGAAGGAATATATCCTTTATAGAATTATTTCCTGATTTTGTTTTACATTCAAACATCTCCTGCTGCAAAGATATTTTGTTTTTCAAACAAGGCTAAAAAGAGATTAAAAACTGAAGGAAACCTGGGTTGTGATTACACAGGGGTTCACATTTTAGCTATTCAGTAACTGAACATACATATTCTATGCTCTTTTCTATATGTGTACTATATTTCACAATAGAATTTTAAAAATAACAAAAGCATTGGAAGAATAATTTTCAGTGAGAGAAGTTTAACTCTTGACCCTCTTGAGACAGCTTTCAGAGGAACCGTAGGGCCAGAAGAAGTGGCAGGGACAGACATATGGAATGCCACTCAAGGCAGACTGGTGTGCTGCCTTACCCCCGATACCGCACGGCTGGGTACTCCTTCAGGGTGGCACAAAGGGTTGCGATCTGCTCTGCCAGGCGCTCTAGTATAGGATTCTTCATCTGAGCCTTATGGGGACTGTAGAAGCTTTGGAAAGAGTCAGCAGAGTCCAAAGAATACACCTGAGGAGGGGAAAAAATACATACGGTGTTTACATCCAGAATGATAGGCTGTCAGACTTTTTCCAGCCCAGGTAGTGAGTCTACAGAACATGTTTTCCTGTATTCCACAAATACCTGTTGAGGGTCTACTACATGCCAGGCCCTGCGCTAAATAAACGCTTGGGAGGTATTAGTGACCAAATCATACATATATACATCCCTGTCCTCCAGCAGCTTGCAATCTAGTAGGGGAACATGGGCAATAAACATAATGAAAAAGTAAATTTTATGGTGTGAGAAGCCGGTTAAGCGTATGAGGAAATGACAGAGTAGGGAAAAAATGCCCAGGAGGGCAGGGTGGGGAGGATGCTAGGCCTCATTTAGAAGGTGACTGTTTTAGCAAGGACTTGAAGGAGGTAAGGAGTTTATTACCAGTGAGGGGCCTTTCATGTGGAGAAAATGGCTAGTGCCAAGGCCCTTAGGTGGGAGGTGCCTACAGTGTCTGAGGAACAACGAAGTGGCCAGGAAGAGAGTAGGAGAGGAGGTTAGTAAGACCTGTTAGGCCATTATAAGTTTAGTTTTAACAAATAAAGGATAAGCTAGAATTGCACTGTGACTAAGTGCAAATAAAGATGGATTTAACGATAGTCTTTCCTCAGTAGTATGGGCTAAGTGTTTATCTTTTTCTTTCTTTTTTGGAGGGGGGGAGGGAGTTGTTTGGAAGTTTAAAATGCCCCTTAAACTGCTTAGTCTACCAGGATCTCATTTACATAAACTGCCTTGATCTTTCAGAAAACCCGAGGTTAAAAAAAAATATTTATTACTTTTAAAAATATCTGAAATATACTCTTCAGACATGGATTGGACTGGACAATGGGTTGGAGAGGGATGCTGGTGAGGAGTGAGCTTCTTGGGTCAGGTGGACACTTGAGACTAGGTTGGCATCTCCTGCCTGGAGGGGAGATGAGAGGGTGGAGGGGGTTAGAAACTGGTGAAATGGACACGAAAAGAGAGAGTGGAGGGAGAGAGTGGGCTGTCTCATTAGGGGGAGAGTTAATTGGGAGTGTGTAGTAAGGTGTATATGGGTTTTTGTGTGAGAGACTGACTTGATTTATAAACTTCCACTTAAAGCACAATAAAAATTATTTAAAAAATATATCTGAACTATAATAGGGTTGAATATGCTAAAGCTGGTTTTTGTTCAGTCCAGATTGTGACAGGGCTCACACAGAGAGACAAAATGTACTGCCCGCTAGCAGGGAATAGGCTTTAGGCCAAATGAGAAAGGAAAGAGACTGCCTTTAGGCACTATTTTTTTTCCATCGCTCTTTATCTAAGAATAAGTAGCTCTTTGGTGCCTAGAAGCTGATGTATAAAGACCCGATGTGCCACAATCATCTTTTATCTCCATAAAATACATTAAAGTGCTATTGTTTTTGTTTGTTTATTGGGGGGAAACATTTTAACAAATCTTAAAATAATAAGATATAACTTTTATATCTTCTCTCACAAATGGCTTCACCTTTACCAGTTTAAGAACTTTGTTTTTTTCCAGGGAGGGCTGTTTGCTCTTGCTGCATTTGGCACTGGAAGTGTTAATGGCTAATGACGAAGGCTGCCATCTGTTCTCTCAGCACATGACAAGCTGAGGTTATCTCTACATGAAAACAGTCTCCCTTGCACCAGATGGGTATTGTCTCATTCCTTCCCCTCCTCTCCTCCGATGATCTTTTCTGATTGGCTTCTTTCGGTAATATTCAAGGAGTCAGCCGATAGGAGTGGACACTGTGAGCAAGCATGAAATGCGCACAAGGAAAGGCACAACACCTGACCAAAAATTCAGAAATAACTGGAGAGTGAGATGGGAGCATGAGGTAGATCCCTAAGGAATACTGTTTCCGTTACATAAGCATCCACTCACAACACATCACTCAGCACACTTGGAATATGATACCTTCCCTAATCTACTCTCTTTACTAAACCCCTACCCTCCTCCTACCACCTCTGAGAATTTGCCAGCATTCTTGATAGAATAATTAGGATGCAGTCAGATTTTCTATGTACTCCCTATTCAGACTCACCTGGGATTCATATGGGAGAAATGCAATGTTGATTTCGGTCAGAGTTTTGATGACCTTCGCTGCTCGAGATTTTACCAGCTCATTGAACAGGGCATCTGGACAAGCTGCAAGAATGACAAGACAGTAGGCTTTCCTGTCGACTTGCTGGTTCATTTTAAGCCTGCGCATGTCCAGTAGACTCTATTTTATTAGGATTTTTAAAAGGCAACTAGACTGTTCATTCCATCACACGCTATCCAGTACCTCCAGGGAGTAAAAGGAATGTGAAACTACCACAAGACCTTGAACATGTAAGAGGAACAATTGGCAAGAGATAAAGATTTAGATATTAGGAGCTAATAAAATTCATTTTCTCACACCAAGGGAACCTAAAAAAAAAATGAAAAACTGAAGAGATAGAGAAAGGAAAAGGTTTGCAATATAAACCAGTACCATCCATCTAACATGCTTATGATAAATAAAATAACTAAAGAAAAACAAAACCACTGGGAAACATGAAGCAGGCATTCACCCTTCCGAACCTCTAAGGAATCCAGCAGCCAGAAGGCTCACTTGGAGGTGGTGTCTGTGACTTTTAAGACTCTCCTGGGCCCAACAAATGGCTTCAGACTCCAGAAATGTGTTGTCAGTTTATTATTAGTAATACTGTTTACCTGATGTCTTTGTTACCCATATTCAAAGACTATGAAATCATTCTTTGCTATAATTTTCCATTTTCTTGGAGGTGAGTTTTTTTTCTAGACAAAGAACACTCTAGAACTGTTACTGTTGTAGTCTCCTTAGCTATCCAGGTCTGCTCATCTCTGTTATTAACAAAGATCAACCAAGATGCTCCTCCCACTAGGTTCCATGCACAAAGTCCCTATGAAAGAAGAAAACTAATTCCAGGACAAGCATGCAGGTTCTATCTGATACAAAGACCACCAGACTGGAATATATTTGTAGCTGAAAAACTGGTGGAAATACACTACAATTCACAGTGATAATTGGAAGTGTATTCAGTGAAATACCAAGGCTAGCATTTTTCTCAGTATTAAACCCTTCAGTCCTAAGAAGAGGTGCTTGGTGTGCTATTTTTCATCAAGAAGGACTACATGGCCTAGTAGGTTTGTATTTGTGCTTATTTTTATCTCATGTAATTTATCTTCTGAAGAGAAAATAACAGATTGGGACAAACATAGCAACAACCTGTTTCTTCCCTATTGATCTGACGTGGTTTGGGTTAAGCCTCGCTGTGCAGAACACGAACTCAGGACAGCAGAGGGGAAAACCTACGCCATACTTACAGTCAGTGAAGAAGACATGAGCAGCCCGGTATTTAGCAGTCGGTGGGTCTTTAAAGTCACTGATAAGAGAGTGTACAGACTGTAAAAAGGGAAAAAAAGAAGGACTGAATCCAACTCTAGAGGCAAACAAGACCCTATTCCTGAACTGAACTAAATACAAGCTGGCTTCAAGTTAATTGCACAAAATAGCAGGGGGTTCTTGATGTGTAATTCTTCGCCCCCCCCCCCACCGCTCTAAATCTTATTTATTTTGTTGTTCAGAATATACAGAAGAAAACAGATACCCGTTCAACAGTTTCTACATGTACAACTCAGTGACATTGATTACATTCTTCCCATTGTACAGCCATTCTCACCCTCCTTCTCTGAGTTGTTCCTCGCCCGTTAACATAAACTCACTGCCCCCTAAGGTTCCTATCTAATATTTTGGGTTGCTGTTGTCAAATTTGATCCCACACAGATAGTTCTTAAAAGAGCATAAAGCTCAAGGGAAACTTTTTTTTTACAAGTTAAGTTAAACTACTGCTCGGTTTTAAGTAGACTTCAGGGTGTATTTTTGGTTTAAGGTTTAACGATTATCTCAGGGCCAACAGTTTCAGGGGTTCATCCACCCTGCTTGGTTCCAGAATTGGTGTGTACTTCTAATACTCATGTTTGGCCATAACTTAGTTCCGAGGGCTGACAGTTAGGACTCTTTCAGAGTTCAGATGAAGCAAGGCCTGCTCTGCTCATCCAGAATGACAATTTCAGTTCTCGGGAGCCACTATAACTCAGCTTCCCTAAGAAGAGATCTACAAAAGAGGAAACGTGTCAGAAATCTTCCAGGAGATTCATACTGATGAATTCTGGCAACTCAGATACAGCTGCAAGAACTGACATGTGAGCCAATTTTCAAAAGTGAAAAAAATGGGTGTGAAAACTGAGGGAATTTATATAGATTAAAAGAGACCAAAAATATTTAGCAACCGAAAGCAAGCAGGTAAACATTGTTTGGAAGCTGATTTGAACTAACCAACTGTAAAATATATCTATATTATATATAGATACAGTTTTTTTTTTTTTTTGGACTTTATTGTACTTTAGATGAAGGTTTACAGAACAAACTAATTTCTCATTAAACAGTTCATACACATATTGTTTTATGACATTGGTTAACAACCCCACAACATGTCAACACTCTCCTTTCTTGACCTTGGGTTCCCTTTTACCAGCTTTCCTGCCTTACCAAAGTTCTGGAGGTGAATCGCTAATTAGATAAAGTGGATCTCCTACCCGGAGAGGGGAGTGCAAAGGGGAGAACTAGAACAATTCAGGGCCACGGAAAGCCAACACTGGCTTTGTGCACAGTTGTTGTTTTTCAAGAAGTTTAATACACTTGTCACTCCTCACTGCGCCCTGCCCTCCCCTCCATTCCCCATGTGTGAATTGTACGCTTAAAAAGAGCAGTGTGTTAAATGCGTGCTTAACCTAAAAATGTCAAGCATTCGGTGCCACACAGATACCACGTTGGCATGTTAACCCAAGCCAATGCTCTTCTCTGGTGGAGGGTTTACCTTCTCAGAAGGAGTGATGAGGTACACAGCCTCCAGGCTGGGGAGTGGTTCTCTGCGCTTGTTGATATCTTCTACAACTAGACAACAAAATATCAGCCCATAGTGAATAAGATAAGGTAACTGGTGATCATAAAGCTAGAAGCAATATAGACAGGCCACCTTCAGACTGGCATGGATAAAAATCTACAGGGGCAAAAACTTCCGTAAAGTTTCCACATTCCTTGGACGTGAACTCCACTGTCTCACAACATTATTATGTTGGAAAACCTGAAATCTTATCACCCTGAATACTTCCCATTTGCCACTTCAGTTTAAGTAAATCCCTTGATCTCCTCTGGGAGAAAATGGAAAATGCTACGCCATTCTGTTAAGAACAGTTCTTTTGCCTCTTCCTTTAGCTTTTTCTCATCTGTTCTAAAAAAAACTCCATTCATTCTGAATTTCCATGTTGAGTTTATTTGTCAACGGTTGGATAGTTTTATCATTTTCCTCTGGATAGAAAATGAAGTCATTCCAAATACATCCTCTATATAATACGAAATACTATATTTTGTTAAGATTAAACATTATATTTTCTGAAAGCAAATTATAGGCTTTCATTTGCTTGTTTCCCTTAGGGTATGCCAATTACTTTACCAGCAGGAACAGCTTTTGGGATAATCATCATCTTAACAATCATGTGAGAAAGCTTAGATGCTGAACCTACACTGCACTGTCTGGGTATGGAGAGAGCAATACAAATGCATGTCCACTGCTCCTGTGCAGAGGATTTAGGCAAATAAAAGCATCACTTTGAAAGTATCCCTTGCAACATTTATAAAGGCTTTTTACTCCAAATAGTGTTCAAATTAATACCAAATTCCTCAACCATCTACTTTATCAGTGGTTATAAAATTTTGAATTTCACTGGCCAATAATCCTTAACCTAAAAAACTGTTTTTAGGATTCGATATAGAGTTGCTAACTTTTATTTTGCCAAGTAAGGGCGTTTTTTAAAGCTTCCTTTGGGGTAGGGAAGAGTGTGTGTGTGTGGTGGGGCAGAGCTAAGTCCTCATCTACCATAGGAAGTCAATAGATAATGTCTAATACTGATAAATCAAGAGATAATAGTACAAGCATTTATGAAATAATGAAAATATAACCAGAAGAAAGAGCAAAGTGGCTGTCTCTGGGATGGTGGACTGTGGAGGTTAGGGGAGAAGGGGATGGGGCAGGGGATTGATGCTTCTCTGCTATAAGCTAGCGAACTCCATTTGGCTTACTTTCCCCTTAATTTTTTTTCATTTGTTGCTTTGATAGAGAAAAATAGTTTTAAAAATTCAGTAATAAATATAAGTTTGAAAGCTCAAAACAGGGGCAAGCCTGGTCTTAAAAGCCAACTTGGGTCACTGAAGGACATAGAAGTCACACTAAAAATGCTGTACTTCATTTAAAGGATTATGCTTCTGGTGGTACATAAACTGGACTTGGAAATTTGTTTTTAAAAAATTAAGGAATAAAAAAAAAAGAAAGAAAAAAGGACTCACACCCAAGGTGTGACTGTGCAATATATACATACTTCACATAGAATTTAATCAATTAAAAAAATCCACAATATAGTATCACCATAATTTCACAATTTAAGGACATGTTAACACCAAAGAATAAGAGGACATAATTTTAAGGGACAGACACATTCAAAAGAAAGCCTAAAACATAAACATACAAATAATTACAAAGCAAACGCCGGTATAACCACTATCCCGGTTAAGAAACTGAGCCCAGCAAGCACTGCATAAGTACTCTCGCCCCACCCCACCTGCCCCTCCCCAGTCACAACTTCCTTCCTTCCTTCCTCCTGAGGTAACAGACATCCTGACTTGGTCACATCCTTGCTTCTCTTTATGATTTTATCACCTCTCTCGGCATTCCAAAACAATATAGTCTAGTTCTGCCTGGTTTTGAACTTTAAATGTTTTGAACGTTTTTAAATGAAGGCATACTGTCTCTTGCTTCTTTGGCACAACATTATGTTTATCAGGTTCGCTCCTATTAGTGTGAGTAGTCAGAGTTCGTTCATTTTCACTGCTGTACAGCAGTCCACTGTGTGACTACACCGTAATTTACTTAACCACTCGACTTTTGATGGACGTTTTGGTTGCTTCCAATTTGGGGCTACTATGAACAATGCTCTGTGAACATTCCTGCACACATATTCTGAGCGCACATGTCTGAGGTTCTCTAGGACACACATCCAACCGGAGGTTTGTTGGCTTATAGGGTATGCATACCTTCAACTTTATTAAATCCTGCCAAATGTCTTTCCAAGTAGCTGTGCCAACTGACACTACATCAGATAGGAATTCCCACTGCTCCACATCCCCACTGTCACTTGGCATTATCAGACTTTAAATATTCAAATCTGATGAACATATGGTGGTTTCTCACTCTGGTTTTAATTTGCATCTCCCTGATTACTAATGAGAATGGGCATTTTTCATGTATTTATTGCCATTTGGATTTCTTCCCTTGTTAAGCGCCTGTTCAAGTCTCTTGCCCACTTTTTCTTTTGGATGGTCTGCCTTTTCCTTACTAATTTAACCTTTCTTTATGCATTCCTTTAACAACTATTTAATGAGCATCTAGCATATCTTTGGTGGTAGGAACTCAGTGATTAACAATATAGCCTTGCATCTCTCTCAAAGAGCTTACAGTCCTCCACACAGGGTGCTGAAAGAATCTAAAGTCACAGTGATAATAATGAATAGGAAAGTACTCTGAAGAACAAAGCACTCCATCAAAAGAAGGCAGGAATATTACTCAAACACAGAGATGACACTGTGCTCACTTGTTATCCCCTCGGTCATGATGTCCGTCATCTTGCAGCAGGAGGACAGCATCCTCATGCTTAACTGATCGACCACCAACACCTGGAAGGAAAGAAACCCGCTTACAGGCTGTATGGCACCTGCTACAGAGTCTCATCAGCTTACTCCACCAAACTTCAAAAAGAGCCCCAGAAATGCAGAATATGGAGCTAACAATATTTCCTATAGGAAAGAAATATGCTGAGATACATGCTAGCTTTTATCTTTCACACCCAAACCTAACATTCTAGGAGTCAGAATTTAGTCTCATTGACTTAATTGTATAAACTTAAAAAAAAATTAAAGTTTTTACTTTCCATGATAAAGGAAATAATCAGTCATAAAAATGCAAAAATGAAAGGAAAAACATTTATTGCAGCAACACTAATCGCTGGTTGAATGATTCAATGTGGTTGAGTGAATCATACTGGTGAGTATTTTTTCAGGGCATAAACTTTTTTTTTTAACTGTACTTTAGATGTTTTTATATGAAGATTCACAGAACACACTAGCTTCTCATTAAACAATTAGTACATATATTATTTTGTGACATTGGTTACCAACTCTATGACATGTCAACACTCTCCCTTCTCGACCCTGGTTTCCCTACTACCAGCTTTCCTATTCCCTCCTGCTTTCTCGTCCTTGCCTCTGGGCTGGTGTGCCCCTTTGGTCTCATTTTGTTTTATGGGCCTGTCTAATCTTTGGCTGAAGGGTGAACCTTAGGAGTGATTTCATTACTGAGCTAAAAGGGTGTCCAGGGGCCATACTCTTGGGGTACATAAACTTTTTTTTAAAGAGAGAATGAACACTATTACCTACATGTATGGCATAGAACATGAGGACTTGTGCAGCCTTCATTAGAACACATACCTTCACCAGCACATGCATTGTTTGATATAGTACATCTCAGTCCAGACAGGAAAAACAAGAACATTGCAGTCCCGGTCTCCACACTTCATACCTGCAATTCTTCAGCTAAACCTTCCTATCTCCACTCAGCCCACAGTGGAGAGAGGAAGCTGGCAGTTAAAACAGAGCTCTCTTCTCTCTCTTTCATGACAGAAGCACAGGAGGAGGCGACAGAGCTACACACCTCAGGGCAGACAGTGTGGACCAGATAGCTTTCTGGTTCAGTACAAGAGCCAATTAGCTTTCATTTTATGAGACAGTTTTCTCAAGATTAGCTTAAAATTCACATGTCTACAAGACCGTCACTGATGAGAAGGGTATGAGAGAAAGAACTACATAAAGATTTCCCACCAGATGGCCTCCCTTCTGGGTGGTGAGGATGGATGTGCTGGTAAAAACACAATGCTCACAAGGCTCGGGGATGAGGCTTCAAAATCCTGCTGTTCCAGCAAAATGGGTAGGCTCTTGACTGTAGGAAAATGTGGGGTCAGAATGGTTGGAATAAATCCTTCAGCGCTAATGGAAGCTCAAGTGAAGCTGCAAGCTCTCCTGGCCAGTATAAGGTACAGCCCATGGCTCCAGACAACCATGTGGCTCTGAAAGCTAACTTCACAGGTGGAGGACAGCATGTTTTCCCGCTCCGTACATCCCCGCACTCTAGGAACCAGGCCATAATCAATTTGATTGGCTTAAAATACTCGTTGCATGTACATTATCATTTCCAGCATTGCTCTCGATGTTGCGTAAATGAACACGCTTACTTCTTTGTTTTATGTAGTTACAGGTGGATGGGAATAGACCAGATCACAGCTTTTCAAACTGTTGGGTGAGCTCCGTGGAGGTGTTTTAGGACCACCAAAGAAACAAGAAGGGTCTCCTCTTTTTTACCCTACAGGAAGCAGAATAATTTCATCCTCTTTCTATAACAAGTTCCAGGTAGGATTCTACTGTTAACTGCCCGACCAGGTGATCTCTAAGATAAGCTTTATGACCAAGAGACTTCACCAGGACCATATAAAACGAGAGGCATAGCAGATTACCTTTCTCCAATCCAGAAGCTTGTTTGTACTCTGGACATAGCAAAAGCCTTCATTCCCTGCTTAGATAACTTTCCCCAAATCTACCTCCATTCTTGTTTATTCCATGTGAACTCACCTCTAGGGCTATTAATTGTACTCTTCTACTCACCTTCTGGAGCCCTGGTGGCACAGTGGTTAAGAGCTCAGCTGCTAACCAAAAGGTCAGCAATTCGAATCCACCAGATGCCCCTTGGAAACCCTATAGGGCAGTTCTACTGTGTCCTATAGGGTTGCTATGAGTCAGAATTGATTCGACAGCAATAGGTTTCGGGTTACTCACCTTCCACTCCCCCTTCTTCTTTACTTTCTTTATCACATCATGCATGATCTCTAAAAATGAAGAATGACAGAAAGAGAAGAGAGGGGAGGGAAGAAGAAAGGAGAGAACGAAAAATCGTATTATTTAATATAAAGGATTTCCAACTCCATCCCCCTCCAGCTCCCCCCCCACCCCCGTGGGCTTTGTTCTCCTGGGTCATGCAATTCAACCAATTTATTTACTTAGCCTAGTCCACTCCCATATTTAGCTCTCTTTCTGTTGCCTTAATTCAGTGATTCTCAAACTTTTTGGTTTCCTTTATACTCTTAAAAATTGAGGATCCCAAAGAGTCTTTGTTTATATGGGTAAATGTCTACTAACATTTACCATATTAGAAACTAAACTGAGAAATTTAAAAAATATTTATTAATTCATTTAAAATAACAACAAACTCATTATATACTAACATAAACAATATTTTAATGAAAACAAATATTTTCCACAATAAAAAAATTTTTAGTAAGAATATTGGCATTGTTTTACATTTTTGTAACTCTCCAGTGTCTGGTTTCATAGAAGAATGAAATTTTCATATTGCTTCTACATTCAATCTGCTGTAATATCTGGAAAACTCCACGGTGCACTCATGAGAGAATGAGAGTGAAAATGTCTTATTAAGGAGACAGTTATGACCTCGTGGTCCCTCTACCATGGCCTCAGGTTTGACAACCACTGCCTTAAGGGAGTGAAAGGCTGTGATAATACCTCAGGCCGCATGAACCTTCCTCAAGCTCCAAGGACAGATGTGAACAGTAGTTGTGATCTCTTCCCAACCACTGACTACATCTGTGGAACACGCTCATTCAAAAATCATCATTTCAGTAATTCCCATTTCTATAACACTGCAACGACACACAAGCCTAGCCAGCCATGGAGGGTTCATAGAAAATATCACTCTTGCCATTCTTTCTAAACCCAAGTAATACACAGGCCTGTTAGGGACTCAAAAACCAACAACTGTTGTCAGCAAGAGTTTTTCAAACATTTCAGTTGTTCTCTGGGGCACAATAGTTCCTAACCCTGCTTTTGGCTATCTTCAATAATCAGACGTGTCACAAAAACATTCCAAAAACTTAAGAGCTTTTCTTCTGATTATAAACACACATACACACACACGCATTGCAGTAAATTTGGAAAAAAACAAAAAAGTATAAAGAAGAAAGTACCATGCATTATTGCTTGTGTACTTAAAAAAAAAATCAAAAAGAAAAATTATCTTTAATCCCACCAATTTAAAATTCATAATTACCATTTCAGTTTATTTCCTAGTAGCTTTTTCTATGTACTTTTACATAGTTAAGATCATGCTCTCTATATAATCTTGTATTATGTTTTTTTCACTTAATATACTCATTTCCCCATGTTAACAAAAATGCTTCCCAGGATTTCAATGCCTGCATAACAGTTCATAATTTAGTTAACTGTTTTCCCAATAGCCATTTAGATTACTTTCCATGTTTCAGTGCAGTGAAAAATTGGAAACAAATATATCCAATACTAGGTTATATTTGTACAATGGGATGCTATATAACCATTATAAATAATATGAAAAAAAATATGTATTTGTTCATTCAATCATTCAACTAAGATTGGTGTTTTCCCAGGAGAGTGCAACAGAAGGAGAAAATGTTCAAAATAAATGGCTAAGTGGGGGGAAAAGGGCATGCAAAAACCATATTTTAAAGCATATATGTGGAGGAAAAATAAGAAAAACTTACACTAAAATCCTATCTTTGTTTCACCAAAAACACAATAAAATGTTGCTTAAAAAAGAAAAAGGAAGAAAAATGTCATCTTTGTGTGATAGACCTGAGTAGTCTTTAATTGCCAACTGGTATCTTTCAGTGGTACAGGGGCGAGCAGCGTGGGGTTGCCATGAGTTGGGGGCTGACTAAACGGCAGCTAACAACATGTCCCCCCGAGTTTTCTGCAGTGAGTGTGTACTATTTTTTGTTCCAGGAAAATGCTCTAAAAATAATGTTTGTGCCCAGGGCTTTCCTTTGTACAAATTATTCCCTTAGGAGAGCTTTCTGGGTGTGGAATCATTGAGTAAAAATACAAAATTTTACGGTTTTTGATAAATTCTGCTGGATTACTTTCCAAAAGCACAACTTATATCCCCACTAGAGCTGTGTGACTGTCCAACTTAACAGACTAACTGATAAAATAATACTTTGGGGTTTGTTTATTTTAATCTTTGCTAATATGATAGCAGAAAATTATATATTTCACTGTCTTTATTTGAATCTATTATGTTACTAATAAGTATGATTTTTCTTTTTAGCCACTAAACAAAATTAATTTAAATTCACTAGAAAAAATACTTCCCTCAAGTTGCCTTTTAATGAGGAAAGGCAGAGATACAATCAGAAAAGCACACCAAATATCACAAATGTTAAAAGGCTATGTATAACTAAGAAGCCAGTCTGAAAAGAATACATACTATATCATATTCTGCAAAAGGTATACCAAAACCAAAACCAAACCCACTGCTGTCAAGTTGATTCCGACTCATAGTGAGTATAGTGAGTATAAATGACAGGGTAGAACTGCACCAGAGAGTTTCCAAGGAGAGCCTGACGGATTCAAACTGCCGACCTCTTGGTTAACAGCCATAGCACTTAACCACTATGCCACCTGGGTTTCCAGAAAAGGTATAGAGACAGTAAAAAGATCAGTCGTTGCCAGGGAATTCAGGGGAAGGGGAGGGGGATGAGTAGATGGAGCACAGGGCATTTTTAGGGTAGTGAAACTAGTCTGTATGATACTGTAATGGTGGCATTACGCATTTGTCAAAACCCATAGAACTGTACAACACAAAGAGTGAACCCTAATATAAACTAGACTTAATAATAACATATCAATATTGTTTCATCATTTACAACAAATATATCAAACTAATGCAGGATGCTAATAATAGGAGAAACTGTGAAAAGTAGGGAAAGGGGATATATGGAAACTCCTTGTATCTTCTGTGTAATTTTTCTCTAAACTGTAGACAGATGGATCACTTTTATATGACCTTACTCATCATGGTCTTATGACTCCTACAAAATGATTGGGTGGTGTCTTAGTTATCTAGTGCTGCTATAACAGAAATCTACAAGCGGATGGCTTTAACAAAGAGAAACTTGGTCTCTCACAGGCTAGAAGTCTGAATTCAGGGTGCCAGCTCCAGGGGAAGGCTTTTTCTCTCTGTCAATTCTGGGGCGAGGTCCTTGTCATCCATCTTCCCCATCAAGGAGCTTTTCAGTACCGGAACCCCAGGTCCAAAGGATGCCCTATTCTTCTGGCCCCAATCCCTTGTAGTTTTCCTTTCTGAAATTCTCAAGGCATATATTTGTTCTGGGTATTGTTAATAGTCAACTCTAATCCTGCCCTACATTTTTCTAATCCAATACTGAAAAGGAAACAAGGATTAGAGCCCATTTTAGCATTAAGAATCAAGTAGCTTGGGCTACTTCCTCACAAATAATCCCTGGCAATCATGCATTTCATTTCGCTTGTAACTCTTCTCTATGTGGAGAGAAACAGTAGGCCTTCTGAGGCTTGTTTTAGCCAGCAGGTCTAATTTCTGTGCACGTAGGCATCTACAGCCAAAATATGTGCTGTGCCACCCACCTAGTCTATGTAGAAGTGTTCAAAAGAGATTGACTTACTATACAACCTAATCTTGTAGATTGAATCCTGCCTCATTAATACAACTGCTGCCAATCCCACCTCATTAACATCATAGAGGCAGGATTTACAACACACAGGAAAATTACCTCAGGTGACAAAATGGTGGAAAATCACATAATACTGGGAACCGTGGCCTATAGCCAAGTTGACACATATTTTGGGGGTGCACAGTTCAATCCATAACAGGTGGGACTATGCAAATAAGGTACTTATGGCCCACCAAGGAGATTGGACAGCTTGCTAATAAGGTGCATGGAACCTCTTTCAGGGTGGGACTGTGCAAATATGGTCTATGGAACCCTAATGAGAGGATTGGTCAGTTTTGCCATGCTGCTAGGCTTAAAAGGAGCCAATCCCAGAAGCGAATGTCGGACCTCACTACCACCAAGAAGGAGAGCCGGAAGTGGAGAACGTCCTTTGGACCTGGGGTCCCTGTGCTGAGGACCTCCCAGACCCAGGAGACAGAGAGAGAGCTATAACACCAGAGACAGTATGAGACAGGCAGAAGCAGTGGCAACAGAACCAGAAGACTGATGCATGGCTGAGAAGAAGCTATTCTGACCAAACAGCTGTATCCTGAGTCATTTCTGATCCTGAACTGTAACCTGTTATTTCCCTAATAAACCCCATAATTGTGAGTATTTGTGAGTTCTGTGTGGCCACTGCAATGAATTATAGAACCCAGCAGAGTAGAGAGTGCTGTGGGAGGGATGGCTGGTGTCAGAATTGTTAAAATGTTAGAGAGGGGAGGTATGTCTGACCTCTGCCTCACAGGAAGCAGCCTGGGGCTGACACTGATGATTCTCCCCCGACGTGACGTTAGTGGACTTCTGATGCCACAGCGCCATTTTCACAAAACCTAAAACTTCTCTAAAAATAAAATATGTTAAGAAAAAAGAAAGAAACAAAAAACTGGGAATAACTGCTGCAGCCCCAATCCCTTGTAGTTTTCCTTTCTGAAATTCTCAAGGCATATATTTGTTCTGGGTATTGTTAATAGTCAACTCTAATCCTGCCCTACATTTTTCTAATCCAATACTGAAAAGGAAACAAGGATTAGAGCCCATTTTAGCATTAAGAATCAAGTAGCTTGGGCTACTTCCTCACAAATAATCCCTGGCAATCACACATTTCATTTTGCTTGTAACTCTTCTCTATGTGGAGAGAAACAGTAGGCCTTCTGAGGCTTGTTCTAGCCAGCAGGTCTAATTTCTGTGCACTACCGTAGGTATCTACAGCCAAAATATGTGCTGTGCCACCCACCTAGTCTATGTAGAAGTGTTCAAAAGATCAGAGGCAGCTACGATTTCTCCATAATGGCCAAGGACCGTGCCCCAGTGACCCTGCTTCCCTCATGGCCTTATGGCAAAGAAAGTAGGTTCCTTGTCAACCACATCCTCTACGTAATTCCAAACTCCTATGGGACTTTTTTTTTTTTTTTTTTTATGGGACTCCAGAACTCAACAAATCCCTCCTAAGATCCCGAGAAAACAGCAGGTGGTGTAATATTATCTGGGACATTTTCAGATGTGGCCAATATACCAACTATAGTCCCAAAACGCAGGCTCTAGGATAGCTGCAGGGACCACTTAAGCCGTTACAGCCCTGGAGCTCACAAAGGCCTCCACAGTGACACATGTCAGGGTGCTCTGAGTCCAGGGCACATTAAAGCATCTGAAATAGCAAGCCTAATATTAGCTGGGCTGGAAGCTTTGGAGAAATGTAAGCACAGCCAAAGTCCTAAAAACCACAGGCATTCAAATATTCTATACTCTGTAGTCCCAGAGCACCACACTGCTGGAACAGATACACCAGGAGTTGGGTTTCTCCAGGCTGAAAGGAGAAATGAAAGCATTTTGCTAGGGATTTAAAGGAGTCTAAACTCAGAATGGAAACCTTGGTGGCGTGGTAGTTAAGAGCTACAGCCGCTAACCAAGAGGTCAGCAATTCAAATCACCACCAGGCACTCCTTGGGGCAGTTCTATTCTGCTCTATAGGGTTGCTGTGAGTCAGAATTGACTCAGTGGCAATGAGTTTGGTTTGGTTGGTTTTAAACTCAGAATCCCTGGTGGCATAGTGGTTAAAGCACTCAGCTGCTAACAGAAAGGTCAGTGGCTCGAACCCACCAGTTGCTCTTCAGGAGAAAGACTTGGCAGTCTACTTCCATAAAGATTTACAGCCTTGGAAACCCTACGGGACAGTTCTACTCTGCCTATAGGGTCGCTATAAGTCAAAATTGACTTGATGGCAATGTTTTTTTGTTTTTTTTTTTTTAACTCTTTTACCAATCTGAGGTACAGGGAAATTTTAGTTATTCCAGCTCAATAGTAGAAGTTTGTCTAAAAACACAGTGGTGTGAGTATATAAAGCTGGTTACACAGGCAAGGGTCACCCCCATCACTCATAGTTAAGATGCCAATGAAAGTGCTGTAGATCAGGGTTAAAATTTAGGGTCAGGCATTTACTGGCTGTATGACTTCGGACAGGCTTAAAGCTTTCTATGCTTCTGAGATTTCATCTGCAAAACCAAAATTATGATACAGTAAAACCTGTGAAAGCTGGAACCTGTGTAAGGCGGAAACCTGTCGGAAAAGAAAAACTCAAAATACTTTCCACTAAGATGAGTGATAAAAAGGTGGTACAACTATATCCTGTCAAAGGCAGAAAACTTGTGAGACCTGGAAAAACAAGGCATTCCTATCAAGTTCCTGCTCTCACAAGTTTCACTATACCTCAGTGGCCTGTTGTGATGAAGACTGTCTGTTAAGAACTGTCTATACGGGATCAAAGTGACAACAGCAACTCAAAAGATTAGATAGGAACCTTAGACGTAGTGAGTTCATGCTAACGGGGGAGGAACAACTCAGAGAAGGAAGGTGAGAATGCTTGCACAACTCAAAGAATGTAATCAATGTCACTGAATCGCAAATGTAGAAACCACTGAATTGGTGTGTGGTTTGCTCTATGTATTCTCAACACAACAAAATAAATAAAAATTAAAAAAAATATCTAGTATATTTCTTGGCACATACGGTGCCTATTGTGATGTCACTATAAAATTACGTTATTCATGCAGATGAGGAAATAGTAAAATTATGGAATATCACACTTTCCACCAAACAAGATTTTTAACATAATGTAAAAATCCCCTTAAAAGGAAATATATTTTTAAAATGTGGCCAAACAAAATACAATAATCACAAAAAAAGTTTTTAGATAGCAAATTCTATGGGTATTTTAACAAAAACTTCTCTGACCTACAATAAACATGTTGGAATAATATTTTTTTTTTTTTAGTAACAGTGTGGAAACCCTGGTGGCACAGTGGTTAAGAGCAACGGCTGTCAACCAAAATATCGGCAGTTTGAATCCACCAGGAGCTCCTTGGAAACTGTATGGGGCAGTTCTACTCTGTCCTATATGGTCACTATGAGTCGGAATCGACTCGATGGCAATGGGTTTTTTTTTTTTTTTTGGTTTAGTACCAATGCATGTAAATCCTAAATGTAAATATATAATTAAACAGAAATCCTTATCCCCTGCTGAGGGGACAGAGAGTAACCTCGGGCTATCTAGGAGGAGACTTGTAAATGCTAGAGAACAAGCAGGAAGCTCACAGAAAGTAAAAGGTATCTAATGCCACAACACAAACACATACAATATATGTTAAACTTGTTATTTATTATTCTGAAAATTCACTTAGACAAGAAAATAAAATGAGGTATAACATTGGTAAGAACATTTACCTGTAGAAGTCAAGGAAATCAACTGAAAAACTATTCAAAACACTAAAAAGTTTAGTAAGGAAAAACCCACCCAACAAGCAGATACAAAATAAACACATAAAAATCAAGAGGACTTTGACGTGGCAATAGTAGCCGGATTCTAGGGTGACAGCTCCACTGTGTGCCAGTGTACACGTGTATAACGTGCACACTGAGAATCTGCCCCTGTAGATTCTCCTACTGCTGGTACTTCTGCTCTGAAGTCTGTTCCTCTTTCCCCGACAACACTTCAGATATCTGAAGACGGCAACAAACCTAACGATTATCCTTGCTAATAAACTGCATCTTCGCAAGCGGAGTAAGTTCACGCTAAAGTAAAACCCATTGCCGTCGAATCAACCTCGACTCATAGCAACCCTACAGGACAGAGTAGAACTGCCCCATAGGGTTTCCAAGGAGCACCTGGAGGATTCGAACTGCCAACCTTTTCGTTAGCAGCCGTAGCTCTTAACCACTACGCCACCAGGGTTTCTGATGCTAAATAAGATGGTAAGAAATGGTTAAAATACTTGTAAACAAGTCTTCCAAGTACTCTGCAGATCTTCCCCTTAGAAATATCCACTGATACATAAGCTATTGATAACCTAATTACAAAACACTTTAATTTTGCCTTTGTTTTTTTAATTATATAAAAGAAATATAAAAGGAAAATGAAGAACACCAAGGCCACACGACAACTAAGAGCCCAAGAGACAGAAAGGGCCACATGAACCAGAGACCTACATCATCCTGAGACCAGAAGAACTAGTTGGTGCCCGGCCACAATCGATGACTGCCCTGACAGGGAGCACAACAGAGGACCCCTGAGGGAGCAGGAGATCAGTGGGATACAGACCCCAGATTCTCATAAAAAGACCAAACTTAATGGTCTGACTGAGACTAGAGGAATCCCGGTGGCCATGCTCCCCAGACCTTCTTTCGGCACAGGATAGGAACCATCCCCGAAGACAACTCATCAGGCATGAAAGGGACTGGTCAGCGGGTGGGAGAGAGATGCTGATGAAGAGTGAGCTAATTATATCAGGTGGACACTTGAGATTGTGTTGGCAACTCTTGTCTGGAGGGGGGATGGGAGGATAGAGAGAGAGAGAAGCCGGCAAAATTGTCACGAAAGGAGAGACTGAAAGGGCTGACTCAAGAGGGGGAGAGCAAGTGGGAGTAGGGAGTGAGATGTATGTAAACTTATATGTGACAGACTGATTGGATTTGTAAACGTTCACTTGAAGCTTAATAAAAGTTAATTAAAAAAAAATAATAAATAAAAGTAATATAGTCTTGCTGAAAAAATTCAAATAATAGAGAGATGTATAACTACAAAGTGAAATTTCCCTACCCTCACGCCTGAGGGACAACAACCACTAACAGTTTAGTGTGTACCCTTGTAGGTCTTTTTCTATGCACATACAAGCATGTGTGGGGATGTATGGGTGTGTACTTTGGTTCCTTGGCTGGGCTGTTAGACACACTGTTCTACAATCACATGATAGATGTACTTATGTATCATTTCACACAAATCTATTGCATGCTTTTAAAATGACATAGTAGTCCACAACATGGATATGCAATAATTTATACAAACCTCTTTAAATATTCCTAAGATAAGCACTTAATCTCTACTTGGAATATTTTAAGCTATTGGAGATGTCAGGAAATGCTAAAAAGCCATTACGAACCACAAATCTTCTGTAATTCAGTTCATCCTCTGCTTGCCTACTGATTTAAATTTAGTGAGAACTTTATTGTAAGCATAAACACTAACACAGAGGGTTAGCAAAATATTTTGATCTACGTCAAATTTCATGCTGAGGCTTGAGGAGGTGAAGTAATTTTCAATGATTCTACATACATCTTTTTGGTTTAAGAACTCTTATACAGGGAATACCCAACTTATGACATATTCAAGTTACAATGAACAATTTTTTTAATGATTTGTGTATTTTTTATGCATTCATGTATTTAAATATATCTGTAAGTTTATATGTAATGTTTTCAACCTCCAAAGACAAATATAGATCCTGATAATAACAGGCAATAATAATGAAAACTACTAAGGAAAAAAAAAAGACGTACTAGACTTATGTCAGAACAGACTTACGACAGAGTCATCAGAATGGAACCCCATCGTAAGTGAGAACAACCTGTCTTAAAAAGAACCTTAGAGATTATCTATGGCCATGATCCAGGCCCCAGTTTGGAGATTGAGAACCCTCCTGCAGAACACAGCCATGTGGAGTTGGCAAGACCACTAACTGATCAGTCCAGAATGGAGCAGAAGCTGGTCTCTGGACCCTCCCGTGCAAATGCTCTGCCGTCTATACTAGACTGCCTCTCTGGTACTAGCATGCACTACCCTCTGAAATTAAACCTGGTGTCTTTTTCTGTTATACTACTAAGCCCACCTTGACATAATAAAGCAAAGTGATTCAGATAGGTTCAGGCTCAAATCCCTCCTCCTTCCTTTACTATGACTTTGGACAATCTTTCTATGCCTCAGCTTCCGCATTTGTAAAACAGGAAGGAGTATACACGCCTCATAGGGTTGTTGTGAGGATTAAATGAATTAATGTGACTAAAGTACTCAGTTCAGTGCTTAGATTGGTACTTAACACTGTTGGCTACCACTGTCACCATTCTTATCTATTTCAAATGGTATTCGAACCTAATAAAGAAGAATCCAAATAAGTCCAATTGGTTTCTTATTGCTTCACCATGGAGATTGTGATGGGTCTCCTACTTTTCAGTTTGTTTCTCCGAATACAAATTCATTCAACATTTACTCAACACCTGTCTTGTGCAAGATATCCTTCTAGGCTTTGGAAAGAGCAAGATGAACAAGCTAAACAAGACACCTACTCCTGAGGCACTTACTTTCTGATGTGGATGGAAGAGATGGCCAATAAACACAAAGAAATAAGATGATTTCAGAGAGTGATGAGCGCTCAAAGGAAATTAAAAAGGTTAATGAACTAGAGTGTGATGGGGGTTTGGGAGAAGGTACTACTCTGAGGAGGTGACATTTGACCTGAGACCTACTGTCAAGAAGGAGCCAACCCTGTAAAGATCCGGGGGAAGAGTTTTCCAGGCATAAAAACAGCAGGTGCAAAATCCCCAAGTCAGGATCAAGCATGACACAGTCTAGGAACAGAGAGAAGGCTAATGTGGGTGCAACACTGCAAGCCCCATGAAGGAGAGAGTGGTTCAGGAGGCACTTGGGGAAGTCAGCTGGAAGCCTCACTTGATCTTTAAGCAGTTCTACTTGCTGAGAACTCCCACAAGTCACTCACTATATCCTGCTCCTTGAACACTAAGCCTCATTGATTCACCTTCAAAACTGACAACCGCTATCCCCTCCCCGTACCCTCATTCCTGCCTCATCTCTGGAGCCCGGCATAAAATAGGGATTTAGCAAAAGCCTGCAGAATGAATGAAGCCCCTAGGTGGCATAAGTGATCAGTACCTCCTGGGCATAAAATGAGCAGTTCTGTTCAAGGTACACCTCACGACTGAGTAAGGTGATTCAGCTCTCCACAACCATCTACACCTCCCTCCTGGCCACCACTCAGCTGCCACTTTCCTGACACCCCTCCCAAGATTCAGAACTCCCTGTTCAACAAAACCAGTGCCTAAAAAAGTCTGAGAAGCCCTTTCTGAGGGACTGATGGGGAGAGAGAGCTCTTTATTCTTGAGGAATATGACAAGAGCTATTCTAGGCAGCAACAGTTTCCAAATCAGATGGATTTGAAAAAGTTCTTCTCTTAACTCTCCGCAGTCAAATTTAGTATGATGTGTGGTACCCTGTGAATATGTAGCTACAACTGCTCAGATCCATGGGACAAAGGACTTGAATAGATATTTCACCAAAGAGGACATTTAAATGGCCACCAAACACATGAAAAGATGCTCAGTCATTAGCCATCAGAGAGATGCAAATCAAAACTACAATGAGATACCATTTCACTCCCACTAGGATGGCTAAGATTTAAAAAAAACAACAACAGAAAATAATAAAAATTGGCATGGATGTGGGGAAATTGGAACCCTTACCCATTGCTGGTGGGAACACAAAATAGTATAGCTGTTGTGGAAAACAGTGTGGCGGGTTCCTCAAAACACCAAAAATAGAACTACCACATGGACCAGCAATTCCACTCCTAGGTATATACCCAAAAGACTTGAAAGCAGAGACTCAAACAGATACTTGTACACCAATGTCCATCACAGCACTACTCCCAATAGCCAAAAGGTGGAAACAACCTAAATGGCCATCAACGAAAGGTGGTACATACATAAGGAGCCCTAGTGGCACAATGGTTAAGTACTCTGCTGGTAACCGAAAGGTCGCCAGTTCAAACCCACCAGCTTCTCCACAAGAGAAAGATGCGGCAATTTGCTTCCTTAAAGATTTACAGCCTTGGAAACCTTATGGGGCAGTTCTACTCTGTCGTATGGGTTGATAGCAATGGGGGTGGGGGTACACACATGCAATGGAATACTACTCTGTCAGTCAGAAAAATGAAGTCTTGATACATGCTACAACATGGGTGGAGCTTGAAGACATTACACTGAGTGAAATAAATCAATCACAAAAGGACAAATTTGTATGACCTCACTTACATAAAAAGACAAGAACAGGCAAATGTATAGAGACCAAAGTTTATTAGTGGTTACCCAGGGTGGGAGGAAGAGAGGGTTACTGTTTATGGAGTACTGAGTTTCACTTTACAGTGATGGAAAACTTGCATTGATTAACGGTACAGTTGTATAACCAATTAATGTAATTGGTCAATAAGTTGTACACCTGTAAAAAGTTGAATTGGCAAAAGTTGTGTGATAGATATATTTACAACAACAACAAAAGAATAGCTACTGAGTCTGCCTATGTACAACTAAACATGTCAAAGGATTTAGTTCCTTGGTTTGGAGGTTTTGGGTCATGGATTCATTGGCCTAATAATGTGCTTAGTGCCTCTGTTCTATCTCCTAGTTTGTTGTGTAGTGCCTGGGGTATCAAAAGCTTGCAAGCAACCATCCAAGGCATGGCAATTGGTCTCTATTCACCTGGAGCAACGGAGGAAGGAGTTGGGACCAGGAAGGGGATATAGAATGTGTGGTGAATGGCCTCCATGAAAAAGTAACTTCTTTACCATGAGACTAGAATTGAATGGTGCCCAGCTACCATTACTGAACATTTTGATCACAGAGTCCATAGAAGAACCTTGATCAAAAGGGTCAAAATATATAACAGAATTTCAAATTCTCATGGAATCCAGCCTTTCTGGAGCCATGGAGGCTGGGTGAACCCCTGAAACTATTGCCCTGATATAATCTTTAAAACCTTAAACTACAAGTATCCTCCCGAAGTCTTCTTAAAACCAAACAGTAGTTTAGCTTAACTAGTAAATAATGTCTGCCTTGAGCGTTATGCTCTTTTAAGAACTATCTACACGGGATCGATGGGACAACAGCAACTCGAAAGATTAGATAGGAGCTTTAGAGGGCACTGAATTTATATTAATGGGGGAAGAACAACTCAGAAGAGGAGGGTGAGAATGGTTGCACAACTAGAGGAATGAAACCAATGTCACTGAATGTACATGTAGAAACTTGAATTGGTGTATGTTTTTGCTATGCATATTTGCAACAACAAAATTTTTTTTAAAAAAGTGCTCAGATCCAAAATTCCTACCATTTCAAAATTTCTCTATATACTAATTTTTTTAACCAGTGTCTGATTGAGATACCACAACTTCAGCCAAAATACTTTTTAAAAGCTGATATTAAAGAAAAAGATCAATTAATAATTCTGTTGCAATAGGAAAAAAAATTGCCCACAATAATAGTAATAAACCCATTGCCATCGAGTCAATTCCAACTCATAGCGACCCTATAAGACAGAGTAGAACTGCCCCGTAGAGTTTCCAACGAGCACCTGGTAGATTCAAACTGCTGACCTTTAGGTTAGCTGTCGTAGCTCTTAACCACACCACCACCAGGGTTTCCATAATAGTAATAGCTAATATTTTTTGAAAGTTTACTGTGTGGAAGGCACTGCCCTCTACATTTTACATGTACCATCTCTCCCAGCAGCCCTCAGAGGTTAAGCATTATAATCACCTCCTTTTTACAAAGGAGGAAACTGAGGCCCAGAAAAGTGAAATACCCAGCAAATGCACAAAATATACGTAATCATGTGAAGACTACACAGACAAAAAAAAGTATAACTCAATTTCTTGACCTCAGGAACTTATGGTTCAGTTGGGGAAGTAAGACATTACACTTGAAGCATCATAAAATTAAATGTTGTTAGAACCCTCATGCACCGCTGGCAGGAAGGTAATTTGGTGCAGCCACTTTGGAAAACAGTTTGGCAGTTCCTCAGATGGTTAAGCATAGACTTACCATATGTCCCACCAATTTCAATCCTAGTATATACCAAAGAGAAATGAAAACATGTGTCCGCACAAAAACTTGTACACATTCATAGCAGCATTATTCATAATACCTAAAAAGTGAAAACAACCCAAATGTTCACCAACTGACAAATGAATAAATAAATGTGGTATATGCATACAATGGAATATTATAAAAAGGAATGAAGTCCTGATACATGTTAAAACATGGATGAACCTTGAAAACATTATGCTAAGTGAAAGAAACCAGACACAAAGGACCACGTGTATGATTTCATTTTTATGAAATATCCAGAACAGGCAAATCCATACAGACAGAAAGTACATTAGTGGTTACTTAGGGCTGGGGGGCTGGGAGACTAGGGGGATAATGGCTAACAAGTAGAGTTTCTTTGGGTTGCTGTGGTGGTTGTGCTCAGAGGGTTGCTGTGAGAGATGATACATGTAAAATGTAGATGGCAATGTCTTCCACATGGTAAACCTTCAAAAAATATTAGCTATTACTATTATGGAAACGCTGGTGGTGTAGTGGTTAAGAGCTACAACTGCTAACCTAAGAGGCGGCAGTTGGAATCCACCAGGCACTCGTTGGAAACTCTACGGGACAGACAGTTCTACTCTGTCCTAAATATTCTAAAATGGATTGTGGTGAAGGATATACATTTCTGTAAATATACTACTAACCACTGAATTGTACACATTAAATGGATGAATTGTGTGGTATGTTAATTATACCTCAATAAAGCTGTTTTTAAAAAGTCACTTGGGAATTTAAATGAAAACAATTAAAAGTAAAAAAATATATGCAGTTTTGCTTAATATGGAATTGGCCGATTGTGTCTTCATCAGAAGAAATGAGCGTAGTTTTGTATCTCAATTGTACCTTGTGGAAGTAAGAGAGACCAAAATAGAGATTACATATTGCCAACCACAGGGTATGACTTCCTATAATTCCGGGTTGACAATTATTTAGCCCAGTTATAATCTGAGAATGTTCCTATTTAGGTTTGAATTTTGAGTGGTACGGAGTGGAAGAGAAGGGCGTGGGTCAGTCATTTGGCATTGTTACAAGTTTTAAAACATGTAGAGATGGGCGAACAAGGACCTGATTACTTTGACCTCATAAACACACCCCGAGATTGCATAAGACTCAAATGTCCAACTTTATTAGGTCTAAAACTTGGGCTACTGCCAATATTTGAAAGGAGCACACAGTGACAAATCCCTGACTTCGGGGAAGCTGAATCTTAGCTTCAGGCCCACAAACATGCCGAGGAGAGTTACAGAAATGACTATTCACTTTCCGTTTCAAGGGAAATTCATTTTCTGTCTTATTTTCCCCACGCTGTTTCCTAAGGTTTAGAGCCAAAGGTTAACGAGCTAGAAAACCCCTCAAGGACCTTGGAACTTTGATTAATAGAAAAGAAACCTCAAACTAGATACAAAAGAGATTAGGAATAGAAATTCCTAGTCATACTTTTAATTCATTGCAACAGTCACCTTACCTCAGGTCTAAAGGAGAGCTATTTTCTTCTACCTAAGGGTGCCTAAAACATAACGGTCCTTGCATAAAAGGAGCTGTGAAGATCAATCAAAAAATGAAAACTGAAATAATTTATAATCTTCTTTAAAACTGACAGCTTGTAATAGCAAATACTATTTAGTTATACTAATGTCTTGAAACAAAAAGACAAAAAATTATGAAATAGCAATTAATCTTCCAGGGCAGAAAACGTTACCATTATCTCATAAAAAAAATAAATAATAGGCACTGTCAAATAAGACATCTTTTAAAAAAAGGACTCGTTATTCTCAAAAAAAAAAAAAAGAGGGAATCAAGAATGAGAGCTATGTCTATGCGAGACAGTGATACTAGCATGCATTTTACATTTGCTAAACAAAAAAACAAAAAATACATTGCCCTTATCCATTACCCACAACAGATGACCTCATCATCTATTAATGTACCCATACGTTTGGTCTGTTAACCTTTATCTGCTTCTCTTTGAAAAGCTTGTCTTCCTCCTAGCACAACCTCTCTGAATTCCGCCTTGAACTATAGGGACCAAGAACAGGCATTTTGATCTTGGCAGGAATCCAAGATGTAGCCAGCATCTGAAACTGGTAGATGCAGCATTTAATGGCATCTTTGCTCCAAATCACAGCATCATATGTTTTCTTGACTTAAATGGGAGTTTCTCTGAGGATTAAAGGGTTAGGGCAAATATACTTTGGGAAGAGCGGAAGAAAGGAATGTTTTACATAATTCCAGGAACCTAGAGCAGACAGGGGAACATAAAGATCATCTAGTCCAGTAGTTCTCAATGGGAGCAATTCTACCCCCAACAGGACCTTTGGCAATGTCTGGAGACATTTTTGATTGTCACACCTGGGAGTTGCTAAAGGCATCTAGTGGGTGGAGGCCAGGATGCCACTGAACATCCTGTAATGCACAGGATCATCCAACCCAAAATATCAACAGTACCAAGGTTGAGAAGCCCAGATCTAGTCTAACTCCCTCATTTTATAAAAAACCTGAACCTCAGAGAGGTAGAGTGACTTGTCAATGACAGTGGTTGTAGGAATCATCTTATTGTGTAAGTCCAAGGTTCTGAACAGCCCAATCTGTTCTGCCCTAAGATTTAACCTGCTTCAGGTCTATGAGCCTGGGATATTTAAAAATGTTTAGTCCCTCACAGCATGACAAAGCCACAAGCTCAAGCCCCCTCTGGAACCTTCAATACAGCTACTCTGTAGGTGTCAAACTGACATAAGACAAAAGCCTCAGGGAAGCTTTCAGAAGGCAGGAAACTCCTCCTCCCCCCACCCCCCGCCCCATACACAAAGGTCCAATTTCAAGAGGGCTGCTCCTTTCCCTCAGATCCAGATAACTTTCTGCTCCTTTCCCTCAGATCCATATAACTAATTACAAGAAGATACCAGGAAAAGAAAGCATCCTGTTGGGGTCTGGGCCCAGTATCAAGCACAGGAAGAAGGTGGAGCTAGAAGAAGAAACAATGAGAGAATCCAAACTAAACGGCTGAATTTGCACTAGCTGACTAGAAGGAAAGAATGAATGCCTTCTTTTTTTGAACATTTTATTTTTAACCATTGAAACTAGTATACATGCACACATACACACCTACTATATTTTTTGAAACAAAAATTTCAAATACAGAAATAAACACCTCCCATGATGCCATTTTCCAGAAATAAATCTGTATGCATTTTAAATAAAATGTAATTATCTTATACATAAAGTTCTGCAGTTTACATTTCTCACTTAATTTATACTGGATATTTACTGCATTATTTTAACTGCTACATAGTAATTCCACTGTATGGATGAACCTTCAATTCTTTAGCTAATTCTTTTACTGATGGATACTAAATCCTTGCTGGTGTTTATTTTTACACAATCCAAGTCTCTTTTAAGATACGGATTTATCCCATTTATATTTGTTCTGTCATCACACCTTAAGTTCTGTTTTCCACTGTTTATATTTCTCTTCTTTCATCTTTTGCTATATGTTCTTTGTTCATGCCCTACCCTCATCCTCCTTGCCCAAATAATTTGAAAGTTATATAGTCTATTTTTACTTCAATTTCAGAAATCAAACACTGTTAGTTGACTTTCCACTATTAAAAAAATAAGGAAACTTGTTTACTTGTTCTTCTCCTTTTACTTCTTCATCCCCCAGTATTTTTCTTATTTATTTAACACTCATTTAGCAATTACTGTGTGCCAGTCACTGTTCTAAACCCTTATTAACAGAATTTATTTTCCAAAAATGGCCATAATAATGGTTCCCATCTCACATGTTCCTCTTATACTGTGACTCCTCCCATTGAGAGGTGGAGTCTATGGTTCCTATAGACTTGTGACTACAGCAGAAGTGACTTTTGAGGTTAGGTCATAAAAGATGATATAGTGCCTATCTGGTTCTTTTGGAGATGCTTGCTCTTGGAGCCCTGCATCATGCTGTGAAGAAGCCAAGCAGCCACATGGGGAGGCCACCAGTAGACGTTCCGGCTAACAGTCCCAGCTGAGGTCTCAGCCAACATCCAGGATCAATTCTAACGAGGTAAGTGCTACTATTATCCCCATTTTTCAGAAAAGGAAACAGACTCACGGAGGTTCAGGAATTTGCCCAAAGTTATAGAGCCAGGATATGAACCAAGAAGCCTGGCTTCAGAGTCATAGCTATATCAATCTATGTATATATGACCATATAGGACAGAGTGGAACTAACATATAGAGTACCCAAGGAGTGGCTAGTGGATTTGAAATGGCGACCGTCTGGTTAGCAGACGAATGCTTAACCACTATGCAAAGGGCTCCATGTATATATAGATAGATTTTTACATTGTTGTTCTTGTAAGAAAAATACAATTTTTAATATCCCTAGCCTCTTTGCTTAGTTCAACCTTAGTTCCATATTCAAATGAGTTCAATGCTCATTGCCAACCTTGGTACATGGTGAATTCACCATTCTTGAGCCCTTTACTTTGAATTATTTCTTCCTGATCTGGAATACACCATCAGTAATTTTTGAAAAAGAATTCATGAGTCCTTATATATTCAAGCATGTCTTCTTGCACCTCCAAAATCTCTCCACATGAGATTGTATAGTCTCTGGCATTGGATATTGCTCAAGAATTAATATCTACCTGATTTATTTTTCATTTATAGATAACTTGTTTTTCCCACCCAACTGCTGGTAAGACTCTTCCATGATCCTTGAAATTCAGAAAATTCATCAAGGTAAGTTCTTAATGTTGGTGTTCTCTATTAGTTTTTCCTGAAAGTGGGACCCTTTAGGCTGCAGATTCAGTTCTTCCTTTATTTCAGAAAATTTTGCTTTCAGAATAGAACTTAATATTATTTACTATTTCCTTTGTTCTATTCTCTGTCTCAGGGATACACACTGTGTATTGGATCTTTTCTGTCAGAGTTCCATCTATGATCTTTCACGAATTACTTTAATCTTTGTCTTTTTTTCTAGATGATTTTCTCAAACCAGTATTCCACATTCTATAGAGAAGATTCTGCTTCTTATATTTTAAAATAAGTTTATTAATAATGCTATTATTTTTTGTTCTCTATTTTATTAACTCACTGTCTTAGTTATCTAGTGCTGCTATAACAGAAATACTACTAGTGGGTTGCTTTAATACACAGAAATTTATTTTCTCACAGGTTAGAAGGCTAGAAGTCTAAATTCAGGGCACCAACTCTAAGGGAAGGCTTTCTCCCTGTGTTGGCACTGGGGGAACGTCCTTGCCTCTTTTTAGCTTCTGTTCCTTGGTTCATTGGCGATCTTCTTGTGGCCTGGCATCTATCTTCCTCCATCCGTGCCTCCTTGCTTCTGTGCCTAATCTGTTCTTTTTATATCTCAAAAGTGATTGGCTTAAGACACGCCCTACATTGATAGGGCCTCAGTAACTTAACAAAGAAAACCCTACTCTCAAATGGGATTATATCCACAGGTCTAGGGCTTAGTATTCCAACACATATTTTGGGGGAACACAATTCAATCCATAACACCCAGCTAGCCTGTTTTTCACATCATTCTGTTATTTTACATTATTTCATATTTGCACTCTTTATGTTTGATATTTAAATTATTTCTCTTCTACCAGTCTTCTTAAAGAAGATATTCTTCACCTGAACCTTTATGCCACATTTCTGATTTCTCTCTCTATAAAACTTTTACAAAGTTCCCAGGTAGATTTATTTATATTCTGCTTAAATCATCTCAACCAAGGATTGGGGGAAAAAGAAGAAAATGAATACGCAGCACTGACCATATGCGGACCACAAAATCTAAAATACTTACTATCTGTGCCTTTATGGAAAAAGTTTACCAATCTGTAACTACCACAATGGATGAGGACAAACACTGATGCAAGTAACTATGAAATTTCAGAATACTGAGGCAAAATGAAACTTTCAGAGGGGGAGATGTAGGGTCAGGAACAAAAATAACTTCTCAAAAGCAACATGAGAACAAGAATAGTGTGGAGGAGGCGGAGCCAAGATGGTGGAATAGACAGACGCTTCGGCGAGCCCTCTTTACAACAAAGACCCAAAAAAACAAGTGAAACAAGCATATTTATGACAAGCTAGGAGCCCTGAGCATCAAAGGCAAGCTTAGAAAATGAACAAAGGGGCAGGGGGAGGAAGAGATGGTTCAGAAGCAGAGAAGAGTTACCGGACCTGAATTGCGGGGAGCCCTCAGGCACCATTCCCAGAGCGGCAGCGGCAGCAGGCTGGTATTAGCTTTCAGCCGCAGTTTCCTCAGGCAGAAGCAGCCAGCCACGCAGCCTACTCACACCTCCGGAACCAGAGAAGAATGGCGCTCTCAGCAAAAGCTAAGTACTTGCGTATATTTTACCATGCCCCCCTACCCCAAGCCAGCTTCAGTGGCTGAATTCCCTGGGCCTGAGATAGGCCCTGTTGAGCACTTAGAGCCCTCCTCCTAGCCTTGAAAAAGGAAAAAAATTGCATTTGGGGGAAAAGACAATTTGCCAGCTCCTCTAACCGGGGGAGCTAAGGACAGAAGTGGCTCCTGTCCAGGCATAAATGGTCTGTGGACTTTGAGCACCCTTCCCCTCTGCATGGACCTGTGTGGGCCTATTTCAGGAGAATAGGCCCTTGTTGGCAGACTCCAACCGTTTCAACTGTGCAGAGGAGAGGTGGATGTTTATATGTGTGGAGGAGAGGTGGATGTTTATATGTTTCACGTTGCTTTACCTATTAAACAGGGTCCTCACCTACCCACATCAGGTGCCTAAGGACTGGGAGCTCCACTCAGGTCACCCAGACACCCATGACAGGGGTCCAAGGATAACTGGTACCTCCCAGTCCTTACAACCAAAAACATTGGGTGCCCATGGTCTGTCTGCAGAACCCACCCACCTGCACGCTCTAGGGAACAGAGACACGCTTTCCTGAGAGACACTCGGGGGTTGGTTCTCAACCCTCTGTCTTGTTCAGTGTGACCCCCTGCCGTAACCATATACCGGTACCTACATCAATCACCCCTGCCCCTCCAAGACTGTAGGACACAGCCTGTACCACATACTTGATGATCAGTTACCTGGACACCTGAGCTGAATTATTACAAGAAAAGTGAATGGACTCCTAGACTGATATACCTGATAACAGCTCTAGCCATCTGGGGACAGGATGTCAGAGCTCCAAAGGTGAAAATAATCAAGCTAGCTCACTCAAGCAGCCCATTTGGGCATATCAAAACAAAACAAAGCAAAAAGCTATGACACAGTAAGCAAACATAAACTAGTACAATAAATTATAGATGGTTTGGCGACAACAGTCAGTATCAAGTCACATAAAGAAACACACCACGATCACCTCAACAAGCTCTCAAAACAAAGAATCCAGGGATCTTCTAGATAAAAGTGCATTCCTGGAATTACCAGAGGCAGAATACAAAGATTAATATACAGAACCCTTCAAGACATCAGGAAGGAAATGAGACAATACTCAGAACAAGGCAAGAAACACACAGATAAAGCAACTGAAATTAGAAAGATTATTCAGGAACATAATGAAAAATTTAATAAGCTGGAAAAATCCATAGACAGCAATCAGAAATTCAGAAGATGAACAATAAAATTACAGAAGTAGACAACTCAGTAGAAAGTCAGAGGAGCAGAATTGAGCAAGTAGAAGCCAGAATTTCTGAACTTGAAGATAAATCACTTGGCACTAATATATTTGAAGAGAAATCAGATAAAAGAATTTTAAAAAATGAAGAAACCTTAAGAATCACGTTGGACTCTATCAAGAGAAATAATCTACGAGTGATTGGAGTACCAGAACAGGGAAGGATAACAGAAAATACAGAGAGAATTGTTGAAGATTTGTTGGCAGAAAACTTCCCTGATATCATGAAAGACGAGAAGGTATCTATCCAAGATGCTCATCGAACTCCACATAAGGTAGATGTTAAAAGAAAGTCACCAAGGTATATTATAATCAAACTTGCCAAAACCAAAGATAAAGAGAGCTCTTTAAGAGCAGCTACAGATAAATGAAAAGTCACCTACAAAGGAGAGCCAATAAGCATAAGCTTGGACTACATGGCAGAAACCATGCAGGCAAGAAGGCAATGGGATGACTTACTTAAAAAATTGAAGGAAAAAAATTGCCAGTCAAGAACCATATATACAGCAAAACTGTCTGTTAAATATGAAGGTGAAATTAGGACATTTCCAGATCAACAGACGTTTAGGGAATTCATAAAAATCAAACCAAAACTACAAGAAATACTAAAGGGAGTTCTTTGGTTAGAAAATCAATAATATCAGGTATCAACCCAAGACCAGAACACTGGGCAGAGCAATCAGAAGTCAACCCAGACAGGGAAATCAAAAAAACAAAGCAAGATTAAAAAAAAAAAAAGCTCAAAACAGGGTAACAGTGATGTTATTATATGAAAGAAGAAACATTAAAACAATAAAGAGGGACTAAGAAATGTAATCACAGACCTTCCATATGGAGAGAAATATATGGCAATACAAAGAAACAAAAGTTAGGTTTAAATTTAGAAAAATAAAAAAATAGGGGTAAATAATAAGGTAACCAAAAAGGAGACAAACTATCCTACTCGTCAAAATAAAACACAAGAAAAAAATAGAGACTCAGCAGAAACAAAATCAACAACAACAAATATGAGGAAAGGACAATATATAAAGATAATCTACTCAGCACATAAAATTAAGTGGGAAAAACAAACTGTCAACAACACACAAAAAAAGACATCAAAATGATAGCACTAAATTCATACCTATCCATAATTATGCTGAATGTAAATGGCTAAATGCACCACTAAGAGACAGAGAGTGGCAGAATGGATTAAAAAACACGATCCGTCTATATGCTGCCTACAAGAGACACACCTTAGACTTAGAGACACAAACAAACTAAAATGCAGAGGATGGAAAAAATGTATCAAGCAAACAACAATCAAAAAAGAGCAGGAGTGGCAACATTAATTTCTGACAAAATAGACTTTAAAGTTAAATCCATCATAAAGGGTAAGGAAGGACACTATATAATGATTAAAGGGACAATACACCAAGAAGATATAACCATATTAAATATTTATGCACCCAATGACAGGGCTGCAAGATACATAAAACAAACTCTATCAGCATTGAAAAGTGAGGTAGACAGCTCCACAATAATAGTAGGAGACTTCAACACACTGCTTTCGGTGAAGGACAGGACATCCAGAAAGAAGCTCAATAAAGACACGGAAGATCTACATGCCACAATCAACCAACTTGACCTCATAGACTTACATAGAACACTCTACCCAATAGCAACCAACTATACTTTGTTTTCTAGTGCACATGGAACATTCTCTAGAATAGACCACATACTGGGTCATAAAGCAAGCCTTAGCAGAATCCAAAACATTGAAATATTACAAAGAACCTTCTCTGACCATAAGGCCATAAAAGTGGAAATCAGTAACAGAAAAATCAGGGAAAAGAAATCAAACACTTGGAAAACTGAACAATACCCTGCTCAGAAAAGACTGGATTATAGAAGACATTAAGGATGATAAAGAAATTCATAGAATCCAATGAGAATGAAAACACGTCCTATCAGAACCTTTGGAACACAGCGAAAGAAGGGCTCAGAGATCAATTTATATCAATAAATGCACACATCCAAAAAGAAGAAAGGGCCAAAATCAAAGAATTATCCCTACAACTTGAGCAAATAGAAAGAGAGCAATAAAAGAAGCCCTCAGTCACCAGAAGAAAACAAATAATAAAAATTAGAGCAGGACTAAGTTAAAGAGAAAACAGAAAAAAAAAAAAAAAAAAAATGAAAGAATTAACAAGACCAAAGGCTGGTTCTTTGAAAAAATAAACAAAATTGATAAACCATTGGCCAAACTGACAAAACAAAAACAGAAGAGAAAGCAAATACCCTAAATAAGAAATGAGATGGGCGATATTACAACAGACCCAACTGAAATTAAAACAATCATATCAGATTACTATGAAAAATTATACTCTAACAAATTTGGAAACCCAGAAGAAATGGATAATTTACTAGAAACACACTACCTGCCTAAACTAACACAAACAGAGGTAGAACAACTAAATAGACCCATGACAAAAGAAGAGATTTAAAAGGTAATCAAAAAACTCCCAACAAAAAAAAGCCCTGGCCTGGATGGCTTCACTGCAGAGTTCTACCAAACTTTCAGAGAAGAGTTAACACCACTACTACTAAAGGTATTTCAGAGCATAGAAATGGACAGAATACTCCCAAACTCACTCTATGAAGCCAGCCTATCACTGATACCAAAACCAGGTAAAGACACCACAAAAAAAAGAAGATTACAGACCTATATCCCTCGTGAACTTAGATGCAAAAATCCTCAACAAAATTCTAGCCAACAGAATTCAACAACATATCAAAAAAATAATTTGCCATGACCAAGTGGGTTCATACTAGGTATGCAGGGATGGTTCAACATTAGAAAAATAATTCATGTAATCCATCACATCAATAAAACAAAAGACAAGACTCACGTGATTTTATCAACTGATGCAGAAAAGGCATTTGACAAAGTCCAACACCCATTCATGATAAAAACTCTCAGCAAACTAGGAATAGAAGGAAAATTCCTCAATATAATAAAGGGCATTTATGCAAAGCCAACAGCCAACATCATCCTAAATGGAGAGCCTGAAAGCATTTCCCTTGAGAAAGGGAACCAGACAAGGATGCCCTTTATCACTGCTCTTGTTCAACATTGTGCTGGAGATCCAAGCCAGAGCAATTAAGCTAGACAAAGAAATAAAGGGCATCCAGATTGGCAAGAAAGAAGTAAAATTATCTCTATTTGCAGACAACATGATTTTATACACATAAAACCCTACAGAATCCTCAAGAAAACTACTGAAACTAATATAAGAGTTCAGCAAAGCATCAGGATACAAGATAAACATACAAAAATCAGTTGGATTCCTCTACACCAACAAAAAGAACATCAAAGAGGAAATCGCCAAATCAATACAATTTACAGTAGCCCCCAAGAAGATAAAATACTTAGGAATAAATCTTACCAGAGATGTAAAAGACTTATACAATGAAAACTACAATATACTTCTGCAAGAAACCAAAAGAGACCTACATAAGTGGAAAAACATACCTTGCTCATGGATAGGAAGAGTTAACATTATAAAAACGTCTATTCTACCAAAAGCAATCTATACATTTAATGCAATTCCGATCCAAATTCCAATGACATTCTTTAATGAGATGGAGAAACAAATCACCAACTTCATATGGAAGGGAAAGAGGCCCCAGATAAGTAAAGCATTACTGAAAAAGAAAAAGTGGGAGGCCTTACTCTACCTGATTTTAGAACCTATTATACCCCACAGTAATCAAAACAGCCTGGTACTGGTACAATAACAGGCACATAGACCAATGGAACAGAATTGAGAATCCAGACATAAATCCATCCACATATGAGCAGTTCATATTTGACAGCAGTTCCCCAAAACAGTTAAATGGGGAAAAGACAGTCTTTTTTTTTTTTTTTTTATAATTTTTATTGTGCTTTAAGTGAAAGTTTACAGCAAGTCATTCTCTCACACAAAAACCCATATACACCTTGCTACACACTCCCAATTACTTTCCCCCTAATGAGACAGCCTGCTCTCTCCCTCCACTCTCTCTTTTCATGTCCATTTCACCAGCTTCTAACCCCCTCCACCCTCTCATCTCCCCTCCAGTCAGGAGATGCCAACATAGTCTCAAGTGTCCACCTGATCTGAGAAGCTCACTCCTCACCAGCATCCCTCTCCAACCCACTGTTCAGTCCAATCCCTGTCTGAAGAGTTGGCTTCAGGAATGGTTCCTGTCCTGGGTCAACAGAAGGTCTGGGGGCCATGACCACTGGGGTCCTTCTAGTCTCAGTCAGATCATTAAGTCTGGTCTTTTTACGAGAATTTGGGGTCTGCACCCCACTGCTCTCCTGTTCCCTCAGGGGTTCTCTGTTGTGTTCCCTGTCAGGGCAGTCATCAGTTGTAGCCGGGCACCATCTAGTTCTTCTGGTCTCAGGATGATGTAGTCTAAGACAGTCTTTTTAACAAATGGTGCTGGCATAACTGGATATCCATCTGCAAAGAAAATGAAACAAGACCCGTACCTCACTCCACGCACAAAAACGAGCTCAAAATGGATCAAAGACCTAAATATAAAATCTAAAACGATAAACATCATGGAAGTAAAAATAGGGACAATGTTAGGAGCCCTAATACATGGCATAAACAGTATACAAAACATTACTAACGATGCAGAAGAAAAACTAGATAACTGGGAGCTCCTAAAAATCAAACACCTATGTTCATCCAAAGACTTCACCAGAAGAGTAAAAAGATTACCTAAAGACTGGGAAAAAGTTTTCAGCTATGACATTTCCGATCAACGCCTGATCTCCAAAATCTACATGATACTGCAAAAACTCAACTGCAAAAAGACAAATAACCCAATTAAAAATGGGCAAAAGATACGAATAGACACTTCACTGAAGAAGACATTCAGGTAACTAACAGATACATGAGGAAATGCTCACGATCATTAGCCATTAGAGAAATGCAAACCAAAACTACAATGAGATTCCATCTCACTCCAACAAGGCTGGTGTTAATCCAAAAAACACAAAATAATAAATGTTGGAAAGGCTGTGGAGAGACTGGAACACTTATACGCTGCTGGTGGGAACGTAAAATAGTACAACCACTTTGGAAATTAATTTAGCACTTCCTTAAAAAGCTAGAAATAGAACTACCATACGATCCAGCAATCTTACTCCTTGGAATATATCCTAGAGAAATAAGAGCCTTTACACAAACAGATATATGCACACCCATGTTCACTGCAGCACTGTTTACAATAGCAAAAAGTTGGAAGCAACCAAGGTGCCCATCAATGGATGAGTGGATAAAAAATGGTATATTCACACAATGGAATACTACGCATCGATAAAGAACAGTGATGAATCTGCGAAACGTTTCATAACATGGAGGAAACTGGAAGGCATTATGCTGAGTGAAATTAGTCAGTTGCAAAAGAACAAATATTGTGTACGACCACTATTATAAGAACTCAAGAAATAGTTTAAACAGAGAAGAAAGTATTCTTTGATGGTTACGAGAAGGGGGAGGGAGGGAGGTTGGGAGAGTGGTATTCACTAATTAGATAGTAGATAAGAACTACTTTCGGTAACAAGAAAGACAACACACAATAAAGGCGAGGTCAGCACAAATGGACTAAACGAAAAGCAAAGAAGTTTCCAGAATAAACTGAATGCTTCGAAGGCCAGTGTAGCAGGGGCGGGGGCTTGGGGACTATGGTTTCAGGGGACATCTAAGTCAATTGGCATAATAAAATCTATTAAGAAAACATTCTGCATCCCACCTTGGAGAGAGGAGTCTGGGGTCTTAAATGCTAGCGAATGGCTATCTAAGATGCATCAATTGGTCTCAACCCACCTGGAACAAAGAAGAATGAAGAACACCAAGGACACAAGGTGATTACGAGCCCAAGAGACAGAAAGGGCCACATAAACCAGAGACTACATCAGCCTGAGACTAGAAGAGGTAGATGGTGCCTGGCTACAACCCATGACTGCCCTGACAGGGAATGCAACAGAGAACCCCTGAGGGCGCAGGAGAGCAGTGGGATGCAGACCCCAAATTTTCGTAAAAAGACCAGACTTAATGGTCTGACTGAGACGAGAAGGACCCGGGTAATCGTGGCCCCCAGACCTTCTGTTGGCTCAGGACAGGAACCACTCCCAAAGCCAACTCTTCAGACAGGGATTGGACTGGACAATGTGTTGGAGAGGGATGCTTGTGAGGAGTGAGCTTCTTAGATCAGGTGGACACTTGAGACTATGTTGGGATCTCCTCCCTGGAGGGGAGATTAGAGGGTATGGGGGTTAGAAGCTGGCTAAATGGACACGAAAAGAGAGAGTGGAGGGAGGGAGCGGTTTGTCTCATTAGGGGGAGAGCAATTGGGAGTATGTAGCAAGGTGTATGTTTTTGTGTGAAGAGACTGACTTGTAAACTTTCACTTAAAGCACCATAAAAATAATAGTGTGGAGCAAAGTTCTCAAAATTCTGAAGGAAAATAATATCCACCTTAGAATTCTATGACCTGCCAAAATAAAGTTATTTTCATACATGCAAGGATACCAGGTCTCAAAAAATTACCTCCTATTTTCTAGAAGCTACTGGAAAATGTGCCCTACTGAAACAAGAGAGAGTAAACCAAGAAAGGGAGACATGAAATACCGGAAACAGAAAGATCCAAAAAAAGAAGTTTAAGAAAAAAAAGTTCCCAGAAGGATGAGGAATGAAGATCCCAGGATGACAATGATGCACTAGAAAGGACAACCAGAAATGTGACTTTATATTCACCCATGTAGTTATTTCTGTAGTTTCCGTTCCTTTGTGTAGATACAAGTTTCCATGTGGTATCATGGAAGGTTTCCTTTAATATTTCTTGTGGTACAGGTCTGCTGGTGATGAATTCTTTTTTTTTTTTTATGTCTGAAGGTCTTTATTTTGCTTTTGTTATTAAAAGACACATTCCTTGGTTACAACAATGACAAAAAAAAGTAGTTGCTGAGGCTGCTTATGAACAACCAAAATCCTCATGAGATTTGGTTTCTTGGTTTGGAGGTTTGTTGTTCTTTTCAGTGCTGTTGAGTTGGTTCTGACTCATAGGGATCCTATGTACAACAGAACGAAACACTGCCCAGTCCTGAGCCACTCTCACAATCGTTGTTATGCTTGAGCTCATTGTTGCAGCCACTGTGTCAATCTACCTCGTTGAGGGTCTTCCCCCTTTTCACTGACCCTCTACTTTACCAGGCATGATGTCCTTCTCCAGGGACTGATCCCTCCTGATAACATGTCCAAAGTATGTGAGATGCAGTCTTGCCATCCTTGCTTCTAAGGAGCATTCCGGTTGTAATTCTTCCAAGACAGATTTGTTTGTTCTTTTGGCAGTCCATGGTATATTCAATATTCTTTGGTGGTTTAGGGTCATGATTTCATGAGACATTCCAATTAATTGGCCTAATAATTTTGGGGGGCTTGTGTTCCTTCTAGATCATTGTGTAGTACCTGGGATCTCAAAACTTGCAAGCGGCCATCCAAGGCAACAACAATTGGTCTCTTCTTCTGGAGCAACAGAGGAAGAAGGATCTTCAGAAAGAGAAGGAAGACATGGAATGTGTAGCTAATTGCCTCCATGAACAACTGCCTCTTTTGCCATAAGATCAGAAGAACTGGATGGTGCCTGGCTACCATTACTGAACATTTTAATCAAAGATTCTATAGTAGAATCCTGATCAAAAGGGTAAAAATGCAGGACAAAATTTCAAATTCCCATAGACTCCAGACTTCCTGGAGCCATGAATGTGAGAAGAACCCCTGAAACTATTGCCCTGAGATAATCTTTAAACCTTAAACTGAAAATATCACCTGAAGTCTTCTTTAAACTAAACAATAGTTTAGCTTAACTAGTAAAAAGAAATGTCTGCCTTGAGCATTATGCTCTTCTAAGAACTATCTATATAGGATCAAATTGACAGCAGCAACTTGAAAGATTAGACAGGAACCTTAGGGGACAGTGAATTTATGTTAACGGAGGAGGAACAACTCAGAAAATGAGGGTGAGAATTGTTACACAGCTCGAAGAATATAATCAATGTCACTAAATGGTACAGGTAGAAACTATTGTATTGGTGTATGTTTTGCTATGTATATTCTCAAAAACAACAAAATTAAAAAAAAAAAGATATTCCTTCAGTATAGAATTCTAGGCTGATGTTTATCCTTCAGTTCTTTAAAGAAGTTGATCCACTGCTTTCTGGCTTACATTGCTTCTGACAAGAAATCTGCTGTTATCCTTATCTTTGTTCCTCTGCACGTGAGTCTTTGCTCTCTGACCAATTTTAAAGTTTTCTTTTTATCACTGGTTTAAAGCAATCTGGTTATGATGTGCCTTGATGCAGATTTCTTCATGTTTCTTGTGCTTGGGATTTGTTAAACTTCTTGGACCCGAGAATTTATAGTTTTCATCAAATTTGGAATATGTTTAACCAATATTTCTTCAAATATATTTTCTGTGCCCCCTCTCTTATTGTCTCTAGGGTCTCCAATCATATGTATATTAGGCCGCATGAAGTTGTCCCATAGCATACTGATTTTTTTCATTTCATTTTTTTGTTTAATTTTGGATAGCTTCTATTGCTATGTCTTCAAGTTCACTAATGTTTTCTTCTGCAATGTCTAACCTGAGATCCCATCCAGTATAGTTTTCATCTTACTGTAATTTTCATCTCTAGAAGTTTGATTTGAATATAGCTTTTTTATAGCTTCCAAGTCTCTGCTTAATATGTTCAATCCTTCCTCTAGCTTCTTGAATATATGAAATACAATTTTACTAACTTGTAATATTGTCTGTGTCATTTCTGGATCAATTTCAATTGACTGGTATTCTCATTATGAGTTGTACTTTCCTGCTTCTTTGCATGCCTGTTAATTTTTAATTAGATGCCAGACATTGTGCATTTTACCTTTTTGGGTGCTAGATATTTTTGTATTCCTATCCTTGAGTTCTGTTCTGGAATACAGTTAAGTTACTTGAAAAGTTTCATCCTTTCAGGTGTTGGTTTTAAACCTTATTAAGCAAGATAAAATAGCATTTACAACTACCAACTGAGAAATGTCTTTTGGTGATCTAAGCTTGTAAATACCAATAAAGTAACGTGTTTCATATCCATTGTTCCCCCCCTATAAAATGTCACTGTGAGTTGCCATTTTGAGTTACTGGATTCCGCTGCATAGAGTTCAGTCTATTCCCAGCTCAAGCTGTCTTTTTTCTTTCAATAAATCTTTCAATTTTACATTGAAAAAAAAAAAGATAAAATAGCATTTAGTCTAGAGCTCATTTTAACCCCCCCTACTGAGGCAAAACCCTCAGAGTATTCTTCCAGATGTTCCTCTATATTATGAGGTTTTTATACTCTGGATGGTGGGGAAAAGAACTATTCCTGGTCCTGCATGAGTTCTGAGAATTGTTCTAATTCTTTTGGGTGTTTTTTTCCCCTAGTCTCAGGTTGCTTCCTCATACACATGCTGTGACGAGCATACTGAATACTCAAGGGGGATCCTTTGCAGATCACTGGAGTTATTTCTTTGTGCAGTACTCTCCTCTCCAGCACTCTACCCTGAGAACTCTAGGTACCTTGGCCTCTCCAGACTCCCAGCTTTGTCTCTTCAATTCAAGGGAACCTCTGGGCTCCATCTGGGGTTCCCCTCCCCACACCATGACCTATAAACTCTCTCCAGGTAGTGAGCGGGAACACTCATAGTATGGCTCACTTCATTTGTTTTCCATCTCTCAAAGATTATTTCTTTGTTGCTTGATGGCCAATGTCTTCAAACCTGCTGTTTCATATATTTTGTCTGGTTTTTGTAGTTGTTTCAGGTGGTAGGGTAAATCTAGCCCGTTACTTCCTGTTGACCAGTAGTGGAAATCTAGCAATGTGACTTAAGAAAGAGGCACAGCAGTGGCTGTCATCACCACAGCCCTCATTCTTTAACCGGAGAATAAAATGTCTAAGGGAGTCTAGTTCAGATTTTTGGCTCTTCCTGATCATGTGCTAAGGAAGTTTCCTGCTGCCCGGATCACCAGATAGCCTTCATGTTACCCGACAGAAGTACTCTGCTTTGACTTACTCCTGAGGGTTGCAATTAGGCCATGGTGAGTTTAGAAGCAACCTATTCTCTCAATTATCTTCCTAAAAAATATCCAGTACCTGGCCAACCCTAAGTCCTGTCAGAAACCACAACTGTGGTGAAGCCTAAGTTTTCCAGGACTCACTCAGGACCTTGCCCACTGACTTCCTCAGAAGGCCTCTTATGAGCACTCAAGGAAGCTGGAATCAGAATATGACCTAGAAACTCTAGTCAACTGATCTTCTAGGAGCTTCCATTTAATAGTGGCTATGTTTCCCTCTCCTTGCACAGTTAGCTTTGTGCTTGATATTCATCTTTTCAAGTAATATTAGGGTTTTCTACATAGGTGAAAAACTATAAAGAAAATCCAACAAATCATTAGTTCAAATATTAGGATGGCAGTTGCCTCAGAGAGAGGAGGTGGACACAATTAGGAAAGGGCACACAGGGGCTCTAAAGTACTAGTAACATTCTGTTCACCTGAGGATGAGGTATATTTATTCTTTAAATTGTATATATGTTTTATATGTTCTGTATCTATGATAAAATTCACACAAAAAAAATTTTTAAAGAATAACTGGAAAGATAAAAACCCAGTTGAGTTCATACATACTATTTAAAGACCAATTCCAAGAGCTAAGGCAGTGGTACTGAAACCAGAGCTCTTCCAGAAGCAATATGCAACTTTTCAAGACTTCTAATCATGACTTTATAAAATTTTCAGGGGCCTCTACAGGGTATAAAGTAATCACATAGTCCTTTCTTCTGATGACTATAGGATATAGCTGCAGAGTTAATTAACCTGGTTTAATCACTCTGCTCCTTAAAGGAAGAAATTATTCCCTAATACTACAGATAGGTAATTAGCATCCAACAGTGCTCAAGAATGAATACTACATATAGGTGCCAACTTGACGGGCCTGCCACTGGCCAGGTATGGCACAATTTAAGGATCAAAAAGAAAATTATAAAACAGTGAATTAACTAAAAAAAATAAAAGCATGATTCTATAATAATATTTAAAAAGGGAGTGAGAAAGAGGAAAAAATGAAAGGTCTTTGTAGAAGAATGCCAGTTAATAAACACAGAAGGAATGACAGAATTAGAAAAATCATTATTTGCAGCCCCAATGTAAATTTATTCCGGCAAAGGTTATCATTGGCTGCTAAAAGATTGTTGGATTACAGAATATTCACATAGTAAGAAAAGTGTATTACCCCACAGATGACTCACTAATTCAGAGAAACTTTCACAGAAACCTCCTTAACCAAACAATCTGATGTAACGTGCCTTCTAATATGAAAACCTATTGCCATCGAGTCGATTCCAACTCATACAACATAAGCTATGAGGTATTCTTGCCAAAAAATACGTAGCCTGAATCTAAGTGTTGAGAACTTCCTAACCTCCAGTTTACAGGAAATACAGGGAATAGAGAACTGAATTAAAAGAAAGCACAAGGAAACAGTCAAACAAATCCAGAATGTGGGACATTCTTGGTCTAAACTCTTCAAAAAGTCACTGCCAATTAAAAAAAAAAAAAAAGTGTGGAAATTAAAAGAGACTAAACAAACATAACCAAGTAAAATATGTGAACCTTATTTAAATCCTAGCTCAAATATTTAAGTACAAACTGAATATTAGATAATTATGTAGAAAACTAACCTTATTCTTAGGAAATACATGCTGAAGAATTTAGGGGAGAAGGGTCAAGATGTAACTTACTTTCAAATAATAAAAAGCATATATAGAGAAATAAATACAAATATGGCAAGAAATTAACAGTTGTTAAATCTAGGTAGGGAATAGGAGGGTGATCATTGCATTATACTTTCAACTTTTCAGTATGCTGGAAATTTTTCTTAATAAGAGTTTGAAGGCAGGGAAAGAATGAGTAACTGAGAAATTGATCAGATAATTAAGTCTCAGTGAAAGCCTATTACACTAACTTGAATTTCAAATTCCTTAAAGGATAAACAGAAAAAAATAAATAAGAAAATCCACCACACAATTAAAACAGTAAAGTGTGAAGTAATCCACCCTAAGACTATCTAAAGCAGAGTAAACTGGAAAACTCCCTCAGTAGCCTCCGGACTGCCTCTTCTTAAAATCCAGAAGAGCTTTTACCCAAACTTTGATGAGGTTTGTAGCCTTGGTGGCAAAGTGGTTAAAAGCACAGCTGCTAACCAAAGATTAGCAGTTCAAATCCACCAGCTGCTCCTTGGAAACCCTTTAGGGCAGCTCTATTCTGTCCTATAGCATTGCTATGATTTGCCTCACAGTTAGTCTATTGTTTAGAGCCTACAGTGTGAAATCAACACAGAACTGAGGGAGATTCTTAAGCAGATCCAGGGTTTTATTTTCCACAAGTCTCTAGCAACTACTATTAACAATGTTGATGTCTCCAGAGAGCAGGGAGACAGCTTCTCTCCTTCTAGGCTATAATCTTTACAGTCTTTCTCCTGTGAAGCTGCTAGGTGGGTTTGAACCGCCAATCTTTTAGTTAGGCTGAACACTTAACCACTTGCACCAGATGTAAAAGAAACTGTGAGAGATTATCAGCTGGGACTTGGCTCACCCTGTTACTCTTATTATGGGGCTCTGAAAACCATCTAAACCTAAAAGCTCTTCCTTTTTCCCTCCTCGGCTGCCAAACAGAAGCAGCTTTGTTCCTGCTGCTGTTAAGGGAAGTTTGTAAGGATCATCTGCGACTGCAGCAGAACCAACTAGAAGGTCCTGAGTTACCTCTAAGCACAGTATAAGCAGCCTTTCTGCTCTCGCTACTGCAACACTCCCAGTAGCTTATATTTGTGCTTGTGACTCTATGCTGGCATGGAACAGGAATTAAGAGTGTCTGTTCCCAATAACCACAGAAAAGGGGGAAAAATCTGCCAATGGGAGCCATCCAATAGATTTGCACAATCTGACTTCCGCTTCCGGGTGAGAGTCTGGACTAGATGCTTTTAAGACCTTCTCCAGAGCCAAGACTTTACAATTTGATGGCAGCTGACATAGCATAAAACCCTTAGAACTTTGCATTCTAACTATATCCATTTCCCCATCTCCTTCTCAAAACAATCATGAACAATTAAGTTAATATAGTCAAGGAACTGAATGTAAGACACGGGAGATTAAAAGGAGGGAAAGCATGGAACAACCTCAAACTCATATGAAAACCAGACTTACTGGATCCATTGAGACTGGGGAAACTCCCAAATATAATGCTTGGAAATAATCTTTAAAGCTTGGATGGAAACGATCCCATGAAGCCATTGTTAAACTAAACAACAGTTTAGCCCAATTAATAGAGAATGTTTGCCTCAAGCATAGCGCTCTCATAAAGAATTATCTATATGAGTGTAAATTGACAACAATTAATCTAAAGCACAAATGAGAACTTTAAAGGGCAAAGAACCTAAACTACTGGTGATGAAACAATACGGGTAGAGACAGGATGATGATAGAATGTGAAGAAAGTAACCAATGTTGTTGAGCTGTTCGTATAGAAATTGTAAATGGATTATGTTTGCTCATGTATATTGCCACCAAAAATAAATAAAATACTAAAAAAGACATAGGGGAAACACCACAGAGAGAAAAACTCCTGAAGAGTTTCAAGCAGGTGAGCCTCCCTGCCTAGAGAGTGGTAAGGCTCATTCCTAAACTGAAGACTTCTGGTAGCTGGCTCAAGCTTGCTTTGAGTCAACTTGAGGGTTCTTTCAAGAAAAAGCACCAGACACTGCTCTGCTAGACTCTGACTCCCAAGCCTGAGGCTACTTGTCCTATGTCCACACTTAAATGTCAGTGTTCTTTGGGGCTCAACCCAGGCCCTCTTCTCTTCTTATCCCACACCCCCTCCTTGTGTCATCTCACCCTTCCCACAGCCTCAATCATCTGATGACCCAACCCAAATCTCCAGCCTAGACCTCTCACCTGACCCTGAACACGCATGCCCACTGACTATTGGCCATCACTCTTTTCGTACAGTCCGTAGACACCTGAAACATGATGCCGACGAAGCCAAACCCAAATTTCCCCTGGCAAACCTGCTTCTCCTGTCTTCATAGCTCACTGAACGGCACAACCCTCCAAACCAGGAAATTGAAAATCTTTCCCAACTCCTTCTCCTTTCCTCACCTTCCAAATCCAACCAATCACCATGGCCTGACACTTTTACATCCTAAGACTCCCTCTGGTTTGTCTTCTTCTCTCCAGCCCACTGCTACTTATCTCTGGCATAGATCACCACTATCTCCAACCTGGACCACCACAACGGCCTCCTAACTGAACCCTCTGACCTTAACCTCCCTCTTCCCACCCATTTTCCACACAAAAACCAGGTATCCTTCTAAACTAAATTCTAACCAGGTCTCTCCCTGATCTAAAACCTTCAGAGCTTCCTACTGCTCCTACAATAATGGTAAAAGTCCTATCAAACCCAGGAAAGCCCCGAGCACCTCTTCAATTTCTCTGTGCCAACACCCTTTTCCCTCCCAGCTCCAGCCAGACTCCACCTCTTCCATTTTCTTACCACGCTTGAACATGCCTCTACTTGGCTTACTCTCTCGCAGCCCTCACTGAAACCATCATTTTTCCTGGCTAATTCCTATTCATCCTTCAGGTCTCCCTCAGCCTCCCTCATTTCCCAGGAAGGAATATTGGAGATCTGCCCTGTGAGAGTTTACAATTTGAGCCATCAGTAGTTACTCTTGTTTCAGAGCCCCCAGCGGATATTAAGATCAGGTCAGTGTATGTCTGAAGAAAATCGCTTTGTTTTAAGCAATGCAAACTTTCCCAAAGGTGTATCAGAGTGGGCAAGAGCCATCTGTTCTCTAGTGATTAGATCATGTGTCATGTCTTATTCAGTAACCTTGAGCAGGTATACTAATATTGTTGGCTTTTTATTGTTTTCCAAGCAGTTTTCTGTATATTGCTTAATGTGAACCTTAAAAGAATTCTGTGACGCTGGCATTAGTGTTTCCAGTTAAAAAAGAGGTTATATAACATGTCCAAGTCACCCAGCCACTAAAAGTTAGAACTGGGAATGTCATCTAGATGTTCTGACTTCTAGTCCAGAACTTTTTCCAGTATCCCGAACTGCTTCTTGCTGATTTAAAAATCCTTTCTTTGTTAATTTTAAAAATACATGTGAGAAAAAAGTAAGTGAAAGTCATACTTGCTGAAATTAAAATGGAGTCTCAGATATCTCACCTTAACTTTGGCTCTAGCAACAGTGCTGCACAGAAGCAATGGATTGAGGCAATCAAACGAGAAGACTGAGGCGGGCATTCCCAAGGCACTTCTCTTAGAGGCAGGCACCGGACCAGGGATCAAAACTTATGGCTGCTGAGTTGCCAGTGATAACTATAAAATTTGGCCTGACAGCTCCACTAACAAAAGATACTTGATTAGCTGTCAAACACTTGCTTGTCTAAGTGGTGCTATGTGCCGAAAAAAGCAGAGGAAAAGCTTTTCAGTGCACATTCAATAAGCCCTTTAAGGATACACACATGCCCTCATATCTGAGGGGTTACATATGGATGATACCTGAGTTGAAAACCATCTCTCAGGGAAATTCTTTCCAATTTAAACACTCATCACCCAATTATAAGAATGACCTCTAATTCCAGCCTTTCTGGAGCCATGGAGGTTGGATGAACCCCTGACACTACTGCCCTGAGATAACCTTTAAACCTTAAACCAAAAATATCCCCTGAAGTCTTCTTAAAACCAAACAACATTTTAACTTAATTAGTAAACAATGTCTGCCTTGAGCATTACACCCTTTTAAGATCTATCTGTAGGAATAAATCCTTTCTAAAATTCAAGGAAGAGAATTTCCATGTCATTCTGGAACATACAAAAAGATGAGAAACTTCCCAATTCATTTATGAGAGAGAAATTCTGATGCAGAAGGTATGAAAAAGATTTGAAAGAAAAAAATATATATCATGTTTAACTGTTCACTCAAAATGTTTACTGATTGCCTACTATGATCCAGGTACTGTTTTAGGTGCTGAAGATACAGAATTGAACAAAACAAAGCCTCCGCTCTCAGGGAGCTTACATTTGGCTGGTGGATGCAGGGATAAAGAGGCAAACCAGTAAGTATGAAACATCAGATTATGATAAGCGACAATTAAACACGGTAAGTGGGTATGATCATCAAGGTTATATATTAACCAGGTTGGGCCACGATTCTCAGTGGTTTGGCAGTTATAATATAGTTTGGCAGTCGTATGATGATGTGATCACTTCCATAATGAGATTTGATATAATGTGATCACCTCCATGATGGGATCTGCTGTGAGTAGCCAATCAGTTGAAAAGGAGTTTCCTTGGGGGTGTGGCCTGCATCTAATATAGGTGGACTTTCTGGCAAGACTTGCAGGCTTTTGCTTGCTCTAGATCCTGCAGTTGGCTCCTGTTTGTCTGACCTCTGGTTCTTGGGACCTGAGCTAGCAGCTTACCTGCTATCTTGCCTGCTGATCTTGGGATTTGTTGGTCTTCCCAGCCTGTAAGCAAGAGCTCTGCTGTCTGACCTGCCCATCTTAGGTTCACCAGCCCCTGTGGCTGCATAAATCAGAAGAAGCCTCCAGCATGACCCACGGGCTTGGGACATTGCAGTCTGTACAACCACATGAGCCATTTCCTTGATATAAATCTCCTTATATATATATTTATATGCTTTATTGGTTTTGTTTCTCTAGAGAACCCAGCCTAAGACAGTGGGATAGGAAATTGTGGGGGAAAGTTTCCATTTTATACAAAGTAGGCAAATCTTCACTGGTAGACGACATTTATAAAAGCCTAAAGGAATTAAGGGAACAAGCATGCAGATGTCTGAAGGAAGAGCATTTCTGAGATTGGGAACAGCAAGTACAAATCTCTGAGATGGGAACATACCTGGAATAATCAAAAGACTGCAAGAAGGCGCCAACATTTGTACACATTGATGCAAAAGTAATAGGTAGAGTCTAATAATACAGAAAAAGAATAATCCATGACAAACAAGTAAAGCTTATTTCATAAATGCAATGATGGTTTGATATTAGAATTAATTGTGTTAATAGATTAAATAAGCAAAACAATGTGATCATTTCAATAGAGATTGAAATGGTAGTTAATCTTGATTTTAAAAAACAAAACAAAAACTCTCAGTAAGCTGGAATTAAAAGAAAGTAGTTTAATGTCACTCCTGAGGGAAACCCTTTCTAATATCCCTAGTCCTACACCAGGCCTCACTGTTGTATGTGCTCATAGCTCCCTGTGTTATTCCTTTGTAATCCTAATTACAATTGTAACTAATTATTTGTACAACATATAACACAGGAATCTGGGTTCTGGCTCTCAGGCTCCAGAGCCTGTACTCCTAATTTCTGTTCCTAGTTTTTGATAGTCAAAAATATATTTTAAAAAATTATTCCAAGAATTTACTGGATCTATGTGGCCTTCTGGGTTCTATTCCTGGCTTTGACCCTGACCCATGAGTGACAATGGATAAGTAAGTCACAAATCCATTAACAAGAGACAATAAAGCCTGTACTTTCCTACTGCCTAAGAATTTAATATACTTCAAATCCTGCATGACTCTATATGAGGGCAAAATTTAATTTTTAAAAAGAGGTAACTTTAGTTTGGCAGTACCTCAAAAGTTAAACACGGAGCTACCGTATAACTCAGCCATTCTAGTACTAGGTATATGCCCAAGAGAACTGAACATATATATATGTCCACACAAAGACATGTACATGAATGCTCATAGTAGCATTATTTACAGCAGTTGAGAAGTGGAAACAATCCATATGTCCATCAACTGATGAATGGATAAACAAAATGTGGTATATTTATAGAATGGAATATTGTTTGGCCATAAAAAGGAATGAAGTACTTATCTATGCTACAACATGGATGAATCTTGAAAACATTATGCAAAATGAATGAAGCCAGATATCAAAAGCCACATATTGCATGACTCCGTTTATATGAAATGTCCAGAATAGGTAAACCTGGAGACAGAAAATAGATCCACGGTTGCCAGGGGCTGGGGGATGGGTGGATGTGGAATGACAGGGGTTTCTTGATGGGCTGATGAAAATGTTCTGGAATTCGACAGTGGGGATGGCTGCACAACATTGTGAATATACTAAGAACCACTGAATTGTGCACTTTACAATGGTAAAGTTTATGTAATGTGAATTATACCTCAATAATAATTTTTAAAAGTTAAAAAACGAGGTAACTTGAAAGGTAAACTGTTGATCCAGCGTGTACCATCATCCTTAACTTTCCCTGGGGTATCATTTAAAATACACATCATCAAGGAAGTTCTTCAAAAACAAAGTGCCAGTGTGAAACATTTACATTGAGAGCGAGGATCTCAACATTTAATTGCACAGCCTTGGTCTCCAGGGAGGAGGTCCTGAAGTACAAAGATTTCGTTCACCTCAAATTAAATGCAATTTTGTGAATGACCTGTCCAAGTCACATTTTCTCTAGGTGGCTATGAGAGAGTTTAGGGAAATAAATCTCTCTTATTTGATGTCGGAATCTGTGGAATTTTATTTAACCTAAAGTAAATTACTTCCTCCAGAGTTTGTATCTACCTTTTGTAAAAGCATATAAAATATCAAGTAAGAAAAACCTTTTGGGTCCAGATCAAAAGGAAACAGGATGAGTTTTTGATTCAGCTTGAGGTGCGATGGATCACTTTTATGTGGCCTTTCTCGCCATGGTCTTGTAACTCCCACCTAAGAGACTGGGTGGGACTGTGCAAATAAGGTAATTGTGGCCCACCAAGGGGAATGGTCAGTTTTGCCATGCCACTAGGCTTAAAAGAGAGCCAATTCCAGAGCAGAGAAAGGATCCTACCACCGCCAAGGAATAACAGCCAGCTGCGGAGAGTGTGTCCTTTGGACCCAGAAACCCCACACTGAGAAGCTCCTGGGAACAGAAGACAGAGAGAAAGAGAGAGAAAGCTGTAACACTGAAGACAGTGAGAAGTGGTGGCAGAGAAATGATGGCAGGAGATGGTGTGGCGGGCTTCCCAGCCCAGAGAAAGTGAGACAGATGAGTGCCTTTGGGCAGGAGGTTTGCTGGCAGCAGCGTAGGGTGCCTCTGGGCACTTAAATCAGCAGAGCTAAAAGAGCTTTGTAACACTTGCCTGAGTAGGGCAGAGCCAAGGAGCAGAGAAGCATACCTGTAAGCACAGGTGAGAAGCTGTTCTGATGGAAGAACTGTATACTGAGTGTTTCTGAACCTGAATTGGAACCTGTTGTTAGGTGCCGTGGAGTCAGTTCTGACTCATAGCAACCCTACGTACAACAGTGCAAAACACTGCCCGGTCCTGCGCCGTCCTTATGATCGCTGTACTTGAGCCCATTGTTGCAGCCACTGTGTCAATCCATCTCGTTGAGGGTCTTCCTCCTTTTCACTGGCCCTCTACTTTACCAAGCATGATGTCCTTCTCCAGGGACTGATCCCTCCTGCTAACGTGTCCAAAGCATGTTACTTCCCTAAATAAACCACATAATCGTGAGTACTGTCTGTGAGTTCTGTATGGCCATTGCAATGAATTATGGAACCCAGCAGAGAAGTACAGGGTGTCGTGGGAAGGATGGTTAGTGTCAGAATTGGTAAAGATGGCAGAGAGAGGAGGCATGTGTGACCTCCTTCTCATAGGAATCAGCCTTGGGCTGTTGATTCTCCTTCCCCCTTGCGAAGTCAGAGATCAGACTCTGCTCCCACACCTTTTTTTTCTTTTTTTTACGCATCTATCACAGATACTGAAAGCTAATACATAAACTCTAAAGAGGGAGTGTGTTTTTAAACTAGGCTTGAAATGAGAACTGTTCTCAATCATGGTCTCTTAACGATTATTTGTACCATGGTTGCTTCTGTTTCTAGCTTCTCTTCATTGACTGCATATGGCTTCAGGGCACAGGAACCAGACCTCATTGATCCTTTTATCCCCACAGTTCCCAGTCCAGTGCCTTCCACATGGCAAGAGCCCAGTAATTTTTTTCATTTAGCACAAGTTAAATTAAGACTAAGAGATGTCTTCCAAAGAGGGCTAGAAATGCCTAGTATTAAATATGCTTTTTTTTTTTTTTTAATTTCAAATTAGAAGCAACTAAAAAGAGTAAGAAAAAGTTTAGAGCTTTATCTTCCTCATCTGAAGCGGTAGCGGGTCAGATCAACACTATTAAAAAAGGAAAAGAAATATAGACAATAGGATATAAAAAATAAAATAAAACAGAAATTAGGAAATAATTTAAGAAAATTGATTATGAACTTAAAAAAAAAAAAACTCTGCATACAGCTACCATAATAAATGAAAAGGCATATTGGTAAAACCCAAACAAAAGATATAGGAATTAAAATAATAACCGTTTAAAATAATCACCTACTATTTACATACTAAGCAATTTGTATACTGTGCATTGTCTCTAATATAATAACCATGCAAGCTAAACATCGTTATCGTAATTTTACAAATGAGTTTGCTTACCTTGCCTAAAATGATAGATAGGTTATAACTGTTCTCAAGTTAAAATTCATATTTGTCTGATTCCAAGCCCCTAGTCATGACACACGCCAAGGTAAATTTCTAAAAGACATTTAGTAATGCAATACAATTTACTTGTTTTAGAAAACTATCCTAGAAGTGGTTTTGGAGGAAGAAAGTAACACTTTTCCCAGGAGCTAAATGCAAAGAGGTAGGATGTTATTGTTGTTGGTGGTGTCAATTGCAACTCACAGTGACCCCATGTGAATGAGTCGAGTTGAGGTGCCCCATTGGGTTTGAGATACAAGAGATTAAACAACCAAATGAAAGAAGCAGAGATGGGGGAATAGAGATGCCAAGTCACATGAAGACTGCCCAGGAGCAGAAGCCCACAGCAAGAGAAAACCATCCCCTAGAGCTGGTACCCTGAATTCAGACTTCCAGCTTCCTAAACTGTGAGAAAGTAAATTTGCTTGTTAAAGCCACACATTTGTGGCATTTCTATTACAGCAGCACTAGATAACTAAGACAAGATTTATCTACATGGGATCAAATTGACAACAATTAGAAAGATTAGACGAAAAGGTAGGAGGCAGTGAGTTTATGTTAATGGGGAGGAACAGCTTGGAAAAGGAGGGTGAGAATGGTAGCACACCTCACCAGATGTAATCCATATCACTGAGTTTGTACATGTAGAATTGGTGAATTGGTGTATGTTCTGCTGCGTATACTTTCAACAACAACAAAAATAAATTATAAAAAAAAGCCTATTAGTGGTTGTCAGGGGCTGGTGGAGGGGGTATGAGGAGCGACTGCTAGTGAGTACAGCATTTCTTCTGAAAATGATGAAAACGTTCTGAAATTAGACAGTGGGAATAGTTGCACAACCTTGTAAATATACTAAAAACCACTTATCTGGACATACTTAAACTGGGGCATGTTGGTTAAATTAATAAATACAAATGCCTTTATTTTATTTTTAAATAGAAAAGCAAGACTAAAAGTCTCATCCAAAATTAAGGGCCAAAATTAACCTGTGTCATTGGCAAATGATTGCGATAATATTTTTTCAAATATATACTTAATTGTTCTAAGAATAGAATGCTATTTGCAGAATTAATCAATTTATATAAAATTGTTTGGTTTTATTTTTGTAAACAGAAAAGAAATTTTGGCCATATCAATTTTTTTTACTTTTATGCTTACTTCTTATTAAAAAAAAAAAAGGGGGGGGTGACTAAGGGACCAACTGAATGAACAAGGGTCCTGGCAAAATTATGCAAAACTTGATTTCTATAATCTTAAAAGTGCAGTATTCACTTTTATATAACATTTGAAAGAATGTAGTATGTAATATTGCATTCCATACTTCATAAGTTTTTTTAAAGGATGTTAGAAGAAAATATAGAATAATGAACAGTTACCTTTTGCAGATGTTGCAAGAAACTGGACATCAATTTTTTTTTTAAGTAATTAACACTGATTTTGGCAAGTCATTTATAACCGCTCTGGGTCTGTTTTTCTGTCCCACCCATAAAATGAGGATGTTGACATTAGAGGATCTCTATGGATACTTCCAAGAAGCCCCCGGTGGTGCAATGGTTAAGAGCTTTGCGGCTAATGGGTACTAAGAAAGGTTCGTGGTTCGAACTCACTCAGCTGCTCTGCGGGAGAAAGACCGGGTGATCTGCTTCCATAAAGATTACAGCCAAGAAAACCCCGTGGAACAGTTCTACTCTGTCACATGGGGTCACTATGAGTGGAAATCGGCTCTCTGGCACCTGACAGCCCATGGGTCCTTCATTATCCTTGGAAAAGAGAAGGTAAGCTTATCAGAACCTTTACTGCATGGATAAAGCAAAGGTCCTACAATGGGCACTTTTTAAAAAATGTGCTCATTTGGGGTTCAGTTTTTATAACTAGTTTCTTCTGATGTAATAAAAAAAATATATAGAGATCAGGTAAAATTGTACAAGATTCTTCAGTAGGATTATTTCCTATGTATCAACGAAAAGAACTGAGAGGAAAACAGTTATGATGTGCAAATGAAACACTCCACACAGCCAAAGCATTTGATAGCCAAAAAGAGAGAGAAAGGCTCATAATAGGAGAGGACCATTGGAAAGGAAGTGGCAATTTCCACCATTTTAATTCTACTAATTCTACGTTCTTTCTTTTCCTCTCCTACAGGGAAAAAGCCCAGCTTTAATTTTCTGTTAATCCCAAAAGAGACGGCAAGAGACACAGCAACACTTAGACATTTTTTGTTGGAGAAATAACCAAAATACTGAAGAAGCACTGTTTTTCTACACAGAGCACCAATCTTATTTAGAGCACGCAGTTTTCCAGATACTACCCCACCATCAGCCCTCACTCTGCTGCAGCCAACACTCACCACCACCGATTTTTTAAAATCCATTTCTGTTGCGCCTTTCGTCTAAACCCATAAACAATCATTTCGTCGCTGCAACAGTGGTTTGAGCTGACCAAAACGTTCAGCCAAGCAAGGGCTGAGTTCCGCAGAGGCAGACTGCAGACCGTGGTGCTGGGCAGGGCCACTCCTCTGGCCGCACACTGAAGCTTTCCTCATCTCCTGAGTGATTTAAGAGGGTTCCCCAGATAAGACCCCGCCCTTGAAGCCAAGACCCTGGAAGGGGCGGAGGCGTGAGGCGGCCTCAGCCTCCCAGAGCCTAGCCTTTGGAAAACAGGCTTCTAGCTAGCTGCCAGGAGTCGCCCAGGCTGCGCGAGTGGCGTGTCTGAGCCAGCGCGCGCCGAGCTGATCCCAGGTGGGTGTCTGCAGCCGGGGACAGCGGCTCCCGCTCCCCGGGAGGGAGGAGGAAGGGGGAGGAGGACGCAGGCCGGGATTTCGCTCGTCACGATTCACGAAGGAGGGTGGGGAAGGAGGGATGGGAGACAGAAAAAGGAGTGGAATTCGGGCGCTCGGGGAATAAAGAAGGCAAGGAAGGAGACGGGGAAAACCGTGATGAAGAGTACAGGGGAGGGTGGTGGATGCAGAGGGGGCGGGTAATGAGGGGGAGGGGGAGGGGAGGGCAGGTGAAGGGGGAATAGGAGTGGAGAACAAGAGGGATGAGATTTAAGAAAGGATGGGTGAAAGGCGGAGGGATGGGGTGAAGAGGGGAGGAATAGGGTGCATGGGAGGAGAAGGGGTTTTGGAGGGAGAAACGGGGTGAGGAGTGAAGAGATGGGGTGAGGGCAGAGGGATGGAGTGACAGGATGAAGGGATGGGAATGAAGAGTGAAGAGATAAGGGTGAGGAAGGGAGGGGCGGGATGAAGAGGGAAGGATGGGGTGATGTGGATGAAGGGGGGATGGAGGTAAAGGAAGAAGAGAGGGATGATGGGGTGAAGGAGGGATGGGTGAAGGAGGGAAGAGGTGAAGAGGGGAGAGATGGGAGAAGGCGGAGGAATGAGGGGAGACTGGGGAAGGAGGAAGCGGGCGCGGGCGGCAGGAGACCGGGAGGAACTTCCCTCCCGGAGGGCGGCGCCAGGATAACGGGATCCTTCCCTGCCTGCAGCCCCGGCCTGGTGAGGAGCAGCCGGCCGCGGAGGCCGGGGCGCTGCGGACAGGTACTGCGCCGGGCTCCTCCCGGGCAGCCGCAGCCCCTGCCCGCGGAGAGGACCCGACTCCACTTACTCTCTCCGACCACGGCTTTGAGCCCAATGGGGGCCATCGCGCTGCTGCGGTCACCAGGTCCGGCCCTCCGCACACGACGCCGGTGAACACCGCCGCCTTCCCAGGTGGGCGCGCTCAGTCGGCCGCAGCCAGCCGCCCCGCAGCCGCGCTCCGACGGACTGACGCGCCGACTCGGCGCGGGGGCGCGGCGCGAGCCAGAGCGAGGCTGCCGACCCGCGGGCGCGCGCGGGGGGGCGGAGCCAGCCGGGGGCGGGGCCTCGCGCCCGCCACGCGTCACCCGCGGGTCTCCGCCAATCGCACTGCGGCCTGGGCGCTCGGCTCCGCCCCCAGAGCTGCGGGTCCCTACGAGGCCGCCCAGGGATGGAACGGGAGCCGCGCCCTCCCCCTCGCCTCAGGCCCCGCGCGCGCCCCGGCAACCGCGCGCTGCCAGGGTGCAGGGCCCTAAAACCACCTCCGCCGCCTCGGCACCAAGACCCCTAGCCACAGGCTACTGACTGACTGGCTCTGCCTGAAACCCCGCTGAGGCCTTGTTTTCCTTCCATAATTCCTTGCCTACAAAAGGAACTCGGAGGCCTTATCTCTTAGTAGTAGTACCCCTCCCAGCTATAACAAAAAAAAAACCTGGAGTATATCAATGCCTTCTCTGTCTCTCTGGGAACCTATATCCATATATCTATCCACCATTAACTGAGCTCTTATTATGTAAACTCCTTACATGCATCATGTCATTCAATCCTCACAATAACTGGTTGTTGTTTTAATCCCCATTTTCAGATGAAAAAAAACCAAGGCTCAGAGAGATAGGAAAAGCACTACACTTAATTTCAAGCTATGAATCACTCGTTTAGCAAATATTTATTCTCCCACTGATGTGTACCCATCTAGTCCATTCTGACTCACAGCGACCTTATAGGACAATGTAGAACTGCCCCATAGGGTTTCCTAGGCTGTAATTTTCACAGTAGCTGATCGCCAGGTCATTTATCCTGAAGAGCAGTTGGTGGGTTCCAACTGACCTTGGGTTAGCTGCTGAGGGCTTAATCATTGCACCATTGGGCTCCTTCGTTCTCCCACTACCTACTATGTGGAAATTGCTATTCTGGCCACCAGAGCTATAAAAAAAACTATAGCCCTGATTAAAGCAGACACAGACCAGAGTCTTGTGACACTCAGAGTCTAGCAGTTACAGAGTTCCAAACCTGCTAGGAATATGCTGCCCTACAATTCTGGTCTTAGTATCTCCTTCCTGGAGTCCACAAAGTGGTCCCAGATCAATTTCCACTGGACTTTCTTGTAGAAGGGGGAGATTGTTTTTGAAATATGGGACAGGCCACAAAAGCATGGCCCCCGGACACATTTTTAACTAAGTACTGAAGTCACTCCTGAGGTTTACCCTTCCACCAAAGATTAGACAGGTCTGTAGGCTAATAGACCCCTGGTGGTGCAGTGGTTAAGAGCTAGGGCTGCTAACCAAGAGATACCGTTACCCGTTGCCCTCAAGTCGACTCTGATTCCGACTCATAGCGACCCTATAGGACAGAATAGAACTGCCCCATAGAGCTTCCAAGGAGTGCCTGGTGGATTCCAACTTCTGACCTATTGGCTAGCAGCTGTAGCGCTTAACCACTACACCACCAGGGTTTCCAACCAAGAGATAGGCAGCTCCAATCCACCAGCCGCTCCCTGGGAACCCTAAGGGGCAGTTCTACTCTGTCCTACAGAATTGCTATGAGTTGGAATCTACTCCACAGCAATGGGTTTTTTGTTTTTTTTTTTAAAACGGCTAACAATAACACACAAGAGGGACGTGCTTTGTAGTTCAATCATGTATATGAGACTAATGGGCACACCAGCCCAAAAGAAAGATGAGAAGGCAGGAAGGGACAGGAAAGCTGCATGAAGAACAGAAACAGGGAACCTAGGGTGAAGGGGAAAGTGTTGACACATCCTCAGATTGGCAATCAGTGTCACAATTTGTGTATTAACTATTTAATGAGAAATTAATTTGCTCTGTAACCTTTCACCTAATTCACAATTAAAAAAAATATATATGGCCCAGAGCTGGCCTCTGGCTTCAAAGAAAAACAAATTGAGCCAATTAAAAAGCAAAAAGAACAGGAGAGTTAATAGTAAAATAAATGAATATTCGTTAAATGCTTGATACAGCTCTTTGACATAGGTCCTTTCCTTAATACTGTTAATAAATGTAATAATAAGTTACAGATGAAGAACTTGAGGTTTAGAGAGAATAAGTATTTTGCTAGTAAGTGACAAAGGAAAGATTCAACTCTAGAATCTGAATTTTGAACCATTACTTTAATACTGAGCAACAAACAAAGAAGCTAAGGGCATAAAGGAGGACTTTCCCACGGTCACAAAGTAAATAGTGACCGAACCAGAGCAAGAGGCCACATGTCCTAGTTCAATGGGCCACCAACCCCAGAGCAAGCTGAGTTAACCTTCTCCTCACTGACCACCACAATCCATCCCCAAAGAACCTTCAAATGGCTTCATCAGAGGCATAGCTAGAGTAAGGAACGCCCATGAGCAATCTTTAAATTTGTGTCCTCCCCAGCCTCACGGAGGAGGGAGTGTGTGTGCGATTCACCGGCTGGCCTCATCTGGGGGGCCCCCTCTTTGGACTTGCGCCTAGGGGCAAATGCCCCCTCTGACCCCTCTTACCCTTACTACACCTTTGGGCTTCAGGTAGAGAGAAAGCATTCATGGGTCATCTCTTCATGTCTCAGCTCTGCCTCTTGCCCAGGGAACTTATTAATAGCCTCTGAGTACATGTGAAGAAAGAGAGAAGTTTATAAGTGTGGGGGAACCTGGCATGCACTTGTGATGCCACATGCTCCCCCTTTAGCCAGCCTGGCACCCGTCAGCAGACACTCCACAGTTTCTGCATCTGCTGTGAAAATAAAAATTAGAAGCTGGAAAATTCCTTAAAGCCTAAGGGGTAAGGATGGCCGGGTGCTCTTATCATTCATCTAGTCGGTGAGTCAGCAAGGGTTTATTGAGTGCTGCCAAGGTCCAGGCCTTGTGCTGTGGATACAACACAGAGCAAGACAGATAAAAGTCCTGCCCTCAAGGAGCTGGTACTTTAGCTGAGGAGACAGATGGGAATCAAGGAGTCACACACAGCATTGACAGAAGGCTGCGAGAATGAATAACAGGGCACCTCACCCAGTGGACTGGGTTATGACGGGACTGGTAGAGTATCCTAGGCAGATATACAGATATGCAGTAGGTACAAAGGCCTAGAGACAGAAAAGAGTTTGAGTGCTCTAGGTACAGAGAGGGGGCCAGTGTGGCTGGAGGGAAGGGAGCCTGCGAGTGGGAAGGTGGGAGGGAGACCTCCAGGAGTGAGACTTGTTGCAAGGCACTGGGCTTTCTGGATTGTGTGAAGGACTCTGTGCAGTGGGGACCTCCTCAGAGGTCATGGCAAATAAAATAGGGCAGCATCTTACCTTCTGCAGAAGGAAGTACAAAAAAGGAAACTCTTCCTGCAAATGTGTACCTGAGATGTTTGCTGTAGATGACAAAAATCAGAACGGATTTTTTTTTTTTAATACGATGGTTAAAAAGAGTTGGTGGGGTGACAGTGAGCTCACTCCAGAACCCCTGACTCTGAAGTGCGGGGTTGGAATCACTCTGAGTATGGAATCTGAGACCTGGTTCAGGCCTGCCACCACTGTTTACCAGCAAAAAGACCTCTTCACCTTTCTCAGTCTTATTTCCCCATCTATGAAACGGGAACGATAAAACCTTACAGGCCTGTCCCTCAGGATGGCTCTGAGGAGCCACTAATATGATCTTCGGTAAAGGGTAAAATGTTTCCTTGGCCATCATCACACAGTATTACACTTTGCTCTGTATTGTTTATTTGGATTTACTGAAAGTTTGATGCATGTTAGGCACCATGCATAGGGCTCTCATGCATTTTCGTTGAATACTCATTGCAGCCCAGCGACGTCAGTGCTATTATCCCCATTTTCCCGGGGCGCAGAGAGGTCGGTCAGTCACCTGCTCAAGGTCACAGAGCTATAAGCACAGACCCTGGAGTCGCTGACTTCCAGGTGCCCAGAGAAGAAAGTCCAGTGCCCTGGCCTGCGGGGAGGTTTGGATGTGTGGACAACTTGCTGGGAGCGTGTCCGCAACGAGAATCCGAAACCCCGGGGTAAGGACCCAGGCGGGTCCATGCCCCCCCTAACCATTACAGGCGTTGGAGCCGGGCGGAGAGGGGACAGGGCCGGCCTGCAGCCCGCAAGGTGCTCTGGCTACCCCGCTGCCCCGCTAGTCCCGCGCGCAGGTGCGCCCACAGCTGCGCATGCGCGTCCTGCGGCCTCTGCAGAGCCCGGGTGCACGCCAGCTGCGGTGGGTGGGAAATGTCCTGTGATGTACGCACGGGTCACGTGAGGGCGGGAGAAGGCTTGCGCCGCGGCCACTGCACCAAGAGCGTGGAAGGTGGGGAGACTGATGCAGAGAGGGGCAGGGAGAGGTTAGTATGGGAAAGGGCGGAGAGACCCAGAGACAAGAGAGAGAACGAGGGACAGACGACCCAGAAATAAGCAAGGGAGTGGTCCAGGGAGAAACGGAAACAACCAGGTGCAGTTGCAGCCACTGAACCTACTGATGCCGCAGACTCGCTGGCTCGAGTCCCCCCGACATACGGAGCCTGTTTGAGACCCTAGGTCCAGAGCCTGGGCCACTTTGCCGACCGTCCTGGGTGTGCACCTGCTTCCCTTTTGCTTTTAAGCTGTCACTGGCTGCATTTTTCCATGTTCACCCTGCTCCTTCCTCCTGGTCGCTGGACCCAGTGTGTGCCTGGGGAAAAAAAGATCAGAAACAAAGTAAATCATCCATGGTCCCTACTCCCAGCAATCTTAACACATCGGAATTCTTACTCTGGCTCTGGGGCCAATCAAACCAGGGTGGAGATTCCAGCTGTGCCTCCCAGAGTGAAAACCCTAACCTTACTGAGCCTCCATTTCCTCCTTTCTGAAATGGGCCTAATAACACCTACAGTATTCTCCAAAGCCTTGCTGTTCCCAGTGTGATCCCAGCAATGGTATCACCTGGGAGCTTGTTAGAAGTGCAGAATTTCAGGCTTCACCCAGACCTGCTGAATCAGAATCTGCATTTTAACAAGATCCCAGATGCATACACACACACTTTGAACACTGAGAACCAGTTTCTAAAGAATTCAACAAGATAATATTTATAAAGTACTTTACCGAGAGCTGGGCACCTAGTAAGGACCCAATGAATATTCACTATTAATATTGTTGTTAGGAGCCCTGGTGGCACAGTAGTTAAAACATTCAGCTGCTCACTGAAAGGTTGGCAGTTGGAACTTACAGCCACTCCTGGAAAAAAAAAAGATGTAGCAGTCTGCTTCTGTAAAGATTTACAGCCTTGGAAATCCTCTGGGGGCAATTCTATTCAGTTCTTTAGGGCTGCTATGACTCTTGGCAACAGGTAATATCATTGCTAAAAACGACACATCATGAAAAACGTGTACACACAAAAAGAAACAATCTTTGATGGTTATGAGGGAGGGGAGGGATGAGGGTGGAAAAATGCTAAATATACAATAGATAAGAGGTAACTTTGGTGAAGGTAAGACATTACACAATACTGGAGAAGCCAGCACAACTTGTACAAGGCAAGGTAATAGAAGCTCCATAGACACGTCCAAATTCCCTGAGGGACCGAATTACTGGGCTGAGGGCTGTGGGGACCATGGTCTCTGGGAACATCTAGCTTAATTGGCATAACAGAGTTTATAAAAAAAAAAAAAGTGTTCTACATTCTACTTTCTTGAGTAGCATCTGGGATCCTTAAAAGCCTGTGAGTGGATCATCTAAGATAGTCCACCAGTCTCACCCTGTTGGGAGCAAGGGAGAATGAAAAAAACTAAAGACACAAGGGAAAGATTAGTCCAAAGGACTAATGGGCCACAACTACCACAGCCTCCACCAGACTGAGTCCAGTACAACTAGATGGTGCCCAGCTACCGCCACTGACTCCTCTGACAGGGATCACAATAGAGGGTTCCAGACAGAGCTGGAGAAAAATGTAGAACAAAATTCTAACTCACAAAAACCAGACTAGACTTACTGGCCTGACAGAGACTGGAGAAACCCGAGGGTATGGCCCCTGGACACCCTTTTATCTCAGTAATGAAGTCACACCTGAGGTTCACCATTCAGCCAAAGATTAGACAGGTTCATAAAACAAAACAAGACTAAAGGGGTGCACCAGCCTGGGGGAAAGGACTAGAAGGCAGAAGGGGACAGGAAAGCTGGTAATAGGGAACCTAGGGTCGAGAAGGGAAAGTGTTGACAAGTTGTGGGGTTGGTAATCAATCTCATAAACAATATGTGTGCTAACTGTTCAGTGAGAAGCTAGTTTGTTCTGTAAACCTTCATCTAAAGTCCAAAAAAAAAAAAAAAAAAAGATGTATCATGAGACTGAATTAAATCAGTGCTAAATAGATATACAGGTATAAGAAAGAACACGAGTTAATGAAGAATTCAGTCAATGCCCTGCATTTTTTGCTGGTGTAGAATCATTGGTAGAGAATGAAAAAAGTAATCGTCTCCACCTCCACCTCCCTAAGCACCTAAAAACAACCGCTAGGGCCCGTGTACTGGAGTTTGGAGCATCCTTGCCCCCAAGAGTAGATAACAGTTTTTATGTTGAATTCAGGACACAAAGTCAACCAGGCTTTGTTTTCAAAAGCCTAGGCCAGTGTCTCAAACTCAAAGGGCTGGAGGGGCCAGCAGATGTGTTTAACACAACATATGTGGTCAACTGCAGAACACGTGCCTTGTTCAGAGGGACAGCACTTGCTTAGCTCTTGCCAAAAGTTGCCATGCAACAATCAAGGATCTAGATTGTAGAAATTATGTGGCATATCCCAGTTTTTAAGTATTGCAATGGATGTTTAAGATTTTAATCACATCGTACTGGCCAAATAAAACACATCTGAGGGCCACATCCACTACCAGTTGGCAAACTCTGGGAAACTGAAATACCGCCTCCCAAAATGGGAGTTTGGATTTCCCCCAAGGGCAAGAAGGAGGAGCAGCATATTCCCAGAGAGTCATCCACTTACATCCCACTCATGTAGAGCCCCCTAGCCTCAGGGCTTTGAACAGAGGTGGTGGTGGTGTAAATGACTTGGCACTGAGCACCATTCCCCTCAGCCTTGAGAGCCATGATGGAGGTCCCTCTGATCAGCCTGGCTCTGGGGTAGTGGATTCGGCTAGTAGAGCTACCTACTTTTTTTTTTTTTTTAAGTAATTTGAAGTTTATTCCAGCTATAATGCTGGTTATTCTGACTTTAAGGTAGTAGCATCACATGGCATCTTTCTGAGTCCATTTCTGAGATATTCTGTTGTACTTATCTCTATTTTGTAGATCTGTGCAATCTCTGGCACTAGGTGCTCATTTGAGTTCAGAGCATGTAGCAGTGAACCAAATGGATAAAAGAACTTTGGAAATAGTTAAAGCAGGAGACCACTGTCATAAAATAGCAAGACAGATAGATCTATCCACTTCTGAGTGGACTAATGAGCACTGTAGTGGAAGCCACTGAGGACAGCTGATGTGAGCTGCTCAGTTTTGCCTGGACCATGTAAAGCCCTAGTCCTGGTACAAGCCCATAAACAAGAAGAGAGCCACCAAAAAAATGCCAGCATTAGAAGTCTCAGTGACCTCAGCCAGTAAAGCTTAAAGCTGGCTTGGTTCAATTTAGAAAAACAAAACAAAAAAAAAATGGCTTTTTTTTTTTTTTTTTGCACCTTCTGTATCAGAGAACAATTCATGCCTTTTACCCAGATCCAAGAGTTTTGGGATCCCAGAGGAAGAAATTTCCATTCCAACAGGTGAAATTGAAAGCACCGTGGAAGAGGTAGCATTTGAGCTGAGCCAGGAGGCTGAAAATAGAGAGAAAATCAATCAAAAGAACATAGGCTTGTGGTTCCCAAACTGTATGCCAAGGCACCCTGGGGTACCACAGTCCCAGAGCACAGAAGAATATTTTAAATTTTGGAGGGAAGCACAGTAATACTCATCTTCTGTTGGACACTGAAAACTACTAGCCGAAAGTCATTTATACTTTCAATGTTACATTCTGCTACATTCCTTTCTATGACATTGTATCTTTGTAAAGTGGGATTTTCAGCTATTGATGTTCTAAGAAGCAAATGTCTCATGAACATCGATATGGAACAGTAAATGAGAGTTTCCAATATGATTCTAAGATTTGAGGTCACATAACCCATTCATAAGTAATTGTGATTATCTAAGAATTAAATTTAAAAATTATTTTAATTTATGGGTATTAATTTTTCAAATGTCTAAGTTGTTAGGGCATGACATACATTGTCTGGTCCTAATGACTTAATAAACAGAACTGTTAGCTATTTCTTTTGGGGCACTGTGAGAAATAATCACCGAGACACAAACACTACAGTGATTGGGAACCTCTGGTACAGACAAAATGTGATGGCCTTAACTGTCCAAGGCACTAGAGATACAGCAATGAACAAAACAGAAAAAATTCTGTAAATATGAAGCTCACATTCTAGAGAGGGGAACACAGTAAACAATAAATTATATAGCATGCTAAAACCAAAAAAAACCCAAACCTGTTGCCATCAAGTCAATTCCAACTCACAGCACCCCTATAGGACAGAGTAGAGCTGTCCCATAGAGTTTCCAAGGAGCACCTGGTGGATTTGAACTGCCCGCCTTTTGGTTAGCAGCTGTAGCACTTAACAACTATGCCACCAGGGTTTCCATATAGTGTGCTAGAAGATGTTAAATGCTATAGTAAAAATAGAGTAGGGTGAATGGGAGCAGGCAGGGGTGGGTAGAGAAGGCTTCCTTGAGAAGCGGTTGGATATGAGTTCAAAGTCAGCGGGCAGATCTGGGTGTCCTTGGCAGCAGACAGGAGGTGGATGACACCAGGAATAGTGGCTGAGATTCCCCAGGTGGTATGGGAGTGAGGGCAGCAGTGGTCACACGAAAAACACAGGAAACACCCCTGTTTAAGGCTGATTGAAGGAAGCAGAGACCAGAAGGAGGCAGAGGAGAAATGGCAGAGGGGTACAGGTGAGACTGGGGTGCAGAAAGATGGGAGAACTAACAGTATCTCCTGCCACAGAACTGAGAAAAAAAATGAAAAACATCAGTGAATGTGGCAACGGAGAGGTGACAACAGTCACCTGAACAACAGTCTGGGTACAAACAAGTGAAGGCTAACTGAGAGATGAAGGAGGCTGTACTCCAAACTTGTCAGGAAAGTATGGACTAATAATCCTCCCGGAAGACAAAAGAAAAGGCCAATGAGCCAGAAGGGATTGAAATTAACCAGATTTTTTAAATAAAGGAAAATCTTTTTTAACAAAACATTTAAAACACACAAAAAAGTAATAAAACAAATTTCCATGTATCCCTCTCTCAGAATAAAGAACAATTCTTGTTTTTCTATTTTTGTGTTTAGAAAAATAGATCAGGTTATATAAGGTGGATTCCTCGTCCTTCTGAAACCCCAGTAAAATAATAGCAGGGGAATTCTGTTGTTAGGTGCCATCCAGTCAGTTCTGACTCATGGAGGCCCTATGTTCAACAGAATGAAACTGCCTGACTCTGTGCCATTCTCACAATTGTTGCTACGTTTGAGCCCATTATCGCAGCCCCTGTGTCAGTCCATCTCATTAAGGGTCTTCCTCTTTTTTGCTACTTTACCAAGCATGATGGCCCTCTCCAGATGGTTACCTGTGTTTTATTGACTATGCAAAGCCATTCGACTGTGTGGATCATAACAAATTCTGGATAATATTGCAAACAATGGGAATTCCAGAACACTTAATTGTGATCACGTGAAACCTGTACATAGACCAAGAAGCAGTCATTCAAACAGAACAATAACTAGAACTGCGTGGTTTAAAATCAAGAAAGGTGTGAATCAGGGTTGTATCCTTTCACCATACTTATTAAATCTGTGTGCTGAGCAAATAATCAAAGAAGCTGGACTATATGAAGAAGAACGTGGCATCAGAATTGGAGAAAGACTTATTAACGACCTGCAATATGTAGATGGCACAACCTTGCTTGCTGAAAGTGAAAAGGACTTGAAGCACTTCCTGATGAAGATCAAAGACTACAGCCTTCAGTATGGATTACACCTTAAAAAAAAATCCTCACAAGTGGACCAATAAGCAACATCACGATAAAACAAAAAAAGGTTGAAGTTGTAAAAGATTTCATTTTACATGGATCCACAATCAATCCCCATGGAAGCAGCTACCAAGAAATAAAATAATGTATTGCATTGGGCAAATCTGCTGCAAAAGACCTCTCTAAAGTGTTAATAAGCAAAGATGTCATTTTGAGGACTAAGGTGCACCTGACACAAACCATGGTATTTTCAGTTGCCTCATATGCATGCGAAAGCTAGACAGTGAATAAGGAAGACCAAAGAAGAATTGATGCTGTTGGTGAAGAGTATTGAATATACCAGAAGAATGAACAAATCTGTCTTGGAAGAAGTACAGCCAGAACACTCCTTAGAAGCAAGGATGGCGAGACTTTGTCTCATGTATTTTGGACATGTTATTGGGAGAGACCTGTCCCTGGAGAAGAGGAGAATTATAAAAGGTGTAAATCCACAAGGACACAAAAAAGGGAAAAAGAGACAATGGGAGGAGAGAGATAGTAACAAAACATTAGAAGGTGAACAGCACGTGGTTGAGGATTAATAACCGAGCAGAGAAGAGGATGTGGAAACCTGAATTTCAAGAAAGAGAACAGCCCAGTCAACCAGAGAACCTTGAAAAAGCTCAAGAATCGTTGGCATCAGGTATTCTGAAGATAGGAGTGAAGAGTGGTGCTGAAAACAAAAGGATTGGTAAAGGAAAAGAACAGTCAGACCATCAAATCCCCTCTCCCATAACCAGATGACTACCCCTCCCTCAGCAGAATAATAATGATGATGATGATGTTGATGATGATGGCAACAAGCATTTTTGGTGCATAATATGTGCCAAGCACTAGTCCAAGCTTTTCACATATACTAACTCAAAACCACCCCAGGAGGTAGTTACCATTATTATCCCCATTTTACAGTTGAGGAAACTGAGCCAATAGTCTAAAGTCATATAACCAATAAGCGACAGGGCCAGGATTCAAACCCTGGCATGTGGGAGGTGAAGATGGAAAGTAGAGTGCAGGACTCTGTGGTTTGGACTCCATTTCTCTCTCCTTCAAAAGTCATGGAAGGTTTTCAAATACAGAAGTGACATTTATTCACTAACATTCAGTAAATATTCATCAAGAGCCTGCTGTATACTGGGCACTGTGCTGGGTGCTGAACATTCCAGGGTGGACATATAGACACAATTGCCCTCCGTCCCACCTCACCCCACAGACAGACAGTACGGTAGAGCTGAGTATTTTGCTAGGGCAGGCATAGGCAATCAGGGAGGCCAGAAGAAGGGCACCCAGCCCAGCCTGGGATCTGCAGAAAGACAAAATTGAGGCCCAAAAGCTGAGTGGGAGTTGGCTAGGAGAGGAGGGATGTGGGGGGTGGAGAATATTCTGAGCAGAGGTGACAGCATGGTGAGTGCCCAGTAACATGCTCATGGTGGTGCGGTCTACTTGGCAGCCAAATGAAGGCTGGATTGGAGGTGGAGGGACCAGATTCAGGAAAGTCCAGGGGAGACAGAAGGCCCAGTACAACAGTTCAGGTTGGAGTCAGTGAAGTTGCAGCTGAGGGTGGGGATGGAAGGCGCTGAACATAATCAACATGAATAAAAATAGTACTGCCACCTCCTGAGCCCCCTCACGTGCCAAGTACTCTGCTAAATGTTTCATGCACAATATCTCATTTAATCCACCCCTGTTATGAATTAAATTGCTTCCCCCCGCCCCACCACCAAAATGTGTAACAACTTGGCTAGGCCATGATTCCCAGTATTGTGTCGTTGTCCTCCGTTTTGTGATTTGATGTAATTATCCTACCTGTTGTAAATCCTAACCTCTATGATGTTAATGAAGCAGGATTAGAGGTAGTTATATTAATAAAGCAGGATACAATCTACAGGACTAAGTTGTATCTTGAGTCAATCTCTTTTGAGAGAGAAAATAGAGAAGAGAGCAGAGAGGAAAGGGACCTCCTTACCACCAAGCAAGAAGAGCCAGGAGCAGAGCACATCTTCTGGACCTGGGGTCCCTTTGCTAAGAAGCTCCTTGGCCAGGAGAAGATTAATGACAAGGACCTTCCTCCAGAGCTGACAGAGAAAGAAAGCCTTCCCTGGAGTTGGCACCCGGAATTCAGACTTCTAGCCTCCTAAACTGTGAGAGAATGAATTTGTTTTGTTAAAGCTATCCACTTGTGGTGTTTCTGTTATAGCATCACTAGATAACTAAGACAATCCCCACCCCTGTGAAGTAGGTATGATGACTTATACCCATTTTACAGATGAAAAAACTGAGACATAACACATTCTGAAACACAGCTAATTACTGGCAGAACCAGCGTTTGAACCAGATGTTTCTGAGCTCAAAGCCTGAGAGCTCTTCTTAATGGCAGAGCTTGCCTATCCTTTTCAGATTTCAGGGAGTTTGTCAGTTCAGAGAGGCTTTTTGATCTGAACACAAAAGTGTACCCTGATTGCATGAATATGAAGTTTGAAGCACAGTCTAAGCTAACCTATGATGATAGAAATCAGGATAATGGTAAAGGTGAGAGATACTGACTGACAAGAGAGATAAGGAAACCCCACTCTGGAAATGTTATGCATCTTGACATGGGTGGTGGTAACATGATGTTTATTTAAGTAAAAATTCATCGAGTCGCTCATTTAAGAATTATGCATATTATTGGATGTACACTTTATGCTCAATATTTTAAAAAAGGGCTTCTTAGAAAAATTGATATTTAAAATGAAACTGGAAACCATTTGGATGATTTTTACGATCCTATATTGTTTTTTGAAACCCGGGAGGCATAGTGGCTAAGAGTTCGGCTGCTAACCAAAAAGATTGGCAGTTTGAATCCACCAGGTGTCTTTGGAAATCCTGTGGGGCAGTTCTACTTTGTCCTATAGGGTTGCTATGAGTCAGAATTGACTCGACGGCAACAAGTTTGGGTTTTTTTGGTTTTATATTGCTTATGATATATCAAACATACCATTTATTGAACACTTACAATAAGTCAGGTACTGTGTTAACTGCTGTGCATCTTATTATCTCATTTAACTTTACAGTGGTCCTAAGGGGAGTAAATACTATAGTGCCCATTTTACGGATGAGGAAACTGAGATTTCAAGAATCCAGTGACTTGCCCATGGTCACACAGGAGTGGTTTAACCAGGAATCTGGTTTGAATTGTGTCACGTATTGAATTAGGTCCCCTAAAAATGTATGTCAACTTGGCTAGTCCATGATTCCCAGTACTGTGTGATTGTCCATCTGATGTGATTTTCCTGTGTGTTGTAAATCCTATCACTATGATGTTAATGAGATGGATTAGTGGCAATTAAATTGATGAGATCTACAAGATTAGATTGTGTTTTAAGCCAATCTCTTTTGAGATGTAAAAGAGAGAAGCGAGCAAGAGATGGTGGGGTGGGGGGCGGAGGGGTGGGGGCTGGACTCACACCACCAAGAATGAAGCACCAGGAGCATAGTGCATCCTTGGCACCCGTGTTCCCTGTGCTGAGAAGCTCTATGACCAGGGGAAGATTAATGACAAGGACCTTCCGTCAGAGCCGACAGAGAGGGAAAGGCTTCCCTGGAGTTGGCACCCTGAATTTGGACAGAATTCTAGCCTACTAGACTGTGAAAGAATAAATTTCTCTTTGTTAAAGCTATTCACTTGTGGTATTTCTGTTATAGCAGCTTTAGATAATCAAGACAGTAGCCTAGGTTTGTCAGATTCACAAGTACATGCTCTTGGCATCACCTACTCCTGTCTCCCTGCCTCCCTCTCCCAGAAGCAGAGTAGTGGCTACAGAAGATGAGGCAGGAGAAACTAGAGCAGACAGGAGAGGATGTTCAGTGAAGTACGGGCCCTCTCCAAGGCCCTATACCTAATTTTGTATTTGTAATTTTGTTAGAGAGCCCCACAAATGGTCTAAGCTTCTGGTCCCACAAAACCTGAAACTGCCCTGGCTCAGAGGGTGACCAGGAGTATGGTTACCCCACCATTAGAGCCAAGGAGCATCATGGGGGAGTTGGAGGGGGCCGGGGTACATGTTATTTAACAATATGTTAACCCTACTCCAGTTCCTTACAGAGAGCCCAGGGCACTCTTATCACACGCCCCCCCCACCCCCCAGCACCTGTGTCCTAAAAAGCAGACCCCAAAGAGCTCTCAGCGGCATCACTAAAGAAGGGGTGCTGCCCCTCCAGCTCAGCCTTAAACATAGGCTGTCTTTTCCAGCTCCTCCAGCTTCCTGCCTTTTCCCACACCCCTCCTCACTTTCTCTTCTTCTGTGTGTGCGTGCTTTTTTTTTGTTTGTCTTCCAGCCTCTGCTTTTCCCTACACCCCTCTCCCTGACAGCAATTGCCTTCCCTCCCACCCCACCCCACAGAGACTCAGAGGCCAAAGCCTTTTCCCCTATGACTGAGCAAGACTCTGCTTTGGGGAGCCAAGAGTCCAGCGCTCCAAGTGTGGCCCTGCTTTATTGGGTGCCTCATTGCCAGTCACTTCTACCCTCTGGACATCAGCTTCCCCATTTCCCAGGCCTGGGCCCTGAGCTCCTTGTCTTGAACCACTCAGTGTGCCCCTAGCTGCCCCCTGTGTCAGGAAGTAGGTAGACAAGGAAGTCCATCCTTACCACCCATGGCACTCAGGAGCACTCAGTTGCCTGTCATTGGATGAGCAGGGGAGGCAGGCTTTGGGTCCCTGGTCTAATTGTCCACAAGCTTGGACTCACTGCCCAGACCTTTGGGCATGCCCATGTGGGGTCCTATGTGGACAGCCCTCCCTTTTCTTCACAGGAACTCCCCCTCCCCTCCTCTGATGCTCAGTCCTTTTAACTTCCAAGTCCCTACCTCCCTTCCTTCCAGACTATAACCTCCCCTGAACTGTTGAGAAGGCCCCGTTGAACACAGGACAGCCACAAAACATGCACACAGAGGAGCTGTTTGAGCAGATGTTTAATATACAAAACAAGAATATCAGTTATTTTATCGACCGAATCCCCAACAATCTGAAGACAGCTGTTTGTGACTACCCACCCTGGTGTCTAAAAAGGTCTACTGCCTTCAAGGGCACAACCACCAAAGAGGTGTTTAAGCATATTGATAAGCAGTTCTCTGCCATGCTTCACTGAAAGGCTACAAACATACCCCCCATGCCTGCAATCTTTCTGCTGATGGAATGTGATGGAGAAGCAGGGGAGACAGGGTGTTGCATTCTGGGTTACAGCTTGCTTTTTTGCCTTGGTATTTTAATCAGTTTCATCCTTTTTAAAAATCAGACTTCTTTCCCTGTGAAGATGTATCTCCTGCCGTTTGACCTCTTTGTATAAGATCCATATCCCATCACCACCCCCACCCTCACCACCCCTACTGCTGGCCCAGCCTTTGAACGTCATCATGCTGAAAGAAAGGAGCCCTGGTGATGCAGTGGTTAAGCGCTCAGTTGCTAACCGAAAGGTCAACGGTTCAAGCCCACCAGCCGCTCCGCGGGAGAAAGATGTGGCATTCTGCTTCCGTAAAGATTTGTAGCCTTGGAAACCCTCTGGAACAGTTCTATTCTGCCCTACGGGGTCACTATGAGTCGGAATTGAGTTGACAGCGACAAGTTTGGTGTTTTGGGTTTTTATGCTGAAAGAATGTCTCCTTCCCAGCCTTGAGAAACAGGGCCTAGTCCTTTGTTATTGTTATACCCATCTTGTTTTTATTGTTAGCTGCTTTCCCCCCACTCATGGTGATCCCACGCACAACAAGATCAGACCGTTGTGGTCCACAGGGTTTTCACTGGCTGATTTTCTGAAGTGGATTGCTAGGCATTTCTTCCTTGTCTACAGAAGCTCCACTGACGCTGTTTAGCATCATAACAACACACAAGCCTTCGCTGACAGACAGGTGGTGCCTGCTCTCGGGGAGCACTGGCTGAGAATTGGGAAGCAAACTCTAGTCTCCCATATGGAAGGTGAGAGTTCTACCACTAAACCACCGCTGCCATGTGCATTGATGTCTTTCACCAACCAGGAAGTCCATAGAACTTCCCTGTCCAGAGCTTTTATTGGAAGTCTCATTTAAACTCCAGCCCCTCTCCCCTGAACCAATAAGCAGCATCATGATAAATGGAGAAAACATTGAGGTTGTCAAAGATTTCATTTTACTTGGATCCACAATCAACACCCATGGAAGCAGCAGTCAAGAAATCAAAAGACGCATGGCATTGGGCAAATTGGTTGCAAAAGACCTCTTTAAAGTGTTGAAAAGCAAAGATGGCACCTTGACGACTAAGGTGTGCCTGACACAAGCCATGGTGTTTTCAATCACCTTATATGCTAAAGCTGGACAACGAATAAGAAAGACTGAAGAACTGACACCTTTGAATTGTGGTGTTGGCGAAGAATATTGAATACACCACGAACTGCCAAAAGAATAAACAAATCTGTCTTGGAGGAAGTACAACCAGAATGCTCCTTAGGAGCAAGGATGGTGAAGCTATGTCTCACATACTTTGGACATGTTTTCAGGAGGGATCAGTTCCTGGAGAAGGACATCATGACTGGTGAAGTCATCAAAAAAGAGCAAGACCCTCAATGAGATGAATTGACACAGTGGTTGCAACAACGGGCTCAAGCATAGCAACAATTGTGAGGATGGCCCAGGACTTGGCAGTGTTTTATTCTATTGTGCATAGGGTTGCTGTGAGGACTTGAGGGCACATAACAACAACAATAACCCCTCTCCACTGAGGTCAGTCAATATCACAAGATAATCCTGAGATTGATAACATGTCTTGGGTCTTTCTGGCCTGGCTAGCCCCCACCCAAGAGTTCCATCATTAGCATAACTTGCTAGGTTAGGTGTGGTCAGGAGCCCTCATCAAAGACACTGGGGAAATTCAGAGGTTTTAGAGGTTATCCCTCAGGGATCAAGGTCAAAGACCAAATTCTTTGGGTAAAGTTAATTTGAACACCACAATGGAGAAAGGCACCAGGCCCAGATGGTTTTACAGCTTAAGTTTTATCTATACTTTAAAGGTCAGGCTATTCTTCTGTTATACAAGCTACTCTAGATCACAGGAAAATCAGAAAGTTCATAGTTTATTTCACTAACATAACCTTAAAACAAAAACATAATTAAAAAAAAAAAAAAAGGAAGTGTAGATCATTTCTAGGTTGTCACCGGGGACACAGTCAACTTAATTTGTTACAGAAATTAAAGAAGAAAAAAATATTACTTTTTAACTAGAAAAAATATCTAAGGATCGAGCACCTATAGCCTGCTTTACACATTAGAAAGGCTATAACAGTTTGTACGATGGAAATTTCTGTCCTCCCGGAACTTACAGGTTTCTTGTAATTTAGTGTTAATCAGAGGATGTTTGAGAGAGAACACAGTTGAGAGCTAAACTGAAAACAATCACATTCCAAATGGTGTGGCATGAATTGCAAGGGTGAATGAGCATTTAGGGCTGGGATGTTTGAGCTATAAATGAAGTGAGTTCCCAGCCCTTTACATACAGGAAAACTGAGTTCCAGAAGAAAGGGAGGGGCTTATCAGAGACCAGAGAACGCCCATTCAAGCCAGGTCAGTATCTGCTTTAAGTAATTCCACATGTTCAGAAAGCTAGGACTAGTTTCTAAAGCCCGGCTGACCCCACCACCTGCAGGTTGATGGGAGGAACAACAGGAGCCTGAAGACCAGAACTAGGGTGACAAGAAGAGTCCTTGGATGGCACAGATGATTAAGTGGTTGGCAACTACCTGAAAAGTTTGGCAGTTCAAACACTCTGAGGAGCCTTGGACAACAGACCTGGCAATCTGCTTCCAAAAGGTCACAGCCTTGAAAACCTTATGGAGCAGTTCTACTCTGCACACATCGAGTCGCCATGAACCAGAACTAACTCAAGGGCAACTAACAACAACAGGATGACATTCCTGATTTTTCCTTTTGCCTCAGGCTCCATCATACCACTGCACTTTCACTGATCCTATTTTTTATTTAAAAAATTTGAAATTCTGTGAAAAGAGAACCTACAGACTGGGAAAAAAAATTTGGCTATGACAAATCCAACAAAGGTCTAATCTCTAAAATCTACAGGAAAATCTAACACCTCTACAACAAAAACAAATAATCCAATTTAAAAAATGGACAAAGCACCGAGAGCAAAGACGTTTCCTGAATAAACTGAATGTTTCGAAGGCCAGTGTAGCAGGGGCAGGGGTTTGGGGACCATGGTTTCAGGGGACATCTAAGTCAATTGGTATAATCTATTAAGAAAACATTCTGCATCTGACTTTGGAGAGTGGCGTCTAGGGTCTTAAATGCTTAGCAAGTGGCCATCTAAGATGCATCAATTGGTCTCGACCCACCTGGATCAAAGGAGAATGAAGAACATCAAGGACACAAGGTAATTATGAGCCCAAGAGACAGAAAGGGCCACATAAACCAGAGACTACATCAGCCTGAGACCAGAAGAGCTAGATGGTGCCGGGCTACAACTGATGACTGCCCTGACTGGGAACACAACAGAGAACCCCTGAGGGAGCAGGAGAGCAGTGGGGTGCAGATGCCAAATTCTTGTAAAAAGACCAGACTTAATGGTCTGACTGAGACTAGAAGGACCCCAGTGGTTGTGGCCCCCAGACCTTCTGTTGGCCCAGGACAGGAACCATTCCTGAAGCCAACTCTTCAGACATGGATTGGACTGGACAATGGGTTGGAGAGGGATGCTGGTGAGGAGTGAGCTTCTCCGATCAGGTGGACACTTGAGACTATGTTGGGATCTCCTCCCTGGAGGGGAGATGAGAGAGTGGAGGGGGGTAGAAGTTGGCGAAATGGACATGAAAAGAGAGAGTGGAGGGAGGGAGTGGGCTGTCTCATCAGGGGGAGAGTAATTGGGAGTATGTAGCAAGGTGTATGTAAGTTTTTGTGTGAGAGACTGACTTGATTCGTAAACTTTCATTTAAAGCAAAATAAAAATTAAAAAAAAAAAAAAGGGCAAAGGATATGAACAGACACTTCACCCAAGAAGACTTTCAAGCAGCTATTAAGTGGAAATGCTCCTAATCACTAGCCATTAGAGAAATGCAGATCAAAACCACAACGAGATACCATCTTACCCCTGACATTAGTGGCACAAATAAAAATAAAATAAGATAAAAAACAGAAAATAACAAATGTTGGAGAGACTTCTGGGAGATTGGAACTCTTATGTACCGCTGGTGAGAATGCAAAATGGTACAACCATTTTGGAAAACAATATGACACTTCCTTAGAAAGTTAGAAATACCATATGATCCAGCAATCCCACTCCTAGGAATATATCCCAGAGAAATAAGAGCCACTGAGAGAGCCCCCACAGTGATATATTAAAAATTATGTTTTCTTTGCCTGGCTTCCTCCCCTACAGTGTTGTATTGAAAAATCCTGTTTCTTTTGCTGGGCTTCCTTCCCCCCAGCTTTGCATTTGATTCCTGTTTTTGCTTGGCGATTATATGTAAACCCCACTGCACCTGAGTGGTATGATTAAGAATGTTGCTGATGTAAGTTGTATGAGCTCCCTACTTGGAAAACCCCTTTAAAAGTAACTTGCCTGCCTGCCCTTGGGGAGCAGTCTTGGGAGCAACAGCTCCTACTGACTCCTTTCCCTCGTACAATGAAATAAAGGTGCCTTTCCTGTTCTCCCACCTCAGTCTTTCATTTATTGGCCAATATAAGTTATGCCGAGCAAGAATCGGGGGTGTCTACTTGGTAACACTTCTGGTGAGCCAGCCAGGAGGCATCAGCTTGGTTCCTGAGGTGGATCAGAAAACAGACCAACCCCGATGTCTGATGCCACCAGGAGATTTCTTCTGGAGAGCTTGGAGCATCTCTGAAAGCCGATACCCCTGGGACCCAAACGATAGCTCTGTGGGACACATGAAAAAAGCTTGGGTTGTTTGCTAAGTACCTAGGTAAGACCTTAGAAGAGTCCCAAGAAGCAGGAGAAATTGACTGTTGAGGGCATTAAGAATCTGAGGTTATTTGGTAAATAACAGGGTAATTCCTAGGTAAAGTCTTAGAAGAGTCCGAACAAGTGGGAGGAACTGACCTCTCAGGGCATAAAAGGCTCAGGTACCTGTTAAGCTGGTGCACTGAGATGAGGTTGTGTGAGTGTGTAAGTGTGTGTATCCAGACAACAGGAAATGTTCAAGTGATCCCGGAACACGGCCCACTAAGATGCATCCTTAAGAACTGGGAACAGAGTCTTGGACAGGCATGGCTCTGGCAGCATGCTTGTCCCTTTCCTAATTTTGCCTCTTTAAACATATGCTGAATGAAACCTTTATTTTTGCTTTACTGAACTTTGTGGTGTTTTCACCTTACAAGAGTTAATGGTGTAGTTGTTGCAGGGATTCTAAAACCATGAATCCAGTCGACCTCTAGAGACCTGGACGGTGGAGCAGAAGCTGGCAAAAAAAAAAAAAAAAGAAAAGAAGTCCTATCTCCTGGACCCATGTGTTCACACCCCATGTCCCTTCAACACCGACCAGGTAAGTACTCTTGGAAAACAAGCCTTTGCTTATTCATTTTTTGTTCTCTTTCTCATGTTTTCTTAAGTTTTGTTTGGCATATTTGTTTGAAAAACTGATTGTTTGATTTCTTAGATTTTTGTTTGATCATTTGGTTAAGAGTGGGTGCTTGAAACATTAAAGAGGTAATTCAATTTTTAAAGAGCTCTGAGCCACTATTAGCCACAAAAATTCAGGGATGCGTCGACCAGTAAAAGCCATTAGAGTGGTTGCCTGTGCTCGTCAGGAGCATTAAAGACCCTCATGACAGGATAAGGTGGTCCTGAGACAGGCTAGAGCACTAGGCTGCCTGCCACTCACAAGCAAACTCTTGAACAACAAAGGTACACATTGGTCTAAGCAAAACACTGCCCAAACTCTGCGGCATTCCTTATTAGGGTTCTTTTTGTGACTCAGAGAAAACCTGGGAAATAGTGCCCTGTTTTGCCAAATTTGCAGGGAAGGTGGCAGCTCCTGACCTGTTTTGCCAAATTTGCGGCTCCGCACCTGTTTTATGACATAGTTTCTCAATAAAGAATCACAATGTTAAAATCATCAGTAGCTACCTTAAACTAATTCCAGTTAAAGAAACTAGTATATTTAAGGTCTAAAATAAGAGCCTAGGTCTCTAGCCAGCAGAATGAATTAAGTTCAAACACAAAAAATCCAAAAAACTTGAACCTAGAACTTAATATCTTTGATAAATGAGCCCTGCTACTGAGATGCTGGTTTCGGGTTAGTATTTAAAAACATATAAACTGAGTATACTAGAAGTAGTTTGAAATTTTAGTGACTGCTCTGGGAAAATGAGCTTTCATTTGAGTTGTCCTTTCTTTTCTTCTTGGGGAACTTTTGCTTGATGCTCAAATTTTGTCAAAAGGTCTAATATTCCTCCATCTGAGGCCCTGACAAGTTAATAACTTTTATCTAGAGCCTTTTTTTTTCCATTGAATTGAGTTGATCTTACCAAAAATTGCTATATACACTTTAAAAAACTAGGATCCCCATATCCTTGTTTTGTGTGGTATTGTTCAGTGAGTTTATGTGGTCTTTCTGTCTCCTTTTGTTCTGAGAGCTTGCTTCTGGTCTAGAGCATTATGTCTAAGTTTCCGTTTTGTATCAGGTTAGAGGCTGTTGAGATAGGGAAGAAGCAGGGACTGAGCCCCTAGGCAAGGAGCCCTGCTACACCTGCAACTTGCAACTTATGATACTATGTGCTTGGCTAATGTAAAACCCCCATCCTGGAATGTGCGATAAGGAAAGAACAAACAACGCACTTCCTTGTAAGATGTTTTTCAGAAGCAACGGGATATGTGCAGAACATCCACCTCTGACCACTACATGACCTTCCACCAGGGGCAGCAAAGGCTGCAGTCGCAGCCAGAGAATCGAACTTGGGGAGCGAGAGACTGTGCAGGTGTGACACCCCATGATAAGTCCCAGAAGCATCCGGGACAGGAGCTGTCTTAAAGCTATCTTAGAAAGCTGCAGCATGCTCACCATAGTTAACATATCCCCGCCAAGATGGGCCACTTGCCAGAAAACCCAGCCTATAAAAAAAAAGGAATAAACGTAAATCTCCCCCACTCAAAAGCCTTTAAAACCCATGCAAATCCTATGTTCTGAGAGACTGGGGTAAGTGTTGCCTAGGCCCTCCTCATCTCCTCTTGCAAGCCTCTTCAATAAAGCTTTGCTCGTGTGGAAAATTTTCTGTGTCTCGCCTGTTCATTCTCGACCAGTGAAAAGCAAGAACCTCCTTCAATTAAAGCCATAGAGGTGCCAGCAATACTATGGCTGAGGATTACTGGTTTTTTTAAGGCTGTCTTAGAACCTCAATTCTTTCCTCACCCAAGAAAAACTGTCTTGTGCCTAGCTTATGATTTAGACTTTTAGTAGCTACTTAGAAAAACTTTGATATAAATTGGTCTGTTTAAAATGTACGCCAAGATATTCATGTTCTGTATGTCAAGCTGAAATAACTTAAGCTAGATATTATGTAAAATGTATTTATTTTTAAAAATTTGTCTTAAAATAAGACTAACAGTTCCAGAGTAAGATAAGGGAGACATAGGACAAGACTGGTGGGGAAAAAAAGAGGCTAGCCAGAGCTTTGGTATTTACTGGGCAGATAAAATCTTGTAATAAAAGAAAAGGAAAATTGCTTTCCAAGAAAATAGTAAAAAGAAAAAATATATATATCTTTTGCCCTTCAAAATGCCGAGGCCAACTTAGACATAAGTAAATAAATTGGGATGACCCAATCTCCTCTTCCATGACTCAAGAGAGTAAGGGTGTGGCAAGATCAGATGCCCCCAGTCCCCAATCTCCCCAGCTAAGAATTGATAGATTCATTTACAAAATTGCTAAAGAGCTTTGGTATTTACTGGGTAAACAGCCTTTCAAAATGCCTAGGCCAACTTAAACATATGAAAATAAATTGGGATGACTCAATCATTCTTCCCACAGTCAAAAGAGTAAGTGATCAAGCTGCCCCAGCCTTCAGTCTCTGAAGTCCTATAGCTCCAGGAAAGCTTCCAACTGAGTAGAGACTTTTTTTTAAGACAAAAAATACAAAACATTGCTGCTTTACTATACCAAAAACCCAAAGCCAAACCCAAACCCAAACCCACTGCCATCGAGTCAATTTCAACTCATAGAAAACCCTGGTAGCGTAGTAGTTAAGTGTTACAGCTGTTAACCAAGAGGTTGGCAGTTCAAATCCACCAGGCGCTCCTTGGAAACTATGCGGCAGTTCTACTCTGTCCTACAGGTTCTCTATGCGTCAGATGATGATGATGATGCTTTACTATAAAAAAAAAAAAAATTACTATAGGCACCAAAAATTAGAGAGGTTTCAATCATAAAAGAACTGTAAACAAGTTCTCTCTACTGTAAGAGAACTTTAAAAAGCAAAAAATAAAAATCACAATGAAACACACCTAAAATGGCCTAAAAAAATGTTTCCACTGATTTAGGAAATAATATTGGAGTCATTAATCCCTGTCCTTGAGCACACAGAATGTGACCCAGCTGGAGATGGGCTCAAAAGAACTCACAAGGGCACATCAACTGGGCCCTTAGACATAAAGACAATAGCTAAGACAACCTTGGGGAATATCTTTCAGGAGATTTCACATAAACCTTGGAAACCCTGGTGGCATAGTGGTTACATGCTACGGCTGCTAACCAGAAGGTTGGCAGTTCGAATCCACAAGGTGCTCCTTGGAAACTCTGTGGGGCAGTTCTTCTCTGTCCTGTAGGGTCTCTATGAGGCAGAATCAACTTGACTGCAATGGGTTTGGTTTTTCACAGAAAGCAATCAAACAGAACACAAAAAATCATTCGACTCTTATCTTTTCTATTACCATTTAGTGAATAGTAAGATTTGTTGGACCAACAAAGGCCCTCCTGACTGTCATTACTGAAACCTGTACCAATGATTATTAAGAAAGACATTTTAGACTTTTAGCAGCTACTTAGAAAAACTTTGATATAAATTGGTCTGTTTAAAAAGTACTCCAAGATATTTATGTTCTGTATGTCAAGCTTAAATAACTTAAGCTAGAGATTATGGAAAATGTATTTTATTAAAAAAAATTGTCTTAAAATAAAACTAACCATTTCAGAGTAAGGAAAGGGAGACACAGGACAAGACTGGGGGGAAAAAAAGAGGCTAGCCAAAAGCTTTGGTATTTATTGGGCAGATAAAATGTTATAATAAAAGGAAAGGAAAATTGGATCACAGTTTCTATCCAATCTGTGAGAAGGTGAAACTTTCAAAGGCTATGCCCATTTGTAATGTTAACATATACTGATGACTGTAATGTTCCTTGGACTTCGGCAGACATGGCTCTAGCAGCATGCTTGTCCATCTTCCCATTCTTGCCTACTCTGTAATATTTCCTTGGATTTGGGCAGACATTAGTTCTGGCAGCATGGTTGTCCCATTTCCTACTTTTGCTTCTTTGAATATATGCCAAATAAAGTTTCTTTTTTGCTTTACTAAACTTCATGATGTTTTTTACCCTTCAACACCACCCCTAGCCGGAGATAAGGTTATATTCATCTGAAAACATTTGTCAGTTGAACAGAAACTTTGTGATTTCCAAAGCTGGTTGATAAAATCTTTAAAGGCTAAAATTCAATTTAAAAAATTCAAAAAATAGTAAAATATAAGTCACTCCCAAAAGGACAAATATCATATGAGACCACTATTATAAGAACTCAAGAAAAGGTTTAAACACAAAAGAAAACATTCTTTGATGGTTACAAGGGTGGGAAGGGAGGGAGAGGGATATTCACTAACTAGATAGTAGACAAGAATTACCTTAGGTGAAGGGAAAGACAACACACAATACAGGGGAAGTCAGCACAACTGTACTAAGCCAAAAGCTAAGAAGTTTCCTGAGTACAACCTGACACTTCGAGCTACAGAGTAGCAGGGGTGGTGGTTTGAGGACCATGATTTCAGGGGACATCTAGGTCAATTGGCATAACAAAGTTCATTAAGAAAATGCTCTGCCTCCCATTTTGGTGAGTGGCGTCTGGGATCTTAAAAGCTATCAAGCTATCAAGCAGCCATCTAGATTGCATCTGTTGGTCCCGGCCCACCTGGAGCAAAGGAGAATGAAGAACACCAAAGACACAAGGAAAATATTAGCCCTAGAGACAGAAAAGCCCACATAAACCAGACACTCCATCAGCCTGAAACCCGTAGAACTACATGGTGCCCGGCTACCATCAATGACTGCCCTGACAGGGAGTACAGCAGAGGATCCCTGACGGAGCAGGAGAAAAGTGGGGTGCAGAACTCAAATTCTAGTAAAAAGACTGGACTTAATGGTCTGACTGAGACTCGAGCGACCCCAGAAGACATGGCCCAGACTCTCTGTTAGCCCAGAACTGAAACCATTCCCAAAGCCAACTCTCCAGACAAAGATTAGACTGGACTATAAGATGTAAAATGATACTTGTGAAGAGTGTGTTTCTTAGCTCAAGTAAATGCATGAGACTGGGTGGGTGGCTCCTGTCTGGAGGTGAGATGCGGGGGAGAGAGGGGACAGGAGTGGGTTGAATGGACACAAGAAATATGGGGTGGAAAGGAGGAGTGTGCTGTCACATTATAGGGAGAGCAACTAGGGTCACATAACAATGTGTGTATAAATTTTTGTATGAGAAACTAACTTGAGCTGTAAACTTTCACTTAAAGGATAATAAAAAAATAGCAAAATTTAAATAAAAACTTGAAATGTTTAAACAAACTTCATTTCAACAATTATGTTTTATGGTATACAAGCTTAAAATAATTTCCGAGAACTTTTAGGTAATTTTCAGATATTAAATTGAGTAAATAGATATTCATCATAATTTAAGTTTATATATGTTTGCTTTTTATAGCTCACACACGCGCAAAAAGATATAGATATCTTTTTGCGCGTGTGTGAGCTATAAAAAGATATATATATATCTTTTTATGTGTGTGTGTGTGTGCAACAGCACTGGGTTTATATATATATTTGAGTCTGCTAATGAGTGTGTTCCCTTTAAAAAGATGTACTCATCTTGCCTCAGGACAGGAGCTGCTCACTTAGTCTCCTGTGTCTATTTGAGCTAGGAAGCACTCTCTTCACGAGTATCATTTTACTTATGTCTTATAGTCCAGTCTAATTTTTGTCTGAAGAATTGGCTTGGGGAATGTTTTCAGTTCTGGGCAAACAGAGTCCAGAGGTCATGTCTTCTGGGGTCCCTCCAGTCCCAGTGAGACTATTAAGTCTGGTCTTTCTATGTGAATTTCAGCTCTGCACCCCACTTTTCTCTTGCTTTGTCAGGGACTCTCTGTTTTGTTCCCTGTCACGGCTGTCATTCATTGGTGGTAGCTGGGCACCATCTAGTTCTTCTGGTCTCAGGTTGATGAAGTCTCTGGTTTCTGTGGCCCTTTCTGTTACTTGGGTTAATATTTTCTTTGTGTCTTTGGTGTTCTTCATTCTTGTTTGCTCCATGTAGGTTGGGACCAGTTGATGCATCTTAGATGGCTGCTCGCTAACTTTTAAGACCCTAGATGCGACTCACCAAAGCGTGATGCAGAATGTTTTCTAAATAAACTTTGTTATGACAATTGACCTAGATGTCCCCTGAAACCAATGTCCCCAGACCCCCACCCCTGCTACTCAGTCTCTCAAACTGGTTGTATTCAGGAAACTTCCTAGCTTTTGGTTTAGTCCAGTTGTGCTGACTTCCCCTGTATTGTGTGTTGTCCTTCCCTTCACCTAAGATAATTCTTGTCTACTATCTAGTTTGTGAACACCCCTCTCCCTCCCTTCCCACCCTCGTAACCATCAAAGAATGTTTTCTTCTGTGTTTAAACTATTTCTTGAGTTCTTATAATAGTGGTCTCATACAATATTTGTCCTTTTGCAACTGATTAATTTCACTCAGCATAATGCCTTCCAGATTCATCCATGTTATGTTTCGCAGATTCATCGTTGTTCTTTATCATTCTGTAGTATTCCATTCTGTGAATTTACCGTAATTTGTTTATCCCTTTGTCCATTGATGGGCATCTAGGTTGTTTCCATCTTTTTGCTATTGTGAACAGTGCTGCAATGAACATGGGTGTGCATACATCTGTTTGTGTGAGGGCTTGTACTTCTCTAGGATATATTCTAAGGTGTGGGATTGCTGGATCATATGATACTTCTATTTCTAGCTTTTTAAGGCAGTGCCAAATTGATTCCCAAAGTAGTTGTACCATTTTACATTCCCACCAGCAGTGTATAAGTGTTCCAGTCTCTCAACAACCTGTTAAACATTTATTATTTTGTGTTTTCTGGATTAATCTAGCTTTGTTGGAGTAAGATGGTATCTCATTATAGTATTGATTTGCATTCCTCTAATGGCTAATGATTTACGAGCATTTCTTCATGTATATGGTAGCCCCTGAAGGTCTTCTTTGGTGAAATGCCTGTTCATATCCCTTGCCCATTTTTTAATTGGGTTATTTGTCTTCGTATTGTTGAAGTTTTGCAGTATCTTGTAGATTCTAGAGATTAGATACTGATAAGATTTGTCATAGTCAAAATTTTTTTCCCCAGTCTGTAGGTTGTTTTTTCACTCTTTTGATGAAGTCTTTCAATGAGATAAATGTTTGGTTTTTAGGAGCGCCCAGTTGCCTAGTTGCTGTTCTGGTGTTTGTGCGTTGTTTGTTAATGTTTTGTACTTTGTTTATGCCATGGATTACGGCTCCTGGCATTGTTCCTATTTTTTCTTCCATGACCTTTATCATTTTAGATTTTATATTTAGGTCTGTGATCCATTTTTGAGTTAGTTTTCGTGCATGGTGTGAGTTATGGGTCTTGTTTCATTTTTTTGCAGTTGGATATCCAGTTATGCCAGCACCGTTCGTTAAAGAGACTGTCTGTTCCCCAGTTAACAGACTTTGGGCCTTGTCAAATATCAACTGTTCGTAGGTGTGTGAATTTACATCTGGATTCTTAATTCTGCTCCATTGGTCTATGTATCTCTTGTTGTACCACTACCAGGCTGTTTTGACTACCTTGGTGGTATAATAGGTTCTAAAATCAGGTAATGTGAGGCCTCCCATTTTGTTCTTCTTCTTCAGTAATGCTTTACTTATCCAGGGCCTCTTCCCTTTCCACGTGAAGTTGGTGATTTTTTTCTCCATCTCATTAAAAAATGCCTTTGGAATTTGGATCAGGGTTACATTGTATCTGTAGATTGCTTTAGGTAGAAAAGACCTTTTTACAATGTTAAGTCTTCCTGTCCTTGAGCAAGGTGTGTTTTTCCACTTATGTAAGTCTCTTTTGGATTCTTGCAGTCGTGTCTTGTAGTTTTCTTTGTATAGGTCTTTTACATCTCTGGTTAGATTTACTCCTAAGTATTTTATTTTCTTGGGGGCTATTGTAAATGGTATTGAGTTGATGATTTCCTCTTTGAAGTTTCTTTGTTGGCATAGAGGAATCCAACTGATTTTTGTATGTTTAGCTTGTACCCTGATTCTTTGCTAAACTCTTCTATCAGTTCCAGTAATTTTCTTGTGGATTCTTTGTGGTGTTCTGTGTATAAGATCATATCACCTGCAAATAGAGATACTTTTACTTTTTCCTTACCAATCCGGATTCCCTTCTTTCTTTTTCTAGCCTAATTGCTCTGGCTAGGACCTCCAGCGCAATGTTGAATAAGAGCAGTGATAAAGGGCATCCTTGTCTGTTTCCTGTTCTCAAGTGGAATGCTTTCAGACTCTCTCCATTTAAGATGATGTTGGCTGTTGGCTTTGTATAAATGCCCTTTATTATGTTGAGGAATTTCTCTCCTGTTCCTCTTTTGCTGAGAGTTTTTATCATGAATGCCTGTCGAGCTTTGACAAATGCCTTTCTGCATCAATTGATAAGATCATGAGGTTCTTGCCTTTTGTTTTATTATTGTGGTGGATTACATTGATTGTTTTTCTAATGTGGAACCATCCTTGCATACCTGGTATGAATCCCGCTTGGTCATGGTGAATTATTTTTTTGATATGCTGTTGAATTCTGTAGGCTGGAATTTTATTGAGGATTTTTGCATCTATGTTCATGAAGAATATTGATCTGTAATTTTCTTTTTTTGTGGTGTCTTTACCTGGTTTTGGTATCAGGGTTGTGCTGGTTCCATAGAATGAGTTTGGGAGTATTCCATCCTTTTCTATGCTCTGAAATACCTTTGGTAATAGTGGTGTTAACTTTTCTCTGAAAATTTGGTAGAATTCTCCAGTGAAACCGTCAGGGCCCAGGCTTTCTTTTGTTGGGAGTTTTTAAATTACCTTTTCAATCTCTTCTTTTGTTATGGATTTGTTTATTTGTTTTATCTCTGTTTGTTTTCTTTTAGGTAGGTAGTGTGTTTCTAGAAATTTGTCCATTTCCTCTAGGTTTTCAAATTTGTTAGAGCACAATTTTTCATAGTATTCTGTTATGGTTCTTTTAATTTCAGTTGGGTCTGTTGTGATATAGGACTATTTGCTTCCTCTCCTGTTTCTCTTTTGTCAGTTCGGCCAGTGGTTTATTGATTTTGTTGATCTTTTCAAAGAACCAGCTTTTCATCTTGTTGACTCTTTCAATTGTTTATCTGTTTCATTTAATTCTGCTCTAATTTTTATTATCCACTTTCTTCTGGTGTCCGAGGGCTTCTTTTGCTGCTCTCTTTCTATTTGTTTGAGTTGTAGAGTTAATGTTTTGATTTTAGCCCTTTCTTCTTTTTGGATGTGTGCATTCAGTGCTGTAAATTGACCTCTGAGCACTGCTTCTGCTGTGTCCCAAAGGTTCTGGCAGGATGTGTTTTAATTTTCATTTGATTCTGTGAATTTCTTTATTCCGTCCTTAATTTCTTCTGTAACCCAGTAGTTTTTGAGCAAGGTGTTGTTCAGTTTCCAAATGTTTGATTTTTTCATTGCTTTTTCTATTATTGATTTCTACTTTTATGGCTTTATGGTCAGAAAAGATGCTTCATAATATTTTGATGCTTTGGATTCTGTTAACGCTTGCTTTATGGCCTAATATGTGGTTTATTCTGGAGAATGTTCCATGTGCATTGGAAAAGAAAGTATACTTGGCTGCTGTTGAGGAGGCATTCTATACATGTCCATGAGGTCAAGTTTGTTGATTGTAGCCTTTAGATTTTCCCTCTCTTTATTGAGCTTCTTCCTGGATGTTCTGTCCTTCACTGAAAGTGGTAGGTTGAAGTCTCCTACTATTATTGTGGAGCTGTCTATCTCTCTTTTCAATGCTGTTAGAGTTTGTTTTATGTATTTTGGGGCCCTATCATTGGATGCATAAATTTTTTTCTGGTTATGTCCTCCTGGTGTATTGACCCTTTAGTCATTATATAATGTCCTTCCTTATCCTTTGTGGTCAATTTTACTTTAAAGTCTATTTTGTCAGAGATTAATATTACCACTCGTGCTGTTTTTTGATTGCTGTTTGCTTGATATATTTTTTCCATCCTTTGAGTTTTAGTTTGTTTGTGTCTCTAAGTCTAAGGTGTGTCTCTTGTAGGCAGCATATAGATGGATCATGTTTTTTATCCATTCTGACACTCTCTGTCTCTTTACTGGTGCATTTAGTCTACTACCATTCAGCATAATTATTGATAAGTATGAGTTTAGTGCTGTCATTTTGATGCCTTTTTTGTGTGTGTTGTTGACAGTTTCTTTGTTTCACTTTTCTGTGTCGTTTTTCTTTATGTATTTTATTTCATCTTTTTCATTGTTGATTTCATATTTGCTGAATCTTTATGTTTTTCTTCTTTCTTATTCTGATGTGTAGGATTGGTAGTTTCCTTTGTGGTTACCTTAACACTTACCCCTATCTTTCTAAGTTTGAACGAATCTTTTATTTCTTTGTATCGCTTTGACTTCCCCTCCATATGAAAGATCTATGACTACATTTTTCAGGCCCTCTTTTTTGTTTTAATGTCATCTTTTACATGTTGATGTCTCTGTTTACTTATTTTCAGCGTTTTAGCTTTTATTTATTTTTGTGACTTTCTTATCTGGGTTTATATCTGGTTACTCTGTCCTGTGTTCTAGTCTTGGATTGTTATCTGATGTTATCGATTATAGAGGTTACTGGTTCCACAGGACTCTCTTTAGTATTTCTTATAATTTTGGTTTGGTTTCTGCAAATTCCCTAAACTTCTGTTTATCTGGAAATGCCCTAATTTCACCATCAAATTTGAGAGACAGTTTTCCTGAATACATAACTCTTGACTGGCAATTTTTTTTCCTTTGAGGCTTTGTATACATCACCCATTGCCTTCTTGCATGCATAATTTCTGCTGAGCAGTCCAAGCTTAGTTTTATTGACTCTCTTTTGTAGATGATTTTTCATTTATCCCTAGGCGCTCTTAAAATTCTCTCTTTATCTTTGATTTTGGCAAGTTTAATTATAATATGTCTTAGTGACTTTCTTTTAGGATCTAGCTGGCATGGTGTTCAATGAGCATCTTGGATAGATATCTTCTCATCTTTCACGATATCAGGAAAGTTTTCTGCAAATAAATCTTCAGCAATTCTCTCTGTATTTTGTGTTATCTCTCCCCCCCGCTCCCCATTCTGGTACTCCAATCACTCATAGGTTGTTCCTCTTGATAAAGTCCCACATAAAATTCTTAGGGTTTCTTCACTTTTTTTTTTAATTCTTTTATCTGATTTTTCCTCAAATAAGTTGATGTCAAGTGTTTTATCTTCAGTTACACGAATTCTGACTTCCATTGCCTCAATTCTGCTCCTATGGCTTTCTATTGAGTTGTCTAATTCTGAAATTTTATTGCTAATCTTCTGGATTTCTGTTTGTTGTCTCTCTATGAATTCTTGCAGCCTGTTAAATTTGTCATTGTGCTCTTCTATAATCTTCTTAAGCTCCTCTATTGCTTTGTCTGTGTGTTTCTTGGCTTGTTCTGCATTTTACCTGATCTCATTCCTGATCTCTTGAAGGTTCCGTGTATTAATCTTTTGTATTCTGCGTCTGGTAATTCCAGGATATACTCTTCCTCTGGAAGGTTTCTTGATTCTTTGTTTTGGGAGCTTGCTGAAGCCATCATGGGCTGCCTCTTTATATGATTTTATATTGACTGTTGTCTCCAAGCCATCAATAAGTTATTACATTTATTTTATGTCTGCTTACTGTGTCCTAGCTTCTTGTTTTGTTTTGATATGCCCAAATAGTCTGCTTATGTGAGCTAGTTTGATTATTAGGGCCTTTGAAGCTCTAACGTTCCATCATCAGGTGGTTAGATTTGTTACTAGGCATGTAAGCCCAGGATCCCATCTATTTTTCTTGTATGGATTCAGCTCGGGTTTCCAGATAGTTGGTCACAAAGTGTGTGATGTAGGCTCTTACCTACAGTCTTAGACAGGCAGGGGTGATTGGAGTAGGCACAGGTATCTGACAGCAGTAGAGGGTCACAGCTGAACAAGGCAGGGGGTTGACTGCTGCACCTGTGTGTCTGGGAAGGAAGCATGTCCCTGCTCCATATGGTGCATAGGTGGGTGGGTTTTGCAGCTGGACAATAGGCACCCAGTGGTGTTGACTGTAAGGACTGGGAGGCACGACTTATTCTTGGACCCCTGTTGCAGGTGCTAGGTGGCATGGGTGGAGCTGACAGTCCTCAGGCCCCTGATGTGGGTAGGTGAAGACCCTGCTTAATGGGCAGGGTGGTGTCAAATGTCCTGAGCCTGCCACTCCACCATACAGCTGATACAGTGAATTTAGGTTTCAAGCATATGTCCTGTTTTACCATGCTAATGAGGTCCTATGCTGTTGAAATGGGCCTACACAGGTCTAAGCAGGGGTGAAAGGCATTCAAAGTCTGTGGACCCCTTATGCCTGTGCCTAGGGCAAAGGAGCTGTACCTGCTCTGAGTTCCCAGGTTAGGGGAGTTGGCAGATTGTTTTTCCTGTTTTGTTAATTTTTTCCTCTCCCAAGCTGGAAGAATGGGTCAGGGAGAGTGACAGGCCCTACTTCTGGCCCAGGGGAAGTGGGAGCCAACAATCGCTGAAGCAGGCCTGGGACCTGGTGCTCAAAGGGGAGGGAGCAGGGAGAGAGGTTCTTCCCAAATGTGGTGTTGTTTGATCTCTGTGGTAGGTTAGATGCATATACTTATCTTTTGCCGATTGAGGGCCGCTTCTCGGTTCTGGAGGGTTGAACAGACTCTCTCCCACCGGGTCAGGTCTGACAACTCTTTGCTGTTTATGGATCATCTTTCCCTCCCCCTACCACTCAGTCCGCTTCCTCAACTTTGCCTTTGATGTTCAGGGCTCCTAGATTGTCATATATAGTCAAATCACTTGTTTTTTCTGGTCTTCACTGTAAAAGGGACCACTGGAAACGTCTGACTACTCCGCCATCTTGACTCTGCCCTCTAAAGTTTTTTAAACTGACTTTATTTGGTTCTAAGTTTTTTACAGTTAAGAGTATTATGTTTATAAATTAATCACAGCCATATTAAGATTTGTTGTCTGCAGATAAGTTTTTACTTTGATGATTTGCTGAAAATGTTTGAACAAAATATCTTAACAAAAAAAAAATGGACTATATTAGACTTGTCAAAAAAAAACTGACTAGACTGAATCAAGATTTCCAAAAACTCTTACATACAAGCTAATGAGTTCACAGACTGAGGCTGATCCCAGAATTGTGTGGAAAAGAAACTAACTACATAAAAATGAATAAAAAAATACTGTGAGGAGGGCAGGGCCAAGATGATGGAGTAGTCAGACACTTCTGGTGATCCCTCTTACAACAAAGACCCCCCAAAACCGGTGAAATGATTATATTTATGACACGCTAGGAGCCCTGAACATAAAGGCAAAGAAAATGCACTGAGTGGCAGGGGAAGGGAGAGATGGTTCAGAAGTGGAGAGGAGTTGCCAGACCTGAATCTCTGGGAACCCTCAGGCATCATTCCCCAGAGTGACCATGGTGGGCTTGGTGGTATCATTCTGGATGCAGTTTCCTCAGGGAGAGACAGCCAGCCATATAGCCTACTCACACCTCCAGAAACAGAGAAGAATGGTGCTCTCTGCAAAAGCTAAGTACTTGTGTATATTTTACTGAGCCCCCAGGCCCCAAGCCAGCTTCAGTGGCTGTTGATTTCCTTGGCCCTGAGATAGGCTCTGCTGAGTGGTCTGAGCCGTTCTCCTCACCTTGGAGGAGGAATAAATTCACAATTGGGGGGAAAGATAATCTGCCAGCTCCACTAAGCTGGGGAGTTCAGGACAGAAGTGTTTCCTCTCCAGACATAAACAGTCCATGGACTTTGAATACCTTCCCCCCTGCATGGACCTGTGTGGGCCTATTTCAGGAGAATAGGCCCTTGTTAACAGACTGCAAATATTTCAGCTGTGTGATGGAGAGGTGGGTGTTTGATGTTTGACACCACTTTACCTATTAAAAAGGGTCCTCGCCTACCCACATCAGGGGCCTAATGACTGGTAGCTCCACCCACGTCACCTAGCCACCCATAACAGGGGTCCAAGGATAAGTGGTACCTCCCAGTATTACAACCAAAAGCATTGGGTGCCCATGGTCCGTCTGTAGAACACACCGACCTGTGCACTTTAGGGAACAGGGATGCACTTTCCTTACAGACACTCAGGGGACACTTGTCAGCCCCCTGCCTTGTTCAGAGTATTACCCCTGCTACAATCAGATACCTGTACACCGAATCACCCCTGCCCCTCTAAGACTGTAAGACAGAGCCTGTACCACACACTTAATGATAAACTACCTGGACACCTGAGCTGAATTCATACAAGAAAAGTGAATGGACTCCTAGGTTCATACACCTGATAACAGCTCTAGTGGTCCGGTGACAGGATGTCAGAGCTTCCAAGATGAAAATAATCAAGCTACCTCACTCGAGCAGCCTATTTGGGCATATCAAAATAAAACAAAGTGAGAAGCTAGGATACAATAAGCAAACATGAAATAAACAAATACAATAACTTATAGATGACTCAGAGACAGCAGTTGATATTAAATCACATAAAGAAGCCAACCATGATCACTTCAACAAGCTCTCAAAGCAAAGAATCAAGGGATTTTTCTGGATGAAAGTGCTTTCCTGGAATTACCAGATGCAGAATACAAAAGACTAATGTACAGAACTTTTTAAGACATCAGGAATGAGATCAGGAAGGAGATAGGGAAAAATATAGAACCAGCCAAGGAACACACAGATAATGCAGTTGAAGAAATTGAAAAGGTTATTCAAGAACATAATGAAAAATTTAATAAGCTGCAAGAATCCATGGAGAGATAGCAATCAGAAATTCAGATGATGAACAATAAAATTACAGAATTAGACGACTCAATAGAAAGTCACAGGAGCAGAATTGAGGAAGTAGAAGCAGAATTAGTGACATTGAAGATAAAAGACTTGGCACCAACATAAAATCCAAAACCAAATCCAGTACTGTCGAGTCGATTCTGACTCATAGCGACCCTATAGGACAGAGTAGAACTGCCCCATAGAGTTTCCAAGGAGCGTCTGGTGGATTTGAGCTGCCGACCCTTGGATTAGCAGCTGTAACACTTAACCAGTACACCACCAGGGTTTCCAGCACCAATATATTCCAAGAAAAATCAGAAAAAAGAATTTTTAAAAATGAAGAAACCCTAAGAATCATGTGGGACTCTATCAAGAGAAATAACCTGTGACTGATTAGATTACCAGAACAGGGAGGGATAACAGAAAATACAGACGGAAGTGTTGAAGATTTGCTGGCAGAAAACTTCTCTGATATCGCAAAAGATGAGAAGATATCTATCCAAGATGCTCATCGAACTCCACATAAGGTAGATCTCAAAAGAAAGTCATAAAGATATATTATAATCAAACTTGCCAAAACCGAAGATAAAGAGGGAATTTTAAGAGCAGCTAAGGATAAATGAAAAGTCACCTACAAAGGAGAGTCAATAAGAATAAGCTCGGACTACTCAGCAGAAACCATGCAGGCAAGAAGGCAAAGGGATGATTTATATAAAACATTGAAGGAAAAAAATTACCAGCCAAAAATCATATATCCAGCAAAACTGTCTTTCAAATATGAAGGTGAAATTAGGACATTTCCAGATAAACAGACGTTTAGGGAATTCATAAAAACCAAAACTACAAGAAATACTAAAGGGACTTCTCTGGTTAGAAAAATCAATAATATCAGATATCCACCCAACACTAGAACACAGGACAGAGCAACCAGATGTCAAACCAGATAGGGAAATCACAAAAATAAATTAAGATTAAAAAAAAATGCTCAAAACAGCAATGTCATTATGTAAAGGAAGACAACATTAAAACAATAAAGAGGGACCAAGAAATATAGTCATAGATCTTTCATAAGGAGAGGAAGACAAGGCAATATAAAGAAATAAAAGTTAGCTTTAAACTTAGATAAATAGGGGTAAATATTAAGGTAACCACAAAGGAGACTAACAATCCTACTCATCAAAATAAAATACAAGAAAAAAATGAAGACAGCAGAAACAAAATCAACAACAACAAATAAGAGGAAAAGACAATATACAAAGATAAACTACTCAGCACAAAAAATTAAGTGAGAAAAAGAAACTGTCAACAATACACAAAAGAAGACATTAAAATGACAGCACTAAAATGACACTAAATGTAAATAGACAAAATGCACCAATAAAGAGACAGAGAGCGGCAGAATAGATTAAAAAAAAAATCCACCTATATGCTGCCTACAAGAGGCACACCTTAGACTTAGAGACACAAACTGAAACTCAAAGAATGGAAAAAATATATCAAGCAAACAACAATCAAAGAAGAGCAGGAGTGGCAATACTAATCTCTGACAAAGTAGACTTTAAACTTAAATCCACCACAAAGGATAAAGAAGGACACCACATAATGATTAAAGGGACAATATACCAGGAGGATATAACCATATTAAATATTTATGCACCCAATGACAGGGCTGTAAGATACATAAAACAGACTCTAACAGCATTGAAAAGTGAGATAGACAGCTCCACAATTACAGTAGGAGACTTCAACACACCACTGTCGGTGAAGGACAGGACGTCCAGAAAGAAGCTCAATAAAGAGAGGGAAGATCTAAATGCTACAATCAAACAACTTGACCTCATAGACATATACAGAATACTCCACCCAACAGCAGCCAAGTACATTTTCTTTTCTAGCGCACATGCAACATTCTCTAGAATAGACCACATATTAGGTCACAAAGCAAGCCTTAACAGAATCGAAAACATTGAAATATTACCAAGAATCTTCTCTGACTATAAGGCCATAAAAGTAGAAATCAGTAACAGAAAAAGCAGGGAAAAGAAACCAAACACTCAGAAACTGAACAATACCCTGCTCGAAAACGACTGGGTTATGGAAGACGTTAAGGATGGAATAAAGAAATTCATAGATCCAATGAAAATGAAAACATTTCCCATCAGAACTTTTGGGACACAGCGGAAACAGTGCTCAGAGGTCAATTTATATCAACAAATGCACACATACAAAAAGAAGAAAGGCCCAAATCAAAGAATTATCCCTACAACTTGAACAAATAGAAAGAGAGCAACAGAAGAAACCCTCAGGCACCAGAAGAAAGCAAATAATAAAAATTAGAGCAGAATTAAATGAAATAGAAAAGAGAAAAACAACTGAAAGAGTTAACAAGACCAAAAGCTGGTTCTTTGAAAAAATTAACAAAGTTGATAAACCACTGGCCAAACTGACAAAAGAAAAACAGGAGAGGAAGCAAATAACCCAAATAAGAAATGAAATGGGCGATATTACAACAGACTCAAGTGAAATAAAAAGAATCACATTGGATTACTTCGAAAAATTGTACTCTAACAAATTTGAAAACCTAGAAGAAATGGATGAATTTCTAGAAACACACTACCTACCTAAACTAACACAAACACAAGTAGAACAACTAAATAAACCCATAGCCAAAGAAGAGATTTAAAAGGTAATTTAAAAACTCCCAACAACAAAAAAAAAGCCCTGGCCTGGACAGCTTCACTGGAGAGGTCTACCAAATTTTCAGAGAAGAGTTAACACTACTACTAAAGGTATTTCAGAGCATAGAAAAGGATGGAATACTCCCAAACTCATTCTATGAAGCCAGCATATCCCTGATACCAAAACCAGGCAAAGACACCACAAAAAAAAAAAAAGAAAGAAAGAAAATTACACACCTATATCCCTCATGAACTTAGATGCAAAAATCTTCAACAAAATTCTAGCCAATAGAATTCAACAACATATCAAAAAAATAATTCACCATGACCAAGTGGGATTCATACCAGGTATGCAGGGATGGTTCAACATTAGAAAAATAGTTACTGTAATTTATCATAAAAATAAAACAAAAGACAAGAACCACATGATCTTATCAATTGATGCAGAAAAGGCATTTGACATAGTTCAACACCCATTCATGATAAAAACTCTCAGCAAAATAGGAATAGAAGGAAAATTCCTCAACATAATAAAGGGCATTTATACAAAGCCAACAGCCAACATCATCCTAAATGGAGAGAGCCTGAAAGCATTCCCCTTGAGATTGGAAACCAGACAAGATGCTCTTTATCACCACTCTTATTCAACATTGTGCCTTAGGTCCTAGCCAGAGCAAATAGGCCAGATAAGGAAATAAAGGGTATCCAGATTGGTAAGGAAGAAGTAAAAGTATCTCTTTGCAGATCTATACAGAAAACCCTACAGAATCCTCAAGAAAACTACTGAAACTAATATAAGAGTTCAGCAGAGCGTCAGGATACAAAATAAACACACAAAAATCAGTTGGATTCCTCTACACCAACAAAAAGAACATTGAAGAGGAAATCACCAAATCAATACCATTTACAGTAGCCCCCAAGAAGATAAAATACTTAGGAATAAATCTTACCAAAGATATAAAAGACCTATACATAGAAAACTACAAGACACTGCTGCAAGAAACCAAAAGAGACCTATGTAAGTGGAAAACCATACCTTGTTCATAGATAGGAAGACTTAGCATTGTAAAAATGTCTATTCTGCCAAAAGCGATCTACAGATACATTGCAATTCTGATCCAAATTCCAATGACATTTTTTAATGCGATGGAGAAACAAATCACCAACTTCATATGGAAAGGAAAGAGGCCCCGGATAAATAAAGCATTACAGAAAAAGAAAAACAAAGTAGGAGGCCTCACTCTACTGGATTTTAAAACCTGTTATAGTGCCACAGTAGTCAAAGCAGCCTGGTAGTGGTAGAACAACAAATACACAAACCAATGGAAGAGAATTGAGAATCCAGACGTAAATCCATCCACCTATGAGCAGCTGATATTTGACAAAGTTCCAAAGTCAGTCAAACGGGGAAAATACAGCCTCTTTAACAAATGGTGCTGGCATAACTGGATATCCATGTGCAAAAAAAAAAAAAAAAGAAACAAGACCCATATCTCACGCCATGCACAAAAAACTAATTCTAAATGGATCAAAACCTAAATATAAAATCTAAAACAATAAAGGTCATGGAAGAAAAAATGGGGACAATGCTAGGAGCCCTAATACATGGCATAAATAGTATACAAAACATTTCTAACAATGCAGAAGAGAAACTAGATAACTGGTAGCTCCTAAAAATCAAACGCCTATGCTCATCCAAAGACTTCACCAAAAGAATAAAAAGACTACCTACAGCCTGGGAAAAAGTTTCTAGCTATGACATTTCTGATCAGCATCTGATCTCTAAAATCAACTGGATACTGCAAAAACTCAACTACAAAAAGACAAATAACCCAGTTAAAAAATGGGCAAAGTATATGAACAGAAACTTCACTAAAGAAAACATTCAGGTAGCTAACAGATACATAAGGAAATGCTCACCATCATTAGCCATTACAGAAATGCAAATCAAAACTACAGTGAGATTCCATCTCACTCCAACAAGGCTAACGTTAATCCAAAAAAACACAAAATAATAAATGTTGGAGAGGCTGTGGAGAGACTGGAACACTTATACACTGCTGGTGGGAATGTAAAATGGTACAACCACTTTGGAAATCGATTTGGCACTTCCTTCAAAAACTAGAAATAGAATTACCGTACGATCTAGCAATCAAACTCCTTGGAATATATCCTAGAGAAATAAGAGCCTTTACACGAACAGATATGTGCACACCCACGTTCATTGCAGCACTATTTACAATAGCAGAAAGGTGCCCATCAATGGATGAAAGGATAAATTATGGTATATTCACACAATAGAATACTACACATCGATAAAGAACAAAGATGAATCTGTCAAACATTTCTTAACACGGAGGAATCTGGAAGGCATTATGCTGAGTGAAATTAATCAGTTGCAAAAGGACAAATACTGTATGAGACCACTATTATAAGAACTCAAGAAATTGTTTAAACAGAGAAGAAAATATTCTTTGATGGTTATGAGAGCAGGGAAGGAAGGAGGGAGGGAGAGCTTTATTCGCTAATTAGATAGTAGACAAGAACTAACTTAGGTGAAGGGAAAGACAACACACAATACAGGAGAGGTCTGCACAAGTGGACTAAACCAAAAGCAAAGAAGTTCTCTGAATAAATTGAACACTTCTAAGGCCAGTGTAGCAGGGGCAGGGTTTTGGGGACTATGGTTTCAGGGAACATCTAGGTCAATTGGCATAATCTATTAAAACATTCTGCATCCCACTTTGGAGAGTGGCGTCTGGGGTTTTAAACACTGGCAAGTGGCTATCTAAGATGCATCAATTGGTCTCAACCCACCTGGAGCAAAGGAGAATGAAGAACACAAAGATACAAAGCAATTATGAGTCCAAGAGACAGGGCCACATAAACCAGAGACTACATCAGCCTGAGACCAGAAGAACTAGATGGTGCCCAGCTGGAACCGATGACTGCCCTGACAGGGAACACAACAGAGAACCTCTGAGGGAGCAGGAGAGCAGTGGGACGCAGACCTCAAATTCTCGTAAAAAGACCAGACTTAATGGTCTGACTGAGACTAGAAGGACCCAGAGGTCATGGTCCCCAGACCTTCTGTTATCCCAAGACAAGAACCATTCCCAAAGCCAACTCTTCAGACAGGGATTGGACTGGAGTATAAGATGGAAAATGATACTGGTGAGGAGTGAGCCTCTTGGCTCAAGTAGACACATGAGACTATGTGGGCAGCTACTGTCTGAAGAGGAGATGAGAAGGCAGAGAGCGTCAGAAGCTGGCTGAATGGACACGAAAATAAAGGGTGGAGAGAAGGAGTGTGGTGTCTCATTAGGGGGAGAGCAACTAGGAGTATATAGCAGGGTATATATAAATTTCGTACGAGAGACTGACTTGATTTGTAAACTTTCACTTAAAGCACAATAAAAATTAAAAAAAAAATTACTATGGGTTTTATGTGAGACTATTGCTGATGTTTTAAGGTCCTATGTTCTGGATATAAGAAAAACATTTTCCTTTCCTAAATTATTCAGCTAATGGGTTTAGACAGAATAACTCTTGAATTAAAAGTTTTTCTCTCATAAACAGTTTTGTGACACTTCCGCTTCTGAGAAAGTGACCCATGACTGTTAATAGGTAAATCAAGGAAGGGCAGCTTGCCCTTGAGAAAAACACTTAGTATGTTTTAAACAGATTAAAGACCTCCAACAGGAGAGGTCCATCTTATATTATCATCTTAATCATGTATTCTTTAATAAAAATCTGGTTGTCACATGTAAATTTTTCTATACCTCTGTTTCCTCTAGGCAAACATTGTGTGCTCCTTATGAATCCATGTTCTTGTGTGGTAGATCCAACTATATGAGTTTTAAATGATTCTTTTCCAACTGACAGTGAGTTTACATGGACATACTCTTGTTTAGATTCCTGGCGAATGCACAATGTACTTTGAGAATTTTAAGATTACCTTTAGATATTCACAATAATTATGCTAGTAAATAGTAAAAGGATAATGTTAAATTGTTACACATTATAAAATGAGAGTCAAAAAGAAACCCATTGGTCCGAAACTCAGGGTATGGTTGGTAGGTTTAATTCCTCGTTATGGTATACTTAAATTTTAAAAATCTTTAAACAATTTGTCAATCATTATGGGACAAATAACAGACAAAGTTGCTACAGGGATAAAAACACAACAGTAATCTCTGACCTCGTTAGCCACGGTGACATGAGATTTAAAAAAAACAGACTTGAATTTTTTTTTTATTAGCCCAAGAAAGTATAGCCTGTGCTTTAGCAAATACCTCTTGTTGCATTTAGATAAATAACACAGGAAAAATAAAACAAGATATACATAAAATTAGATAGGAAGCTACTTGGTTACACATTGTAACAGGCTTATAAACTCCAGATTTATTTAGTTGGATACCATCAAAAATAAGTACATAGGCTAGATCGTTACTGCAAGGGACAGTGATAGTCTTTGTCTGCACCCTGAGAGTATTAGACATAATAAAATTTATCTTCTATTTTCTTACACACCTAAAAGGCAAGAGAAGGCCTTGGGCTAAAACGTTGATGTGCATTGAGCGTGCTCACTCTGGCAATATGATTAATAAGAACATGGCTCTTAAGATCCTGGTGAATAACCAGGTATAAAACCGGCACCGTGAGTTTAAAGAGCCTGCCATAGCCACCATCCAAGGGCTCGACTAAGTCCAAGTATTAAGATCTCCAATCTCCAGTCTAAAAAAAAAAAAAAAAGATTTAAAAGATAATATTAGAGCCACTGTTCCCTGTCCTTGAACATAAAGAATGTGACCCAGCTGGAAGTAGACTCACAAAGACTCATAAAGACACATCAACTGGGCCCCGAGCTATGAAGACAATAGCTAAGACAATCTAAAAAAACAAAAAGAAAGGAATCTTTAAGGGAGACATTCACATAAACAGGGTATAAAAGCTACTCTTTTTTATTTTAATATTTAGTAAATACTCAGTTATAAACCAACAAGAGGTCAGTAGCCACAATGAAAGGCCTAGGTCCAATATTTGTCTCTCCCCAAAAATATGCCAAACAATTCCAAGCCAGGCTATAGTTCAAAATGAACACTGGTCTTGAATGACCAATGTTCAAAAAGAAATGGAAGGAGTGAGACAGAGCCCCCAAAGTGCTGTATTAAAAATCATGTTTTCTTTGCCTAGCTTCTTCCCCTACAATGTTGTATTGAAAAATCCTGTTTCTTTTGTTGGGTTTCCTCCCCCCCACAACTTTGCATTTGAATCCTGCTTTTGCTTGGAAGTTATATGTAAAGCCCATTGCACCTGCCTAGTATGATTAAGAATGTTGCTGCTATAACTTGTTTGAACTCCCTACTTGTAAACCCTTTAAAAGTAACTTGCCTGCCTGTGCTTGGCGAGCAGTCTTGGCAGCAACAGCTCCGACTAACTCCTTTTCCTTGTACAACGAAATAAAGGTGCCTTTCCTGTTCTCCCACCTTGGTATCTCATTTATTAACCAATACGAGTCATGCCGAGGAAGAACCTGGGGTTTCCACCTGCTAACACGTTCAATCAACATTGTTCACAATAGCAAAAAGGTGGAAACAACCTAGATGCCCATCAACAGATGAATGGATAAACATATTATGGTACACACACACAATGGAATACTACTCAACGATAAAGAACAATGATGAACTCGTGAAGCATCTCACAACATGGATGAATCTGGAGGGCATTATGCTGAGTGAAATAAGTCAATCACAAAAGGACAAAATATTGTATGAGACCACTACTACAAAAACTCATGAAATGGTTTATAAACAAACAAACAAAAAAAACCAGTCTCTGATGGTTACAAGGAAGGGGTGGGGTGGGGTTTGAAAAAACACTAAATAGAAGTGGTAACTTTGGTGAAGGGTAAGACAGTACACAATATTGGGGAAGCCAGCAAAATTTGTCCACAGCAAGGTCATGGAAACTCCATAGAAACATCCAAACTCCCTGAGGGACTGAATTTACTGGGCTGAGGGCTGTGGGGATCATGGTCTTGGGGACCATCTAGTTCAACTGGGGTAACATAGTTTATAAAGAAAGTGTTCTATGTTCTACTTTGGCGAGAAGCATCTGGGGTCTTAAAACCTTGTGAGTGGCCACCTAAAATACTCTACTGGTCTCACCCCATCAGGAGCAAGGGAGAATGAAGAAAACTAAAGAAACAAGGGATAGATTAGTCCAAAGGACTAATAGACCAAACTACCACAGCCTCCACCAGACTGAGTCCAGCACAACTAGATGGTGCCCGGCTACCACAACTGACTGCTCTGACAGGGATTACAATAGAGGGTCTCAGACAGAGCTGGAGAAAAATGTAGAACAAAATTCTAACTCACACACACACACACACACACAAAGACCAGACTTACTGGTCTGACAGAGACTTGAGAAACCCTGAGAGCATGGCCCCCAGACACCCTTTTAGCTCAGTACTGAAGTTGCTCCTGAGGTTCACCCTTCAGCCAAAGATTAGACAGACCCGTAAAAAGAAATAAGACTAAAGGGGCAAGGATGAGAAGGTAGGAGAGGACAGGAAAGCTGTTAATGGGGAACCCAAGGCTGAGAAGAGGAGAGGGTTGACATGTTGTGGGGTTGGCATCTAATGTCACAAAACAATATGTGTACTAATTTTTTAATGAGAAAGCTGGTTTGTTCTATAAACCTTCATCTAAAGCACAATAAAAAAATTTTTTTTTGATATTTTGTTCATTGTGGATTTTTCATCAATTTTTATTTTTAAAAATATTGCATTAAATTATTATTCATAGATTTCGTTTGTATCCTCTTAAATTTGTACCAAGATGAGTACCTCACTCACTTTCCATTCCCCATCACCTTACACTCCTAAAACCTGGAAACTTCATTCCCATCCTCATTTCCTCCTCCAACCCAGAACTGGCATCTCAGCAGAGGACCTCATTTCTTCCAGAAGACCACAGGAAAGAATGCCCACCAGCCCTTTCTTCCTTCCTCCCTCCTTCCTTCCTTCTTTCCTTCCTTCCCTCTTTCTTTCCTTCCTCCTCTATGCCAGTCACTGTGTCGAACAGACAGGGTGTGTCTCTGCCCTTTGGCAGCTGTGAAGTAAGGAGGCAATTCAGCAAATGCGATAAAGAGTACTGAGAACTTTTAAAAGGCCAGGGAGAGAAGAATCAACTGGGATTATGAGGGGAGAAAATCTGGGCAAACTCCTTGTCTGCCTCAACCATGTCTGAACCACAAATAATAACAGTTACCAAGTGCTTACTATGTGCTCAGCACGGGGTGATCTACAAGCATTAGCTCATTGCATCAGCTGACAACCTGTGACGGAGGCATCACTTTTACCCTCATGGACAAATGAGGAAACTGAGGCTCAGAGTTGTCCAGTCATTTTACTCAAAGTCCCACAGCCGGGAAGTGGCAGAGCAATGATTCAATCTGAGGTCTGCTTGACTCAAAGCCCATTCTCAATCATTAAACCATATTTGTTCATTCAACAATTGTTTTGTGTGTTCTTACTATGTGCCAGAGCCCTGGTGGCACGGTGGTTAAGAACTAACCAAAAGGTTGGCTGTTCGAATCCACCAGCTTCTCCCTGGAAACCCTATGGGACAGTTCTAATCTGTCCTATAGGGTTGCTATGAGTTGGAATCAACTCAGTGGCAATCGGTTTGGTTTTGGTTTTACTAAGTGCCAGAACCTATTTTAGGTGCTAGAGATAAAGTAGTGAAGAAAATGGCTAGAAATTTCTGCCCTCATGCAGCATTCATTCTAGTGAGAAAAGATAAGCAATAAACATGTAATTCAACAAACAAGATAATTTCAGATAGTAAAAGGCGTTAGGAAAAAATAAAGCGGGTAATAGGATGGAGAATCTGGTTGGTAAGGAAGCCTCTCTGCAGAAGAGGTATTTGAGATGAGGCCTGAAGGACAAGAAATCTGCCAAGTGGATATCTGGGAAAAGAGTGTTCTAATCAGAGGGAACAGGGAAGGCAAGGGCCCTGGGGTAGGATCAAGCCAGGCACATATGTGGAAAAGACAGAAGATTGATGCAGCTGAAACACAATGAACAAGGAAAAAGGAAGGAAGTAATGAGATCTGCGTACTGGCAGGGACCAGTTCACATAGAACTTTATAGGTCATGATAAGGAGCTTGAATTTTATTCCAAAAGCAATGGAAAGCCAAGCAGAAAGGTGATAGGATGTGATTCATGTTTGTTTTTAAAAGACCACTCTAGTCCACCTTTTCTCAACCCCAGCACTCCTGACATTTTGGACTGGGTAATTCTTTGTTGTGGGCGCTGTCCTATGCATTGTAGGGTGCTTAGCAGCATCCTTGGTTTTTATCCACTAGAGGCCATTAGCACACCCCCAGTTGTGACAACCGTAAGTGTCTCCCTTGTCAATGTCCCCTGGGGACAAAAATTGCCCTGAGTTTAGAACCATTACTCCAGTCATAAAAGCAGAGAAGGGGTGTGGAAAAGCTCCCAAATGAAGAAGACTACAGAAACATGAAGGAGCCCTGGTGGCACAGTGGTTAAGAACTAGGCTGCTAACCGAAAAGTCTGCGGTTTGAATCCACCATCCACTCCATGGGAGAAAGATATGGCAGTCTGCCTCCGTAAAGATTCCAACCTTGGAAACACTATGGGACAGTTCCACTCTGTCTTATTGGGTCACTATTAGTCAGAGTCGATTTGACAGCAACAGGACAGAGACAGGACAACTCAGTGCAATACCTGATCCTATACTGGACCCTGTACTGGAGAGTGAAGAATGCTATAAAGGACATTATCAGGTCAATTGATAAAACAGGAATATGAATGGTAAATAAAGTGTTGTATTGATGTTAATTGTACCTAAATTGATAACTATACTGTAATTAGGTAAGAGAATATGCTTATGCCTAGGAAATACACACTGAAGTATTTAGGGGTAAAGAACCATGATATATGAAGCCTACACTCAAATGATTCAGAAAAGAACTATATACAAAATGCATTGTCTTAGTTATCTAGTGCTGCTGTAACAGAAATACTACAAGTGGGTGGCTTTAACAAAGAGAAACGTATTCTCTCACAGTTTAGAAGGCTAGAAGTCCAAATTCAGGGTGCCAGCTCTAGGGGAAGGCTTTCTCAGTATGTCTGTTCTGGGAGGAGGTCCTTGTTGTCCATCTTCCCCTGGTCTAGGAGATCTTCAGCACAGAAACCTCAGGTCCAAAGGATGTGCTCTGCTCCTGGCACTGCTTTCTTGCTGGTATGAAGTTCCCTGTCTCTCTGCTCTCTTTTCTCTTTTGTATCTCAAAAGAGAATGACTCAAGATACAACCTCACCTTGTAGATTGAGTCCTGCCTCATTACCATAACTGCCTCTACTCCTGCCTCATTATCATCATAGAGGTAGGATTTACAGCACATAGGAAAATCACATCAGGTGACAAAATAGTGGACAATCACACAATACTGGGAATCATGGCCTAGCCAAGTTGACACATTTTTGGAGGACACAATTAAATCCATAACAGGCATACAATATACATGTGAATATTATATATGTGTATGATTATATCATATATCTATCTATACATACTTCCCCCCATGATATAAAATAATAGGTTAATCTAGGTAAAGCGTGATTTAGGAGATAATATTGGAGCCACTATTTCCTGTCCTAAAATGTGACCCAGCTGGACTCATCAACTGGGCCCTGAGGTATAAAGACAATAGCTAGGATAATCTTGGAGAACATCTTTTAGGGAAACTTTCACATAAACAAATCATAGAACATAGCACAAAAGACCCACATACTTTCCACTCTTATCTTTTTTTTTTTAGCATTTAGTGAATAGTAAGATTTGTTGGACTAATGAGGACCTTCCTGACTGTCATCACCGAAACCTGTACCAATGATTGTTAAGAAAGACAATTTGAAATAGGATCACAGTTTCTAGCCAATCTGTGAAAAGGTGAAACTTGCAATGCTTTTGTCCATTTGTAATATTAATATATACTGATAACTCTGTAAATTTCTTTGGACTCGGGCAGACATGGCTCTGGCAGCATGCATGTCTGTTTTCCCATTCTTGCCTATTCTGTAATAATTTGGACTTGGACAGACATGGCTCTGGAAGCATGCTTGTCCAATTTTCCACTTTGCCTTTTTAAATATATGCCGAATAAAACTTCCCTTTTGCTTTACTAAACTTTGTCAAGTTTTTACCCTACAACAAAGGTATACAAGTGTGTTCTTTGTACTATTGTTATTTTTGCAACTTTCCTATAAGTTTGAAATGATTTCCAAATAAAAACTTTTGTAAAAAACACTGTGCTCGCAGACCTTGCTGGTGGTCTGTAAGTTGGTACAACCACTTTGGAAAACTAGTAGGCAGTATGTAGTGAGGCAAAACATCTGCCTACCCTGTGACCCAGCAGTTCCACCCCTGGGCATATACCCAATAGAAACAAGTGCTTATACGTTCACCAAAGATTTGTACCAGAATGCTCATTGCCGTTTATTTTTAATAGCCCCAAACTGGAAACAAGCCAAATGTTCTCGATAGTAGAATGGATGAATTAGTGGCGGCACATTAACACAATGGAATACTACCCAACAATCAAAAGGACAGGGTATGAATACACACAACACCACGAATAAATCTCAAAGACAGAATGCTGAGCATAACAAGTTAGACACCAAAGAGTGCACACTATATGATGATTCCATTTATTTGAAGTTCAAAAGCAGGCCAGACTGATCTATGGTGATATGAGGCTAGAATACTGTTTACCTTTGAAGGGCATTGTCGTAAAGCCAGTTCGTGGCCTACGACGTAATTTGCTGCCTCAGCATACATTAATTCTTCCTAGTTACGCTTTCACCTAGTTTCTGACATGGCCCTTCCTATCTTGTCACACTGTCTGTCAGCAGTTGTAGACTCTAACCAGCCCTCCCAGCCATGCGCCGTATGGTTTCCTGTGATAGAGACCCTGTTGCTATCATGTAACCCAGTCTCTTCATAGCTATGATTGCTCCTTGCCCCTCCCAGCCATATTCCACATGGTTCCCTGTGATAAAAATTTCTCTTTTTCCGAGCTAAGGCCCTAAAAACCAAAAACCAAACCTGTTGTGGTCGAGTCTATTCCAACTCATGGTGACCCTATAGGACAAAGTTGAACTGCCCCATAGGGTTCCCAAGGAGTGGAGGTGGATTTGAATTGCCAAACTTTTAGTTAGCAGCCTGAGCTCTTAACCACTGTGTCACCAGGGCTCCAAAATCTTTAAACTGACCAATAAAACTTCAGCATGCACTAGCCGGAGACCCCATCCTGCTTTCCATACACAAGCCCTCCCTACAGCTCCTTTGTTGTTGCCTTGTCCCTGGGTGCAACCCCCTGTGTGGCCTTGTGTCTAGGTGTGTTGTAGTTTCCTCTCTGGGACCTGTGAGTACTAAATTCTACTTGTTTTCTGGCTTTCCTGTGTGAGTCTCACTTTCTTATGCCGCACCTGACAGACCATCCACGATACCAACAGACCCCTTTGGGTCAAAACTAAGACAGGTATTAAGTGGGAGAGGGAATGAAGCGAGCTTCTGGGATTGGCAATGTTCTGTACCTTCATCCAAGTGGGTCTTATATGGGTGGTTACATAAGTCAAAATGTACTGTAATATACACTTAAGATTTGTGCAATTTACTGTATGTAACTTATGCCTGAAAAACAAAATCACCCTGGCTTCTGTGTAGAGACTGGAGTAGGGGTCTACCAGAGAAATCAACTGGGAGGCTGTGGCAAAGATCTGGGGTAGAGATGAGAGGGGACAGTTTGGAGGAGCACTTGACAGGGTGAGTGTGGCCAGATTTTAGATACATTATAAAGATGGAGCCTGTAGGATTTCCTAAAGAGAGAGGAAGAAGAGGCTCAAGGCTGAGCCCTGGTTGAACAACTGGGTGAATGGTGCACCTGGTGAATGAGAGGGGAGGTTTCGGGAAGAAGTAGGGCCTCCGGACCACTGCCCTGTCCCTGTTCCCCAGATCCCTGCAGGGGCCGGATTTCCCTCCACAACTCGTGTCCCAGCTACCACCAGGGGGCAATGGGTTCCTTTGTGACCAGCCAGGCAGCCTGAATCTTAGAGCAAGGGGCTGGGGTTGGAGGATGGTGGAGGCCTCCCACGTGCAAGCCCAGGGGCACTTCTGCCCCTGCCGGCACCTATGGAGCATGGTGCCTGCATGACCTTTGTCTGAGCTACCAGGACACTGTGTTCCTTGCAGAGGAATCTGGTAGGATGAGGAGGGAAGGAAATTAAATGAGAAAACCTCTATTCTGAGAATCATGACTCCAGTCCTTCCACAGTCCCCTTTATGCTCAGGCTCCTTAGCTTGGTCACGAGGTCTTGCTGCTGGTACCCTTCCATCTAGCCTGCCTCCGTTCAACACCTGCTCCTCTGCAGGGAAGAGATGGACTCCTGGAGAGTGCACCCTCCCCCTCTTTTCGGTGGTAACACATGCTGTGTTTTCAGCTTGACACTCTCTTCTTCCCTATAACTTCCCTGGGCTAAACCTGACATAACCCTCAGGGATCAGCTGAGCTGCCCCATTCCCCAGGACTCCTTCCTGACCCTAGAGTGCAGGTCAGGCCCAGCCTTCCTACTTCTCCCATCATAGCCTCTGTCCCTGCATTACACGCTCAGTCTACCTGACTGACTCAGCAGCTCATCTGTGATTCTGGAGGCAGGGCTGGGCCTGGCATGGAGTCAAAGAATATTTGTTGAATAAATAAAAAAAAAAAAGACAACAAATGAATGAGTGAGTAAATCTAAGGTTGTAGGAGGCAGCATCCCTGGAGCTTGAAGTCAAAAAGACCAGGTGTCAAGTACGGACGCTGCCACTTAGCAGCTGTGTGACCGTGGCAACTATCTTAACCTCTCTGAGTCCCAGTCTCCTCATGCAGTTATTATACAGATTTAGCAATATGATGCAGGTCAGTCTCTTAGCCTAAAATCTGGCACATAGTATATACTCTATTAAAACAAAAGTTTCTTTTTTTTTGTGCATGCCCACGTGAATGTGCGTACAATTGTATATGTTTGTGTAGGCATAGAAAAAGTAATAAGCCATTTCTTGAAGACTATATTAGCTGTTAGCTAATTCTAGGGAGTAAAATGGAGGAAATAAGGTAAAATTTTTCATTTTGTACCTCATATACTTCTGTAGTTGAATGCTTTACATTGAGGATGTTTTATTTTTGTAATAAATTACACAAAGTTTAAATGAAAACAAAATCCAGTAAGTATATGGGAAGATTCTCAATATAAGAGAAATGCAAAGCAAAACTGTCATGATCTACCACTGCTCACCCCCAGAAAGGCTAAAACTAAAAAGACCTGACTATTGGCAGGAATGTGGAGTAACCGGAACTCTCATACGTTGTTGGCTGGGAGTGTAAAATGGTACTACCATTTTGAAAAAAATGTTTGGCAGTTTCTAATAAACATATTTCCCCTATGAACCAGAAATTCCATTCCTAGATATTTACTCAAGAGAGATAAAAATGTGTCTACAAAATGACTTGTACTGAATGTTCATTGCATCTTCATTCCTTATAGTTCCAAAGTGGGAACAACTCAACTTCCATCAAAAAAAGAATGAATAAACACATTGTGACACATCCATAGGAGCCCTGGTGGCACAGTCGTTAAGCGTTCAGGCTGCTAACCAAGAGGTTAACAGTTCGAATCCACTAGCGGCTCCTTGGGAACCCTATGGGGCAGTTCTATTCTGTCCTATAGGGTCACTGTGAGTTGGAATAGACTTGACGGCAATAGGTTCAGTTTTTTGGTACACCCATACGGTGAAATGCTACATAATAAAAAGGAAAGAGCTACTGATACAGGCAACAACATGGATTAATCTCAGAAACATAATGTTGAGAAAAAGAAGCCAGACACAAAAGAGAATATATTGCCTTATTGCTTGTTGCCATTTATATCAAATTCTAAGGCAAACAACTGATTTATGGTAATTAAAGTCAAAACAGTAGTTACCTTCCGGGGGAACATTGTCTGGCATGAGAGAACTTTCTGGACTACTGGAAATGTTTCTGATCTTGGTGTGGGTGGTGGTGGTGGTTGTTAGGTGCCATCAAGTCGGTTGGACTCATAGCAACTCTATGTACAACAGAAGGAAATGCTGTCTGGTCCCGCGCTGTCCTCACAATTGTTGCTATGTTTGAGCCCATTGTTGAATGCACTGCGTCAATCCATCTCGTGGAAGGTCTCCCTCTTTTTTCGCTGACCCTCTACTTTGCCAAGTATGATGTCCTTCTCCAGGGACTGGTCCTTCCTGATAACATGTCCAAAGTATGTGAGACAAACTCTGGCCATCCTTGCTTCCAAGGATATACTTATTCAAAGAAAGGTTTGTTCTTTCTTCTGGCAGTCCATGGTATATTCAACATTCTTAGCCAACACCATAATTCAAGTGCATAATTCTTAGGTCTTCCTTATTCATTGTCCAGCATTTCCATGCATATGAGGGAAATGAAAACACCATGGCTTGGGTCAGAAGCACCTTAGTCCTCAAAGTGATATCTTTGGTTTTTAACACTTTAAAGAGAGGTCTTTTGCAGCATATTTGCCAATGCAATATGTTGTTTGATTTCTTGGCTGCTGTTTCCATAGACATTGTTTACGGATCCAAGTAAAGTGAAATCCTTGACAACTTCAATATTTTCTTCATTTATCATGATGTTGCTTATTGATCCAGTTGTGAGGATTTTTTTTTTCTTTATTTTGAGGTGTAACCCATACTGATGGCTGTAGTCTTTGATCTTCATCAGGAAGTGCTTCAAGTCTTCTTTGCTTTCAACAAGCAAGGTTGTGTCATCTGTATAGCGCAGCAGGTTGTTAATGTCTTGATCCAATCCTGATGCTGCGTTCTTCTTCATATAGTTCAGCTTCTTGGATTATTTGCTCTGCCTACAGATTGAATATGTACAGTGAAAGGCTACAACCCTGATGCACACCCTTCAAGATTTTAAACCACACAGTGTCCCCTTGTTCTGTTTGAACGACTGCCTCTTGGTCTATGTGTAGGTTCCAGGTGATGGCTACACATGTGTGTACGTATTACACTGTATGTATATACTTCAGTTTGCTTATCCATTTGCCTATTGATGGACATTTCGGTTGTTTCTAATTTTTGGATATTACAGATAAAGCTGCTGTGAGCATTCATGTATAATTTGTAAGTTTTTATCTATACATACACAGTTAATGGTTACACATGAGTATACATAGATAAAAACTTATCAAATTATACATGAATGTTCACAGCACCTTTATTTTTAATAGCCAGATACTGGAAACAACTCAAATGTCCATCAAAAGGATAATAGATAAGCAAACTGTGGTATATCCATACAGTGTAATACGACTCAGCAATAAAAAAGAATGAATTACTTACACATACAACAACATGGATGGGTCTCAAAATAATGATGCTGAGTAAAAGAAACCTGACAAAAAAGCGTATATACTATGTGATTTTACTTATTTAAAATTCTAGAAAATGCAAACTAATCTACAGTGATGGAAATCAGCGGTTGCCTGGGAATGGGTGTTGGGTGGGGGAGGGAGGGAGGAATTGCAAAGGGACACAAAGAAACTTTTGGGAGTGGTGAACACGTTTGTTATCTAGTTGTGGTGATATGTTCATGGGTGTATGGTTGTTGTTAGGCGCCATTGAGTTGGTTCGAACTCACAGAGGCTCTATGTACAATAGAATGAAACACTGCCCGGTCCTGCGCCATCCTCACAATCATTGTTATGTTTGAGCCCGTGATTGCTGCCACTGTGTCAATCCATTTTGTTGAAGGTCTTCCTCATTTTTGCTGACCCTCTACTCTTTTTTTTTTTTTCTACTCTACCAAGCATGATGTCCTTCTCCAGGGACTCATCCCTCCTGATAGCATTTCCAAAGTATGTGAGATGAAATCTCACCATCCTCGCTTCCAAGGAGCATTCTGGCTGTACTTCTAAGACAGATCTGTTTGTTCTCCTGAAAGTCCATGGTATATTCAATATTCTCGGTGTATGCACATGCCAAAAATCATCAAACTGTACAATTTAAACATGTGCCGTTTATTATGCCTCAATTAAATATACCTCAATGAAGTGGGAAAAAAAATGACAGAAAATGTATCAAACTGTTCTCTTTAAATCTGCACAGGTTTGACAAAGAACCCAAAACAGTTAACTGGGGAAAAGACAGTCTTTTTAACAAATGGTGCTGGCATAACTGGATATCCATCTGCAAAAAAATGAAACAAGACCCATACCTCACTCTATGCACAAAAACTAACTCAAAATGGATCAAAGACCTAGATATAAAATCTAAAATGATAAAGATCATGGAAGAAAAAATAGGGACAACGTTAGGAGCCCTAATACATGGCATAAACAGTATACAAAACATTGTAAAAAGAATGTAGAAGAAAAACTAGATAACTGGGAGCTCCTAAAAATCAAACACCTATGCTCATCCAAAGACTTCAACAAAAGAGTAAAAAGATTACCTACAGACTGGGAAAAAGTTTTTAGCTACGACATTTCTGATCAGTGCCTGATCTCTAAAATCTACATGATACTGCAAAAAGACAAATAACCCAATTAAAAACCGGCAAAAGAAATGAATAGACACTTCACTAAAGAAGACATTCAGGTAGCTAACAGATATATGAGGAGATGTTCACAATCATTAGCCATTAGAGAAATGCAGATCAAAACTACAATGAGATTTCATCTCATTCCAACAAGGCTGGCATTAATCCAAAAAACAAAAGATAATAAATGTTGGAAAGGCTGTGGAGAGATTGGAACACTACTACACTCCTAGGGGGAATGTAAAATGGTACAACCACTTTGGAAATCGATTTGGCACTTCTTCAAAAAGCTAGAAATAGAACTACCGTACGATCCAGCAATCAAACTCCTTGGAATATATCCTAGAGAAATAAGAGCCTTTACATGAACAGATATATGCACACCCATGTTTATTGAGCACTGTTTACAATAACAAAAAGATGGAAGCAACCAAGGTGCCCATCAACGGATGAATGGATAAATAAATTATGGTATATTCACAGAATGGAATACTGCGCATTGATAAAGAACAGTGATGAATCTGTGAAACATGTCATAACATGGAGGAACCTGGAAGGCATTATGCTGAGTGAAATTAGTCAGTTGCAAAAGGACAAATATTGTATAAGACCACTATTATAAGAACTTGAGAAATAGTTTAAACTGAGAAGAAAATATTCTTTTGTGGTTATGAGAGGGGGGAGGGAGGGAGGTGGGAGGGGGCATTCACTAATTAGATAGTAGATAAGAACTACTTTAGGTGAAGGGAAAGATAGCACACGATACAGGGGAGGTCAGCACAATTGGACTAAACCAAAAGCAAAGAAGTTTCCTGAATAAACTGAATGCTTCGAAGGCCAGCGTAACAGGGGCAGGGGTCTGGGGACCATGGTTTCAGGGGACATCTAAGTCAATTGGCATAATAAAATCTATTAAGAAAATATTCTGCATCCCACTTTGAAGAGTGGCGTCTGGGGTCTTAAACGCTAGCAAGCAGCCATCTAAGATGCTTCAGTTGGTCTCAACCTACCTGGATCAAAGAAGAATGAAGAACACCAAGGACACAAGGTGATTACGAGCCCAAGAGACAGAAAGGGCTGCATGAACCAGCAACTACATCATCCTGAGACTAGAGGAACTAGATGGTGCCTGGCTACAACCAACGACTGCCCTGAAAGGGAACACAACAGAGAACCCCTGAGGGCGCAGGAGAGCAGTGGGATGCAGACCCTAAATTCTCATAAGACCAGACTTGATGGTCTGACTGAGGCTAGAAGGACCCTGGTGGTCATGGCCCCCAGACCTTCTGTTGGCCCAGGATAGGAACCATCCCCGAAGCCAACTCTTCAGACATGGATTAGACTGGACAATGTTGGAGAGGGATGCTGGTGAGGAGTGAGCTTCTTGGATCAGGTGGACACTTGAGACTATGTTGGCATCTCCTGCCTGGAGGGGAGATGAGAGGGTGGAGGGGGTTAGAAGCTGGCAAAATGGACATGAAAAGAGAGAGTGGAGGAAGAGAGTGGGCTGCTTCATTAGGGGAGAGCAATTGGGAGTGTGTAGTAGGGTGTATATGGGGTTTTGTGTGAGAGACTGACTTGATTTGTAAACTTTCACTTAAAGCACAATGAAAATTATTAAAAAAAAATCTGTGCAGGTTATTATATGTCAATTATACTTCAGTGAAGCTGCAAAACATTTTTTAAAAACTCATTGTGAATTGTGCGTTTGACCATACTTAAATTACGCTTCAACAAGGGAAAGCAAGAAATGGTATGCCCGACCCCTGTTTCCCAAATTGGTGCTCCCTGCCTCTGCCAGGCCCAACAGGGATCCTTCTTCCTCACCTGAAGCACACCCTGGAGAATTTCTACAAATCAGTGCTCTGCAGCCCAGCTGATGCACCTGGACCACATTGTTTCTTTACCAGCAAATTCGCTCGATTTCTTGAGGGGAGCCCAGCTCAAACACCTCCTCCTCCACCAGGAAGCCTTCCTGCTTCCCCCCACGCTCTCCCAGTTTAGGTCTCCCAGGGCTCATAGCTCAAACCTCAATCATAGCACTTGCCACAGTCCATCTTGTATCATCAGAATTAGAAGCCAAGGTAGACCTGCCTGTCTGACACCTGAGACATTGATGGTAACCATCAAAGCAGCCAGCACTTGATGAGTGCCTACTATGTGCCAGACTCTGTGCCGAGTGCTGTGCGTGGATTACCTCACTGCGTTCCCACAATCAGGATGGTAGGGATTATTAGCTCAATTTTACAACCCCTGAGGCCCAGGATGGTGAGAGCCAGACCAAGTTTCACAGCCATAGGAAGGTTGAAGAACATCCAAGTCCTACTTCCTGCTCACCCTGAGGCTCTCCTGGGTGGGCAGAGAAGAAAGATGTGGCATCTTTGGAGCATTCAAAGTTTCAGGATACCTTAAGGAGACCAATGGGAGTTACCTTAAAGCAAAGGGATTACCTTAAAGTTTTTCAGAGCAGAAAACACCTGGAGAAGGTAGGCAGCATGGGTAGAGGATCAGGTTTTTCCTTGGGCCTTTTTGTTCTTATTTGCAAATTTGACCTCTCGCATAGTGGAGGAGAGAAAAGGCTCCTGATTAGTGGGCTCAGACACCTTGGTTCTGCCTAGCTTTGCTAGTGACTAGCTGGGGAGCACTCAGCTACTAAATGAAAGGTTGGTGGTTTGGCTCCACCAAGAGCACCTTGGAAGAAAGGCCTGGTTATCTACGTCTGAAAGGTCATAGCCATTGAAAGCCCTGTACACTGTTCTACTCTGACATGCATGGGTTACCATAAGTTGGAATCAACTCGATGCCAACTGATTAGTTGGGGGGAGGTAAAATGTCTGTGTGGTAAGCCTTGTGCTACCAGCGATGTGTAGTGCTTTGGGGTAAAGCAGATCCAGGTTGGAAAACTGGCTTCTCAACTTTCCACCCACGTGACTGACTTCACCTCTCTGAACTTAAGTTTCCTCACCTGCAAAATGTGGATAATAATAGTGCAGCTCTCCTGGGACTGCTGCAAAGATAGCATGTCTGGGGGCCTGACCCAGGGCCATTACCTGGGGCCACTAGTTGTCACACCTGTGTTGTTACCATTACCATCATTATGTGATGAATGCAAAACATGAGTTACAATCCCTAGCCAGGGAAGGTTCCAGCCTACTGAGTAATGTATCTTAAAAACACTTAGGTGTGGCCCCTGGACACATTTTTAGCTCAGTAATGAAGTCACTCCTGAGGTTCACCCTTCAGCCAAAGGCTCATAAAACAAAACAAGACTAAAGGGGGCATACCAGCCCAGGGGGAGGGACTAAAAGGCAGGAGGGGACAGGCAAGCTGGTAATAGAAAACCCAAGGCCGAGAAGGGAGAGTGTTGACATGTCGTGGGGTTGGTAACCAAAGTCATAAAACAGTATGGGTATTAATTGATTAATGAGAAGCTAGTTTGTTCTGTACATCCTCATCTAAAACATATATGTAAACAGCAGGTTTTTCTATGCAATTGTCATCAGATCAGTTAAAAAATAGTGCCTGCATTGCAAGGAAGTGTAAAGTAAAACAAAAGCAAAACACCTAGAACATTAGCAAATGTCTCACAAGCTTATAATCAGTATGGTCTGCTTTACAATATAACAGGGCAGCAGGGACAACAGAGAGCTCAGCCCTGGATTTTGAGTCAGGGGGTTTTGTCCCTGGGCAGGACTGGTCAGTATGGAGGAATGTTATGTTTAGCACTAAGTATTAGTAGCACCCTACTCACACAGTGACATAGTGACAATTAAAATCACCTCCCCCCCCTCCATATTTCCAAATGTCTCCCTCGGAGGTTCTTGTCTCCTTGCTCAGGGCTCCTGTGCACAATTTGTGCAGATGTACCCTCTACAGGCAACCTGGTAGCGTGGATGATGGGCCTGAACCCCCTCCACGCTGCGCTTGCTGAGCCAGCTGGGCCCTGGCTCAGGCTGTCTCAGCCTGTTGTCATTGACTTTCCTAACTCTAATGGAGGTGCCCTATGGGCTCGGTGGCCCAGTCCTTGAAGGTTCCCTGTTCCCAGGTCCCTGGCCCATCCTTACTCACACTGTGGCCAGTGCCTGCCCCAAAGCCCAGCTCTGAGCTCTCCCCACCACATCTCTCTCCCTCCCCCACCCACCTTCCTCTTTGGCCTTCTCTCTGTTCTTCCCCACGAAATGGCTTCTGTCTGCCAAACTGTGCCCCTTTCCCTCCGGAGGGTGGGAGCCAAGTCTCAGTCACCCCTGGCACACGGTAGGCACTCAGGAAATAGTTTCTGAATCCATGATTATTCTCCTTCTATGGAGAAAGCCCGAAGGAAGGACAGAAATCAGACGACCTGAGGGAGAGAGGCAGGAGGGCCAGGCCTGGGTGGAGGCAGCAGGCACCCCACCCTGCAAGGCCCAACCCAGCTTCACCACAAGCTTAGTCACCCAGAGGGCTGGGTAGGCCCAGCAACACTGCCGTTCTGGACAGACTCTGAGTCACCGGTTGGTGAGGGGCAGCTGCAGCCTAGCAGGAAACCAAGTCTGATATGAAAGGGGTGTGAGGGGGAGTGGTGTGGCCTGAAACCCCTCCTGGCTGGCTCTGGAGTAACTGGGAGTGATCATCCGGCACTAGCTGGATGAGACTGGCTGGAAAGGCAAGACTTGTGCACGAGTCACAACAACACAAGGGTTCTTGACAAGGGGCATATGACAGGCACATGGCAAGTGCCTGGAGAACTGCTGGCTGCTACAATCATTTCGGCAGGGCAATTTGTCACCACATATCAACAGCCTCAAGAGGGTATCTCTCCTAGCAATTCCACTTCTAGAAATTTATCTTTAGGAAAGAATTAAGAAAATAAGTGTCCAGCTTAACTGAGCCATAAACCAAAACTAAACCCGCTCCTGTTGGGTCAGTTCCACCTCACGGTGACTCCATCTGTTAGAGTAGAACTGCTCTATAGAGTTTTCTTGGTTATAATCTTTGTGGAAGCAGATTGCCAGGCCTCTCTTTCACAGTGCTGCTGGATGAGTTCAAACCTCCAACTTTTAGGTTAGTAGATGAGCTAGGGACCTAATGGAGCCAGCCATACAATACAGTGATTATTAAATGATTATTATAGTAGATGATTACTCATTGTCACCAAAAAATGTTCACATTATATCACTAAGTGAAAAACAACAGTGGGCATCACAGAATCTCATTTTGTGTTTAAGAAATAGATGGATGCATAGGATTGGGTGTGAAAGGGTGGTAATGTGTTGTGTGGTGTAGTGCAGCTCTGAAGGACACAGAGCTGCATGTGGGTTTTATCTTCATTTCACTTGCTGCGTGACTTTGGACAAGTCACCTAACCTCTCTGAGTCTCAGTTTTCTCTTTTATGAATGTACCCCCCAAAAAGGGCCTTCTTCACAGGGTTGTGGTAAAGATTAAATGAGGCAGAGTGTTGAAAGTCCAGAGCTGGGCACAGCTTAAGACTGCAATGAACGGGAGTTTTGTGGTCTTTATCATCCTATTGTTATGATTTCTCACTCTCTGCCTACTTGCTGGCACTTCAACAATCCCTTGCCTGACTTCAGTGGTGTTATTTAATCCCTACCTGGCTAGGTGGTGAGCACCCCTTCCCTGGACGTATGCAAGCATGGGTTCAGCATGGCGGAGACACTGTAGGAGGGACTTTGCCCATCCAATGGAAAGTGAGGTGGGCGTGGCCACTGCAGGCCTAAGTATAGACAGGTTCTATGAACAAGCCTGTAGCACATTCCCCTTCCAGTGCCCAGGACAGCATTCTGCACATTATAGGTGCCCTCCCAAGCTCTCATTGTGTCTGGTGCTGCAGATGTCATCTTGGATGAGGACTATCCTTGTCCTCAAAGAGGAAAATCTATTTAAACAAACAATCACACACGTAATAAAATAATTACAAATGTGCTGATTGTGATGAAGGAGGAGGGGAGAAAACTAGGGGAGCAATAATAGGGACCTGATCTAGTCTGGGAAACCCTGGTGGCGTAGTGGTTAAGTGTTATGGCTGCTAACTAAAAGGTCGGTAGGTCGAATGCACCAGGTGTTCCTTGGAAACTCTATGGGGCAGTTCTACTCTGTCCTATAGGGTCACTACGAGTCGGAATTGGCACAATGGCGATGGGTTTGGTATGTTTTTTTTTTGGTCTAGTCTGGGGTGCAGGGGGTGCCAGAAAGCCCTCTCCAATGCAGGGAGGTTTTAGCTGAAGTCAGAAAGATGAATAGGGGTTGGTAGGGCAAGATGGATAAAGGAACTCAGTATGTGCCGAGGATCAGCATGTGTGGAAGCTCTGATGTCGGATGGAGCATGGCTATTTGAGGATGTGAAAGTAGGTTGGGGTGGCTGGAGAAGGGTGAGGGAAGAAGGCAAAGGGGCAAAGAAGAAGCTGTGAAAGTAGGCCTGGGTGGCTGGAGAAGGGTGAGGGAAGAAGGCAAAGGGGCAAAAGAGAGGCTGGTAGGAGCTTCAGAGGCCATGTTCAAGAGTCTGACGTTATCCCAAGGGCAATGGGGAGTCATAGAAGGTTTGAAGGAGGAGAATGATGTCATATTCGTGCTTCAGAACAATCCAGCTGACCACCCAGTGAGAAATAAATCGGAGGCAGGGAAGCCAGTGAAGGTCTGGGTGGCCACCCAGGATGGGAGTTGTGGGGGTCTGGACTTGGGTGTGGCGGTGGAGCTGGGGAGAGATGACGGCTACTGAAGGATCAAGGAGGGAGTTTAGCAGCCGGAGGCCAGGTGACAGATGGAATAAACTGTGAGCTGTGGCTCCTTCCACCGCCCAACGGTTAATAAAGAGGGGATGTCTGGGCCGGGTGCCAGGGTCCCTTCCACACAATGGGCCATGCCAACTGAGTAAACAGAGGTGGACACATGATAGTCCTTTAAAAACAAAATCCTGATTCATTCACACTCCCTGCTGTTTACCGGAGGTGTTCGTATTTTTTCTCCGGGGCTATTTCAGGTCTGACAGGTTTGTAGGGAGAGCAGAGCTGGGGCTCAAGGCCAACTGGGAGGGAGCAGGACTAATGGGGTGAGGAAGGGCTCCTCCTCTCCCTACAGGACAAGGAAGGGGGCCTGGCCTGAGCTCGCTGCATGTTCTGGGGCAAATCCCTTCCCTTCTCTGGGCCTCCGTCCAAGCTCTAGCTCTGATCTTCTGGATCCTCCCTTTCAAAATATTATTATTCTTCACCTTTGGATCCCTTATTCCAAACGTGCTTGAGGGTGGGGCAGGGCGGGGCAGCCCTGTGGGGAGTCACTTGGCAGCAGCCACTTCCTGACAAAGGACTAATGAGTCAGGGGCTGTAGGTGGCATTGGGCAGGGCAGGCCCCACAGGTGGGCAGGGGAGTAACCTTCCCTCTGAGCTCTAGATGGGGGCCATCCCTACCCTTTGTTCACAGTTCTGGTATCTCCCACCAGGCTCCCGGGCCTGAGCCAAGAAAGAGGGGGTGGGAGAGCCTGGTGGTAGAGGACAGCATACACCTCTTCTCTCTGCTCCCCCACAACCAAACCTGGAGGAGTTGAGAAATTCTCGCTAAAGAAAGAATGCTTGTAAATCAATGAGAAAAAATACAGACACTCCAATAGAATTGCAGACAAAGGAAGGGCAGGGATTCCCAAGAATTTTAGAGTTGAGAAATCCTCCTGATGTCTAACTTCCTGGAATCCTTTCTTCTTCCTCCCAGTGTTGATGACTCTATTAATTTTTCTTTCCTTAAGCTTATACCCTCACACTTTTCATTTTCTCCCCCACGCAAAGATCATAACTGGCCTGACATTAACATAAAGAAGTGGAGAACTAAGAACTTTATAAAGGTTACAGAACAAACTAGTTTCTCATTAAACAGTATACACATTGACTAAGAACTTTTAAGGAACTTTACAATCTTCTCAGAATAAAGTAAACAAACAAATAAAAACTTCTGGATGCTCAAGGAGGCTTCCCATCTGGTCCCACCTACCCACAGCAGGGCCCTTCTCTCCTCTTCCCTACAGAAAATCTTGGAACAGTCATCTGGCCCAGCAGCCCATAAGGACTCTTCTTATCTTTGCTCACACTGAAACCTTTGTCTGGTAGGCCCTCTCCATGCCTACCTATTCCAATGTTGAAATTGGGGTTGCTATATGCCAACAAAGAAACCCTGGTAGTGTAGCAGGTAAGTGCTATGGCTGCTAACCGAAAGGTTGGCAGCTCAAATCCATCAAGTGCTCCTTGGAAACTCTGTGGGACAGTTCTACTCTGTCCTATAGGGTTGCTATGAGTCGGAATCGACTCGATGGCAACGGGTTTAGTTTTTTTTTTATATGTGGACAAAGGAGCCCTAGTGGCGCACTGGTTAAGTGCTTGGCTGCTAACTGAAAGGTTGGCTGTTCGGACCCACCAGCCTCTCCCTGGGAGAAAGGTGTGGCAGTCTGCTTCTATAAGGATTATAAGGATTACAGCCTTGGAAACCCTATGGGGCAGTTCTACCCTGTTCTATACGGTGGCTATGAGTTGGAATTGACTAGATGGCAATTTTTTTTTTTTTAATATACAGACAATTAAATATCATTCCTTAAAAACCTTCACAACAATTTATTCAACTGTAAAATGGATGTGACCATCCTACCTACCACAGAAGCATTGTGAGGACTGGATGGGCTGAGGCATGCAAAGCCCTCGGCATGGAACCTGGCACATGGTATCTGCTCCATAAACGGACATGCCATCAGGAAAGACCAATGGCTAAAAAGGATAAAAAGGTCTCCATGTTTGGTAGAGGGTCAGCGAAAATGAGGTAGGTCCTCAAAGAGATGGATTGACACAATAGTTACAACAATGGGCTTGAACATACCAAAGATCATGAAGAAGGCATAGGACTCGGCAAAATTTCAGTCTATTATACATAAGGTCACCACGAGTTGGAGGTGACTCAGTGATAACTAAGGCTCCTTTTTGCCAATCAGGTCCCAAAGTGTCGCTTCCTCTGAGAGGCCTTCTTTTACCACCTTATCCAAGGTGGTATCCCCACTTGTCATCCCATCCCATCATGCTGTTTTAGTTTCTTCTTTGAAGTTATCACTATCTGAAGTCACCTTATTTACTTAGTGTCTTTCTCCCCTCAGCATGAGAATATAATCTCAGTGAGGGTGGGGACCTTGACCATCTTATATACGGACATATCTTTTCAACACCTAGAAAAGCACTGGGCACATAGTAGGTGCTTAATATATTTGGCTTTCATTTTTAAATCAACTTTATTGCAGCATAACTTACAAAGAATAGAATCCATCCATTTTAAGTGTATAGTTCAATGAGTTTTGACAAATATATACTTGTGTGTAACCACCACCCCAGTCAAACATAGACCATTTCCATCCCCCATAAAAGTTTTTCCTGATTTTTAAAATTTGTGTTATTTTATTTTTTGGTGAATATATACACAGCAAAAGATACACCATTTCAACAATTTCTACATGTACAATTTACACAGATTATCTCCTGAATTTTTGCAATCAGTTCCCATCCACTCCTAACACCAGAAAAAATTTTGAGTCTTGAATTGGAGGGAACAGGCCCCAAGACATGGGAGGAGCCATTTACACAGGTGCATAGCATCCTAAGGTTTACAATGCCTTTTCACTTCCACAATCTTATTTACCTCTCACATATGAAGCTCAAAGGGTTTAAGTGACACAGGTCAGAGGGTCTCCAAAGTCAAGAGGTCCTGCTGGAACCCTCCCACAGTCCTGAAGGCCTTGGTTGGGGGTTCTTGGCCCTGGGATCAGGTCCAATGGGAAGTTTGTGGGTGTTTCCGGGGGTTTGGGTGCACCATGAAGCCTGAGGAAAGGCTACCTACAGCCTCACCTCTACCCCAACTGGCCCAGGTTTCCAGCTAGGCTGAGGAGATGCCCTGGGGTGTCCAGATGACACCTAGCTCCAGCCAGGCAGGCTAGCAGCTCTCTATCCCCTCCCTGGGCCGAGCAGGCCTTTCCAATCCCTACAAATTCCTGTCAGTATGGGCCATGGGAAAAATGAAATGAGGCTACCAGCATCACTTGCATCTGGTTGCTCAAAGAGAACCAGACACTGGGCATCAGGAGACTTGGCCTCTGGCTGGGTTCTGCCTTTGCTTTGCTGCCCGAACTTGACAAGTCACTTTCCCACTCTGGGCCTCAGTTTCTGCCTCTGTAACACAAAACCCGTCTTCCCTGCCAGCTTGATTTCACCTCCACCTGATGACTCTGCTCTCAAAAGCCACCATGCCTTTGCCTGTGCCATCTCCACCACCCGGAATGCTGCTCCCTAGTATCTGCTGTCAAAATTCTTGTCTTTCAGCTTCTAGTCTGGTGCTACTTCCTCTGTGATTTTCTTCAAACAGAATGCTCTGCTTCTTTTTCAGTCTCCTTATGCTCTTGAGGGCAGGGACTGTTATGAATAATATAATGATAGGCTCTGTGTATTGTGAGATGACTATGTGCCAGGTACTGTGCTTGATTATCTCCTTTAATCCTCACAGCAAAAGGTCATTATTCTCATTGACAGATGTGGAAACGGAGGTTCAAAGAGGTAACACCACTTGTTCAGGGTCATGGAGTGGGTAGCACTTGGGCTTCCTTGTCTTTTCACCACCCCCCCGCCCCAGCGTCTTGTAGAGGGCCCAGCTCCAAGAAGGTCTTCAAAACCTGTTTGCTGAATGACAGATGAGTGGCTGAATGACAGATGAGTGGCTGAATGACAGATGAGTGGCTGAATGACGACAGATGAGTGGCTGAATGCATAAATGAATGTCTGCATCACATTAATCACTTTGGAACCTACCTCCTACCGTGCTGACAAAAAACCAAAAACCAAACCCTCTGCCGCAGAGTCGATTCCAACTCATAGCAACCCTGTAGGATAGAGAACTGCTCCACAGAGTTTCCAAGGAGTGCCTGGTGGATTTGAACTGCTGACCTTTGGGTTAAGCAGCCATAGCACTTAACCACTGTGCCACCAGGGCTTCCTGACAGGGCATGTTAAATTTTATTATCGTCTTCTGTCCCATGCACAGTAGGAGTTATCCAATAACGTGATGGGATACTCCAAGAAGTGGTGAGCACCTTGTCACCAGGGGTGAGCAAGTAGAAACTGGATGATCTGTGTCGGGATGCAGGGCAGGAGATTTGAGGGTCGGCAACCAAAAAAGGCCTCTGCCACCCCAGTCTTTGCTTCTGGGATCCCAGTTGTTAAGGTGACTGTCTCCCCTACCAGCTTGGGAGGCCCTGAGAGGCGGACTGAAACAGATTCCCGTGGTAGCGGTGACCCAACTCCACAGGCCTGGTACCGAAGTCCACGCCAGGCCCTGGATTTTCAATCTAGCAGTCTTTTGCAAACTGTAAAGTGCGATTACTTTTTTTCACTCCTAACTTGCCCTGTCCTACAAGCCACCTACCGGGCTGCCCATACCCTAGGCCTGAGGAACGCCCGCCTAGTGCTGAGGTCGGGTGCCTTTGGACTCAAGCCCTCCCCGCCACCCTCCTTTCCCTGTACTCTTGTGCAAGACGGCGGGCGCACCTTCTGAGGCAGGTCGTACCAAGGCCAGGGAACTTGCTGAGCGCGGGCTGCGGCGGGCGGGGCTGGGGTAAGGGTGCAGAGGAGGGATGCGGGGCTCAAACTGAATTCCCGCATGTTCGCCTAGGCGTCCCGGACCGGTCTCCCACGCCCCCCTCCGCGTGGTTCTCTTCCTCGCGACCAGGGGAGGGGGTGACACCCAGGCCGGAGTCCTCCAGGGCACCCCCGTTCTTTCAGATGCCCTCACCAGCTCCGTTGCTTTCTTTGTTTCGGTCTGGGCCCGATGTGCCTCTCTCCACAGCCCTCCTCGGCCTCCCTTTCCGGGGACACTTCCTTTGTCCCCGTCTCCCGGGCGGTCCCGGCGTCCCCAGCCCCCCAGCCCCACCCGAGGCGGAGGCGGGGCAGGGCGGGCCGGGGGCGGGGCGCCGAGGGCGGGGCGGGGCGGGGCGGGACGCGGCGCGGCGGGGCTGAGGTGGCTGGTGGGACAGACCGGGCCGGAGCCGGAGCCCGAGCCGGAGCGGAGGCCGCAGGCAGGGGCGGCGCGATCGGCGGGAGCAGGCGGGTCGGGCTCCATGGCGCCAGCAGCGACCGTCTGAGCAGCGCGAGCAGCGACGAGCGACGGCCAGGCCGGGCTGCGGCTCTTTCTCGCCATGGGGGACGTGCTGTCCACGCACCTGGACGACGCCCGGCGCCAGCACATCGCAGGTGAGCCCCGCGCCGCGCGCGCCCGGGGACCCGCTGGGAGACGCCGGGCCACGCCGCCACCCTGGCCCACGGTCCGCACTGGGACCGCGGGCTCGGGAGAGTCAGGCCCGGCCGGGGCGGGGCGGGAACTGCAGGGGACCGCGTCCCAGGTCCAAGATTGTTCCCTCCGGTCGGGGCGTCCCTGCCCGCCCCCTTCTGAGCTCGCCCTTCCCCCTCTCGCGGGGATTCCAGCCCTCCCTCTCGGATCGGAACCCCCTTGGAAGCTCTGTCGCTCCCCAGGCCCCTTGCGTTGGATCCCCCTACATGTTACCCGTGACTAGCCTGTGGGAGGGATCGCAGACCCCCCACTTCGGGTACCCCTGCAGAGAAGCATTCCAAGTTCACCCCCTCTCCTCCTGGGAATGTCCCCCCCCCCCCAGCGCGTCTTTACACTCTTCCTCAACTGTCTTGGTCTCCAGCTTTCCCTTCGACAGAGCTCCAGTACACGTGGCCGAGGCTGGACTGGCCCATCCAGGCAGGAGTCTGAGACTGGGGAGTGGGGTCAGCGATAAATGGGGTGTACGGGGAGGGGGGTCCACTGTCCTTTGACTCAGACTCAGCAGGATCCCCCTGCTGGCGGCCATGGTCAGGGGGTTGGCCAAGGCTGGAGCCAGGCCTCCTCAGTCCCCTTCTTCAGCCTTCCCAGCTCCCAGGCTGTCATTGCACAGTGGCTACTTCTCAGAAAGGCAGCTGCTCCCAAGGCTCCTTGTTCCCAGCAGGGTCCCAGGTTCCTCCTCCCCGCAGACCCAGGAGAATGCAGAGGGAGGGTGAGAATCCCAGGCTGCCTGGGAAACTCAGCTCTGTGGCTAACCTCTCCAGCCTGGGGTGATGCAGCCCTGGGTGGAATCCCAGCATCTGTTTCCCAGCCGTGAAATCTTGAATAAGTCTCTTAATGTCCTGGCGCCTTGGTTGTCTCCTCTTTGAAATGGGGTGAATGATTTCTTATTAATAGGTTGAGAGACTTAAATGAGCTAATTCATGAAGCTTGGCTAGCACAGGGCCTGGCCTAGAAGAGGCATCCATAAGCAGGGTGCCTGTGCATGCATGGTGTGGGGGCAGCCCATGGAGAGAGGAGGCATTTCCTCTTGGCTGAATTTGCCTGTCCCCGTCCAGTGGGCCCAGAGCACAGTGTCTGCCCATACTTATCTCGCTGCCTTGCAGTCCCATTGAGTTTCAGCAACTGTGTTCTTCACCTCACACCCCTTGAGAACAGTAACCAGGTGTCCCTTTATTTTGTGTCCCCAGGGCCCCACCCAGGCCGGACACAATGGAGGTGCTGGGGAGAGCTTGCCATGTGACCGTGGTCCTGGGCCAGTGCCCTGAGCTCCTTTGTGCCAGGTCTGGGGCTGGGCATGGGGTGGGCATTATGTAGAAATGAATCAGGCCCCCTCTAGCGGAGGAGGACCAGTGGGGGGATTAAGTCCTGGACAGTCTCCTTGTAGGACTCTGGAAGGAGGAAGGGCTGGGTGGAGTTTTCCTGTCCCCTCCCCCTGTCGGTGGCAGCTCCTCGGGGCTCTGTAACAGTCCACCCATTCAGGACCTCCTTCTGGGGCCTCTCACCCAGCCTGGGTGGGGTGTGCCCAGCCTTTAGTGGGATTTTTCCTTTCCCCACAACCCACCTCCTGGGTTGAGAACTGCCAGCCCACCCCCTCTCCCCTGGCCATTTTACAGGGGAGGAGACTAAAGCCACAAAAGGTGAAGTGTCCTCTACTGAAGAGGGTTGGGTTTGTTCTGTGGATGCCAGGCTCAGTGGAAGAGGGTTGTGCCCACTCAGAGCCTACTGGCCTCTCTCTCTTCAACACTTCAGTGCTATTAATAACCCTCTCCACATGTCTCAAATTCCTAGTCCAGGCTCACCTGAAGGGACTCCTGAAGTAAGGGGGGTGGGAGGTTGGAAGGGGGAAAAAGCCACCCAGCCCCCTCCATGGAAGCTGTCTGCCTGGAAGTATCTGTTGGAGGGGAATAAGGATGTGCCATTGCTACTCCCAGTGATCCATGTGCCCCCTCCCCCCACCCAAGGAGCAGTGGGCATTTTAATACCAGACCATTACACTTCCAGACCTCTCCTGACCTGGGGCCTGGGCCACTCCTGTGGAAATGTCAGCCTGTGGAATATCCCTTCCAACAGTGCTCTGGGCTCCCAGGCCTGTTTGAGTTTTGTGGCTTGGCTGGTGATGCCCGCAGTTTTGCTCCTGCCCCCAAGCAGGTGAGCAGGTGAATGCCAGCCTGCAAGTCCTGGCAGAGGTCAGGCGTGCTCCAGCCCATGGTGCTGTTTTGCTGCCACGGCGCCTTTCATCCTGGGATTTCAAAGCCCCTGGCAAGCAGGGACTTGTTCCCACACCAGCGGCCCCATGGGGCTGGTGGCAAGATGATTCCTTCCTACTTACTTGAGGGCGCTTGGTGAGAGGAGAACGCTGGGCCAGAGCCAGGAGGCCTGTGTGACCTCAGGCAAGCCACTTACTTTCTCTGGGTCTCAGTTTCCCTAGCTGTAAACCGAAGGAGCTTGTGCTACCTGGTTGAAGTCCTTTCCATTTCTGAGTGGCTAAGGAGCCCAAAATTTTCCCACAAATCTGCTCCTCCAGACCTGAGCCAGCTCAGGAGCCCAGCACAGACCTGGCTGACTTTGGGTCTTACCCTCTATTGTGTTATCTGTAAAATGGAAATAATAGTAGTGCTTCCCTACCAGTTCCTGCAATAATACAAATAAAGAGTAGGGCTAAGGCATATGCTTGGGGCCAGTGCTTGGGGCATAGCAAGTGCTCAATAAACAATTGCTATTGTTATTGAGATTGTCATTTAGTCTCTGGCACAGTGGTTAAGCGCTAGGCTGCTAACCAGAAAGTCAGCGGTTAGAACTCAGCAGCCACTCCAGGGGAGAATCTGCTGTAAAGATTTACACCTTGGAAACCCAGTGGGGCAGTTCTACAGTTCTACCCTGTCCTACAGGGTCTCTATGAGTCGAAATCGACTTGATGGCAACTGAGTTTGGTTTTTTGGTTTTGTCTGCTGCTGTGAGGGCATTGGTGGTTCAGTGGTAGACTTCCTTCCTTCCATGCTTGAGACTCTGTTCGATAGCTAGCACCTGTCTGTCAGTGGAGGCTTGTGTGTTGCTATGATGCTAAACAGTTTTCAGTGGAGCTTCCAGACTCAGACAGACTAGGAAGAAAGGCCTGGCGATTTACTTCTGAAAATCAGCCAGTGAAAGCCCTGTGAACCACAACAGTCTGATCCTATCGTGCATGGGGTTGCCGTGAGTCGGGGCCCAGTCTTGAGGCAGCGGACAACAACAACATCTGATTCTGCAGAGGGCAAGGAGAGTGGCCAGGTGTTTGGAGTTTGAAGGGGACAGTTGCCGCTGAGGTTTGGATCCTGTTTCTCCAGGGTTTGCCCAGCCCTTGGGATCAGGGTGGATGCTGGTTCCCTGAATATGAGATTCCATGCAGGGCTTTAGAAGCCTCAGTTACTGAGCTTCTTTCACTTTGGCAAATGTAGAAGGTGGATATGGGCTGTCTGGAGCTGAACCAGAGGGCTGTGATGGAGGCCCACATGAGAAGTGGAAGAAGGGCTGGGGCGTGGAGAGGTGGGTGGATTAGGCTAACTCACACCTTCCACCTTAGGCCAGAGGACTAAGAGAGCTGAAGAGTCTGGGAGGCCGTGTCACTGCTGTATGAGGAGTTCTTTGCTTATGGTCTGAGCCGCATAAACCAATATGAAACAGGTGAAGGAGTAAGTTCTCTGTCGCTCAAGATGTCCAAGTCAGGGCTGGATAACAGGCCTCCTTTGCCTGGCAAGAACCTGGCATTGGCTGGGGGGTGGCCCTTTGGCCTCTCAGAGAGTCTTGAAGGACTCACTGTTGGTATGGAAGTTCTGTTGGCTAGGATGAAATTATGGTAGCATAGGAACCCCCCTCACCCCACTGCATTAAGGTTTATTACCTGAGGAGGCTGGTGGGGGAGTTTAATGATAGCTTTACTGAGCTGTAATTCAGATCAGACAACTCACCTATTCAGTGATTTTTAGTATATTCACAGAGTTGTGCAGCCATCACCACAATCAATTTCAGAGCATTTTCATCACCCCAAAATGAAACCCTGTACCTGTGAGCTGTCACCCCCCATTTTTCCCCTAACCCTTCAGCCCTGGGCAACCGCGGTTATTCTTTTATTATCGCAAAAGTAATGCATGTACAATGTAGGATTATGTAAAGTAAAAAACAGAAGCCCCCTCCATCCTCTCTCCCTTCAGTCCCACTCCCCAGAAGAAATCACTTTAAGTTTGGAGTGTCACCGTTTCTAAACACACCACTGTGTACACACTCATATAGATTTGTTTATAAAGAGATCACATTATACGTTTCTGTGGTTTGATTTTTTTTTCACCCAGTATACTGTGAACATCTTACCATGTCAAAACTTATGGATCTCCCTCGTTCTTTTGTTGGTGTGTTCCTTTCTGTGCGTGGGCCAGTTTCTTGATCCAGTCCCGATAGGGGACATTTAGATTGTTTTCAGCGTTCTGCTAGTATTCACAGTGCTGCCTGAACATCTTGCCCAACGTTCCTGTATCAGAGAGGCCTCAAAAGCGAGCCTCTGAGTTGTGGCGTTTTGATGTATTACCACATAGCTTTCTAAAAGGCTGTAAACAATTGATACTCCCTCCTGTCAGTATTGTCACCTCTAGGTGGGTTTGAACTGCCAACACTTTGATTAGTAGTCGAGCGCTTAACCATTTGCCCTACTTAGGGACTCTGATTGGCAATCAGATATGGGAAAGATGGTATCTTGTTTATTTGCTAAGTAAAACAGTTTCTTCCAATTGATTTTAAAAATCTACCACTCCACATTTGGAAAATGGCTGTAGTTTCCAGGACTGAAGGGATGGAGGTGCTCTGATTTGGCCCTCCATCCCCACCCCCCCCCCGCCATGTGTAAGTTCCTCATTGTCCTGGGCTTTGCAGAGACCAGGCTGGCCAGAAGCATTGCCCGGCTGTGCCTGAGCTGCTGCCCTTAGCCAAGGTCTGGGTCAGCCCTTGGGGGTGAAGCGTCTCGGGATTCTGTGAGTCTCTTGTGTCGGGTCTTACATAACGTGCTTTTGTTGGCTTTGACCCTGCCCTGCTCCTCCCCCCAGCCTCCTAGTCCCCTCCACTCCATTCCTTTCCCAAAGCTGTGGCCTGAGCTCTAGCTTGCCCCCTCAGGAGCTGCCCCAGCCTCCACGGGGGCTCCTTTCTCACCCCTCCAATCCTTCCTACGCACACTGTCAAAAACACCTTTCTAAACCTAAACTAGACCACAGCCTATCCTCCGTCCCTGGTGCCTGAGGAATGAAGTTTAAAGAAGAGAATAGGAACCACTGGTCTCACCATCTAGCCATGACTGCGTTCTTCTTTAGTACTATTTCCCTTCTGTAATTATTGTTGTATATTGTTGGGACCATGACTAATTTTGTGTCTTGCTTTTTTCTCCAAATGATTTATCATAATGTCTCTCCCAGGTCGTTAAAAGCCCTCCGGAAGCATTCCTAAAGGCCACATCTCGTTCCATCAGAGGACATGGGGCATTTCTTTACCCTTCCCCTAGACATGAGGTCGATCCTGACATGAATGTTGGTTATAGGGTTTTCTTTTCTTTTGCTTCACTGCTGCAGACACTTTCTTCCTCTTGTCCTGCTCTCGCCTCCTCTCCATCAGCCTGGGCATTGCAAGGAGGCACCTTTCTGGGACGGGGACTCCCTCAGCCCCCCAACATCTCTGAGCATCCTTCCAGGGGGAGTGGGCTTGAAGGGGCTGCCCATGAGCTGGGGACATGGACCAATGACCATGGCCTTTGGGTGTGTGGCTGAATATGTCTGGCTGCTTCCTCAGCCTGTGTCATGCAGGGAGTTGGAATGAATGTCTCTTGCCTGAAGATGGTGGTTGAAAAACCAAAGAAAACCAAACCTGGTGCCGTTGAGTCAATTCTGACTCATAGCGACCCTGTAGGACAGAATAGAACTGCCCATAGGGTTTCCAAGGAGCACCTGGTGGATTTGAACTGCCGACCTTTTGTTTAGCAGCCTTAGCTCTTAACCACTGTGGCCACCAGGGGGTGGTTGAAAAGGGAGGGGGCAATATCAGGCTCTGAATTACTGCAAAATTCCCATTGCTGTCTAGTTGATTCTGACTCATGGCGACCCTGTGTCTGTCAGAGTAGAACTGCTCCATGTTGGTTTGAACCCACCAGCCGCTCTGCGAGAGAAAGACGTGGCAGTCTGCTTCCATAAAGATTACAGCCTTGGAAACCCTATGGGGCAATTCTGCTTTGCCCTATAAGGTTGCTTTGAGTTGGAATTGACTCCATGGCAATGAATTTGGTTTTATTGGGAGAGGTTAGTCTTTGTTGTTAAGTGCTGTCAAGTCAGTTCCAATTCATAGTGACCCTATGTACAACAGTACAAACACTACCCAGTCCTGCACCATCCTCACAATCACTGTTATGTTTGAGCTCATTGGAAGTAAATTGCCAGGCCTTTCTTCTGCAGTGTCTCTGGGTAGCTACAAACCCTTTCAGTTAGTAGCCAAGCACAAACCGTTTGTACCACCCAGGCCCCCTCCTGCAAAATTAGCCGTCATTTAATTGAGCACTCACTATGTGCCATGCCTTTACCTGTATTATCTCATTGAATTTTCACTCCCCTCCCACCCACCTACCTCACACCTTTTTACAGGTGGGCGCGGCGGCAAGTAGTGGTGTCCAAAGTCTTAGCTATTAAAACCATGCTCCACTGTGACTGTACAGTCCCTGGTGCCCAGGTCAGGCAGGCGGACAACGTGGATAAAGCCCTGAAAAGAGGCAGGCCACAGAGGCCTGGGGCAGGCGGTGGGGGGAGGGGAGACTCAAGTGGGAACAGAGCTGTGTGTGTCAAAGGCCCCCGAAGGTTGCACAAATCTCTCGCTCCCGTCATTACTCAGTCTGAGACTCACAGTCTCCCTTTGACCAGTCCTGTTTTTCGCTTCACCCCCTCCTCCCCCGCAGGCAGAGCTCATGACTCACTTCACCCTGGGTCTCCTCGAAGCATCATCCTGTGGTTGCAGAAATTCCTGAGCTGCCTTTTCCTTCCCCCTGCCCCACCCCCAGCCACTTCCCTGCTGGAGGAAGAAGGGTTTTTTTGCAGATTGTGCTGGGCAGTTTTAAGGAAGGGTTAGGGCAGATGCCTAGGTTTAAACCCCCGAGAGTGGAGCAAAGCCATGCACCTCTCCTGGTAGAATCTTAAGGCCCAAGTCACCGCAATCTTCTGATCTCGCAGATTTTAAAACTGGAAGAGCAGGAAGTGCCCCTCCTCTCCAGGGCAGTTGGTTCCACCCTCTGGGACTGGTCCCATTTTGAAGATGTGTTACGTCTGGCCCATAGAGGTGAAAGGACCTGCCTGATGACATGTTGGATGGTAGGTTGGAAGAAGCAAGGAGCTGGTTAAGGGCTCCGCAGTCAGACTGCTTGGGTTCGAGTCTTGGCTCTGCCACTAGAAGAACTGGTGTTCTTGGGCAAACCTCTCACCCTCCTGAGCCTCAGTGGCTTCTGTAAAGAGGATGACAGTACTGACTTCTCAGGGTGTGGGGACTGTGACAGCGCCTGGACCGAGAGGCCCAGGTCTTGTGGTGAGAATACGGTGAATGATAACTGTTAGAATTGTCACCTTATTAAGCAAACTTTATACGCAGGAGGATGTGCTGGGTTTGACCTGCAGCCTCACGAACCCCCAGTACCCTGCCATGTGTTCTGGAAAGCAGGCATGCCCCAGTTTGAGGAGCACCTGGACACTTGTTTAGCAAGTACCTGGAGGGTGTGAGATGAGGGCCATTCAATAAGCATCGTCCACTCTGTGTCCAGCATTAGCCAGGGCACAGAGGATCCACCAACCAAACCCATTACTGTGAAGATGATTCTGACTCATAGTGGCCATACAGAACAGAGTAGAACTTCCCCATATGGTTTCCAAGGAGTGGCTGGTAAATTTGAACTGCCAACCTTTTGGATAGCAGCCACGCTCTTCACCACTGCACCGCCAGGGCTCTGCAGAGAGGATAAAGGGGTGAGAAGGCAGATGGGAATACCCCCTCCCTTTGCCTGGACCTTGTGTACAGAACTAGACTTATGAGTTTTGAGTCAGGTCTTGTTGACAATTTGCCAGGTCAATGATTGTGCCTCTCTGTGCCTTTTCTCTCCATCTGTGATCTCAAGATCAGTGTCTGCTCCTAGGAATTCTATGCCTCTGAAAACCCTTTCCTAGGGGTCTCGAGATGCCTTCCAAAGGCAGGGCTGGAGGGTTATGATATTAGAAGCTGAGGAGGTGAGGGTCCCTGTCTGGACATCTGTGAGACCCCACAGGGGTACAATTGAGCTCTGGCCCCAGATACACTCAGTCTTTTTTTTATTCATTCAGTGGATAGTTATTGAGTACCTACTGTGTGCCAGGCACTGTGCTAGGCACTAGGGGCAAGCTGATATACAAACTCATAGTAGTCCCTACCCATGTGACGCTGCCTGGCTGATGATCACTCCAAAGGACAAGGAGGGTTCTCAAAGGGAAAGACCTTCTGCAGGAGTGTAAGAGGGGGCTGGCGTGGTGGATAAGGGTGGACTGGCCTGCTGGGGTGGGGGCATTGGGTGGAGCGGAGGAAGCCACAGGGGCTGGCCTTGGAGAGGAGAGGACTTTCTCCTGAGGGCCCTTGGGAGGACTTGAAGACATTTTTAGACAGGTGGAGTGGGTGAGTGGGCTTTGCAAGACAGTGGATGGGAGGAGGTGAGCCTGGTGGTGAGAGGTGGGATCTGGACCAGCTAGGGTGGGGGTGGGGCATAGTCAGGGGATGTGTGTATACATGGGGCCATGGGGGACTAGAGTGGCCAGGCCTCAGTGATGGTGGTGTGCAGGGTTGGGGACATCTGGTGTCCATTCCTCTTGGCCTTATGGGGTTGACAGGTTTTAGAAGTTGTTTTATCAAGGCCGACCTTTAGCCAGTGGTCCTGCAGCCTCTGCTCCCATCCCTCAGATGATGGGAGACTCACTCCATTCCTAGGCAGCTCTGAGTATGAGAACCTTCTTCCCTTATAAGGGGCAGAGTAGAAAAGAGCTGGGTCTGTAATCCAAGGATCCAGGTTTGAGATTCTGTCTTTACTGCCCTATAGTTTTGGCAGGTCCTTCCTCTCTCTGCACCTCAGGCTCCTCATGGGTAAAGTGAGCATAACAGTAGCCCAGACCCACTAGGTCGTTGTGAGGGATCGGTAAGATGAAGTGGGTAGAGCTCTTTGAGTTTTAAGTAAACATTGGCTCCTGTTATCATTAGCCGTTACTGTTGTGTGTAGTCGATGGTAGACACCTGCCAAGAGGGTCACTCCTCCCTGGTGGATCAGAATTGTAGTGTTTTGGCCAGGGAGCCTAGTGCAGGGTCCGTTTGCAGAGGTGGGAGCTCCAGGGGATAACTGAGGATCCACAAGGTGCAGAGGAAGAAGTTATTGTGGTTTGCAGAGTATGAACCCTGCTTTCCCACCCACCCATCTGTGACCAAGCCAACTGCAGCTGCCGTCTGTCCTCCGATGCCCTGCTCTAAACTGAGCTGATTGTGTCCAGCCAAGTTTGTTAAGCCAGCACCTTCTAGAAGAGGAGTCCCTTGGGCAGGAGACTGCCCACCCTCCTGTGTGCCACCTGCCTCTAATCCTCTTGGAGCCTTTTGTGGGTGCGGATTGGGACGCAGGCACCCCAGGACTGGTGCCAGTCACCCTTTGGCTACTTCTTACCCCTCTCTGGCCTTGTTTTGTCTATCTGTGCAGTGGAGCTCTAGGACAGTCTCCAGTGCCTTTCTAGCTCTGACTTCTAGGGAGCCTGTGGGTCTTGAGCTGCCCTGAAAGCACAGAGCAGGTGTTTGGCAGATATTGATTGCATGAGGCGATCTTGCTTTTAAAGGAAGAACTTGCTCTGAAAGCTTTTTTGTGCTGAGTCTCAGCTGGGTGCTGGAGATAAAGCAGTGACATGAGCCCTGATCTCATGGAACTTATGGTCCCTGCCAGCCAAGAAGATTCAGTCAAGCTGGACTTGCTGTGGTTTGTGTTACAAAGACAGTGGATCTCTGTTTTTTGCAAAGTGCCTGTTATTTTTAAACACTGGGTCAGCCCAATTCAAGAGACAGCCTGCCTGGGCTTGACTGAGCATTGCACAGACTTCTGTCATTGACAGGTGGCTGTGTGGCCTTTGGCAAGTTATTCTCCTCCTCGGAGCCTCCACTGCCTAGTCAGTAAAATGGGAACCATGACCCTGACCCCTGCCTCTGGGGCTGTGTGATGGTTCCAAAAGGCGGCACATGAAATGTGGCATCAAACAGTTCCTGGCACGTGAGAGGCATTCAAACCAAAAAAAAAAACCAAACCCACTGCCGTCGAGTCGATTCCGACTCACAACGACCCTATAGGACAGAGTAGAACTGCCCCATAGAGTTTCCAAGGAGCGCCTGGCGGATTTGAACTGCTGACCTCTTGGTTAGCAGCCGTAGCACTTAACCACTACACCACCAGGGTTTCCAGGAGGCATTCAGGAGACGGCAGTTCCATTTTAGCTGAGCTCTTGAGGCAGCCGTGTGTCATTTGCTCTGGGCTGTCAGGGATTTAAGGAGTGAGTGGCCATCTGAAGGGAGTGAGCTGACAATGGCCTCCTAGTTTGTTTGGAGGAAGTGTATAACGGAGAAAAGAGAATAAAGCTTCAGTTTTGGGAGGCTCAGCTCTGGTTGGGGCTCCTTCACTTGTAGGCTGCGGGAGCTGTGGCTACTGTGGGAGGTTTGCTCAAAGCCAACCCCGACAAGCCCCCAGCTGCCTTGAGTTTGGAGCTTACCGATGGGCAGTGGCTACTTTTATTTTTCTGTCCCCAGGCCCTTCCTCCTTGTAGCCAGGAAGGACCTTTTGAAATCATCTAACCAATCCCTTCCTCCATTGCCTTGCTGAGTAAACTGAGGCCCAGAGAGAGGAAAGGATGTACCTGAGGTCTCAGACGCTGCAAACCAGGACGAGTATCCGGGGCCCCTGACCCCAGCAGGAAGATTTTTTCTTTCCTCCTCCATCCTACACCTACCCCCGCCTTGGACAGCCCCAGACAGCAAAGACGTGGTCAGGGAAGGAGTGATTGGGCCAGGGCGGGACTGCGGAGGTTATAATTTTGAAAACTGAGTAAACAAACAAGCCCTCAGTAAGAGAGAAACGGGTCCTGTGCTGGCCTCACAGATGGGCCTGTGTCTGAGGAGACAGCCCAGGCCTGTCCACATACAGACAGTGAGGTGCTGTGTTTGATTAAAAAAAGCCAAAGTTGCTTCTACCCCTGATTCCATATTTAAGGCTGCCGGGAAGAGGGGAGGGGCAGAAGGACCACCCTTCCATGCAGTGGGTGGGGCCTGACCCCCTAGGGCTGGCCACTGTGCAGGCCTGGGTGGCAGGACAACTGTCCAACACACCAGACTCAGGACAGTAACAGCTCACTATGTGACTTTGGTCAAGGGGCGTCTCCTCTCTGGGCCTCTATTTCCTCAGTGGTCCTGTCTTTGAAGGTGGGCAGTAAGGATTAGGGGTTTGTGATTTGAGCCCAGTGGCTGAACGAAGCCAGCCCCTTCAATCATTTGACCTGAGACTGGCTGAGATCTCAGAAACTATTTCTTTGTGGCCAGAGGCAGGGGCACTCTTTCTGATCAAAGGGGTTACTTTTTAGTGACCCTGAGAGTTTTCCTGGCCCTGGGAGGCCAAGCCTCCAATCCAGATCAGGCTATAGCAGGCTGCCCAGCTTGGCTTTCCTGTTTTCCTGTTGAGATTGTGGCAGAATCTCAGAGGAGCTGCTTCTTGAGCCTGCCCCTCCTGGCCTGGAGCCCCCTGGGGTGGAGCCCAGCAGACCTCGTGTGCGATTAGGGTCTGAGCCCCTCCTGCTGCTGCCTCCCTCTTTCTCCCCTCCCCGCTGCCAACGGTTCCCTGTGTGGCTTCTTCTGAGAGTCTGATTCTGTGGATGAGTGCTTGGTCTAGCCTCAGACCCGCTATGGATTCCCTGCTTGACCTTGGGCGACTCCTGCCTCCTCTCTGGGCCTTAGTTTCCCCCAGGGTTCAATGACAGGGTTGGATGAGGGCCTCTGGAAGAGGTCCTCCAACTCAGTAATGGAGTGACTTCACTAGCCTGTGTCAGACCCTTCCAGCTCTGGACCCTGAAAATCCCTGCAGGACTCACCTAACCTACCCCTACAGCTTCCTCAAGCATTCTGTTTCTCCAGCAAGAGCATTCTTCTCTTGGCCCCATCCCTGGCAAGCTGGCTTGGGGCTCTTCCCCTGGACCCCCAAAGCCATGCATAACCCTTTCCAAGCAGTCACATGTTCTAGTTCTTGTCTGTGAGCACTATGAGGGCTCCTTCACCTTGGCTTCCCCTCTGGTGGACAGTATGGCCTTGCAGCTCAGAGCTTGCTCCACCGATTACTAGCCAAGTGCCCCTGGGGCATTACCTTCAGCCCTTTAAGCTTTACTTTCATAAGCTGTAAAATGGGAATGATAATAACAATATTCACTTCCCTGGGTTGTAAAGGTTAAATTACAACTTGCATGTACAGCACTCAGCACAGTGCTGGACACAGTAAATGTTCAAGAGTCAATAGCTGTGATTGCAAAGTGATGGTTTAATTTGTTTTAATACCTTAACATTGAATGAATGATTAAATTCTATTGCGAGGGTCTACGTTCTTGCAGCATGGGGACCCAGAAGCTGTTTGTAGGGCTGTGCAGTGTGTGTGTGTGTAGAGGGGGCAGATGCAGGAGGACTCAGGGGCCCTGATTGGCTCTGACTTCCCTCCGCCAGTCCTGGAAGGAGTGATTTGCCTCCACACCCCCTCTCCACGTGTGAGACTGCAGGAACAGAGCGTGTGCAGCCACATGAAGCTTCCTTCCTCCCCGCTCTTATTCCTCTTAGTCTGACTCACTGCTTTTGAGCCCTTTGTTCTTGTCCTTGAGCTAGGAGTGAGGCAGGGAGAGGCAGGAGCTGAGGGCTTTGCTCTTGGGCAGGCTGACCGTCCCTATGAGTTCCTGGCCCTTCTCCATAACTGGCTCTTCAGGGCTGAGCCCTTAGTGCGAGAGACAGGGGATAGAACACCTACCTGGGTTCTGGTCCTGGCATTCCCCACTCCCGAACTCATGTGCTTGGCCACCAAGCTGGGGGTGGGTGGGGTGGGGTGGGGTCAGTATAGCCACACCAAGCCAGCGTGTGTAAAGTTCATGTTCAGTGGGACAGACAGCGAAAAAATTGTCACCAGTCCGTCATTAATTAAACCGTTATTGGATGGCAAACTGTCAAGAAGAAATGACTCCTTTTCCTAGAGAGCTCAAGCAGGCTGGGCCCTGTGCTAGGCACGTGAGGGGCGTTGTCCCGTGGCATCCTTGCAGCATGTCTGCTACTTGCCTTCTGTGGGATGAGAAATGGTTCTAGTGGCTCAGAGACTCACCGAGGTCCACTGGGCAGTGGGAGAGCTGGCCCAGGTGTGGAGCATGTCCTTGTCAGTCAAAGGGACCCGTCTCTGTGACGGGAGGCCTGGGTGCTGCTGCCAGCCCCACTGCAGGACTAGGGGTGGGTGAACCAACACCAGCATTGTAGGGTGGTGCCCACAGCGCTGGGGATGGATAACTACAGTGCGGTGCTGGGTTTTTAGCCCCTGAAATCCTTTCTTCATGCATCCTTAGGCAGAAAAATATGAGGTAGAGAAGCCGTTGTCATTAAACATTGGATCCTTCTAAAGACAAGACAGGAAGTGGCAGCCCAGGAGAGGGTGGTCCTCCCCACACCCCACCACCATTACAGCCAACAGCAGAGAGGTGAGGTGGCCCAAAGCCTCTGGTGAAACCTGCTCAGCTGTTTCACACCCGGAATAACCAATATAACCACAAAATAATCACACAGAGATGTGTCTTTAACAGAAAGTGTATCCCTGCTTTGGCTAAAACCAGAAAGAAAAAAAGAAGCAATGTCTATCAATAGGATATTGTTCAATGGAATAGTATGAGGCCATTCAAAGTGGAGACGTAATTCTCTATGTCTGAAAGCATATGTGTCTGTACAGGTGTAGAAGAAATATGGACAGAAAGTCACCAAAATGTTAATAGAGATTATTTTTGGGTATTAGGGTAATGCATTATTGAAAATTTATTCATTCTATCCTGGCTTTTTTTTTTTTTTTGAGTACCAGGCAAAGGGATGAGAGGGCAAGGCGCCCTTTCTCAACACTGTTAGCTGGATTTGAGAAAGAGGATATATCTTCTTTCTGTGGAAAAGAATTAAAAAAAAAAAAATGGTGTTGAGTCAATTCCAACTCATAGCGACCCTATAGGACAGAGTAGTGGCGGTGGATTTGAACTGCCAACCTTTTGGTTAGGAGCCGAGCTCTTAACCACTGTGCCACCAGGTCTCCATGGATAAGTATAGCAGCAAACATTCAGTGTGCATTACTCTGTGCCCAGCACCATGGTGGTTAAGCTGGGGATGGTTTCTACAGATCCTGAGTTTCAGTGCGGGCAGTGACATCCCAGGCGGGGGTGGCGGCAGTGGTGGTGAGGACTGGGTGGTGAACAGTGGGGGGGTTCCCATCCAACTAGGAGAGTCTACAACCTATCAGTCCTTCAGCCCTTAGATGTCCCTGCTCACTGCTCCTACCAGAATGTTCTCTGGGCACGTTGGGTGATGTGGATGGAGTGCTGGGGGCTTAGTGCTGGACTTGAGTGCCCAAAGGTATGTGGAGCAGGAGGTTAAACTCTGAGGGTCCCCTCTGCCTGTCTTCACTGTGACCTCAGCTCTTTTCACCTGTTTCCCCATCTATAAAATGGGGATGGTCATAACTACCTCCAAGGGTGTTGTGAGCTTTGTGAGGAATGCCATGCCTGGTGCTTGGCACATAGTGAACATTTGATAAAAAGAGTTTCTGCCCTTGGGGTCCAGTGTCCCCACCAGGGTCAAGACTGCCTTCTTGAAGAGCCTGGACCCAACTGACAGCATGGTATTAGGTCAGGGCACTCGGCAGTGATCCCCTCAGACTCGTGGTGGCTACCACCTGCAGGCACCCACCAAAGGTCAGGTCCTGAGGCCAGGGACTCACAACCACCAGAGGCTTGACCTTTCAACTTGGAGCTTCCTCAGAGCTCCCTCCCTTTTGTTACATACATAATGGTCAAAGAAAAATGAGAGAATGCAGTTAAGTAATAGGAAGAAAATTAAAGCCACCAATAATCTTCCCACCCAGAAACAATGATTTTTGGGCCTTTTCTTGATGCATAATCTGTTCTTCCACCTTAACAGTGGGCTGTGAACATCTGCATACATGTTGCTCCCCTGCAAGGTGATGAATGGCTACAGAATATTCCATCATGTCCCCATATTCTGTGTTTTAACTTGCTCAGCCTAGCCCCTGTTGTTGGACACGGGCTGTTTCTGTTCTTCATAGTTGCAAACAGTGCTGTGTTGGACAGCCTTAATCGTTCCCTGAGGGTTAATTCACTGCCTCCGCCATGGTGTGTGCCAGGCTGTGCCCTGAGATGGGGAATGCAGAAGGGGAGGCCAGCATGGTCCTCACTCTCCCCAGGACCCCATCGGGACAACAGACCAGCACGGAACATCTGCGGAGGTGGGGAGGAAAGGCGTCTTTGGGAGCAGGGTCAGGGAAGGCTCATTGGAGGGGATGTCCAAGGTGAGACCTAAAGGATGAAGGAGGAGAAGAGATGACAGGCAGGGAAGCAGCTCTGCAAGGCCCAAAGCTGAGAGAGTACTGAGATTTGGGGGAGCCAGAACTTGGTGGTTTTGCGGGTTTCTTGCTGGCCATGGCAGCTGCACCAGCTGTGTGCACACCACCTTCAGTAGTTGTTTTTCAAAGTGCTGGTACATTTGTTCCTTTGTGGGGCAGGGACCACCTTCTTTGTGTCTTCTAATGAGGGACACAGAAGCGGAGTGATGTGCCTGCCCCAGGTGAGTGTCTGGCAGAGCTGAGCCCGGGCTCCCTCCTGCCTCCCGGTGTGGTGCTCTTTCCCCATGCCAGTCCGGAGGGAGCAGAAGAGGCTCAAGTGCAGGGGCTGTTCAGCTCCGATTTCCCAGGCTTTTTGCAGGTGCTGTATCATTTGACAGAATCTGCCGGAAGAGGAAACTGAGGATATGAGCTTAGGTGACAGCCTTAGTTTGTGTGATGGGGTGGTGACCTTTTCTACTGCTGATGTGTGACCTTCAGCTGGCCTGGCCTAGCCTGCTCCAGACCCAGTCCCCCTGTTCAGGAAGGGTCCTGCCTGTTGGGCGGGCCTGGGCTTGGACAGCCCCTGGCTAACCCTGCCCTTGTGGGTTGGGAAGGCTCAGTCCCAGGTCTTAGTAAACCTTTCTGGGAAAATTCTGCCCTCCTCCTGTGTCTTAAGATGCTTGGGAGACTGGATTGAGGAGCTGTGGCATAATCGCCCATAGCTAGTTGACAAGTATTTGTGTGCTAGGTGCTGTGCACTGGGGATATGTCATGAATAAGGTTGACAGGGTCCCTGCCCTTGTGGGGAAATGGACACTAAACAATTACTTATTAAAGCAAAGTTGTGCTGATGACTAACAGGTGATTCTGACCTGAATGGAGGGGTGTGACAGTCAGAGACAATGCCTTTCAGTGCTCTAGGCTGCAGGTGGATCTCGGGATCCATTTAGTCGGAGCTGAACCATAGCCTCGCCTGGGCCCACCAGTGTTACCTGTGTTGGGGAAGGAATGTTCTCTTTTGTCACAGTTGGAGAGCATTAGAGCCTTGAGGGTCCAGAGGAATGGAGTCCAGCCCCTTCACCGGACAGATGAGGGGACAGAGAATCAGGAAGGGGGAGGGACTTGACCAAGATCACCCAGTGGCCTGGACTCAGGGCCCAGTGCTCTTAACCCTGCATTGCCACCCCTATCAGATCAAAGCAGTTTCCGGAGCCCCTCCTGCAGGCTTCGTGCTTACTGCCCAGTGATGGGGAGGTAGTGGGCCCTTCCCCACTCACCCTCAAGGGACTCCCTGGGGAAGCTGACCCAGAACTCAGGAGGCTGTTGGCTGGGAGCTGTACGTCCCATGAAGTACAAATAGGGATCATGCAGGTGCCTGGGACAGGGCACATGAGGCTGGCAGGGCCCCAGGGGACTTGTTCCCGTACCTCCCCTTCTGGCCACCTTTGGAACCCTGAGGACACCTGCAGCCAGTGACCCAAGGGTGGAGCAGGGCCTGCATCCACCACTGGCCAAGTTGAGAAGGGCAGGCCAAGGGAGTCTTGTTATTTGAATAAACTTTTCCATTCGCCACCTGCATCAAGGCTTCCATGCCGAGGGTCCTGGCATTCCAGCCTGGGATTGGGTTTCCTCTTGGCCCAGCAGCATGCACAAGAGGGAGTTTTCACATTGGCTCATCTTTCTCCCTCCCGTTGCCCACTTCTTTCCTTCTGCCTCTCCCTTCCTGGCCTGGAGAAGGCAGGAGCCCTCTCTTTACCCCCACCCCACTTATTGTCAGGATCGAAGGAGCAGGAAGCCGCAGGCAGGAGTGTGTGCGTGTGTGCATGTCTGCATGCATGCGTGCCTGCATGCATGTATATGTGTGAGTGGTGGGTGGACAAGGAGGGGTCAGGCTATGGGTCCTGAGGGAGCTTGGGAAGAATTCTGACTTAGCAAAAGGGACACATGTGTGAGAGGGCACTCAGCTGATGAGTTGTATGGGGTTTGTATATCTGCGTTTAACTCTTTTCTGTTAGGCTTGGGCCACAGTGATGAACACTAATCAGAACAGCATCTGGCATTTATTGTGCTCTTACTGGGGGTCATGCAGTACGTCAGTTGCTTCTCACACATCTTTTTAGTCCTCACAACAACTCTTTGAGATGGGTGCTATCATTATCCCCATTTTATGGATAAAGAAATTGAGGCTCAGGAAACTCAAGTGTCCTGCCCCATGGTCTGTGGCAGAGCTAGATCTGTCTGGTCCCAAAGCTTGCATTTGTACTGCTCACCTCCCTCCTGGGACAGGATCCCCTCCCCAGCCTCCATGTCAGTAAGCCATCGAGCTGAGCTCCCCCAACTCCCGGGGCTGCCCATCCCACACGGGGCATCCTAGATAGTTAGAAAGCCCTCCCTGGAGTCCTGTCCATCTTCTGTGAGTCTCTTGAGATCAGGTTGCAGTTTGTCATGGACATGGCTATGGTTGGGTTTCCCCAGCATCTCTTTTCCCAGAGAACTATCCAGCTGCTTGGTTTGGGGGAGTCCCTGGGTGGTGCAGTGTGCCAAGCACCTTGGTGTATTATTCACTGTCTAATAAATGTTTCAAGTTTTTCTGGCTGGTGTAAATGGTTAATGTGCTCGGCTGCTAACCAAAAGGTTGGAGGTTGAGTCCACCCAGAGGGACTTGGAAAAAAAGGCCTAGTGATCTACTGAAAAATGAGCCATTGAAAAGCCTATGGGGGACAGTTCTACTCTGACATACGTGGGGTAACCGTGAGTTGGAATAGACTTGACGCAACTGCTGGTGGTGGTTGTTAGTTTGGAGAGAAGAGCTAAGTTCTCCCTCCTTTCCTTTAGTTGCCCCTACCTGGTCCTGAGCCCTTTCCAGCTTCATTCATCTAGTAGTAAATAAGCTTTAAACTTATATGTGAAACTCCAGAGGTATTTTCATTAGCATCAACCTGGATGTCTTAGTCAATGCAATAAGAGAAGAAAAAGAAATGAGAAGTACAGACACTAAATGCTGGGTAAGCAAGACACACATGGTCTCTGCTCTCACAGAATTCAGGCCACGGTGCCTCCACAGCACTTTCCTATCTAGTCTTTTCGTTTAGTCTTATCCACCCTGGGTGACTACCTGTGGGAAGTGAAGGCTCTGGAGAGACAAGGAACTTGCCAAGGGTGACACGAGATGTTGATGGAGTCAGACAAGGAGTTGGCCCTTGATTTCCCCAGCAGGTGCCATCTCTGGTGTTGAAGAGCCAGCAGTGCAGCAGCTAAGGGAGGTGGGGAGGCAGGAGCATCCACGACTGCAGTGCTGTGGAGCAGAGGGGTTGCAACCCGCCAAGGTGTGGTGGTGTGTGGCTTGGGTGTTTGCGCTCAGAAGTCCTCTTTGATGTTTCTCCCTCCACTTCCCCTCTCTGATTAACTAACCTCTGAGGGACCAGGAGCCAGAAGATAGGACCCCAAACGTGTCACCTTCCCATTCCCTGACCGACCAGTAGCTGCTATTCTGGTACCCTTTGCTGATCCCTATTTTGTGGCATGAATCACACCACAGAAAACCATGCTCAGCACCACTGGACACACTGTGGGACCACCGAGTGCTTGTGAAAGACCCCACAGTCCACCCTAACCTCTCATCTCCAGGTCACCAACACTCTGGGAGATGGAACTCCTTTCAATTATTCAGTTACTATTTTTGGCAATACAAACCCCCATTTATTCAGGCTCTGTGGATTTATTCATTTCACTGGACCCAACAAGGTAGGTACTACTGTTGTTCCCTTTTAGAGTTGGGGAAACTGAGGTTCAAAGAAGTTAAGCCACATGCTCCAAGTCCTATTGCCAGCAAGTGGTGGAGTTAGTATCTGAACTGAAATCGGATTCCAGAGCCTTGTTACTGGACTGTTCCTTGCAAGTGTTCATCTTAACATGGAAAATCATTGTAAATATCTGTGGAATGGATTAATGCTTTTTCTCACTTCTGAATCTTGTATTTCCTGTGTCTTCTGCTTGGCATACTCTCCCTCCTCAGCTTTCCTTCTTCATCTAGCTAGTACCTCTTCATCTCTCAGGTGCTACCTCCTTCTGGAAGTCTTCCGAACTCTGCAGGCTGGGTTAGCCGCCCCTCCTTTAGGTTCCATGACCTCCTGTGCTTCTCCCAGTTGGGACACTTACCTGCCCCATTGTAGCTTTTCATTGACAATCCTTCTCCCTCATTATACATGGTATCCCCCTGAGGGCAGGGATTAGATCTGTCTTGCTCACCCTTGAAGGCCTGCTTGCTGAATGAACGAATGTGGTCAGCAAGATGAAGTTTCCGGGATCCTCACCTGAACGTGGTTCTGCCACCAGCCGCCCTTTTGGTCTGCCTTGAGCTGGCTGACTGAGGACATGGTTTCTGGGGTGGGTCCTGTCCTCAGTCCCTGCCTCTTGGAAGGAGTTACCTACTCATGGGGAGGGCTGGATGGTGATACTGGCTACCAGGCTGGTCATGAAACCTCCTGAAGGAAGGACTCGGTCAGCAAGTTCTGCCTGGGCATCTCAATGTCCAGCTCTGGGCTGGGCACTGAGGAGAAAGTTCATGGTGTGTTCTAAAACAGGCTCACAAGAGGTCCACACCTGTGGCGAGTACCTGCCAATGTGGGTGTACCATGGCAGGGTGCCCTGTGTCCCCAGTTCAGCCTGGGCCCTCTGGACTTTTGGCTGAGACCAGAGCTATGTTGAGGAGTACCTGGGAATCATGGCCTGGGGGGAGTTGTGACAGGTGACCAGGCCTCAGCTTTCTAGGGCTCAGGTTCCCATGGAGGTGGTGAAGAAGAAAAGAAAGGAATATGGGTGAGGGATGCTGCTGAGGAAAAGTTAACGGGAATGGACGATGAGGTGTGAAGGGGATGGAGGTTAGTGTTAAAGATCAGCTACTCCATCTGGGCAGAATAAGCACCCAACCCTGATGACAACTCTGTGAGGTGGAAGCTATAATTAGTCCCAATGTACAGAGAAGGAAACTGAGGTTCAGCAAGGTGAAACCACTAAACCACAGAGCTGGGGTTTGTTCCCACGTTTGTCTGGAGGCAAAACCAGGGCTCTCTCTGGGGACCACAGGAAGAAGTGAAGCAGGGTGTATATGCCTGGGGTAGCTTGCAGCTCCAGGGATCTCCAGGCCGACTGCCTTTGACTGTCTCTACTCCTCATGGCTCCCTTGGCCTCAAGTGTGGCCTTGGTCATAGCAGGAGATGGTGTGGGACACTGGCTTTGGGAGCCAAACCCTGAGACATACAGCTGGGTGCTCACTGCAGTATAAGTGGCAGCCATCCATGGCACTATGCTGGGACTTTGAGGCTGGTCCAGGGTTGGCGTGGCAGGCCCATCCCGCCCTGGGTGGGTGATGCTGTTGCCCACAGCAGTGGGGGGCCTTGGCACCCTCTTCCCACCCTCCCCAGCTTGGCTCTGTGTGTTCCCAGAGAGCAGGGACGCCTGGGTCTCGGGCTCCCCGAACAAGCTGCCAACTGTAGGCTGTGGGTGCAGGGCTGCTGCCAGGCAGGCACAGCGGGTGGGGTGGGAGAGGATGAGAGGGCTTTTGTTTCCCTGTTTGTGTCAAGATGGGAATTGACTTCCTCCCACTGAGTGGCCTCCTCGAGGTGTAAAGCAAAGGGCAGCCCCGGGTGGGCGGGTCTTGAGTCCGCCTTTCTTTGGCATTTCACTGGGCCTCCACCTTGGCCACCTTCCTCCTGACTCAAAGCACACCCTTCCCCACCAGACTTGTTGTCTCTGAGCCTTGGTTAAATATTTGCTAAGTGAGGACAGTTTTAAAGCCAGCTTTGTGAGGAATCCTGGCTGACTCCTCCTGACTCTGCTGCCTTGCCCCAAATTTGCCTTAGTGAAGGGGAGACCCAGCCAGCCTCTGCCTGCCTTCCCAGGCCCAGGCGCTCCTGGTGACCATTTTGGCATCTGAAACAGGCTGATCTGCCACCCAGGAGTCACTCCTTTAGCACTAGTTCATTGAGCACCCACCTGAGCCAGGTGCTGGGGACTGTGGTGAACAAGGTTTCAGTCATTAGGGAGCCAGAGTTGAAGGAGCCATTTAGGAGAATCCAGAGACCCTGGTGGCGCAGTGGTTAAGAGCTACGGCTACTTACCAGAAGGTTGGCATTCAAATTCCGCTGTTCCGAAACCCTATGGGGCGGTTCTACTCTGTCCTATGGGGCCACTAAGAGTCGGAATTGACTCGACAGGAACATTTTTTTTTTTTTTCCTTTAAGGAGAATTCGGGAGCTATGGGACTGGGGGCACCTGGTCCAGTCTAGGGGAGTCCCGAGGAGGTGATGTGGAGCCTGGGGGTAAAGAGGAGGAGACGGCCAGGCAGAGGGTGTGGGCACTGGAGAGCGTTCCAGGCCAGGGACCTCAAGATCAGCTGCTAGTTTTCCTGTCCTGGTTGCTAAAGCCTCCCTGGCTTCTCCTCTCCATGCTGGTCCCATGAGGGCCCTTCCCATTCCCCTAGCCTCAGTTTTCTCATCTTCCAATGGAGAGTTTAGGTTTGATCCCAGAGGGCCGTTCCCAAGTCCAGTGGCTTGTTATAAGGGTTTGTGACTGGCCCCTTAATGAGGGCATACTCCAGGGTAGATTCTACTTGTGCCCAAGGTTAACAGCAATTTACACTTATATAGCTTGCCCGGCCCTGGGAAGCTTGTTAGCAACAAAAGTCAGCATCTTGGGGAGAGTCAGTGCAATTCTGAGGCCCCCTAGCCACCATGAGATCTAGGGGGACTATCACTATCCCCATTTTACAGATGCGTTAGCAGGCCCAGAGAGGGGTAGTCATAGCCCAAGGCCGTTCTAAGCTGGGACGTGGGGGAGGGGGTGGGAGTGTGGGGCGTGGGGCTTTCTTCTTGCTCTGAGCTTTGCCCTGAACATACTGCCTCTGTGAGAAACCCTCCCTCCTCTCCTGAGGCAGGTGCCAGCTGTTTGCTGTTCCGCCTCCTCCCCTTCGCCATTCTGCTTAGCACTTACCAGGCACCCTCTTCGATGCTGATTCTGACCCTAAGGAGCTTCTAGGCAGGGAGTCAATGAGTCCTTCTGAGCTCCTTCACTGTTCCAGGCACACTTTCTAGATTCTGAGGACAGAGCAGTGAACAAAGACAGACTTGGGTTCACATCTTGGTTTACTCCTACCTGTGTGATGTTAGGCAAGTCAGTTAACCTCTCTGAGCCTTGGATTCCTCATCTATGAAATGGGTTTAACAGTCTGTCCTCCAAGTGTTGTGGGGGTTAAAAGAAATGATATCGAAGGTAATTGTTAACATACACTAGGAGCTGCCTCTGTGCCTGGCACTGGGCTAACTGTGACAGGGATTATCTCATGCTGCAATTATTATAATTATATGCACATGGTAACTGCAAACATTTTGATAGAGGAGGTGGCATTTGAGTGGGGGCTTGAAGTCTGGTTGAGATTTTGAATTGTGAAAATGAGGGGAAAGGCTGTTCCAGCCAGAGTGCCCAGCCTAGGTGAAAGCTGGAGGGGAAATACTTGATAAACGCAGGAAATAGCCAGGGCAGGGGAAGGGGAAGGGAAGGGGGACTGAGATCTTGGTGGATCTTGGGTTCCATTCAGTGCTTGCAGACCTCTGTGTGCCAGGTCCCAAAGTGGGTGCTGAAGATATGGTGACAGTGAAGTCCATGATGTCCTGGGGCCGCTGGAGTCCAGCAAGTTTTCATGTGATTATTTTCTGAGTTGTTTCCACAACCCTTGAGCTCAGGGGCTTAACCAGCCTGGGTTCCAGCCCCAGCTTTGATTCAGCTCCTCCACTCAACAAGCCATTTGGCCTCAGCTTCTGCTTCCTCCATGGGGGAGACACCGGGCTGTTTTCAGGGCACCATTCAAACATGATAAATCTCCCAGCAGAGTGCCCGGCCCACGTGGAAAGCCCCATGTGGTAAGTGTTGAATGTCACCAGCATTAGGCCTTACTAACTATGTGACAGGTAGGTTCCTTAACTGCTCTGTGACTGTTTCCTCATCTGTCCATTGGGGGCATGGCAAAGCCTCCCTTCCTGGGCCATTTTGAGTGGAGTTTATGGGGAGAGGGCTTTCCTAAAACTGGCCCCAGGGAAGGGGTGACCCAGCAGAGGGTCCCTCTAGGGCACCTGAGGTTGGTAGGGAGGGAAGCCTCATGGGTGGCACCCACCTTCTCCAGGAAGGACAGCTGTGTGCACGTTCCTTCATCCCCAGGACCCATCCAAGGCCGCTGGGCTGGGCATAAACCTCCCCTTCTGTGGTGAGGAATCTCGGGGGTGTGTGGTGTATTATTGCTCAGTGGGGGTGGTGGCTCTCAGCCAGGGGTGGCTGTGGCCTTACGCCACCCCCTCTCGCAGGCCCCTCTCAATGGGCCTCCCTTTTCTCCTGTGTGCCAGGCCTTGTCCCAGGTGGCGGGTACTGTCTGTGGGAGTCAGTTGGTGAGATACTGGGGTGGGGGCTATGGGAGTACATGGGAGCACTCACCAAGCCTGGGGTCTCCCGGGGGGAAGGGACAGCTCAGCAGAGAGCTGAGGAATGAGCTCAGCAAAGGGGAAGGAGAAGTGTTCCAGACCAGGAGGAAAAGCAGCAGGGCCCAGGCCACCCAGGGCCTTGGGGGCACACGAAGGAGCTCAGCCTTTATTCCAAAGGCAGTGGGAGTTATGGAAGGTGTTTGAGCAGGGGAGGCACTGGATGAGAGTTTTGTTTCAGAAAGGTCCCTCTGCTTCTGTTTGTGGGAAGGATCAGAGGTGGCCAGGAATGGAGGGGGGTAGAAGTTTGGAGGCTCTGGCAGGCATAAGATGGGGGTAACCTGGTTGGGGGGTGGTGACCAGTGGTGCAGGCTGGGCAGAACTGTACCGAGCTTCTTGGTCAGCTAGGAAGCCCATTTTGACCTGACAGCCTCGTGGTGGGGAACAGCGTGTGGCATGGGAGGGGATCCAGAGGCCTTGTTCCTCTCGGGCCCAGAAGTGGGGCCCTAGGGACCTGCCATTGCCGTACAGGTGCTACGGGTACACTTGCTTCAAGCACTGACTCACAGGGTGACCCTAGATCAATCCCTTGTCCTTTCTGGATGCTGGTCCCCATCTAGATAAGGACTGGCTGTGGGTGGAGGCGGCGGGGGGTGGGCTTCAACTCTCCAGGCTGCTAGTTTGGGCTAGCTGTTGGGTGGTGGAGCCAGTCATTACCCCTCCTTCCTGGCTTCTCACCGATTATAGGGGATAAACAGAGCCGTGTCATCCATTCTGACAGGGTCCCATAGGGCCTGTGCTGCAGGAGCCCCTACCCCTGAGGTTGGCAGTCCAGGAGGTGGGGAGTGTCCAGACTTTGGTTCCCTGGTGAACTTTAAAGTCAGACTGCTCTGGGTTCGTGTCATTTATAAGCTGTATGTTCCTGGGGAAGTCATTTAACCTCTCTGAGCCCTCAGTGTCCTCCAGGGACGATGCATGTAATAATGTGTATAGACGCATAGCACAGAGGAGATACCGAACAAACAGCTGCTGGTGTTAAGAGCTAATGATGAGCAGAGGGAGGCCAAGTAGAAAGGCCCTGGGCCCAGAGCTAACTCAGCTCTGTTGAGGGTGTGCTGTGTGACCCCAGGACAGTGTCACCACCTCTCTGGACCTCAAGCTGTCCCTGCTACCCCCGGTGGATAATGGAGATGGTGACTCTTTGGATGACTCCACGACATAGGGAAAATCATTCCCTTCCCTACTCCCTCGGCTCTGGGTGGACTGGGTGGGTGTTCCTGCTACCCCCCTCACCCCTCTGCTCCCCTGTGCCCAGGGAACCAGGCAGGCAGGTTCTGGGCCTGCCCTGCCCTGCAGGGTGCTGCCTGCCTGGTTTCAGTCGACAAACCTCTCAGCCCTGAAACCGGCCCAGGCCTCGTGGGTGAGGTGTGTCCCTGGAGCCCACTGGAGGGACTGGATAAGCCAGGGACAGAGTCTGGCATGGTGCCCTCAGCTCAGGCCAAACCAGGGCTGGGCCTGGCATGAAGCCCCCGTGGTTGACATGAGACTGAATATGATCGGGACTAGAGATCATTGCTTTCTGCTTGGCGCCCCACAGTCAGCGTGGAGCAGGGTTTTGGGCTCAGGCTCTAGGGCCCCACAGATCTGGGCTCAGATCCTGCTTCTGCTGCTCCCCGGCTGAGGGACTTGGGCAGGGGGTCTCAGTTCTCTGGATCTCAGTCTCCCCACCAGAAGCATCCTGCCAATACCAGCACCAGTTGTCCCTGGGTCGGTCTGAGGATTTGAAGTGGGAGGTTGGTCCAGGTAGAATGCTTAGTACAGGCCCCTCATGTGGGCTGGGCTCAGAGAGGTCCATGAGGAGGCAAGAAATTCCTTAGCTTGGCATTCAGGGCTCTCCAGGGTCTGCCTTTCCAGGTGCATTCTCTGAGGACCCGTGTATTCCTCCTCCCATCCTCAGCTCAGCAAGCCCACTCACCTCTCTAAGCCTCAGTTTCCCCATCTATCTACACAGTGGGACCAGTACTTCATCGTCCACCCTAGGGCCTCACCAGCTTTAGCTCAGCCCCTGCTATCTGAACTAAACGCAGGAAGTAGCATGACCCTTAACGTTGTCGGCCTGGAAAATCAGAGATTAAAGTTCTTCCGGTCATGTTGGCTGTTGTTAGTGGGCCAGCACGAGGGGTTGCTCAGTCTCTGTTTCAAAGGCCCCTCCTTGGGTTAGAGGAACTTGGACAAGAGGCACTTTACAGGAGCCCCCCGATGGTATACTTCCCCCATGCCAGGGCCAAGTGCTTTTACACTCATTAACTTGTTGATCTTATAACCTGATGAGATAGGTACTATTGTACCATTTTGCAGAGGAGGAGATCAAGGCTCAGAGAGGGAAAGTGCCTTGTCTAAGGCCACACAGCTAGTAGGTAGCAGAGCTGGGACTTGAACCTGGAGCCCGCTTGTGCACTTGTGGAGATGGTGCCCTATTTGCAGGTGAGGGTTAGGCAGCACTAACATGCCCCCACCCCGCCTCCCCCTAGTGCCTCTGTCCGGCCTGAGGGGAATGTGGTCAATTCCAGTCAGAGCTGACTCAGTAGCACTCGGATGCTGAGGCCATCATCCTGGTCAGTTCCTGGGGCCAGAGCAGCACTGATTAGATCATTGTTGAGATTTTAGATCAGCTGAGCTGACAGGAGATTTTAGATCAGCTGAGCTGACAGGGATCTACCCACCAATTTTACAGGTAGGGAAACTTAGTCCCAGAGAAAATAGGCAAGTAAGGATTCTGGAAATGTGAAGATTATCTGCCACCTTTGACCTGATGGGAGCAAGCAGGGTGGGGGGGGTGTGGGGGCGGGCTGTAACCTCGGGAATATTACTTTGCCTCTCTGAGCTTCACTTCCCTTATCTCTAAAATGTGGATAGTAACTCCTACTATGCCTGTCTTTTGGGACTGGGCAAGGGCCCAACAGGAGAGCGTAGAGGCAGGGCTTTGTAAATGTGTGATGTAGCATGGGAGGTCACTGGGATGAAGAGATGATACGAGGTGGGACTTTGCCCAGGCTTTGGCATGAGACAAACTTCAAAATCTACCTCTTTCCCCTTCCAGGCTGTACGCTCTTGAGTAAGTCACTAGGTCTACCTGAGCCTCAATTTTCTTCTCTGTAAAGTGGGGATAACAATACTTATTAGGACTAAATGAGCTGCCCAGTTCTTGGCACACTCAGTAAATCCTGGGAGCTCTGGAGGCAGAGTTAGGGGGACTAGCCGGTGAGGGGCCCCTCTGGGTCTCAGAGAGTAGGCTCCAGCATCTGGGAGCAGAGCCTTTCTGAGATCCACAGAGCACCCTCTTACTTAACTGGCTCGCTGAAATCCTTAATTCCTGAGTGTTTGTATGTGTGTGTATGTTTCGCCCTGGGCCTCCATCCTGGGAAGTGGCCTCTTTAGAGCCGGATGGAATCCAGCACTCTCATACTACAGATGTGAGGTGGAGATGGGGCCCAGGGATGGGCAGGGCTCCTGTGGCTGCAGAGCGAAGTGGTGGCTGGGCACACAGTAGATACTCAGTTCCGCTCCCAGAATTCTTGGTCTGCCCTCTTGGGCTCACAGGAACCAGGGCCCCCACAGGCTGGCCCTTCCTGTCACATCCTGGCATTGGGGCTCAGTATGTTTTTGTGCACGGAGTGAAATGAACTTTCACGAGCCATTTAACCTTTCTCAGCCTTGGTTTATACACCTGTAAAGCAAGGATTTGTATTTATTTACCCATACTTAACCTCTGCGGCCGTTTGAAGAATCTGGCTGTGTGTGTTGGGGCAGATAGCAGGGAGCGTCCTGTGTCTGACTGGGCTGAGTTTGCCTCCTAATTCCAGGGAGGTGTTGCTGGCAGAGGGGCACAGAGAGGGGCAAGGCGGCCCAGCCAAGGCCAGGTGGGAGCCCTGAGTCCCTGGGTGTTCCCTGGACACATGCACCCCTACTTCTCTCAACCTCACCTTTGCCTGGGCCGTTCCTTCACTCTGTTTGTGCAATCTTTGTTGAGGATCCATCTGTCATTACAATTTTATTATTTTGTGATTTTTATCCTGTTTCTGGAACCCTGATGGTGCAGTGGTTAAGAGCTACAGCTGCTAATAAAGAGGTCGGCAGTTAGAATCCACCAGCCACTCCTTGGAAACCCTATGGGGCAGTTCTGCTGTGTCCTGGAGGGTCTCTATGAGTTGGAATTGGCTTGATGGCAGTGGGTTTGGTTTGGTTTTTGGTCTTTTTTCTTTAAAAAAAAATACCGTATTGGATTTTTTAACTGTAAAAGTTATACCTGCTAACAGAAATTTAGAAGTCTCTTACTGTCGTTGTTATAAACTGAGCGCTGTTATGATTAATAGTAACAAGTATGGAGGCTCTGAGCTGAGTGCTTCACGTGTGTCCACGTCCCATGGAGCCTGTAAATGGGTTCAGTTATGCCCATTTTATAGATGAGGAACTTGAGGTTCTAGGAGGTGAGGCAACTTGCAGGGCTAGTGTCCAGCAGAGCTGGGGATGCTGTCCCTGCCCTGTGCTGCCTCCCTACTGAATAGCTGTCCTCACAGGAGGCTGGGAGCCTGAGGCTGTGGGACAGGCCTTGGCAGCCTCCCCCCACACCACCTCCTGCCACCTCCCTCCAGTAGCACCTGGGGCTGAGTCAGTGTGGGGAGGGAGAGTGGTTGAGAAAATGCAGAAGGTGGGTGAGGCTGGCAGCACCCTCAGACTGTTCCTTCGAATCTTTGTATCTCACAGAAGCAGCTGTGTCACTTCAGCTAGCAGGACCCCTGAGACCGGCCCTGCCTTTGGAGATGGGGCCACGAGCCTGTTTCTTCTCTGCCCTTTGGGCCAGCAGGCTGTGGCTCGAGCCTCAACTCCCTGGGTCTGGCTGCAGGGTCTCAGGCTCCAAGTCTGCTCCAGAGTAGTGAGCCTTGATCTTGGAGCTCCTGTTTCCTGCTGACATATGCCCCGAATCCATGGGTTGTGGAGGAAACAGGAAGAGTAGGTGTGGGCAGGTGTGAAGGAGAGAGGGTGCCCGAGGTTCTTGGGACCATCCACATACACCAAGGCATGGATTCTGCTGTGAGAATTTGTGTCATGGAATCCTTCTGGCAGCTCCAGGAAGATAGCCACTTCAGGGGTAGCAAGAAGGGAATAAATTGGGTACTGGGCAGTGCTTACAGGGAGCGGGCTTCCTGGGCTGTGGCTCCAGAGCTCAGTAGCAAGTGGAACAGTAAGGCCCAGCCCTGCCATTGGGGCCTTCCAGTGCTGCAGGACACATCTGAGTCTTCTAGCAGTGTCCGGCCAGAGAGGCTGAGGTGACCTTGCAGAGGGCTTTTACCCCTTGAGCCCTTTGTCCAGCCTGGCCCTCCCCATCCTGCCTCCCTAAGTCCTTCCGGTCTCTTAGGTCCCTCTGGGACCCACCCCCTAGGCCCCCCACAGTGCCCTTCGGCACTTCCTTTGTACCAAGCACGTGGTAGTTCCTCCCAAGCTGTCTTAGGACATCTCTCAAAAATGTGCTCCAGGCTACCCCTGCCAAGAAGTCATCCTGTGGCCCCATCTACCAAGGTCTTCCCTTCCAGCCTCCCCTCTGCTGCTAAATTTATGCTGGACGTACCCAGCTCCCTTGTGCTGGCTGGGCTCCGTCCTTTTAGTCCTTAACCCCTTACAGAATGCCTTCTGCCCACACCTTACCTGTCCATGCAAAGTCCTGATGCTCCCCGCAGCCTTCCTCTGTCCTTAGAGGGCCTGGCACAGAGCCGGTGCTCAGGAGCTATTTGTCCATTGGGGTGTCCCCACCACGCGCTTTTCTTGCTCAGCTTGTGCCACCCAGTGCCCGGTATCTCTGGTGAGCAAAGGGGAGCTGGCCGCCTTTGTGGCATTCGTTCACAGTCCTTAGGAAAATACTAGCATCCCTCCCTATCCTGATCCATTTGGGAAAGCAAGGTTGGTTAGTGAGAGGGATCCCACACTCGGATCTGTTGGGTTCTGGAATTTCAGAGAGCAAAGGGCTTATCTGAAAATCAATCCAGCTCCTAGGGTTCTTGAGTTCAGATTGCAAGGCAGGCCTGTGATTTCAGTTGGGTGAAATCAGAGGCATGGCTGCTGTGGTTTGACTGGGGGGGTCGGGGGGGTGGTGCAAGGTGAATGGGCAGGGACACCCCTCCTGTTTGGGGGCGTCTCTTTGTTTACTACTCTATTAACTAAGGAGTGCCCCTAAATTTCTGCCCATACCCTCTCTGTCTGCACTTTGCCCTAGTGACCTCTCCTCCCCCACTCCCACCTTTCCTGGATGCTGGCCCCGCAATCCCACTTGGATACTTTTCCGCATCCCAACATGATATATCTAGAGTGCATTCCATCCACCAGCAGCACTGATTGGGTCCGGGACTTGAACCTCAGCCTTGTCTACCCCTCTGGCTCCCGCCCTGACAGGCAGCCATCACTGCATTTCCTTAGGTTTTCCTTCTGCAGCCTGCTTCCTCTCCAACCTGCAGCCCCACCTGACTCAGCCCTGGGCCTCCTCCTGGCTTGGCCTTGCCCTTCCAGTCCCCTACGCCAGCCCAACCCTCGGGGTCCTTCTACTCAGCCACTCCCTGCCTGGTCCCCGCTGAGTCGACCCCACAGATTGACCTGACGGGTGAATGCTCTGTGGTCAGGGAGACCTGGGTTCTAGTGCCGACACAGGATGGTAACTTCTTCCTGGGCTTGCTCCGTGAGGGAAGGGTGGCTATCCTGGCTGTCAGGAATAAGGCTAGGTCTAAGGGTGTGTGCACAAGGGCAAGGCCTGGTTTCCCAGAGTCGAGGCTGAAGGGTCCTCGAGATCAGTGGGCCCAAGCCTGCGTTTTAGGCTTTAGGCAGAGAGCCTTACCCATCCTGCAGGCCATGCTGGCGAGTGCTTACTGGGTGCCAGGGCAGAGAAGGGACCAAGTCCTGGCTGAGGCAGTGTGGCTCTGAGCTTCCGCATCCCTAAAACAGGAAAACCAGAGCACTGGACTCTCTGGAGTTTTCCTGAAGATTCTTCGGGATCTTGCTTGTAAAACTTGCCAGAGGACTGGCCTTCGAGTCAGCTCTGACTCATGGTGCCCCGTGTGTGTCAGAGTAGAACTGTGTTCTGTAGGGTTTTCAGTGGCTGATGACATAAATCACCAGGCCTTTCTTCTGAAGAGCCTCTGGCGGGACTCAGACCTCCAACCTTTCGGTTAGCAGTTGAGGAGTTAACTGTTTGCACCACCGGAGACTCCTGGTTGGGGGTTAAAGCTCAACAAATGGTAGCTATTCTGATGGTGATTACGGTGATTGTCAATGTCACTGTCCTCTGCTATCCTGTTTTCTCTTTTTGGCTCCAAGTCATTACCCTACCCCCTACCCCCTACCCTGCCTTCTCAGTTTTTCAAAACAACTCCCATGGTCTGAGAGAGTCCTGGTTGTTTACGGTTTTTGAAAAATAGGCATTCAAAGCAAATTCCTCATTTGTTCTCCCCTTCCTCCCACAAATCGGAATCTGGACTGAGAGGGATCAAGGGGTGGAGGTGCCCCCGGAAGGAGTAAATCCCCCATCCCCTCTCCGAAGCTGGGGGTGGAGTGTGGGCAAATATCTGAAGGGTCAGGTTCAGCCTAGACCGTGGGGTTGCCGGTGCTCCGTCTGTGGGCTGTGGCAGGGCTCTCAGCCTTTCTTCCCGGCTGCTGCCTCTTGGCTGGACCCAGAAATTCATCCCCATCTGCTGCCCACTAGCTGTGTGACCTTGTGCCAGAAACTTGACCTCTCTGGATCTCATTTCTTCCTCTGTAAAGAGGGGAGTCCCCGGGTGGTGTACATGGTTAAGTGCTTGTCTCAGTTATCCGGTGCTGCTATAACAGAAATACTATAAATGAGTGGTTTTAACAATGAGAAATTTATCTTCTCACAGCTTAAGAGGGTGCTGGCTTTAGGGGAAGGCTCTCTTTCTCTGTCGGCTTGGAGAAAGGTCCTTGTCTCTTTGAACTTCTTCTGCTCCTGGCTTGGCATGTGTCTTATCCATCTCTCCTCTGCTCTGCTTGTTTAATCTCTTTTATCTCAAAAGAGATTGACTCAAAATACGCCCTACACTAATCCTACCTCATTAATGTTACAAAGACAACCCATTCCCAGATAGGATTATAACCATATGGATAGAGGTTAGGATTTTCAACACATATTTCATAACAGTGTTCAACTACTGACTTAAAGATTGGCTGTTTGAACCTTGAAAACCATATGGATAGAGGTTAGGATTTTCAACACATATTTCATAACAGTGTTCAACTACTGACCTAAAGATTGGCTGTTTGAACCTTGAAAACCCCGAATTTTGACTCTGTATACATGTGGTCGCCGTGAGTCAGAATCCACTCCATGGCAACTGTTTTTTTTTTTTTTTTAAAAGCAGGGGTAACATCGGCCCTTACCTTACCTCACAGAGCTATTGAGCAGATTAAATGAGATGCCATCCTAGCTGGGTACCCTTGGTACGGGGAGACCAGCCACTTCGAGGTGGGAGGTCATGTCAACACTATCCCCTTTGAGGAAAGATCAGGTCCTCAAAATCTGGAATCCAAGACTGTGAAGAGATGGCAGCCCTGTCCATCATTGAGCCCTCTTCTTGCTGTGCAGGGGTTGGAAACAGAGGTTGGGCAATGAGCCAATACAAATCCCAGGTGAGGGAGGACTCAAGCTGCAGCTTCTCAGGACCTGAAGCCTCTACCGTGGGGAAGTCCCCCTCGTGGTGGATTCTGCCCCTCTCTGGGCCTCAGTTTCATCATCTGTAAATAGGGATGCGAAGGCAGCCCAAATACGAGCGCCTGGTATGTGGTGGGCTTGCTTTGGAAGCCACAGTCTTCACCTCCCTGCTCAGAAACTGCTTCAGCAGAAGAGAGAAGCAAAAGGGCAGTGGAAGTGGAAAAAGTTGTCAGCTTGGTAGACGAGTTAATTTTAGAATGTTTATTTTTAATTTTACAAGGAATCATGCTTGTAAAATAACTCAAATGCTATGAAAGTAATTAAAGCCAAAAATGAAATCCACTCCGAAGTCCGCAGCCCCACACCCAGGGGTCCCACCTTAGTCTGGCATGCTGCCTTCCGGGCCTTTTTCTCTAAGTATCCAAGCCTACGTAATTTATATACACAGACAGGAGTAGTTTTTCAAATGACATGATATTCTACCTGGGATTTTGTAACTTGCTTTTCTTTACTTAACACAGGGTGGACACCTTCCCTTTATTGGTACATGCAGATTGCTCTAAATCTTTTTACTGTTCTGAGGGAAGGAGCCCTGGTAGTGCAGTGGTTAAGTGCTTGGCCGATAACCAAAAGGTCAGGAGTTCGAACCCACCAGCCTCTCTGAGGGAGAAAAATGTGGCAGTCTGCTTCCATATAGATTGCAGCCTTGGAAACCCTGTGAGGCAGTTTTTTTCTGTCCTATAGCGTTGCTATGAGTCAGAATCAACTCGATGGCAACAAGTTGTGGGTGAACAGTTACTTATTGAACTCTCCCACAGATGCAACATTTAGGTCGTTTCCAGTGATTGCCTTGGTGCCTACACACCTCTGTATTCTCCTTCCAGTTGTTCCACAGGATAGATTCTTAGAAGTGAGCTCAGCATCAGCGGGTACAGAGCACACCCCTAAAATCGTGCATGCCACTGCCAGTCACCCTCTGAAAAGCCTGTTCCAGTTTACAGTATTGCAGCTGTGAGTGAGAGTGACTGGTTTCCACGTCCTCGCCAGCCCTCGCTATCGTCAGTCTTTTTAATCGGACAGGGGAGCGTGGAATCTCAGTCCAGTTTTCAGGTATTTGATTATTAATGAGGCCGAGCGTCTTTTCATTTGTCTGTTGGCTTTTTGCATTTTCTCTTTGGCCATTTTCCTGTCGGTGGTTCACCTTTTTCCAAGGCTGTTGGTTAACTAGCTTGGGATGATGTGTGTGCAGAAAATGCACGACTCTGGCCAGAAATGTGATGCAGATGAAAGCGAGGAGCTTGTGCAAACAATTTTATGTTCAGGAATTTGGGGCTTTGTTGGTGTGGTGCCCCTTCCTGAGGGGAGGGTTGATGCACGTCAGTAACCATGAGGACCTCATGTTCCTGTTTGTTCTTCCTTTTCAGAAAAAACCGGGAAGATCCTGACAGAGTTCCTCCGTTTCTACGAGGACCAGTATGGCGTCGCTCTCTTCAACAGCATGCGCCACGAGATCGAGGCTACGGGCATGCCGCAGGCCCAGCTCCTCTGGCGCAAGGTGAGAGGTACCAAGCTGGGCTCATGTTGTGTCGTAGTGGTCTCTAAGGACCCTGCCCAGCCCCTTCATCATTGTGGGAGGCTCTCCCCCAGTTCAACCACTTTGTCATCAGAGCTAGGGCTCTGGAGTCCGACAGCTGCGAGTTTAAGCCCAGATCCTCCTTTGTGCCTGTGAGCAAATTACTTAATCTCAGAAAGCCTCGGCATACTCATCTGTAAAATGGAGATGAAGACACCTTCTTCAGAAGGTGGTTGTGAAGACGGAATATCTGAGAGCAGGGAAGTTGCTTGGTGGGTGTTGGCTGTTGCTGTCATCACAGTCCTGATATTGTAGTAGTAGGATGTGTGCCCAGTAACTATTTGTCCAGTGAAGGATAGGATGCTGCCTGGCCCCAGCCCAGGGGTCAGCACTGGCCCTGGCATGGGGCTGGGAGGCAGAAATGGTACAGAGGAAGTGAGAATGTGTTAGCAGCACAGGTAGGCTCTAAGCCTCCAGCTGGAACCTGAGGTCCCGGTCCGAGGATATAGGATGACAGGCCAGCCCCTTGCTCCCTGGGGATGGCGCACGGCCCCGCCCATCGTCAGCCACATGGAAGTCCTCATTAAGGGTACCACATGTCCCGGGGCTGGGGTCATTCCTCTGCAGTGACCTTCACCCTCTACCCTCTGGGCAGCCAAGCAGGTGGCAGAGAGAAGGGTGATGAGGAGGAAGGGGCTTGTGCCTCCTCTGCAGGTGCCCTGGCCCTGGAGTGGCCTCTGTGCAAAACACCCACTGTTCCCCTCAGACCGGTCAAGCTGGTCCCTCTAGAAGCGAAGTCCAAACCAGGTCATCTTGGTGGCCTTGGTGATGGTACTTGGGGTCATTGGTGGCTGAATTTCCATGATCGGTGGGCTGCCACGCTTCCTCCACCCAGTCCTGTTTGTGTCCTCCCAGCTGCCCAGGTCAGCCTGTGCTCAGGCTTCGAGGTGCTGGAGGCCACTGAGAAGGAATGGGCCCACACTGTGGGCTCCCAAGTGCCTCCTTCTGTTGGACATGGTGCGTGCCCTTAGGGACCTTGTGGTCTAATGGGAAACTCAGGTAAACCTGCGTTCAAATCCTCTTATTAGCTGGTAACTTTGTTCAGACTCCAAGCCTGTCTCCTCATCTGACAAATGGGTACCTCCTGTGATTATTTGGTGAGAGAATAAATGACACATAGTAAGGGGGAGCAGGTAGTGTTATCTGCAAGGGGGCTTGAGCCCTGAGTTGCTGGGTAACCTCAGACAAGGGATTTCATCTCTCTGAGCCCCACTTTCTCTGTCTGTAAAATGGCATTCAGAGAAGAGACCAGCCATCATGGGCCAGAGTTGTCAGAACAGCTTTGTGGAGGGGGTGGGGATTTCATGGGGCTCTAAAAGCCAGACAGGATTATGGGAAGGCCCCTCAGGAAGGGGAATGGTTTGGGCAGGGGCATTGTGTGTTTGGAGGGGAAGCGGGGTGGGAAGGGGGGACAGTAGAGCAGAAAGAAGCGGCTGTGAAGGCTTCAGACTGGGAGGGCTGAGTTCATTTCACTCCTCCCACCCCTTCCAAATACCAAATGACTGAAAATGTGCCCGTTTACCCTGAGACCAAAGGGATGGGAATAAAAACAGCTTCGCTCAGAGCCAGCCAGCACTGGACCTGGCTTTGAGGATTCATTACACGCTGGTGTTTTCCCAGCTGGAGGATCAGCAGTTATTACTCAGGCGGGAGAGCTGCTCATAAGGCTGGAATGAGCCCCGGGGTCTTTCTGGAGGGAAATCTTTGCTGATGAGGTTGAGAAATTACCCTGAAGAGAGAGACCGGCAGACACATGGCCAAGGATGCACACGTTGAATGCGTCGGGTTGAGTGCTGGGGCCACTCTGCTCTTGTTGGCCCCATAGATTCTCAGGGAGACTGACAATCAACGGTTATTTACAGAAGTAAATATGAGCTGGAAGGAGGTGACAGGGTGGACACAGACAGCGGCACCTGACCTCATCCTGGTGGCCCAGGAGGGCTTCCTGGAAGAATAGCCACCTAGGCCGGGGACTTAACAGATGAGGAAGCATTTGTTGGGAGAAAAGGATACCTGAGTGAGGGAACAGGATGTGCAAAGTCCTGGAGCTGAGTGTTTGGATGGTCTCCCAGGATGCTGGAGGCAGGACCAGAACCAGGTTCCTAGCCTCGGGCCTTTTCTGCTAGAACCCACAGCTGGCCTGGGGAGCAGGGGAGGTCAGGGCTGTGTGCCTCAGCCTCCGAGAGTATCACACACACCTTTAAGTTTGGACCCAGAAAAGGCCGTATGTTCCCCTGGTGTCATGGTAACCACTCAGCCCAGTGATGGCTGAGGGGCCCTGAGGTGCCCAGGGGTGTGGCCTGGCCCAGGTATCTGGCAGGTATATACCTATGTGGTAGGAAAGAAGGCCTTGGACCCAGCCCAGGTGAGCTGCTTCCAGGGGGCAGGGTCAGAACTACTGTACATGAGCAGAAATGTCACAAGCAGCCCGGGCTCCAGTGACCTGAGACAGACGGCGTTAGCCATACCTTTATTGCTCCCTAGGGGTATATATTCATTGCAGAAAAGGAGAAAGTAGTACATAAGCAAGAAGAGTGAAATAGAATCACCCACAATCACTGAGAAGTGGGCGTGATCGGTCCCATTTTTCCACTCAGGAAACTGACCGTCCTGATGTTGCTCCTTTCCTGGACCATGGAATGTATACGCTGGTGTTACATTTTCTGCCCCTGGAGGTTTATTGGCAGGCATTTGAGTGACTTTAGTAAGTTCTGGCATCCTGACGGATACTGGAACGACTGCTTAAAAAACAAGGAAGTTGATCTACGCCACATTTGAGTGTTGAGAACCATTTGTATGAGGGGATGCTTCCCGGAGGAGTGATTGTGTGAGACTTTTGTGTCTTTTGGCTTCTGTACAGCTAGATAAGGCTTGCAAGTATGTCTACTATTTCCTTCGCGTTATTGGGAAGGTACTGTTACTGGCATTCAGAAATATTCAAGTAAATGACTTATTTTTGGGGTGAAAACAGCTTGTGATGCACTTCCTGGGCCATGGGACCGATATGTCCCATACGTGTGCTTCATGGAACATGGTAGCCATATGGCCCACTTCAAATCGAACTGATAACAATTATCTGCAGCAAGTGCAATGTTTGTTTAGTATTCAAGTGTGTTTTTGGAAAGTTGAGTAAGATTTTCTTACGGCTCAGCTATAACCAGGAAGTGTGATGCGCCATGGGACGGATAGCTCCCACCTGTGTGATGTGCTTCTTGGACGATGAGATTGTTACGTCCTGCTTGCGGTTGGCACCCCATTCTTTCAAATAATAAAAAGCTACCAACAATCAGTGATTCGGCACCCCTTCCATTAATGAAAAAAAGATGGCATCACCAAAAAATTAAAAAAAAAAAAAAAATTCACCCATGAAAAGGTTAAGCCATCTAACCGGGGGTGTACAGGTAGAAATAACAACAGGAGCCTCAGCAGCGGTTGTTTTGAGTACTGTTCATTTAGCCCACACGACACCCCTCTGAGGTAGGTAACTATGATAGAGTCCAATTCACAGATGTGGAAACTGAGGCTCAGCGAGGTGGAATCTCTTGTCCAGGCTCCCGTGGTGTGCAGGTGGAGCTGGGACTGTTCCCCCGTTGTCTGGTCCCAGGACCTTTGCTCTGACCATTGCTCCGCCCACCAAAGATTCCCATTGCAGCCTCTGAGAGCTCTGCAGATTCTAAAATATTTTGCCTGGGCTGCCGGCTTCCGTTTCATTTCCTGCAGGCCTTCCAGTCGAAACACGACTCTGCCATTTGAAAGTTTTAAAAATAAAACCCACAGCCAGCCACCCGTTAGGAGCTGCCCAAGGATCTGAGGATGGACTTGGTGGTGGGCAGGGGGCTTGCTGAGCTTGGCTCTGGCTGGGCAGTGAACTCAGCTCTGCACAGCCTCTCCTGAGGTGAGCATGGTTCAGGGTCCCTGCCCCTGAGCCCAGAGAAGCCTGGGAGTGGGGGTTCTTACCAGGGTGCCGGAAGAGTTCTATTCTTTCTAGAAAACGGGGGATTTGAGAGCTGAGTTTTGCGTAGTTTTGCGTAGGCCTCGGGTCTAAATATAGACCCCTGCACAGCAACTTGGTGACTTGGGCAAAGCTGGCTCTGTGTATGTGTGTGTGTGTGGAGGTGGGGGAGCACTATTTTTTTTCCTGTAAATATTTTTATCCCTGGCTAGGAAGCAGTCCCGGGGTCCTATTGTTCGAGTACAATGGGCTCTCCTCTTCGTTTCCCCTTGAGTAACAGGGAGGGAGTACGGCGTGGGGGTGGGGGCATGTGACGGGCACTGAGTGTCAAGAGGAGTCTGGAGCGTGGCTTGACAGGGGCTTGCAGAGGGGCCCCTCACACCTGACTCCAGCTGCTGGGGAGACCCAGAAGCAGGGCAAAGAAGCCAGGCAGGTTTCCAAATTCGTTGCCATCGAATTGATTCCAACTCATAGTGACCCTATACAGAGTAGGACTGCCCCATAGGGTTTCCAAGGAGTGGCTGGTGATTTCAAACTGTGGACTTTTTGGTTAGCAGCAGTAGCTTTTAACCACTGGCCACCAGGGCTCCAGGCTTAGACACAATTAAAGTAATTTCTCCCATTGTTATGTATGCTAAAATGTTTCTTTTTGGAAAAAGCACCATGTTAATTGTAGAACAATTAGAACCTGCTGAGAAGTACTGAGGAGCACTAGACTTCCCCAAGTCCCTCCCACCCAGGAGCAAGCCTGTGCCCATTGTGGCGTCTGTGTCTCCTTTCCAGATGCTTCCCTGTGATTGTCCCCTCAGGAAGTGTTTCATGGGATGGACATTGCCAGGGCCAGCTCTGAGCCCCCCCTCCCCACCCCTCCCCACATAAGTGATCCACAGAGCTGGGAGACGTGACACAGATTCTGAGAGACCATAGCACTGGTTCACGTGATCTTTACACGTGCCACCTCACAGAATCCTCCCAGTAAGTCAGCCAAGTCAGTGCTGTCACTGTCCCTATCTTAGAGATGGGGAAACAAGGCTCACAGAGGTAATGTGATAGGCCGAAGTCACACTGGGAGTCAGAGGCAGAGCAAGGGCTTTGCAGGAAGGTCTGGGTGTTTCTGGAGCCCACACTCCTTACCAGGACCCTGGTCAAATGTCAGACACCCCAGACTGAGACCCCCTCTGACATCACCCAGATCAGGGCTATTTTGTTCAAGCTTTCATAGCCCCAGAGGGAACTGAGGCCCAGACCTGGCGAGAGACATGCCCGTGACTATGAAGTGGGTCAGGGAGAGCAGGCGCTGGGCCTCCACACTTCTGGCTGTGTGTCTGCTCTAGCTGGAATGACTGCCTGCACCCACGATGTGGTGGGGGGGGGAAGCAGAGAAAGCTCCAAGACCCACCCTGACTTTCTGTGGAGCCTTGCCTGCCTGTGGCCAGGGCAGAGTGTCTGGGTCCTGCATTACCATGCCTGGCCTGGGTTCAGGTTCTGCTACCACGACTGCCCCACCTGGAACCAGGGCAAGCCCTTCACTGCCCTGCTTCACTTTCTTCATCTGTCACATGGGTGCGACATAGCTTTGCCACAGAGGCCTTAGCGAGACTCAGTGAGATCTGGGTGAAGGGGACCCCCAGGGTGAGCAAGCAGGTCCTGCTGGCCGAGTGCTCCTTTTCTTGGGGACCCTATCTCTCCCAGGCAATGAGGGATCCTGGGCCTCACCCTCCGCATCCTTTTCTCCCCAGGTGCCACTGGAGGAGCGCATCATCTTTTCCGGGAACCTCTTCCAGTACCAGGAGGATAATAAGAAATGGAGGAACCGTTTCAGCCTTGTGCCCCACAACTATGGCCTGGTGCTCTACGAGAACAAAGTGGTGAGCCCCAAAGGCTGGCCAGCCAGGACTGAGCCCCTAAACCACTGCATACTCCATTCCTAATTCACTGCACGCCCCAACCCCTAAACCACTGCACAGTCCCACCCCTAAGCCACTGCACACCCCCACCCCTAAATCACTGCCACCCCACCCCTAAATCACTGCACACCCCCACCCCTAAATCACTGCACACTCCCACCCATAAATCACTGCACACCCCCACCCTTAACCCACTGCATAAACCCACCTCTAAATCACTGCACACGCTCACCCCTAAATCACTGAACACCCCCACCCCTAAACCACTGCATACCCCACTCCTAAATCACTGCATACCGTACCCCTAAACCACTGGGCACCCCACCCCTAAACCACTGCACACCCCACCCCTAAGTCACTGCACGCCCCTCACTCCTAAATTTGAAGCATCTCCCTTTGGCTGTCATAGAGGCCAAAGCAGAACCTCAGCACTTTCTCACTCTCCCCAGCTCCCAACCTGCTTGCTCTCCTGGGTTTCCTCATTGAATTGCATCCCACCTGTCCAGGCACCGGGCTCCCCTGAGGTCACCTTTGTCTCTTCCCTCATAACCAACTCTAGGTTCTATCCATCCTCCTCAGTCACTTTCAAGTCCCTCCAGATCCCTCCTCTCTACCACCCTGGGCCCTGCCCTCCTCCCACCTCTGCCTCCTTCCTGCTTGGGCTTCCTCCAGCCCCTCCCATCCTTGGTCTACCCAGTAGTCAGAGTGAGCTGTTGAAAACTTGAGTCTGGCCATTCCCTGCCCCAGCTTACCCCTATTACATCTGCCCTCTTGCCTGGCTCCTTGGGCCGTGGTCTCATCTTTTTCCTTTCTGATCCCTCCCTTGTGAGCCCCTGCCCTGCAGTGGGTAGATAAGAGTCTGGGAAGAGTGTTGGGGCTGATTGTTTCTTATTTTTGCTTTGGGCCCTTGGGGGGACCCCACCCCGTTGAGCCACTGACAGAATTTCTTTTCTTATCTAATATTTCTCCAGAGCAGAGTGGCCTCTACTTCAAGGCAAAGCAATGTTAGAGCATTAACAAAGTCTGGAGCAACCCCATGCCCCAGGGCTGTGGTTCTCAAATGAAAGCATGCATCAGAATCACCTGAAAGGCTTGTTAAAAAACAGATTGCTGGGTCTACCTCCTGAGTTTCTGATTCAGGTCTGGGGTGGGACCAAGAGTTTGTACATTTCAAAAGTCCCAGGGTGATCTGCCCTATAGGGTTGTGGCGGTGAGTTTGGTTTTGGTTTAAGTTAGCACTTTTCTTATTTTCATAACTATGCGAAAACGTCTGAGAATCTGAATCACTCTTGAATACAGAGTCATGTGCTTTCAAAACTATAAGTATCATTTTCAGTGAGAAAGTACTTTTAAACAAGAAATTGTACATTACAGCTAAAATTACAAATATTTACATTTACAAGTCTCAAGTTTAAATTAAGATTGTAATTAATAAAAAACATTTAGTGATTGGAAAAAAAAAAAGTTCCAAGGTGATGTTGATGCTGCTGATCTGAGACCTCACTTTAAGAGTCATTGCCCTAAAGATTCTGAGCCACTCTCAAGAGATGTGTTGAATAGTGACAGCTAGTGGCAGGATGCAGCATTGCAGCCCTGCTCTATGAGGAACTGCTTTTTCCCCATTGGTGTAAGACAGCAGGGTCCAGATCTAATTCCTGTTCTCCTTCAAGGGGGACTTATGTGATACTCAACCTAAGAAGTTGGCGGGCAATTCAGGATAATGGTCAAAGAGTCAGGGCTCTGGAGGCAGACACAACTGGTTCGTGTCCTAAGTCTGCTGCTTACCAGCTGTGTGACCTTGTGGCTAGTAATAGTTCCCACCTTTTAGATTGAGAGAATTCTGTGAAATGAAGTATGCAATGCCCTTAGCACAGTGCCTGATATATAATAAACACTCAGCTGGTAAAAAAAAAAAAAAAAAAAAGGTAATAGTAGCAGTAATGATGATAACAACAGCAATAACCTCAGCAACACTTATTGAGCCCTTACTGTCTGCCAGGCACTGTGCCAAATGTTTATGTGGATTACTTCACTCAACCCTGACACAGCCCTGTGAGGTAGAAAATGTTATTACCCTAGTATTATAGATGAGGAAACTGAGGCATAGGAGGTTCAAGAACTTTAACTTTAGCATCACCCTGATAGAATCCAGTGGAGCCAGGATTAGAGTTCAGAGACTGGATCTAGTTCACTATACTATGCTGTCTCTAGTTATGATGGTGGCCAAATTCCTTCTCCCCTTTTCCCTCTCTCCCTTTCTTTCCTCATCCTCCTCCCTTCCACTCCAAACAGGCAACACTGAATGGGCCCCTAGAACCATAGTTGGGAATGGGATTTGGACTTGATCATATCCTTAACCCCTAGGAACCATCTCTCTTACCCCCTCTTCAGGCCTATGAGCGGCAGGTTCCACCCCGAGCGATCATCAACAGTGCAGGCTACAAAATCCTCACCTCTGTAGACCAGTACCTGGAGCTTGTTGGCAATTCTTTACCAGGTAAAGGACCATTCATTCCAGGCTGAGATGCCCTGTGCAGGCCCTGGGTGTTGGCCAGGGGAGGGGGAGGCTCTGAGCCTGAAGCTCCAGGTTCTATGTTTGCAGATACACCAGATGGGCCTAGAGTTGTTACCAGGCACCAAGCAGAACCGCAAAGGGGAGGCCTCTTAGCTGTGAGAGGCAAGGGGTTGCCCGAGGCCACTCAGTAAATAGGGGCCAGACCAGGGTGAACCCACACCTGAGTCCCACAGCTTCCCAAGCTGTGTATTCTGCAGCTGTGGAACTGGGTTCTCACTCTCTGCCCTTTCCACCTCCCAGAGTTCTTGAGGGACTCCTGGGAGAAGTCAGTCCAGGTGATGCAGCTCTATAAATCACCAAGTTAACACTGTACTTGTGAGAAGTTGTTATTTTAGACATTCTGTTTCCACCCGCCCTGTCTGAGACTCCGCAGCAGCCTAAACTGGAACAACACCTGCCTCAGACGATCCCAAGGAAACTAAGGGGCAGGGGAGATGCCAGCCAGGAGTAGGTTATGCCCTGGGACTGGGACTTGAGAATAAAGCCCCCTTGGTGGTGGAGGGCCCGGCTGGACTCCGGCATTCCTGGATTCCAGTCCTGACTTTGTGCCATGTCTTCCTGGACAAATTGCTTCCCCGCTCAGGCCCTCTGTTTCTTCAGCATCTACACAACACGGACACTGAGAGCATTGACCTCTTGGGGTGCTGTGCAGATTCCATGAAGGGATGTGTACACTGCGCCCACCAGGGGCCCATGCAGAGCTGGGTGAAAAAAAGAACTGTTATTGCTGTATTATTGACAGAACAGTGGGGGGATCACAGCACAAGACCAGTTATCTTTCTGGAACCCAAATATCCATGCCAACAAAATACAGAAAAAAAAAATCCCTTTTTATTTATTTTGTACCCCCACTCCCCATTCCTCCCTCTCCACTTGGACATTTACACCACACCTTGGCATCCACAGTTAAACTTTGAAGGGAAACCCAAGAAGGTAGTTCTTGGCCTCTGAACCTTTGAGTGCTCTGATCCTGTGTGCCTTACACGCACAGTTTAGAACATTACTCAAGAGAGAGGTAGATGCTACTGTATTACCAGCTCTAACAAAAGGGTCTAAATGAGTGCTGTGGGATTCTGAGGTTCTTTTAGCCAGGCTGTGGAGGACATCACAAGAAAGAGGATGCTGCCTCCCCACCGACCTGCCGGTCACCTTGGGACAGATCAAACTCTGTGAGCCTGGGCCTGCCCCTCAGCCTGTTGTCCTTTGGCTGAGGGAAACCTCAATGGGCAGTTGTTCAGTGGGTGCTGTCTTCACAGGGACTACATCAAAATCGGGCATTGCCCCCATCCTCAAGTGCCCCACACAATTCCCTCTCATCCTCTGGCATCCTTCTGCACGTCACTACTACTTCTGCATGATGACCGAGGCTGAGCAGGACAAGTGGCAGGCTGTCCTACAGGACTGCATCAGGCACTGCAACAATGGTGAGCAGCCTTCAGGCACTGGAGGCAGGGAGGGGCATTTACCTAGGGTAATGTGTGTAATGGTGGCACCTAGTGGCCAATTGTGGCATAGCAACCCAGCTGTATGAACTGTTTTTTCTTCTGAGAAACCATTATAATACCACCTTTAACTTTCTTTCTCCGTGAAAACATAGTTCTGTGTTGCTCAGAAAAAACTTGGGGAAATTGTTCATAGAATAGTACTTATGTTTAAATCCTGATTCTGCTACTTCATAGCAACATGACCTTAATAAAACCCACTGCCATCAAGTCAATTCCAACTCATAGCAACCCTATGGAATAGAGTAGAACTGCTCCATAGGGTTTCCAAGGCTGAAATCTTAACCACTGTGCCACCAGGGCTCCTTATCATGACCTTAGGAGACGGACTGACTTCTTTTTTTTTTTTAATTTTTATTGTGCTTTAAGTGAAAGTTTACAAATCAAGTCAGTCATACAAAAACTTATATACACCTTGCTATATACTCCTAGTTGCTCTCCCCCTAATGAGACAGCCCGCTCCCTCCCTTCACTCTCTCTTTTCACATCCATTTCACCAGCTTCTAACCCCCTCTACCCTGTCATCTCCCCTCCAGGGAGGAGATGCCAACATAGTCTAAAGCGTCCACCTGATCCAAGAAGCTCACTCCTTACCAGCATCCCTCTCCAACCCATTGTCCAGTCCAATCCCTGTCTGAAGAGTTGGCTTTGGGAATGGTTCCTGTCCTGGGCCAACAGAAGGTCTGGGGGCCATGATCACCGGGGTCCTTCTGGTCTCAGTCAGACCATTAAGTCTGGTCTTTTTAGTCTTTTTACGAGAATTTGGTGTCTGCATCCCACTGCTCTTCTGCTCCCTCAGGGGTTCTCTATTGTGTTCCCTGTCAGGGTGTTCCCTGTCAGGGCAGTCATCGGTTGTAGCCGGGCACCATCTAGCTCTTCTGGTCTCAGGCTGATGCTGTCTCTGGTTTATGTGGTCCTTTCTGTCTCTTGGGCTCATAATTAACTTGTGTCCTTGGTGTTCTTCATTCTCCATTGATCCAGGTGGGTTGAGACCAATTGATGTATCTTAGGTGGCCACTTGCTAGCATTTAAGACTCCAGACGCCACTTTCCAAAGTGGGATGCAGAATGTTTTCTTAATAGATTTTATTATGCCAATTGTCTTAGATGTCCCCTGAAACCATGGTCCCCAAACCCCCACCCCTGCTATGCTGGCCTTCGAAGCGTTCAGTTTATTCAGGAAACTTCTTTGCTTTTGGATTAGTCCAGTTGTGCTGACCTCTCCTGTATTGTGTGTTGTCTTTCCCTTCACCTAAAATAGTTCTTATCTACTATCTAATTAGTGAAAACCCCTCTGGATCCTCAATTCTCTTCCATTGGTTTATGTATTTGTTGTTCTACCACTACCAGGCTGTTCTGACTACTGTGGCACTATAACAGGTTCTAAAATCCAGTAGAGTGAGGCCTCCTATTTTGTTTTTCTTTTTCTGTAATGCTTTATTTATCCAGGGCCTTTTTCCTTTCCATACGAAGTTGGTGATTTGTTTCTCCATCGCATTAAAAAATGTCATTGGAATTTGGATCAGAATTGCATTGTATCTGTAGATCGCTTTTGGTAGAATAGACATTTTTACAATGTTAAGTCTTCCTATCTATGAGCAAGGTATGGTTTTCCACTTACATGGGTCTCTTGGCTTCTTGCAGTAGTGTCTTGTAGTTTTCTATGTATAGGTCTTTTATATCTTTGGTAAGATTTATTCCTAAGTATTTTATCTTCTTGGGGGCTACTGTAAATGGTATTGATTTGGTGATTTCCTCTTCGATGTTCTTTTTGTTGGTGTAGAGGAATCCAACTGATTTTTGTGTGTTTATCTTGTATCCTGATGCTTTGCTGAACTCTTACATCAGTTTCAGTAGTTTTCCTAAGGATCCTGTAGGGTTTTCTGTGTATAACATCACGTCGTCTGCAAATAGAGATACTTTTAGTTCTTCCTTACCAATCTGGATGCCCTTTATTTCTTTATCTAGCCCAATTGCTCTGGCTAGGATCTCCAGCACAATGTTGAATAAGAGTAGTGATAAAGGGCACCCTTGTCTGGTTTCTGATCTCAAGGGGAATGCTTTCAGACTCTCTCCATTTAGGGTGATGTTGGCTGTTGGCTTTGTATAGATGCCCTTTATTATGTTGAATTTTCCTTCTATTCCTGTTTTGCTGAGAGTTTTTATCATGAATGGGTGTTGAACTTTGTCAAATGCCTTTTCTGCATCAATTGATAAGATCAGTGTGGTTCTTGTCTTTTGTTTTATTTATATGATGGATTACATGCATTGTTTTTCTAATATAGAACCATCCCTGCATACCTGGTATGAGTCCCACTTGGTCATGGTGAATTATTTTTTTAATATGTTGTTCAAGTCTGTTGGCTAGAATTTTGTTGAGAACTTTTGCATCTAAGTTCATGAGGGATATAGGTTTGTAATTTTCTTTTTTTGTGGTGTCTTTACCTGGTTTTGGTATCAGTGATAGGCTGGCTTCATAGAATGAGTTTGGGAGTATTCTGCACTTTTCTATGCTCTGAAATACCTTTAGTAGTGGTGGTGTTAACTCTTCTCTGAAAGTTTGGTAGAACTCTGCAGTGAAGCCGTCCGGGCCAGGGCTTTTTTTTGTTGGGAGTTTTTGATTGCCTCATCAGTCTCTTCTTTTGTTATGGGTTTATTTAGTTGTTCTACTTCTGTTTCTGTTAGTTTAGGTAGGTAGCGTGTTTCTAGGAATTATTTCATTTCTTCTGGGTTTTCAAATTTGTTAGAGTACAATTTTTCTCAGTTATCTGATATGATTCTTTTAATTTCACTTGGGTCTGTTGTAATAGTGCCCATCTCATTTCTTATTCGGGTTATTTGCTTCCTCTCCTGTTTTTCCTTTTGTCATTTCGGCCAAAGGTTTATCAATTTTGTTAATTTTTTCAAAGAACCAGCTTTTGGTCTTGTTAACTGAGTTGTTCTTCTGTTTTCTGTTTCATTGAATTCTGCTCTAATTTTTATTATTTGCTTTCTTCTGGTGCCTGAGGGTTTCTGTTGTTGCTCTTTTTCTATTTATTCAAGTTGTAGGGATAATTCTTTGATTTTGGCCCTTTCTTCTTTTTGTATGTGTGATTCATTGATATCAATTGACCTATGAGCACTGACTTACTTCTTGGAACCTCTGTAAAATGAGGATAATAATCCTTCTTGTGCTTTAGGGGGTTTATGAGAATGAACAGTCAGAATCCACTGGATGCTCCGTAGAGACTGGCCATTATATTATTTCTTTCTTTACCACCAACCTGCAAGGAGCTTTACTTTTTCCTCAGGGCCTCATTGTTCTCATCTGTAAAGTTATGAGGTCTCTCCATCTCATTCATTCAACAAACATTTTTAGTGTCTACTTCAAGCCAGGCCTGGGGCTGGGCACTAAGGATGCAACAAAACAAGACATGGTCTCTGCCCTCATGCAGCCAGCAGTCTGGTGGGGAAGACAGATGTTAAATAGATGAAGACACCGGGGGTGTGTGCTGGGCAGGAGCCACCAAGCAAGCCTTGAGGGTATGTGCATGTATTGGGGGCTGACCCTACATGTGTGTTTTGTGGTGGGGTTGATCATGGCAGGCTCCCTTGAGTAGGTGAGGGCTCCTCTGAGATCTGAGGGACGTAGTCAGAAGGCAGAAGTAGTAGGAAGCTTGGCAGGAGGCTCTGAGGCAGAAATAGGATAGAGGAGGAACTGCAGGAGGCCCTGGAGTGGGGAGGGGGTTACATGAAATGGGGCTGAAGGAGGACTTGGGTCAGGTCAGGGACGACTCTGAGGAGTTTTATGGCTTACGATTGTCCCCCAAGATGAAGGTAGGGCATAGGGGTCTTTCTTCCTTTGGGAAAGGAAGAGCCCTGTCCTGGATCCTGAACTTCCTTCCTGGTGACTTGGCCTCAGGGTCTTTGAGAGGGAGGCAGCTGCCCCTACCCCCTGCCCTATCCTCTGTTCTGCCATGCTTTAGACACCAGCTCTGTCTGATCAGTCCACAGGCAGTGTATGCTGTGGGCACCAACACCTGGAGGCCAGGCTGGCCACTGCAGCCACTCTGCTCCCCCCACCATCCTGCTGAACTCCCTAGAGTTGCCTCTGTTCTGTCTTCACCTGGGCTGGGCCCTGTCCGCCCACAAAGGGCCTCCTATTCCTGGGTCCTCAGGGGCTATGAATGGAGCCTGGGCAGAGGCCAGAGGCGGAGGTGCTCAGAGTCCTGACAGCCTGGCCTGAGGCACCCTCCCTCCGCCTTCCCTCCCTCCCTGGCCCAGCTCCACCTTCTCTAGGTTTCCTAGGCTACTGGCAATAGCTAACCTGGTTGGGTGACCCCAGGCCAGGTGGAGGGGGAAGGTAGGGGCCAGTGGGGACACACTAGGTGGGGAAGAGCCACTGTTCATCTCCATGTGTAGAACGGAGAGGATGATAAGTTCAACCTTACAGGGTTATTGGGAAGAGTAATTGAGCGGTTCGAATAAAGCCATTGGCCCCAGGCCTGGCACATAGCCTTCGCTCAAGTTGGAGGCTGTGGGAAGCCGCTTGGGTGTAGGCCTGGGGTGCAGGGGCAGGGAAGGAAGGGGCATCCTGAGACAGGAGGTATTCTGGCTGAGGGTGGTGTCCTCACCCCAGGGTGGGCTGACAAGCCTGGTTTTAGACGTGGGGCTTTCCTCCACCCTGAGGACTGTGGGAAAGTTCTCTGCTTGCTCTGGCCTCCGAGGTTGGGGCTGGAATTTGTGAAGCCTGGAATTGCTCACTCTGGGGGCTGCCAGGAAGTGGGGTGTGAGTGGGGGAGGGAAGCCAAGCTGGGAGGATGCCAGCTTGACCCAAGGACCATCATATCCTGCATTCCTGGAGCAGCTGGGGGTGGCAAGAGGCCACCGCTACCACGCACAGTTCTCAGTGTGGACCTGGGGTATGAGGTCAAGGCCTCTTCCTGTCTGATCCACCTCTGCTGCTGGCCAGGACTGAGGAATATGGCTTTCCTTGATCAGCCTGACCCTTAGGACCCCGTGGGCAGAAAGTCTCTAGGCCTGGCTGTAGTCAGTGTTCCAGGTTCTGGCCTTGATGCTGCCATTCCCTAGCAGTGTGTCCTTGAGCCAGTAACTTTGCCTCTCTGAGCCTCAGTTTCCTTACCAGGAAAAGTGAGGCTAAGAATAGCCCTCCCTCACAGGGCTGTTGTGAGGATTAAATGAGTGGTTGTGTCTGAAGTGCTTAGACCTGGGCTGGGCTCATAGGAAGAGCCCAGGGGGCGTTGCTCTAACTCATGTTAAACTGGACAGCTCAGCGTGCAGAATACAGAGTGTCCCAAGGGGCGCAGGAGCTTGGGGACTGTCCCAAGGCTGCACGTCTAGCTGGTCAGAGCCAGAGCTGGGACTCCAGCAGCCTCCTTCCTGCCACCCAGCCGTGGCTCTGCTGGCCTGCCCTCTGCCTCACTTCCTGCCACCTGGAAAGAGGCCCCTGCCTTGCACACCTGGCTTGTTGCATGCAGAATGGAAATCCCTGATGTGGAACAGGCTGGATTTTCCAGGCAAAAGCTGGTCTCTAGGAGATGTGCCCCTCCTGAGAGCCTGGGCTGCATTTGCCCACATGCTGCCTTCTGCCTAACCTCAAAAAAAAAATTAGACCCCCTTGTGGCCCGCAGGGAGCCAGCCACGGCAGAGATGGGGGCTGCACCTTGGTTTCCTCACTGGGGAGTGCCCTTCCAGCTCTGATAGGCAGTGGTTTCTGTGGTTAGCTTGTGTGGGGAGGGAGGGGCTCCCCATTGCCAGAGAGGGGCTTTTTCTCTGTAGGGGTGACTCAGCTTGTAGTCATTGCAGTGGGAGTCAGGGTTTCTGATGCACAGGCTGCCGTTTCCTCCTCGTCCTGGGACGCCTCGGTCGGAGGCACGCAGCCACGGTGACCGCCCACTGCCTGGCTCAGTGGTGTTTAACCACATTCTTCTCCAAGTGGATTTTGCAACTTCCGGTAGTTTGCCACCCTAGCCCCCAGTCTGGAGGCTCACATCTTGCTCGTTGATCCACCTCGACGCCATAGGGGCGTGGGGGGGGGGTGTAGGCATGGGGGTGTCGAATCATCTGGGCTACTAACACCACCACCACCAGTAACAAAAATCCATGCCAGGCCCTGACTGGGCATTCAGCGGTGAACAAGACAGAGCCTGTTCCTGCCCATGCCTGGCAGGGGAGGCAGCATGAACCAATTCACCACTCCCCTCCACATTGCCGTTGAGTTGATTCTGACTCATAGTGACCCTATGGGTCAGAGTAGAACTGCCCCATACAGTTTCCTAGGAGCACCTGGCAGATTTGAACTGACAATCTTTTGGTTAGCAGCTGTAGCACTTAACCACTATACCACCAGGGTTTCCATTCACCACTCGAGTTACTAATACAAAGTGTGATGCGATACAGGGCTGGGAGCCCGCACTGAGGCCCTGACCTTGGACTTCATAGCTTACAGCCCTGTCTCCAGACTGTGGCCCATGGAGCCTCACAGTGAGTATGCGAGGCCAGGCCAGGGGTTGTTGTTCAGAAGAGGAAACTGAGGCACACTGGGTCCCATGATCTGGAACAAGGCTCAGCAAACTATGGCCCTCAGGCTGAATTTGGCCCACCATCTATTTATGTAAACAAAGTTTTATTGGAACCCAGCCATGCCCATTTGTTTACATATTGTCTGTGGCTACTTTCTTGCTACAATGGCAGAGTTGAGTCTTTGTTGCAACAGCGATATCTGGCCTGCAGAGCCAAAAAAAAATGTACTATTTGACCCTTTACAGGAAAAATTCACAGATCGTTGATCTAGAAGGTAAGGGGAGGAAACAGGACCCAAAAGAGGTTCTCTGGGTGCCCTCCCCCAGGAGGGTGGGGTGGCTTTTAGTCCTGGCTCTGCCACTTACTGCCTTTGTGACCCTCAGCCAGTGGCCTAACCTCACAGCCTGTGTATTTCTTCATCTGTAAAGTAGGGTTAATAATGGTGCCCACGACTTGGGGTGCTTGGAAGATTTCAAGGAGATAAGGAGAACACCAGGAGGATTGCCTTTTTGGTGGAGGTGGGGTTTTATTATTGCTGTTACTATCACTGCAACTCTGACTGCTACAGTTATTGCGAGGTTGGCAGGAGTCACAGCCACCTCCAGGCGTGCAAGCATGCACATGTGTGTGCATGTGTGTGTGCATTTGTGCATGCATGTGTGCATGTGTGTGGTTTGGTCCGTCAGTGGGTCTTGGTGGAGGTCCCTGGGCCACCATGCTGACGCCTCTCTCCCTCCCTCTCCTGGCCAGGGATCCCCGAGGACTCCAAGGTGGAGGGCCCCGCATTCACAGACGCCATCCGCATGTACCGCCAGGCTAGGGAGCTGTACGGCACCTGGGAGATGCTGTGTGGGAACGAGGTGCAGGTGAGGCCAGAGCGGGGATGGGGGACTGCAGAAGGCATCCCACTTGAACTCAGGGCCCAGGGGGCAGGGCTGGGCACAGAGACGGGCTCTGAGGAGCTGCAGGTCTGGAAGGAGATGGCAAAGTCAGATTTGGACAAGATGGGACCCAGCTGCGTCACCCAGGTGGAGATGTTCATTATTTTGTTCCATCATTTACTGGCACCCACCCTGGGCCTGGTGCTGATGCAGCTGTGAACAAGATGCACACGGTCCTGGCTCTCAGGCAGCTCTGTGTCTGCAGGAGAAACACATTTAGCAAATAAACACAATTCCACTTGCAGGCAAATGGGGTGGGGAGAGGTACAGACAGGGAGGCAGCATGTGCAAAAGTCCTGAGGTGGGACACCTGAGGATCCTGTAAGACATCCAAGCAGGTTAGTCTGGGACCTGTGGGACTGGGCTCAGGAGAAAGAGAGCAAAGGGCTAAACACAGAGGGGTTGGGGAAGCCGTGGGGGCTCAAGTGGCTAGGCTTCCAGAATGTGGACAAGAACATGCCAGCTGGACATGCTCCAATGCCTGGCCTGACTTGTATCTCCTGGTCCTAGATCCTGAGCAACCTGGTGATGGAGGAGCTGGGCCCTGAGCTGAAGGCTGAGCTTGCCCCACGGCTGAAGGGAAAACCCCAGGAGCGACAGAGACAGTGGATCCAGGTGGGTAGGCTTGGGACCTGGGGGTGGGGACAGGGGGTCTGCAGATGTCCTGGTGCCTTCTGCCCCGGCGCTGATGCCATGGCTCTGCCCGCAGATCTCAGATGCTGTGTACCGCATGGTGTATGAGCAGGCCAAGGAACGATTTGAGCTAGTGCTGTCCAAGCTGCAGCTGGCCCGGCCGGCCATGGAAGCGGTTATCCGCACTGACATGGACCAGATCATCACCTCCAAGGAGCACCTGGCCAACAAGATCCGAGGTAGGCAGGCCACCTGCCGTGCCTGTGGTTATTGCACGGGCCCTCCAGGGCCAGCTGAGCTCATTTATAGCTCATGAAGACCTGTAAAAATCAGTTGTCATTGAGTTAGTTCTGACTAACTGTGTGTCAGAGTAGAACTGTGGTCCATAGAGTTTGCAATGGCTGATTTTTGAAGCAGATTGCCAGGCCTTTTTTCCGAGGCATCTCTGAGTGGGCTCAAACGTTTTGGTTAGCAGCAGAGCACCTTAACTGTTCGCACCACCTAGGGACTCCTATAGAGACCTATACCAGGTAGAATTGTTTTCCATGTAAATTTCACAGCAATGACTTGATTCACTGATTGTTCTTAAAAATCTAAATCGAATTTGAGCCGTTGCTCCTCCAACCCCTTTGAGTTGTTTTGTGACCATTATTTCCACAAACCCATTTTCCACAGGCTGGATTTTTTTTTTTTTTTTCTACATGTACAAGTTTCTACACGTACAATTCAGTGACGTTGATTATATTCTTCAAGTTGTACAACCATTCTCACCCTCCCTTTCTGAGTTGTTCTTCCCTGATTAACATAAACTCACTGGCCCCTAAGGTTCCTACCTAAACTTTCGAGTTGCTGTTGTCAGTTGGATCCTATACAGACAGATCTTAAAAGAGCGTAATGCTCCAGTCTTTACTAGTTAAGCTAAACTATTGTTTGGTTTTAAGAAGAATTCAAGGGATATTTTTGGTTTAAGGTTTAAAAATTATCTTAGGGTAATAGTTTTGGGGGTTCATTCAGCCTCCATAACTCCAGAAAGTCTGGATTCCATGAGAATTTGAAATTCTGTTCTGGATTTTCCCACTTTTGCACAGGCTGGATTTTGCAGACCTAAATTTTTGTCAAGGAAGTTTAAGCCTTCTGCTCATCTTTAGCTAATCACAGATTTTAAATACGTGTGATTTTTAGCAGACATCAGTTTTCATTTTGTCATGATTTACTTCAACAAGTCTGAGTTTTCCGGGTCGCTTTATGCTCCTTTCTGTTCCCAACCAGATGGGATCCATTAGCTGTTTGTTACCATAGCACATTTTGCCGTTACCTGTGGGTTATTCTCTTCTGGTCTGAGTCATTGTGAGCTGGTAGGAGACCTAGAGCTGGCATTTATTTTGTGGAACAACAACCAGGCAGAGGCAGAGGATATCAAAACATCCCCCTGAGTAATGATGTCTTGACCAGAATGTCCTAGAGGTGGTCCCTGCCCACAGGGAAGATGGTGTTTTACACAGTTACACATGAGTCATACCCTGCCAGCCATTCCAGAACAGGACCTAGCAGTTTTTGCAAAACCAAGAAGCTGACTGATTCCACTAATGATTTGGTTTGTTTGTTTATTGTTTTTTAAACAAAGGAGCAAGATCCCCAGAGTTGAGTTTTTCTCCACCTCTAGCTAAGCAGAACACCGCAGACATCTTTGGACCAGCAGCTTTCTGTTTCTTGCCATCATTGTTATCAGAAATACCCAGGTCCCATCTCAGAATAGCTGATTATTTTTGCTGGATAGATTTATTATCTTTATCAAGTAGTTCTCCAGAGCCATTTGGCTTGCTAATGTTACCAGTGGTTTAAATAACACAACCTTGCAAGCCTCCAGCTCGCTTGGGTCTGGAGCGGCCCTGTGTACCTACGGTACTTGCAAGAACAGTTCTGAAATGGTTTGAGGCCTTGCTCTACACCATCTACAGAGCAAGGTTATAGAAATTTCAGACAGTTGAATAAAAAAGAAATAAAAATAATAATAACATCAGGCCTCTAGCACCCGGGGTCTTGGGGTGGCCTGGAGGTGCTCTAGGGGGGGCTGCCTGTCTCCCCGCTGGAGCCTCTGCCAACCTGGGCTCCCTCTGGGCGCAGCCTTCATCCTCCCCAAGGCGGAGGTGTGTGTCCGGAACCACGTCCAGCCCTACATCCCGTCCATCCTGGAGGCCCTGATGGTGCCCACCAGCCAGGGCTTCACTGAGGTGCGCGACGTCTTCTTCAAGGAGGTCACTGATATGAACCTGAATGTCATCAACGAGGGCGGCATTGACAAGCTGGGCGAGGTGAGGCCACCCTGAACACAGCCTCTGGGTTTGGGGCTGGTCCCCCCGTCAGGCCCTCTCCTCCCTGGCATTCATCTGTACGCACAGAGGGCCTGCTGGAGACCAAGGGCCAGAGTCCACGAGCCAAGTGGGAAGTCCTGGTGGCCGAAGCAGTTAGAGGAAAGCAGGAATGTTACCCCTGCCCTTAGCCTTTATAAACCAAGCGGGATGCTAAAGTATAAAAGAATTTAACAGGGAAGGGATGGGGAAGGGAGTGAGGAGGGGAGGAAGGAAGAAAGGAAGGAAGACAAGCTTCAGGTGTGGGCAATATCATTAGCAAGGTAGAATTTAGTCAATATATACTAGGTTGTGCACCCCATAAATGGAGACAAACCGTCTCTCTCATTTGCCCTCAGTCATCTGATAACCTGGGTGGAATGCCTTACCACAGGCCCCATGTGGAGTTGTCAGCTGCCTGGATCCCCACGTAGTTGTCAGAGTTTGAGCCTGTAATTTTAGTCTCCTCTCCACACCCCAAATTGGGGATTTCAGAGACAACAATACTCATAGAATTTGAGAACTGGAAAGGCCCTTAGAGATCATCAAAAACTATCCCTTGATTTTGAGGCTAAGGAAACCAAGGTTCAGAGAGGGTGAGCAACTTGCCCAAGGTCATCCAGTGCCTCAGAGAGGACGAGAACCCTTCTCCCCACGCAAGGCTGGCAATGTGCCCTGGACTGTGCAGCCCCTGCCTGCCTCCAGGTCCTCTGTCCTTCCTGTCCCAGGGCCCAGGCAGGTGTGGGTCTCCGGGTCTGCCTGACCATTCAGGTCCCACATGTTCCACCCCTCTGCAGTACATGGAGAAGCTGTCCCAGCTGGCCTACCATCCCCTCAAGATGCAGAGCTGCTACGAGAAGATGGAGCCGCTGCGGCTCGATGGGCTGCAGCAGCGTTTTGATGTGTCCAGCACGTCGGTGTTCAAGCAACGAGCTCAGATCCACATGCGTGAGGTGGGCCTGCACTGCTGCTCTCGCACACCCCACCCCCGGGACAGGCCCGTTCCCCGGGGCCCCACTACTGGCCACATTACGTGCCACGTTCAGCCCTTGCACCCTCCTCTGGTCTCCTGCCTGTGCTTCCCATCTGCTTGGAACACCTGTCTCTCTTCACCCAGGAGGCTCCCCTTGCTCCCCTGCACCCCCTTCTGCAGGCTCTCACAGGGCCCAGGACTCCTGTATTTCCTGTTTCCTTGAAGCAGGGACTGGCCCCAGTGCTAGGGACATTATAGATACTTGGTACACAAGTGAGTGGGTGGGCTAGTGAGGGGGTGGATGAGTGAGAAGGTGGGTGGGTGAGTGGGTGAATGGGTGAGGCAGTGGTTGAGTGAATTAGGTGAGTGGGTGTGTGGGTGGGTGAGGGGGTGGTGAGTGGATGAGTGAGTGTGTGGGTGGGTGAGAGGGTGGCGGGCCTGGGGGTCCTGACTGAGGTTCCTCAGAGGCAGGTGGAAAGGGCTGTGGTCACTTTGGGGCTCACCTGCTCTGTGGTGTCCCCTTCAGCAAATGGACAATGCTGTGTACACCTTCGAGACCCTCCTGCACCAGGAGCTGGGCAAGGGACCCACCAAGGAGGAGCTGTGCAAGTCCATCCAGCGGATTCTGGAGCGGGTGCTGAAGGTGAGTGCCCTGGCCCCTGTTGGACCTGAGCTGAGTCCCTGAGTTTGCACCAGGATCACTGCCCCTATCAGAAGGCGCCACTATGGTCCCGTCGTAGAGATGAGGACCCTGAAGCTCAGATCAGACCACAGGCTTCCCATCTCCCCTCGGGGGCTGTTGGTGCCCACTGCTCTGGCTTCAGAGCCTGCTGACCCCGTGTCCTTTCTCCTCGGCAGAAATACGACTATGACAGCAGCTCTGTGCGGAAGAGGTTCTTCCGGGAGGCGCTGCTGCAGATCACTATCCCATTCCTGCTCAGGAAGCTGGCCCCCACCTGCAAGTCGGTGAGCACCCCACCCCACCACCCGCCCAGCCTGCTCCGGCCTTTTGGCCCGCTGCCCCTTCTGGTCCTGGAAAGTCTGGCTGGGTTGGGGTGGAGCTGATAGAGGCCCTGACCACCGCCTCTCTCTGCCCCCTACCCCTGCCTGGGCAGGAGCTGCCCCGGTTCCAGGAGCTGATCTTTGAGGACTTTGCCAGGTTCATCCTGGTGGAGAACACGTATGAGGAGGTGGTGCTGCAGACCGTCATGAAGGACATCATGCAGGGTACGTGCTGGCCTCGCCTACTGGGAGGGCTGGGATGAACCGCCACGGAGCTGGGGGTGCCAGTGACCCCACTGCTGCTGCTGCTGGGTTTTTACTGTCAGGAGATGATGGAGACGCAGCGTGGTGGTGTCACTGAGGTGCAAAGAAACACGACACTTACCCACGTGGGGCTGCATTAAGCCCACTTTTAGCTGCGTGGCCTCAGGAGCATACTGCGGAGTCTCTGGCCTTAGTCTCTTCTCGGGTCTGTGGCACTGCTGGGAGTGCCGATGTGTGACCAATAACAATGGGCTCTGGGTTGGGGTCATAGCTCCCAGTGTTGAGGCCTGGAAATCCAAGTCACTTCCCAATCACAGACACCCACCCAGGCTGTCAGAAGTCTCAGGGAGATGACAGGGGTCAAGTTGGGCTCAGTGTCCTGCATGGTGGCTGGCTCCAGTGTGGAGCCCCCTGACCCTTCCCCTCTGCCCTGCAGCCGTGAAGGAGGCCGCCGTGCAGAGGAAGCACAACCTATACCGGGACAGCATGGTCATGCACAACAGTGACCCCAACCTGCACCTGCTGGCCGAGGGCACGCCCATCGACTGGGGCGAGGAGTACGGCAGTGGTGGTAGTGGGGGCAGTGGTAGCCCCCGCCCTGATGCCCCTGAAGTGGCCACCCTCTCCGAGAAGCGACGGCGTGCCAAGCAGGTGGTGTCTGTGGTCCAGGATGAGGAGATGGGGCTGCCCTTTGAGGCCAGTCCTGAGCCACTGTCACCTGCATCCCTGGACAGTGTCACTGAGCTCCGTGGCATGCTGGCCCAGGATCTGCGAGCTGAGAGCCCCCTACCAGCTGGCCCCTTGCTCAATGGGGCCCCTGCCCAGGAGAGTCCACAGCCCGTGGCAGACTCTGAGGCCTCCTCTCTGCCCAGCTCGCCCCTCCAGCATCTCCCACCTGGAAAGGCTGCGGACCTTGAGCCTCCCAAGCCCAGTGACCAGGAGACTGGGGAGCAGGTGTCCAGCCCCACTGGCCGCCCACCCATCCACACTACCACTGAGGACAGTGCAGGGGTGCAGACTGAGTTCTAGGCCCATCTGCCCTCATGCTTTTGTTGGACACGGTGCCAGGATGCTTCCTCCAGGGCACTTCCTGCAAGGCACTTGCATGGCGCTGGGCAGGGAGGTGCCACATCTGTGCCTTACGGGGTGTGGAAGGGCAGGGCTGGGGCAGCATCTGCAGAGGTCGGGCAGGGATGGGCCCATCCGAGTCACTTTATTGGGTTCGGTCAACACTTTATTGCCCCGTTTTCTCTTCTGTTGTATGATCTCGGACGCAGGGTCTGGTTTCGGGGATTTCATACTGTGCTGGGGCTGGGGCACAGCTGAAGGGGCCTGAGGAGCCCCAGGACTGTCGTCTCCAGGGCCACTTGCTTCTTCCCATCTTCTGTTGCCTCGATTTCCCACCTGGGTCTTGCCATCTTTCTTGGCAAAAGGGAGATAAAAGCATCAAGGTCTGTGATTCAAAGCTAACGAATTCTCTTCCCTATCACCAAGGGCTCACTGGAACTGGGAAGAAGGGGAGGCCCCATCTGTGGGTCCCCTGCCTACTCCTCCCAACTGGGCCTTGAAGGCCAGTTTCAGAGTGGACACTGACCTCACTTTTCCCCACTGTGGGTGAGGGGAGGTGCTCAGGGAGGAGGGGCGTCCTGGACTAGGAGGACCATTTCTGGGCAGGGAGTGGGATCTTTACGCTGAGCCAGGCTGATGCTGGGGGGGATGGGGCTGCCTCATGGGGGAGGGTGGGGGCAACGGGCCTAGGATGGAATGAGAAAGGCAGAGAATGTGCTGGACTGCAGAGGGGAGGTGTCCCGTGGGAAGGAAAGATATAACCTCTGGGGAGACACTGTTGGGAACATTTGAGTGAAGGCCGAGATGCAGACATGAGGGTTGCTGGAAGCCCAAAAGGGGCCCTTGCCTCTGCCCTGCCCCGCTTCCAGCCCCAGCCTGTCTCCTCTGATTTGCCTGGGATCCGCAGGTTTCTGGGATTCCCTCTGCTCCCCCTGCCCCTTTTATGCCCACATGCTTTGTGGACTAGGGCTGGAACCATGAGGGGAGAGTGCAAGTTGCTCAAAGATAGGGGTTTCCTAAGCTGTGTCTTCTTTGGGCCACCTCCAAGGTACTTGCTGCCTGCTGAGGGAGCTGGTTGGGGCTCCCTTGGCCCCCCAAGACACAGTGGATGTCCTTTTCTCAGAATTTGGGGGCAGGCTATGGCCTAAAAATTCCAGTCCTGTTTTGAAATGTCCTGGTGAGTTATTTCCAGGCCTGGCCTGGCTCTCTTCCTCAGCTTCTTATTCCTGGGGGTGAGGGTCAAACCCAGGCAGCCCCCGCTGTGGCTGCTCCCATGCCCCCAGGGGCTTGAACTACTGGCCTTCACAGACCCCCTCCCTTGCTGCTCTGAGGGAGGGCAGGCAGGGCAGACACTAATGCCCTCCAGGGCGCCCTGGCTGGGTTCCCCTCTCCTGCCATGCCCAGCCTTGCACCCCCTTCCCCTAGACCTGCTTTCAGGGCGGGGGGCCTCAGACCCACGAGATGTGCATGCATTGGTCGCTGGTGCTCAGGGACCCGCTGGTCCTTGCCCCCAGCCCTGATCTGAAATGCATCACTGACCTCTTCTACCAACAAGGTCCATCTTAAGATACTCTATAGTGCCTTCTTTTGGGGTTTTCCAATCATCCTTCCCGTATATTGTATTGAAAATATTATGCAAACTGTTTAAGCTTCTACTAATCAATAAATGCTTTATTTAAAGCCAGTTACGTTGTGTGTGCTGCCAGGTGGGCTGCGTGAGGGAGACTTCGCTAGAGACTTGGCCTAGGAATCCTCATATACCTCAGCCTTCTGGGCTCCTTGCTTGACCAAGTACTTCTAGGTCCACAGCCTGAATTCTTAATTATCCCATTTTACAGAGGAAGAAGCTGAGGCCCAGAGAGAAGAGACTTGTCCAAGGTTACAGAGCACAGAAGTTCAGGTGGCTCCCGTGGCCAGACCTGTACAGGATGCACCTTGGCCAGAGCTTTAAGGTCCCTCAGGGCCCCTGGATGCCCACAGCAGTGGACCTCAGGCTCATCCTAGACCCAAATGGTGAGAACCGCTCTTTCAAGATGCCTGCTCACACAGCCAGTGTTTACTGAGCACCTCTGTGGGCTGTGAGCTTGATGCGCAGGCCTGGGAGCCTCCTGGCGACTCTAGGACTAGGTACTATTCTCATCGCCATTTTGTCAGTGAGTAAACTGAGGTCCAGGAAGCTGGGGAACCTTGGCTGAGGTTATGCAGCACAGAGAACCCCCCCGACCGCCACAGCTGGTGGGGGCAGGCTGCCCCATCAACCAGGTGAAAGTGTGTTCCTGTTGGGTGAGACGACAATCAACCACCTGGGAAAGCAGACCCCACGCTGCAGAGCATTCACACTGTCCTGTTTGGCCCAGCAGGCTGGTGAGGTGGGGAGGACCAATGGTCCCCACTGAGGCAGGGAAACAGACCCACGAGAGCCAAGGCTCACTCATTCTGCCAGGGCCTGTCTTCCCTATCCAACCTGCTGGTGTGGGCCCTGTGCCTGGGGTGAGCACTCAGCGCCCCATGGTGGCCACAAGCCTTAGTCAGAGCCCTGCCCAGTCTCATACTGAATGTATGGGGAAACCCAGCTCAGAGGTCTCAAAACTGACTGGGCAGATTACTGAAAGAGCTGGCAGCAGGGCCCAGGCACCCCAAGTAGGCCTGCCACTGGCCCAAAGAAAAGGCCACCCTGTGCTCAAGGCCAGCTGACAGAATGTATAACAAACGAACAACTCTCCAGTGAGCCCAAGTGTGAATGGATCCTTCTACGGTCCTGCAACAAACAGCCCACACGACGCACAGGTGTGGAGTCAAGACGGTCCTGGGCTCCTAACCCAGCACCGCCACCTTCTAGATGCTGGGCATTTAGCCCTGTCAGCACTGGCCCAGCACAACCTGCTTGTGGATAAAAACAGGCTGCTGTCTGCCTAGCTCTCTGGGCCCTGGCCTCTCCACCTGTAAAGAGGGGAGGTCTGGATAACCTCACATTCTGTACAGGCTCTACCTCCTCTCTCCTCTGACTGCATGCAGCACACCCTGGCCCCTCTCCCAGGGCTGCCCCCTGCTCCCGCTCCATCCCCAGACCACAGTCCCTCCCCTGCCTGGGCCCCATCAGGACCTGACGATCACTCAGGAAGGAGCACTCTGGAGATGGATTTATTGATTTTCCTGCTTTGTGTCTGCAAAGCTCATTGCCCTGGAGCTGCATGGGGTGTGAGGAGGTGAAGACTGGAGAGGCAGGTGGGGGCCAAGCATTGGGGAGCAGGAGAGAGGGAGGCAGGGGGGCAGACTTTGCTTGTGGCACGAGGCCTGCCCTCTACACATTGGGGCAAGTCAGTCCGTGCACAGCCCGCAGCCTGAGCACACCAGCTCCACATGTGGCCCCGCATCCTTGGCCAGGGCCTGCTGCACTCCCACCACACACCCATGCTTCACAGATGAGGGCACCGAGGCTCCTGGAGTGGCATGGCCAGCCCACAGCCCCACAGACGGCAAGTGGTGGAGCCCCCGCCTGGCCACAATGCTCACTCCCCTGCTTAGGGGTGGCACAGCTGCCTCTCCATGCCCATCCCCAGCCGTGAAGGGCTCTGGCACCAGGAGACGAGCCCCTCTCTTTGTCCACAGTATTCAGACCAGGAACACCCCACCCCCGGCCCTGGCATGCTTGGAGATCAAGGGGGCACCCTCCCAGGCTGTGGGGAAAGGGGCCTGAATGCGGGTGGGGGGCCTCGTACTAGTCTGGGTAGAGCAGGGGGTGCGCTGGTGCCTGGGCGGCGGTGCTCAGCTGCTGTGGTAGATGCGGAGGCGCTGGGCGATCTCCTGGCGGCACAGTGGGCAGGTGCGCAGTGGCTGGCAGCACTGCTGGCAGCAGCAGACGTGGCCACAGTTGAGGAAGATCATCTGGGCCTGAGGAGACAGAGCAGAGTGGCTGGACCCGGGGCCCCGGCCATGGGGCGACCGATTCCTAGCCCCTGGACCCACTGGTGTCCTTCATTTAAAAAATGTGATCGTGGGCTCATCACAAACCATTCAAACATCACAGAAATATGTACTATGGACAGTGAAAACCGTATCCCTTTGTTTTAACAGTTTGGTACCTATTTTTCCAGATTTTGTAAATGGAATATAAATATGTAAATTCCCCGTTCTTTTCCTCCCTCCCTCCTCTTCTCTCTCTCTCCCTTCCTTCCTTTCTTAAATAACAGTAGGACCATATGCATGTCCTACACCTGGCTGTCTTTGCCTCACCACCTGTCTGGGCTGTTTCCTGTCCTTCTCTGTCTAACAGTTATGCAGTGTCCCTCTGTCTGGAGGAGCTCGGCATATTTAACCAGCCCCTGCTGTTGGACACTTAGGTCGTTTCCAATTTTTTGCTTTTGGTGCACTTGTCCAAAAAGTGCACTCTTGGTTCTAAATGAAGGGCCGCTCTAAAGACGACTCCACCCCTATGGCTCAATCGCTTGCTTCCGTGTTTCCTCTTTTCAGGAGTTTCTCCTGAAAAAATAATCAAGGATGTGATCCAAACTTTATGTTCAAGGCTGTTTGATACAACAGTGTTTGTAACATCAAGAAACTGGAAGCCACCTGAAGGACCCAACAGCAGGGGTTTGCTTACATTTATAACCACCTGGTGCCTCCATCTCATGGCACCCCCAGGTTTTTTATGGACCCCGGGGGAATGGGACTGCTAACAGTGGCTGCTGCTTCTAAGTAGGAACAGCTGGTAGAGGGAAGAGGGGCTTTTTATTTTGTATACTGCTTTCTCGATTGACTTTTACAATAAGCATTAATGCTGTAATAATTTTTAAAACTTGGTAAAAAAGAAAAAAAAAAGGCTCTGCAAGGAAAATCAGATTGCTGAGTATTTAATAACTGCAGAGATTTTCCCTAATGGATTTATTAAGGGGGGAAAAGTCCTCTGAAAAGAAGAAAAATGTCTAGAAAATCATGCTAGCATTCCTCACATTCGGGTCATGGGATTACGGGTCATTTTTATTTCCTGTATTGTTCACGTTCCTGTATTTTCCAAAATTCCTAGTGAACACAACATACAGCTCGAAGAAGTGTTGGGAACACTCAGGAGGACAGCTGCGGGCACAGGGCTGGGGGTGGGGAGGGCGGCGGATGGTGGGGGCTCGTGGGTTACCAGCCTCGCTGCCCCAGAACTTACCTCCCGTTCCAGGCACACAACACACTCCGAGGTCTGCACCTCCAGCTCTGCGGGAGGAGCCGATGGCCTCACCACCTCAGGAGGCTCCTGGGGGGTGGTGGGGGTCTCAGGGACCCTGAGGACCTCTCCTTTGGGTGGTTTCAGCAGCTCTGTGGGGACCAGAGGGACAGCTGACCAGGGTCATCCCTTGATGAGCCCCACCTTTAAGGGCTCCCCTAGCCCTGCGTGCCCCCAAGCGGACAGTGAGATGGAGGGTGGGAGCGGGGGTACTCTGATCTCAGAATTGGGGAAGGGGGTGAACTTTCTTCAGCCTTGCCATCTTATAGGACTGTGGGCAGGCTAGCAAAACCTAGCAAAAAACCAAACCTGCTGCTGTTGAGTCAGTTATGACTCACAGCAACCCCATGTGTTGCAGAGAAGAACTGCACTCGCATAGGATTTTTAAGGGCTGTAATCTTTACAGAGGTAGATGATCAGGCCTTTCTTTCAAATCCATCTGCTGGGTGGATTTGAACTGCCAATCTTCTGATTAACAGTTGGGCACAAACCGTTTGCATCACCCATGAACCTTGGGCACAGCACTTATTAATTGGGTCTTTCACAGCGACCCTGTAAATAGGGCTCATCACTTTAGAGACAGGAAATCTGACTCAGAGAGGCAAGTCACTTGCTCAAGGCCACAGGGCCATGTGGTGGTGGAGCAGCAGGGCAAGAGCCCCTGACTAAGCCACCACGCCTGAGAGCCAGACAGGGCACATGCAGAGGGGAGGGGATGGGCTGCCCCACCTCAGTGGCTAACAGGAGCCAAAGGAGCAGGGAGGGAGGCCAGCTCAGCAGGAAAAGCCCCCAAAGCTGATTCCCCCTCCTCACCTCCCACCCCTCCCACCTCTGTCTGCAGAGTCCTGGCCCCATGTCCTGTGAGGGTACCCCAGCTGGGAAGGACATCAGAACCAGCCCTGACAAAATGCAGTCTCTGTTTTTTTATTATCATGCAATGTGTGGCACCCACATCCCTGACCTTTTCTTTATCCCAATCACTGTTCACTTTATTCATTTATTTTATGGTTTGAATTTTATGAGTATGTTTTTTTTTTTTATTATTCTTACAATTAAAAAAAAAAACCTAAAGATTTTTTAAAAGCTATTACAGCACTAAACCTCTAAGTGCTACTCCTCAACCATCATTGTAAAGGGGCTCTCCTATATTTAATACCATATATGTCTATTCTTGGGATGGAGCCCTGGTGCCACAGTGGTTAAGTGTTTGGCTGCTAACCAAAAGGCTGGCAGTTCAACTCCACCAGCCGCTCCTTGGAAACCCTATAGGGCAGTTCTACTCTGTCCCATAGGGTCCCTTTGAGTCAGAATCAACTTGATGGCAACAGTAGTTCAAAGATGACGGCACCCCACTCAAAGATGGTGGTGTTCCGGTCAAAGATGGCAGCACCACACTCAAAGATGGTGGCTGACCTTGCCGCTTTGAATGTGTCACTCTCCTACAGTCCTGCCAATAATTTAATCTCATGCATCAGGATCCTAAAAGGGCTCACCATGCCTCTTCTGAGTCTCCCATTCCAGGGCTTCTACCCGTAATTTTTCTTGTTCTGAGTACAGAAGGTCCTGTGGGTATGGGACTTTCCGCCAAATTGTAAAACTTTGGGTCTGTTCCTGTTTCACTTCATTGGCCATGATTGAACCAGTTTTAACTGGTTTGAAGCCCTGCTGTTTTCAGGTTGAGTCAATGTCCCTGGAGTAAAAATGGCTGAGCAGGAAAACTGGAGCCTGCAGATGTGGGTGCTACAGTTGGCCCAATGCCCAGCCGTCCAAGCTCCTGCCTCATCATAGCCCCCCAGGCCTTCACCTCTGGTCTAGTCTGGCAACTCCACCTCCAGCCTCTGCCCCTTCCCCTTTCCTTGGCTCTGGTCTGAAAATCTCCTTCCCTAACCGAACAGTGCATGCCTCCCCACTCCTTCCTCCTGCTCCATGCCCAGGTTCCTTTCCCTTGTCAAGGCCCCTCAGCCTCTTCTCAGGAAAGGCAGGAAAGCCCAGTGATTAAGAGCCTGGAAGTGGGAGCCAGAGCACCTGAGTCAAATCCTGCTCCCACCACTTGCCTGCTGTGTGTGGTTAGAGGAGGTGTTTTAACCTCTCTGTATGTTTCCTCAGCTCTCAAATGAGGATAATAAGAGTACCTCCTGGGGTTGAAACAAGTTACCTGAGATAGTACATGTAAAGTGTCCAGCAAATGCCTGGTGCCTGGATCACACTAGATACTCCGGAGACCTCTGACTCCCATGCCCTCCTGCTATGTCAACCACAGCACCTAACCTTCTTCTGAGCCTCCTGGATGGGGGCAGAGGGCCTTTATGACCTATTTTTTCCCCTTCACAACATATCACAAACATCTTTCCATGTCCAGACTACAGACGTGGCCTAGGCACAGTGCCAGGCATGTAGTGGGCACTGGAGACAGGCTGGTTTTCCCTCTATCCCAAGGTTCCCAAGCTCTGTAATGGGAGCCAGAAGGACCCTCCACTGCTGCATGGAGCGTTCCCCTTTTCCATTTTCATGGCCTGTTTTTCCCATTTGTAAAATGGGCTCATTAATCTCCACCCCTGTTCCTTTAGGACTGGCAGGGGCTAGAACTGGCCTTTAGGACTTGTCCTGAAATATAAGCAAGCGACTGCACCCAACCACAGACCACATGCAAGGCTGGGTATCTGCTTAAGAGTGGCTCTGTATGTCAGTACCTGGCTGGATCCTGGCTGCGTCAAGCAGCTTCTGGACTCTCCGTAGGATCTCGTGCTGTAGGCCAGCTTCTGAGATGCCCACCTGTGGTAGTCCAAGGAAGAGCAGGTCATGGCCTTGCCTTGGTGGGGGCCTGCTATGTAGCACAGGCCACCAGACATGAGTCCAGGTTCACAGGCCTCCCTTACTCCTAGCACCTTTGGCTGGCAACTCAGAAGCCTTCTGGGGCCCTGTGGGAGTCCAGGGTCAGCATGAGGCAGTGTAGCTATAGCTGTGACCTCCTTGGGCCTGGTTCAACAATCAGTGTGGCAGGGGAAGAAAATGAGGCCCAAAGGGAAAATGAACACTAGAAACAGCTACAGTTTAGAAAGTGTTTCCCTGTGCCAGGCTCTGCACTGACAGCTTTGCCTGCATGGTCTCATGTCACGTCACCCTCACGACAAGTGAGGATGCTCTATCACAGTTCACATTGTCATTAGGGAAAGAGAGACACCTCCCGAGGCCTTGCCACTGAGACACAGCTCCACTTACATCACACAGTCCCTCTGTCTCCAGAGCCTAAGCTCTTAACCGTAAGCCCTTGACATGGTCTCTGTAAAACCACGGGGTGGGCTGGGGCTGGACCAGATCATGTCCTGGCTCAAAAATTTGAAGCTCCAAACTATGTGGGTGGGCAGTCTGGGGTCAGTAGGGCCCATATCCTGGATTTTCCTAGCCAGTTGCTCTGTGGGGCATACGCAGGTAGTTGGGGGTAGTTGGGGTGGCTGTTCTGACGATCCTAAAGCATGAAGAGAAAGTCAACCCTTGGCCAGGTCAGGCTGGTGGTCTTACCTGCCCGCCCACCCTAACCTCCATCTGAGGGGCTGCTGCTTCTCACCTTGGCCAGGTCCCCGGGTCTCATTCGGCTCAGCATGTCCAGTGAGATACGGTGGTGGGCGAAGATGGGCAGGTAGTGCTCAGCCGACAGCTCTACCAGGAGGGCCACCAGCTGGCGCTCCATGCCTTCTTCCTGCAACACAGACCCACAAGAGAAGCCAAGTGAGTGGAAAGAAAAGAACTTCATTGTTTACAACAGGAAACAAAGGGTTTAAAAATGTGTAACAATTTATAAAATGCATTCCATTTCATGGAGCTTCTCCTACAAAACGACATGTGTAAGCACACAGAGGTCACTACTGCTCTATCTGTAAACTTGACAATGGCATTCAAGTTAAATATCCATGGAGGGGGGGCTGTTTAAATAAATGGGGGTCAGCCATATACTAAATACTGTGCAGCTGTCTGGAAACAGCAAGGTAGGTCTACACGTATGGGCCTGGAAAACTGTGTCTACTGGTAAAAGAGCAAGTTGTTAAAATAGTATGTATAGAATGATTCATTTTTAAAAAATAAAAAAATGTGAGAGAGAAGAGGGGTGTAGGGACCACCTCTCCTGTCCTCAGCTGGTGCTCCACAAGCAGCTGCTCTTGCCCACCACGCTGGTGTTCATGGCAGGCTGCATCCTATGAGCCTCACTGGTTCTGCTCTGTACAGCTGTCACTGACAGCTTGTCTCCCCTCACCAGAGTGAAAACTCCCTTTCTCATTTCTGTCCCTGCCAGGGCCTAGCATAGAACCTGGCACACTAGAGCCACCAAGCAACATGAGCTGAATTAAATTAAACCAGAAAGATAAACAGGCAGGCATTGCTGGGAGCACCAGGGCCCTCTGACGTGGAGGCCCTACTGACCCCGGCAAGGGAAGGTACCATCCTACTGACACCCTGCCAAGAAAGGGATCACCCTACTCATCCCCTGTCGGGGAAGGTGCCACCCTACTGACCCTCTGCTGCTGAGGAAGGTACCACCCTACTGACCCCCCACTGGCACAGGCATCACCATCCTCACCAGCAGCTTCAAGGACAAGGGTTTCTGGTTCAAAAGCCGTTGATACTGAATCAGCCAGTAATTTTCCTGCTTGGTTTCGCTTTTGGCTTCTAATTCCGTCTGGCAAGAGAGAAGTAGGTGATGTTGGTTACAAGTCAGGAGGTAAAAACAATAATGAAGATGTGAACTGCCCTCCTTGGAGGGTTTGGATAGCCCTCAGTACTTCATACAGAACTTTCCTAGCCATTTACTGTCTCACCATTTACTCTCCTGACATGAGAATGGCAGGAAGCTTCCCTATCCCCATTTTACTGCTGAGAAGGATCTTCAGAGAAGGTAATTGATGTGTCCAAACCCACACACCTGGCCAGGAGGGCTGAACCTGTGCTTCTCTGACCCCTGGCACCGCTCTGTGCCTGGCACTCTGTGCGCCACTACCTTTGGGAGGGAGGCCTCCTTGCCTGCTTGTGGGAGAGCAAAGCACCACACACCTGTCTCTTTCAAAGGTTTGGGCTGCTCTAGCCCATAAAGCTCAGGAAGGCAGACAGATAGATTCTAAAGACACCTTCAGCTTCTGGCATGGGCTCCACTGGCCTCACAAAGAGAGAGGACTAGAAAAATGGTGTTGAAAAGGATTTATTCACTCATTCATTCACTCACTCAACAAATACTTGTCAAGCGTGCTGCTCTGGGCCAGGCGCCATTCCAGGTGCTGGGGATAAAGTAGTGAACAAATGACACTAATAGTATCAGCAGCTAACATTTTCCAAGTGCTCTATGCCAGATCCTGTGCTGTGCAATTAAATATGCCGTTTTACTTCATTCTCATGACTCTATGAAGTAGATTCTACTTTACAGGGAGGAAACTGAGGCTCAGGGTGATTAGTAACTTGCCCCAAGAAAAAAAGCTGGCCAGCGCTGGGTCAGGATTCAGACCCAGGCCTGTCTTGCTCTGGAGCCAGTGGTCTGAACCCATTCCAGGCCTGTAGTCGCACCCTGATGGGGGGATGTGATGAGGGGACAGGATTTCAACACGGCACTTTCCTCTTCCCCTTTGAGGCCTGGCTGCCCTTTGGTGGTCCCTCCTGGACCTTTCCAAGCTGATCCCCTCTTCCTGCCTTGGCCCCAGCTATGGACTCCTCTCTCCTCTGGCGCCTATGCCCCTGACTGGTAATGTGCTGCTGAGGTAGGGCTTCCTCCCCAAGAGGCTGCGTGAGGGTGGGAGGACAAGGCATGTGGCTGTCACTGTGCAGTTTTAGGGCACCATTCACGCATTACTACGACTTGGGGGGAGACGGCAGCTTTTTCTAGTTGGCACAAACACACCATTTGGAAGTGTGCTGGGTCCTGGAAGACGCTGGGTCTCACTCTGCTTCATACCCTGCACAGGGGCTGGCCCAGGATGGAGCCCAGAGAACATCTGTTGCATAAATGATGACATGGAGCAACTCAGTCTTTCCAGCCCCAGCTGGTGGGCCAACCCCACCCTCATCTCTCAGCTGCACTCTGGGTCTGGAAGCAGGTAGAAGAGAGGAAACTATCCCAACCTGCCACCCCTAAGGGGCTCTGCCACTGGACGATGCCCCAGAGTCAGCTCCATCCAGGTACAGGAGACAGTCTGGCAATTCTCATCAAAAACTTACCAGACATAGAGGATTCCCAGAGACTGTTGCCCTATGATACTCCATAAACCTTGACCTTGCTGGCTCACCTCCCTGCGACTATCCCCTGAGGGTACGTTTTAGCCAAGTAACAGATTTTCTCATAGAATAAAGAATATTACCAGTGAGTACTGCACACCTTTAAAAAGTCTATTATTTTACTGCACACCTTTAAAAAGTCTATATGAGACCAAGTGGTCAACTCTAAAGCAAAGATGAAAGGGTAAGGGGGGCAGGGAATCCAGGTTAGGTACTGCAAGTGAAACATCTAGAAGGGAATTAATGAGAACGTTATAACATTGTAAAAAATGCAACCAATGTCTCTGAACAATAGATACAGCAATTATTAAATAGAAACCTAACTTGCCTTGTAAATTTTCACTGAAAACACAATAAAATATTATTAAAAAAACCAAAACAAAACTTATCAAACAGATTGCCCTTAGATAAGCCTGTTCTCTTCTAGGAATCTGTTCTGAGTAAATACTCAGGGCTGTTGACAAATACTTAGCTACAAAGATGGTCAGACATCACTGCTTATAAAAGCAAAAACAAAAACAGAAGAAATCTAGATGCTCATTCATAGAATGGTGGCTGATCCAAACGCAGCCATGAAAAAGAATGCTGTAGAGGAATATTTTAATGACATGAAATGAGGTTTAAAGTATATTAAATCAAGACAAGTTAGTTTTAAAGGAGCACGTACCATTGTATGTTTAAAATGCACACACACACACAGCTATAAACGTGCATCACACTTTCTGGAAGCTACATCAAAAAATATTAGCAGTAGACAAACTCTCAGAAGTTAGAGTCTTTTCCTTTGAGATTTTCCATCTTTTCTCTGATGAACAGGTATTACTTGAATCACAAAAATGTTTCTGAAAACAGCAGGTGTGTTTAGGGAAAGCAAACCCATGCGTGATGCTGAACACAGAAGGCAAACACTACCATGATCTCCCGGAGTTCTTCCTCTCGTTGCTTCTTTTCTTTGAGCAGTTGCTGGAGCAGGGAGCTGAGGGCCCAGCGCTGCTCTGAGATCATCTCCTGCAACACAGACCACACCCAGCTGTGAGCTCACGGCACCCCTGGGCCTAGGAGTCCCCACTATGTGGTGTCAGAACCAAGAAGGGCATGGCCTGGGTTCCTATTCATTGAGTGCTGGCCACTGCCTCCAGCCTCCAGCCGTGGCCCACAGTAGCCTAGGCTGAGAGCTGGAGGCCAAAGCCAAGGGGCCCCTCTGCCCTGGCACCCCCTTCCCACCTTCTCCCAAGCCTGCATCTTCCTTCCCCAGGGGCTAAGGCCAGACATGGGATCCTAATGAATGATGACAGTGGAGTGGTAAGAAACATCAAACAAAAGAAATGACAAGGCACAGGCACTGACCTTGGCCTCACTGACCACACCGCATGGGGCAGAAGCAAATGGCAGGCTGGGTCGGCGTGTACCCCGACATAAATTAGGATGGCTTTCTATGCAAATGAGGCACATGCAAGCCAGCGCTGAGCCCTCTGTAGCCTCCTTTGTGGCTATGGTCCATGTATCTCTTGCTCTTGAACAGGGACCCTGGGAACCCCGTGGAGGCCACAAAAATGGGAGGCCTGCAGGCTCTAACGGGCAGGAGACAAGGTCACCCACCCCATATAGAGGCTGAATTGTTCTGAGAGTCAACCCAACCCCCTCCTGTCTGAAGACCTCTGAAGAACATTTCAAGGCCCACAAATGGCTTTCCCATTTGCTAGTTCACCCCTCTCTGACAGCCCTATCAGATAGGCTGGGCCTGGATAGTTATTTCCATTTTATGGAGTGGGGAATGGAGGCCCAGAGAAGGAAAATGACTTGCCCAAGGTTACATAGCACATCGTGGCAGACCTGAGGCCAGGATTCCAGATTCCAGCACATTCCCACTGCATTGAGAAGCCCATGAGACAACTTAAGACATCTCCACTCAGAACAGACACAGGGACAGAGACAGACAGAAGGCTCTGCTTGAAAGCCTGGCATGGAGCACAAGTCCTCACACACCATCTGACCCCCTTCGTTTTACACTTGGGCAGACTGAGGTCCAGAGAAGGGAAAAGACCGCCCCTTCTCCCTCACCAACCAAGGTCACACAGCAAGGCTGTGCTGGGACAAAACCGGGTCCCAGACGCTCAGTCCAGAACACACCTGCTGCTGCTCCCTGCTGCTTTCATGTCCCTGAGCAGGACACTAGCCTGCAGCTCACAAAGAAGGTGCTTGTAGTGAGGGACACAGTAACAGCTGGGCCCTCTCTCCAGACATCCTTGGGATACCAGGAAAGCTCCTTCCCCAGAGGATGTCAGCCTAGTGAGTGCAACCAGCGCCCAGAAGCATGGTTTAAAGAGACAGGGTTCAGCAGCGACCCCACTCCAAAACAAAGAAGATGCGGAGATGGAGATGTTGGCCTGGGTGAGCCTTGGCAATGAAACCCTCCTTCCTCTGACCCTCCTGCCTAGCAACAGGCTGACCCAACCCCTAACCTTGACCTGTGCTGGCCTCAGTCCCCAGGTTTGGTCCCATCAGCCTCTGCGGCTAGGGAGCTCCTCCAGTGTCACAGCTACAGAGACCTGCCTTTGCTCTGCTCAAGAAGCTGACCAAGCAGCTGCTGAGAGGCGGGGAGGGTGTTGGGGCGGGGGGCTTCATCAAGTGAAGGGGGAGGGAGGGACAGGGCATGCCAGGGAGCCCTACATACCTGTAGTGCCTCTGTGTCCAGGGATTTCCTCTTTAACTCCAGCTGTGTCAGCTGCAATAACTCAGTTTCTATTAACTTAATCTAAACAGAAGATGAGACAGGGGATTTTTTTATTCACATCAACCACGGTTCAATTAGTGCTGCTGCTGCTCTGACGGCCAAGTGGGTCTGAAGAAACCTTTCTGAGGGAGGCTCTGCAATGCTGGGAAGCTGCACATCTCAAGAACCTCACAGATAGGGTTTCAACAAAGAATTAGTTACTTCATAGCTCTGCAGGCCTTGGGGGCATGGACCAGGCCTATCCTGTTCACACTGCAGATCAAGAGTCAAGCATGGGTCCTGTCGCAGAGTGAGTGTGTGGAATGAATCAGGGGCTCTCTAAGATTCAGGCAACAGAGTAAAGAGCCGATATGTAATTATCATGAGCCTCTTACTGGTCAAAACCTCTCGCCTCCTCTAAACAGCTGTCAAAGGAACGAGTTGGCAGTGACAAAAGTGACTGAATAATAACAATAATAGCAGCTTATATTTATTGAGCACCTACTGTGTGCTAAGTCCTGTGCTATGTACTTTATATGCATCCCCTCAACTTTTCTTCTGACTGTTCGGAGGTGTTATTGCCTCCATTTTACAGACAAAGAAACTGAGGCTCAGAGTAAATAGCTTGCCAGCGCACACAGAACTGGTGAACGAGTGAGCCCTTTCCCTGGGATCTTCCTGCTCAGGGTCTGAAGGGAACGGCTGGCCTGGTGGGTCACAAACAGCCACAGTAAGAATGCCTGGGGCTGCCGCACACCCTCAGGGTGTGGCTGGGGCTTTCGGCCCTGGTGGTCAGGCCCCACAGCCACTGACTTCCTGTCCCTATGACTCCTGTCCTTAGATCCCTATGACCCCACCAACCCCTGGTCAGAGGAATGAGCTTCATGTCCGGCAATGGGGGATTGAAATTAAACAAGGAAATAAAAAAGGTAAGTTGGTTTGGTTGAAAAAGAACAGAAAGAAAAAGAAAGCATGCGAAAACGTGAAATTCAAAGTGTGCTGAATATGATGTGATGAGCGTTCCCATAGCCTGAGAGCCCATGACATCTCCAGCCCCATGCCTGCCGGGGCTGTCCTCTCGGGACTGTGTCTGAGCTGAGCCCACCTCACTCCCACGAGCACCCAGGGAGACAGGCACCCCGCTCCACTGGACAGAGGCAGACACCAAGGCCAGAGTTGGTGGAGCTTGCCCAAGGCCACCGGCAGGCCAGCAGCAGATCCTGGACGAGAGTGTGGCTCCTCGTCCTCATCCCAGGCGGGGTCGCTCCTCAGCAGACTTTAGGGCCTTGTGGCACCTCCCTGCCTCCTCAGGTGGGAGATCCAATCTGTCCCCGAGATCCCTCGAGCCCGTCCCTCAGCCTCAGCTGATGGGGACATGGGGTCTGAGTCCGCTGCTTTCCACCAGTGAGGTAGTCCTGCCTGGGATGTGGTCTGTGCAGAGGCTGCCCAAGCAGTGGAGGCCGAGCGTTAGCACTGCCCTCAGCCCTGGGCATCGTGGGAAACAGCAAGAATAGGTGCATTTGCCCTGGGATAAGGCCACTGAAGGTGCTGCCTCAAGACACCCTCCCCTGTACAGCCATCTGACACAGGTCTGCAGCTGTCCCCATTTTAGAGACGAGGAAAGTGAGGTTTCAAGAGGTGAGGTCTCTTGCTGAACTAGCAAGTGAGAGTCAGGAGTTAAACCTTAACTGCCCTTAACTACTGTACCATTGAGCTACATCTGCATTTCTCTGAAAGCTGACAGGACAGGTCTCCCAGGCAAGTGTCTGTGGCTCCCAGCACTCACCTGGTTCCTGATCTGCCTATGCATCAGGTCTTTTTTCACCTGGAGAGCCTCAAACGCAGCCTTCTGCATTTCGCTCTGCAACAGAGATCACAGGCTGGTTGGCAGAGGCCACTGCGGCCCAGTGGGCCCCCATCCAAGAGGAAAAATACAATCTGCGTAAAAAGGACCTCATGAATGACTTTTCTGCTCCTTACAGAAAGAGAAGTCACTTTTTAGCTATTTGTTTAAAATTTTAAAACTAATACTTATTAAGAATTTAGTCAGTGTTCTTCACACATCGCCCACTGTACCTCTACAACGACCATGACACAGGCTTTTAGTACCCTGTTTTGCAGATGAGGAAAGGGAGGTTCAGGAAAGCCACGACTGGCCCGAGGGCTCCAACCAGGTCTATGCAGCTTCAGAGGCTCACTTTGAACCACAGGTTAGACAACCTCTTTGAGAAACAGAGAGTTCTCCTCAGACAACTCCAACAAATACTAAGTTCAACTAGTTTGGAAGAAGAAAGAGATTGGAGTCAGGGAGGAAGCTGGGAGGGAAAGGCAGGCAGAGTAGTGGTGTGATGAGATACATGCAAGGGCAGCTGGGATGAGAGAAAGGCAAAGAGAACAGAAGGAGACCCTGGCAGGGGCTGTGGGAAAAAAGCTGGAACAGGACAATATGGACAAAGGTGGGAGGAAATAATGGGGAGCCCTTCATTGTTAGTAGCATCCACTAAGCACCTATGGTGGGCCAGCCAAGGTGGCAGAGAAGTAGAGAAGCAGTCAGTGGGTTTGGAAGTGAGTAGAAGTCAAAGGTCCCACTGTGCTGTCCTGTGGGCTCAGCCTCAGTGGTGTGACCACCAGCCTGTCTACTGAGGTCCTTACAATAGAAGCCTCTCTTCCACAGGATGGTGAGTGAGTGCCTACAAGCAAGAGGTGGGGCTCTTATGACTAGATTTCAGCAATCAGAAACCATCACCCAAAGGCCTCTCACTGTCCCTCATCCTTGACGGTGTGAACTCTTTTAATGTCACTAAGCCTGCTGGATCTTACACGCTATCTAGGGCACAGCTCCGTGGAGAGTGCCAATGCTGTGCCTGGGCTCCTATGCTTCCCTCCTGTGCCCCCACCTCAGGCCCTGGGCAAGGGCTCACCTCCTGCAGGATCTGGCTGATGGCTTTATTCTGATCCATCTGCTGCCATGATAGAATCTGCTGGAACCGCTCATCCATTTCAGCCATGCTGCCAGAAAGACAGCATAGTCATTCACTCTGTGAACATCTCCTGAGCACCTACTATGTGCCAGGCCCCATGATAAACCATTTACTCATTCAATACTTATGGAGTGTCTGCTGAGGGCCATGCCCTGGACTGGGTGCAGACATGGAGTATGTCCAAACTCCATGGCCCTGGAGAAGGAGATAAGAGTCTGTGTGTCTAGCGAGCTTGGCGAGAGAATCTCACTGGAATTCCCTCTACAGTGCCCCCTGAGGTAGATGCCCAGGCTCTGCACACCCAACTCTGTGGATGGTCACGACCTCCCAGGTGAGCCACTTGGGCTATGAGAAAGCTGCCCTTCCTGGTCACTAACATATGTACCCCCAGCCTGGCTGTGGTGGATCTGCCTCTCAGCCCCCTCAGAACAAGTCTGGTGGTTTTAGCACAAGAATCCAAACCTGCAGTCTCATATACGTCCACACTTTGGTACAGTCTTGGGTCTGAGTCTGTTTGCTTCGTAATAACAGCTGCCATTTATTGGGACCCTGATGTGCCAAACATTATGCTCACTAACGCTCGTTAACTCCTCCAGCAACCCCATGAGGCAGGCACTATGATTTATTCCCATTTTTCCAATAAGAAAATTAAGGCCCAGGGAGGGAAAGTAACTTTCCCAAGACTTCAGAGTTAGTAAGTACAATTGGGGCCTGGATCCAGGTCTGCCTGACCCCAGGGCCTAAGCTCCTGAGCACAATGTCACACCACCAGGAAGGAGGGAGAAATCCCCATATGGCAGGGACACCAGGAGGGTGCAGTTGTGCAGAGCCACCTGGACGGGAGGAGCGTGGGGGTGCCAGAACTGCTCGCCGCTCTCTGTCTGGGGTTCCTGGGCATCGGTCAATAAGCTTTTCTCGGCTGGCTCTGCCAGGAGCTTCTGGCTCCATCAACAGATAAACTCACAGTGCTGCAGTGAACTGGGGGAGCCAGATCCCAGAGCAGCCATTAGCATGGACGCAACCATCTCATCCATCCCCTGGAGGGTATCCCACTCCCAAATTGTACAGAGCCTGACAAGGGCACCACGGCCAGGGCCACAGGCTATACTCTGCCTGGGTTCAAATCCTGGCTCTGCCACCAACTACCTGTATTTCCTTGCGTGTGTTATACACTCTCTCTGAACCTCACAGTTGCAATTGTAAAATAGGGCTATTAACAATACAGTCCCTCGTAGAATCAATAAGCAAATGCAATAAGTCCCTCGGCCTAGTGCCTGGCATGCAGGAAATACACAAGAAATGGTAGTGATTATTATGACTTTATTGCAGCCCAACACAGAATCATGGGGTTCAGCTAGAAAAGTCATAGAGACCAGTCATGCTTGCCCCTCATAGCACAGCCGCACCTATGCAGCACAGGACAGGGGATTCTAGTGCCCTGGCTCTCACCTCCAGCCAGCAACTCCAAGTGGCCCTGCCGGAAGCCTTACCTTACCTGGAACAGGCCTGCTGGACCAAGTTCTGCCTCTGAGACTCGTAGGCCATCTGGATGAGTCGGTTCTTGCAGCTCTCAGTCAGCATCTGCTGCATGGCGGCTGCGGAGACACCAGGGCAGGCTGAGAAACGGACCCGCTCCTGGCTAGGCTAGGATGCAGCCGGAATTTTCTCTGGAGCTGAGGAACCGGCCTTATAGGGTTCACCTGGTTATGCACCTGAGTGTCACCCTTTAAAAAACAACTCTTTTTTTTTTTTTAACTCTAAAAGTAACATAAGTTGAAATGCTGACTAACTGTAAAACACTGAATAGCACATACATAAAATCACCCACATTCCTGTCACCCAGAGATGAGCCATATTATACACTGATGTACATTCTTCCAGTCATTTCTCTATGCATATTTATGGATTTCAAAAAACCTTTAAATGATATCACACTAAAACTACAGCTTCTCACTTTTCACAAATATTTCTCCCATCGACAAATATCCTTTTGTGATGGGATGTTCAGGGCTGCAGAGTGCTACGAGGCATGGGTAACCAGAGTTTATTTGGACTCTTTTTTGTAACTATTAAGTGATACTTCAATAAATATCCTTGCTCAAACATCTCCGTGCACATCCAATTATTTGATTATTTCCTAAGAATAGGTCTTAAAAGCTGATCGTTTAGGGCTGTGGGTAATTTGGGTTACCCTTTCTGCTCTGCAGAAAGATCCAGCCAATTCATGGTCCCTGTGGCAGCACATAGGACAGCCCGATTCCTTATGCCCTCAACAACTCTGGGTGCTACCTTTTCCTGCCTTTTTGTTATTTTCATTGACATTTTAAAATTATAAAAATAATACATGTTCGTTTTTAAAAAGCTAAGGGAAGTTAGAAAAGGTGAACAAAAACGTCCCCCAACACCGATTCCATTCCTAAGCAGGAACTGCAGTTAATCTAATATCCTTCTGGAGATTTTTCTATAAATATGAACACAATTTTCTTTTTACAAATGGTAGACCATAGTGACCTTTAAAAGAGGGATATTAATGACATGATGCCTCATCAGGTGGTGAGGATAAGATGGCACACGGTGAGTACTTGGCACAGTGCCTGGCTCTCAGAAAGCCTTGACTAAGGGCGCGCAGAACAGCCCCCTCTACTACAGAGACTTTGAAGAATGTACAATCCAAGTGGAGCCATTCCTTATCTTTCTACCTTCCCCCAGCCTCTCTTCTCCTTGGCCTTCCTTGGCACATGGTCTGCATCAGTTGGGGGAGACCTCCCCTCATTAGTGTGGACAATGTGGAAACACAGGGCCACTCCTGGGGAAGCATGGGAAGGAGAAGACTGGCCAGGAACACAAAGAGGGGCCAACCCCAGCTCTTGGTACTGAATCTGTTACAGCCATGCTTTGGGAAATGCTGAGTCTGTGCCAGGAGTATCTCATCTGATCCTCATACTGACTCTCTGAGTTAGCTACTTATTGCTTTCTCTTTTTTAGATAAGGAAACAGGCTCAGCAAAGTTAGGAACCAGTAATCCCCTGAGGCCATACAGATGGTGTCAGAGCTGAGATTCTGAATGCAGCCTGACCCCAGAGCCCATGTTTCATGACTGGACTTTACCGCCCCTCTCAAGGGTAACACTTGCTGCCTTCTGTATGCGACCGATCTGGAGATGGCTATCTACCCCTGTCCACCCAGACAGCCAAGCACTGGCCCCAGGGACATCCTCCACCCTTCCCTGTCCCAGGACTCACAGGCAATCTCACGTCGCCGCAGGTTCTCTGTCTCCTCCTGGGTTATGGACATCAACTGTTCCATTCTTATTCTACAAAACATTCGCCCATTCATTCAGCAATTGTAACATTTTCAACAGGGAATCCAGTCAGATGAATGCCACCTCTGCCAGGAAGTCCTCTCTGATGTGCCACCTAGCATGCTCTCTGAATGCCTGCTGCATCATGCACCTCCCTTGGGGCACTGCTAAACTTCAGCTTTATAGTTAAGAGTTTCTTGAACGAAAACAAAAATGAGCAAAGGAAGCAAACACCCAATTCACTAATGCTTAAATATGCGTGATCAGTGAACATACTGAAAGATGCTGAACCTCACTAATAACTAAAGAAAGTAAAATCTTCTTGTCTTCTATCAGATGGGTTGAGATTAAGACTGGTGATAGTGATGATGGTAGAGAAATGGGTGCTTTCATATACTGGTGAGAGGAGGGCAAATCGGCACAATGGTTTTTGGAAGGCAGTTTGGCAGTGCTCCATCAAAATATAAAATATGCAAGCCCTCTGAATGTTTCCTTCAAAAATATTCATGTAAGTACATAAGGGTATATTTAGAGGATGTTCACTATAATATTGCTTGTAATTGAGAAAAACCGAAAACAACTTAAATACCCATGAACGCAGGGATAACTAAATTATGATAAAATCGTATTGTGAAATATTCTACAACTATTACAAGTAATGAGGTGTTTGGCATGGAAATACATCCATGATACAGTAAGTGAAGATAAAAACGGTGATTTTAAGTGTGTAAGTATGTAAGGCAGTCCCCGACTTATGAAGCGATATATTCAAATTATGACAAACTGTACTTACAACTGTCCATTTTTTTTTACATTTTATCGTAGTAACGTACTAAATACAGTGTTGCCGTGCGTAATCTGCCGATGTTCTCATTCTCATGCCAACCCCCAAAGACAAATACAGACCAGATTTATAAAGATACTGATGATAAAAACTGAACCTGTTGCTGTGGAGTTGATTCTGACTCATAGAGACCCTACAGACAGAGTAGAACTGTCCCACTGGGTTTCCAGGGAGCGGCCGGTCGATCATAACTGCCGACCTTTTAGTTAGCAGCCAAGCTCTTAACCACTGTGCCACCAGGGCTCTGAGGATAATGAAAGGCGATAATAACGAAAACGTAAACAAAAATGAGGTATCCAACTTACGTCAGAGCTGACTAACGATCAAGTCATCGGCACAGAACCCTGTCGTAAGTTGGGAACTGCCTGTATATGCATGATGTGTGTGTGTGCATTTTTTCCACGCCAAACTGGTAACAGTGGCTTGGAGGGGACATCACCCTTTAACGCTTCTGCAGGGCCTGACTTAGCTGGAAGAAGCACGTATTGTTTCTGTACTTCTGCCTCCTGTGCTAGACCACAGGCTGCTCAAGGGAAGCTATGTCGAGCATGTCGCCGTACCCTGGCGCCCAGCCCAAGCCGAGCACAGAGAGGGCGTGGGGCCTGTCTGTGCTGAATGAGTGGCATCACCTGACACGACTCAGCTTGGCCTTGACCACCCCTGGGTACCGCAGCACCACAGCTGAAGTGGGCAGGCTGATAGGGTTACCTTCTAACCCAGTGGGAGCACGCTGCCCAGCATCCAGGGGCCCAGAAGGGAGGGGCAAGCAGACCCCCACAAGGACACTGGGAAAGCCCATGCTGCTATTCTGGGATTCCAGAGAACACAGGAGAGGGACTCATATTCAATTTGTCTGGTGCGGTGGGGGGTGGTGGGGCGGGGCAGATTTCACCCCTCCCACCTAACATTTTTTCTAATTACAAAGGTAGCATGCCCTAATGCAAGAAACTTGGAAAACACAGAAAAACACAAAAGAAAAAAAGAAAGATCATCACCTATAATTCCCACTTCTCAAAAATGTTTAGCGTTAACATTTGGGGTGGGTCCCTTTGCTTTCTGTGCAGACACAGACAGTCTTTAAAAACCCATACATATACTGGATGTGGGGCTTTAAGCCTGGTCCCCCATTCTCCCACTTAGCAATGTTTTATATTTTCCCTGACAAGGAATGTTCTTCCACAAGGTTATTTAATGACTGCACATTATTCCTTTGTTCATAATTTATGTACCCAATTTTTTATACTGAAAATATAGCTGGACATTATACATGATTCTTGTTCATGTCTCCGAACTTATCCTTAGGAGTATATGTGTGTTTTAAAGAACTTGAAGACAACAATTCTTTTTAATCCAACACTCCCTAAGGAGGTGAATCTCCTCACAGCTTCGGGGGAAGCTCAGGACATTCTTCTCCAAAGCTGCTCGCCTCCCTGGAAGGAAGAGAGGGCTGGGAAAGAACACCAGAGGAGAACACATACCTCTCATTTTCCAGCGACTTCAAAATCTCGGAACTTTTCTTCTGCCTGTGGAGAAATCCATAAAAGGCCCCAGCAGTCACCATCAGGCCTGTTTCCAACATAACTGCTCTCCTCTCACTGCACAGCTCTACGGGGAGGGTTAGTAACTGAGCTGGGTGCGATCTCAGCCCCAGCACTCAGGAGCTCTGTGTTTTCATGCCAGATAGGCAAGTAATCACGCCTAGCCCCAGTGTCCTCACCTGTGAAATGAGAATAATAAAAAACAATTTCATGCAGCATTTGTATGAGAAAATATACAAAAAGTGCTTGGCCCATAACAAGGACTCAATAAAGGGCAGCTCTACTGGAGTCCCTTGGTGATGAGAACAGGATGCTCACAGCAGGTCTGACAGACTCAAGAAGGCACTTTGTAAATGCTGGACGATGGAAGACTAAGTGACTGGGGACAGAAAAAAGGAAGCTTGGAAGAAACAGGGATGTGGCTGAAGCCTGTTCCTGAAATCTCCCTGCAATGAGTCTCCTAACTAGGCCTTCTCAGGCTTCTTGAGATCTCTGTCTTGATCTCTGGCCTTTCTTCCAAGCCTCATAAGGACCTGCTCTTAGCAGCTCCTATCTTGGAAAGGATTTGTTAAGACAATTCTCACTACAGGGTGAACGGCTGACTTCAGTGCAATAGGTTACTTGGAACCCAGAATATTAGAACAGGACACGATCTCAACTATCTTGCTAAGCCCACTCATTTTACAGATGGGAAACTCAGGGCCCAGAGGTGGGAACACTTGCCTGAAGCCATAAATCCAATCAGTAGAAACCCTATCACATGACAAGAAACCAGGTCTTGTAATGCCCAGGGCAGATTCTTTTCTCTTTAAGTTGGTGCAAATTGAAGCACCAAGATTGGGTCCTAACGATGGAAACCTTGGGCAGGAGGGAGAAACGGACCTCTATCCTAGCCCCTCAAAGGGTACATGGGGGAAGGACTCTGGATCTGGGGGCCACCAGCTCACCTCTGATTCTCCTCCAGGAGTTTCTGGATCCGCTGAGAGATGTCCTGCTCTGTCTGCTTCAGCTGCTTGTGTAGCCGCTGCCGCTCGGCGTCGAGGTAGCGCTGGTGCTCACTTAGGCCCTGCTCCAGCCGGGACTGCTCCTGCGGCAAGAGAGGCAGAGGTCCTGAGTTGGCAGGGACTCCCTCGATGACACAGACCAGTGAAGGGCAGGGGATGGGAGGAAGAGGACAGGAGTAGGAGACTGGCTTCGGGATCTGCCTCGCCAGTCCTTCTTGTGTGACTGTGGGCCAGCTCTTCCCTCCCTAGGCCTCAGAGCCTCCACCTACACAGTAAGGAGGCTGCACTAGGTGACCGGTAAAGGCCTTCCTGGTTCCTGGAGGATAGAAGGAAGAGAGCTTGATTCCCCTGCCTTCCTACATCAGAGAGACCCTGGCCTGAGTCAGAGACCACTGGTAGGGGGATGCAGACAGGCTGCTCACAAACCTCCCTGACGGTCTGAAGGATCTCGTCCTTCTGACTGCTGCTCTGCTGAAGGAGCTGGGCATGCTCTCGCTGTCCAAGTTCCAGGCGCCGTTCAAACTCAAGTTTCTCCAGCATCTTCTGTTCCTGTGAGAATGTAGCTTCTGGGTGACTGTTGGCCCAGGCCAGAGACCAAGCAAGGCTCTGAGGTGTTAGCATAGGGAGCAGGGTGAATCCACCCTCAACTCTGCATAGCGCAGGCTGCAGGTCTCAATGCTGAGCAACTACCCACTCCCCGGGCCCCGACTCCCTCCACCAGGCCCACTGTAATAAAATGGGCTGTTCACTGGCAGAGGCTAGTGGTTCAGAGCCTAGGATTGGGCTCAACCTCTCTGAGCCTCAGTCTTTTCATCCGTCAAATGGACGCACTTTACCGCCCACCTGAGGTTATATGAGGTCTTGGCAAGGTGGATGTATGTTAAGAGGAAAGTATTACATTAACCTCCAGTTTAATGGCAGGAAGAAGTTATTTCCTCAGATCTTTTATAAAAGTTGAGATCTTTAATGAGAAGAAAAGTGACAGAGGAGAAAAAGCATTTTCTTACCTTCCTCTTCTCATAGTCTGAGAACCTATTCTGGGGAGAAAAAGACTGTGGTCAAGAGAAGGCAGGTGGCAGTGGTTCTCTCCAGGGCAGCCTGATATGGTACAGACCCCCAGGTACACCACAGCCCCACGGCATCACAGTGGTGGTGTGGGTGGGGTGAGAGGAATGAACATTTTGATAAAGGGTCCCAAGGGGTCCCAGTGGGCACCCAGGGTTCCAGAGAACCACCGAGCTGCTACCATGTGCTTGGCATCATAGGATGGAGATTTTCAAGACAGTTCCAGGGATGTGGCACTGAGGAGGTGCAGTGCTTCTTACAGAAGACCAAGAAACAAGGACATCTGATTCCCTCATATGTCTACATTAACACACCGCCAGTAGCTGGTTCTACCTACCAAAACACTCTCACAAACACACAAAGATTATTTGTACCAGTTGCTGTGTAACAGTTCAAAAGAGTGAAAACAGGGAAAGAACTGGATAAGTGAAATGTCCATCAACAGGTGACTATTTCAGTAAGCCATGGTGCTGCCATACAAAGCGCTATTATACAGCTGCAAAACAATCAAGTGAATGCGTATGAAGGTCGTGAAAGACGTCCACCACCTCCCATCCTGTGTGTAGCATGATTCCATTTTCGTAAAAACCACTTCGACAACAAAAATCCACTCTCAGCATATGTATATGGTGTTGTTAGGTTTGTCAAGTTGGTTCCAACTCATAGCGACCCTATAGGGCAGAGTAGAACTGACTCATAGGGTTTCCAAGGAGCAAGTGGTGGATTTGAACTCCCAACCTTCTGGTTAGCAGCCAAGCTCTTAACCGCTGCGGCACCAGAGCTCCATATATATGTAGGTACTGAGAAAAAAGTTGGGAAGGACATTCATTAGTTAGTGATGATGATGTCCCGGAGATGGGATTGCGGGGCAGAAGGTTGACATTCACTTACTTTACAGGTTTCTGCATTGTTTAAATTTATAACAAGGACTATGCATTACTTTTATAATTAAAGACACACACGTTTTTAATGGCCTTATGTTCTGAGACCAGGATCAGGCTCTGCCTGGGTTGTAAAAGCAGCATTCTACAAGGAAACAGAATTTTTCCTATGCTGATTTAAAAAAAAAATAATATATATAATTTTTAAAATTAATCTTTAATTATACAGGTAATATCTTAATATGTTCTCCTTGTAAAAAATTATACAAAGTACCTATGACTACACCTGGCCTAATCCTGGTTCCCCTCCCTACCCACATCCCACATCAAATGAACCACTATTATCAGACTCAAGCCCATACATCCCCATACACATAACTTGTGACTTTGGAAAAAAAAAAATGTATTCTATACTATACATGTGTATGTATAGTTGCATACACGTATGCATACATACATACATATACCCAAAGTATTTTTTTAAATCAAGGTATAATTTCCATACTGTGAAGTTCACCCTTTTTACTGCACAGTTGTACGAGTTTTGACAAATGCATACAATCATACAACTACCACCATGCTCCAGACATAGGACAACTCTATCACCCCCAAAAATTCCTTTGTGCCCCTTTGTCATCCAACCCTCTCTCCACCCCCAGCCCCTGGCAACTACTGAGGTTTTCTTACACATTCAAGTTTTCTTTTTAAACATAATAATTGAAATACACTATATCCTTTGCCCTGAAGCTTGCCCTTTTCACTTATCCATATGTCCTGGTGTCTTGAGTCTGTAGAGATCTATCTCATGGTATGGATAGGACGCAGCTGGTTCAGCCCCTTCCTACTGAAAGATATTTAAGGGGCTTCCAATACTGCACTGTTACGAATAAGGCTGCAATGAACCTCCTTTGTACAAGTGTTTCTTTGGGGTATAGACTGAGAAGTGGAACTTTTGGGTCATGGGAATTTGTGTCCATCGTAGAACACAGATTATCAAATTATCCACCAAAGTGGTGATACCAATTTCCATTCCCAAGGGCAGCTTATGAGGGTCCCTGTTTCCCCTACACTCTGGAAAACAGAAATTATTAAAAATTTGGGCCAATCTGAGGGCGGAAATAGTTTATTGCATGTTTATTGACCTTTTTTTTCATAGTTTTTAATTTTGGTAAGTATCTATTGATATGTCTTTTGCCTATTTTTCCTATTAAGGTGGTTTTATTTTCTTATTCATCTGAAAGAGTTCTTTATGTGTTTAGTCTGCTAATCCTTCATTGGATATGTCTGCTGTACATACTTTCTGAGAGTATAAACTGGCACAATCTTCCTGAAGTGCAATCTCCTCCCTCTCCAATTCTCATTGAAGTGCCAGAAGAAATACAAAATTACAAATGCATTCACAGCAGAACTGGAAAACCGGAGGGTGGGATCAGGGAATCAGAAACTGAAAAAAACCACTGCAAGATATAAAGCAGACTGGACTGGCTTGATGGAAAATCCCACTGAAAATACAAACTCCAAAGGTAAAGGAAGAGGCATCTAGAAAATGGGTGGGCCCGTCTTCCCAACAACTCCCCAGAAAACCAGCAACAAACCCCTACAAAACCGGCCGGCCCTAAGAAGGCAGGGTCTGGGCATGGGATGATGGAAGATCTTCAGGGGCATGGCAATGCCCCACTTTCTACAAAGCCAAACTCATAGCAGCTTGTACTCCCTGCCCCCTTAGTACCCACCGTCCCTGTCCCAGGGATCAGAGGGTCCCCTGGCTTGTAAGCCTCCAGAATGGGAGCAGAGGGCAGAGCCGGAGGTGGTTTCTGTCTGGCTCCAATATTGGGCACCCTGGGTTAACATGGCAAACACTTGCTGAGCTTCCTCTTCCATGTTCGTCCTATGCTAGCACACCACCTGGGACCCAGGAGGGCCAGCCTGTGATGACCAAGTACCTGTCTGACTCCTTCACTAGACTGAGTGCATGGCAGGTGTCCTGTACAGCAGTGAGAGACAACAATGAACAACACAGACACGATCCCTACTCTCAGGAAGCTCAGCCCAGCAGTGGAGAGAGCCATTAAACAAACAATTTCCCACAGAATTCTTAGAGTGCAGTAAGTACTATCAAGGGGATGTGGAGCACTAGGAGAACAAACCACTGGAGGCTTGACCTGGTCTGGCATGTCAGGGAAGGACCCCAGAGCATGTGACGTTTAAACAGAGAACTAAAGGACAAGACTGAGTGAGCCAGGAGACAGTGAGTGGGAAGCATTCCAGACAGAGGAAACCAAAAGGCAAAGGCCCTGAGAGGCAGGAGTGCAGTTTGTTCAGGAAACAGAGCAGAGTGAGGTACAGCTGATGGTTGGTAAATAAGTGAGGTGAGGCGGTCAGAGAAGGCTTTATACATGTGTCTAAGTACGCTTTGTAAATGCGTCTAAATGCATCCGTCTGAATGGGGGTGAAATCCTAGTTTGACTCTTGAAGCTCATCTATTGCTCCTGTGCCCTCACGGATGGAGGAATCTGGGGGCTGCAGCTCTGAACATCCCCCCACACCAGCAAGCAAGGTGCACCTTACCTGCCACTCTAGCTCCTCCTTTGAGAGTCTGTCTGTGGGCCCATCAGGGCTGTCCCGGGAGTTTTCGCCTCCATCTTGCTCCAGAACTGGCAGCAGGTACTGAGAAGGGGGGTAATATTCCAGCCCTGACTCTGTAACAGATGGGACACAGCTGATCAGGAGGGAGGAAGCAGGCCTGGGTACTCAGACCCCAGCTCCTGCATCCCTTTCCTCTCCATTGTCCTCTGTCCTCCTGTGACTCAGTCCACTGCTTTCCTCTTCCCTAGACACGGCAGCCTGTGTTGTTCACCAGTCCTAAAGCTGGGGCCTGGGATATGGTAAGTGCTTCATTAAGTGTCAGCTAGATGAACAGTGGGAATGCCATCTGCCTCTTTACCATCCAGTTGAGAAGGAGATGGTAGAAAAAGCCTGAGATTAATAGAGAGGTATGGAACCAAGACCCATCTTTACCAGTAACTGGCTCAGTTGTGCAACCTTGAGCAAGATGCTTTCCTTCTTTGGCCCTGTACAATTGAAAGGGTTCACAGCCTTCACCCATTTTCTGTTGGGCTGTTTGCCTTTTTCTTACTGATTTACAGGTGTTCTTTATATGTTACAGTTAATAATCTTGGGTCTCTTACATATATACACGTTGTAACTCTCTTCTCTCAGGAGGTTACTTGTCTTTTTAATATTGATGAGGGTGTCCTTCTGAGGTACAGAAGTTCTTTTATTCTAATGTAGTCAAAAGTGATTTTTCCAATCCCTCCCCCAGGAAGGATATGAAAAATAAAAAGAAGGATACAAACAGGTAATTTACAAGAAATACTAAAAATGGCCCTAGATAAATAAAAAATTACCCATATAATCATGGACGTGACATTAAAATAATAGTAGACTCTCCTGGCTATGAGAATAGCAGGCTTTTTAAGTTTAAGATCACTAAGTTAAAATGTTAGCCAGGTTGTGGGGAAAAACAGATCTTTTCAGATACTTCTCACGGGAACGTAAACTGGTGTAAACACTTCAGAAGGCACCGTACAATGCTCATTCCCTTTAACCCAGCAACACCACTTCTTGTCTGCCTTACAGGAAAACTCAGACTTTGCCAGCGAGGTGTGGATGAAAATGTTCATCATGGAGGGAGACTAGAAACAACCTCCATGCTCACAACAAGGGGATGGCTACATAAGCCACGGGGCCCCACAGCAAGAAGCACTGCACTGTCCACTCTTGTAACCACAATCTGTGATTATATTTCCTTGTGTAATTATTTGTTTTGCCTATTTCCCCTGTCAGACCTTGAGCTCTGAGCAAGCAGGAACCGGGGCCGTCTTGGTCTCTGTCACATCCCAGCCCAGGCCCAGCATAGAGTAGGCATTGGGTCACAGGTCCTCACTGGGAGAATGAGGCAGGCTGCCTGGCCTTACCTTTGCAGAGGAACTGCTGGATGGCCTCGGTGCCAGCACTGCACACCTCCCATGGAGGGTAGACCATGGACGAAGCATCGAGGCTCAGAGTCTGCCAACAAAGGGAATCCCTCCTTTTTTTTTTTGCTTAAAAAAAATTTTTTTTTAATTTTGCTTTAAGTTTACAAATCAAGTCAGTCTCTCATACAAAAATTTATATGCACCTTGCTATGTATTCCTATTTGCTCTCCCCCTGATGAGACAGCATACTCCTTCTCTCCATCCTATATTTCCTGTGTCAATTCAGCCAAATTCTGTCTCCCTCTGCCTTCTCATCTCCCCTCCAGACAGGAGCTGCCAACATAGTCTCATGCATCTACTTGAGCCAAGAAGCTCACTCCTCACCAGTATCATTTTTTATCTTATAGTTCAGTCCAATCCCTGTCTGAGGAGTTGGCTTCAGAAATGGTTCCAGTCTTGGGCTAACAAAAGGTCTGGAGACTATGACCTCCGGAGTCCTTCTAGTCTCAGTCAGACCATTAAGTCTGGTCTTTTTATGAGAATCTGAGGTCTGCATCTCACTGTTCTCCTGCTCCATCAGGGATTCTCTGTTGTGTTCCCTGTCAGGGCACTCATCGGTTATAGGCGGGCGCCTTCTAGTTCTTCTGGTCTCAGGCTGATGTAGTCTCTGGTTTATGTGGCCCTTTCTGTCTCTTGGGGGGCCCCTCTTTATCTCTTTGGATAGGTCACTTAACTTTCCTGAGCGGCAGCTCCCCCCCTCATTTCACATAACCCATCAAACAGCCTGCAAGGTTGGAAAGAAATAATACTGCCAAACTTGCAGGCTATTTGATGGGTTATGTGAAATAACATGAAAAAGATGTTGCACGTGGTAGGGCTCCTGTTATTCTCTCATTCTAAGAAAAAAAAAAAAAAAAAAACTTTGTGCAAGGTGCCACCAAGAACCTCAAAGGATTTTTTTTTTTAAGGAACTGATATAAGATGAGTAACTCCCAGGGTTCTCTTCTAAGTCTAGATGACTTGGGATAGCTTCAGAGTTAGGAAAATGTGCTCTGAGCGGTGCTGTCCATCCAGTAGACACTAAACACACGTAGCTATTTAAATGTAAATTAATTAAAGTATAATAAAATAGAAAACTTAGTACCTCAGTCACACTCGCCACATTTAAAGTGCTGAATAGCCACATGTGGCTAGCGGTTACCAGTTTGGACAGCACAGTCACTGAACATTTCTGTCACTACAGAAAGTTCTATCGGTTCCATTGGACAGCACCGAGGACAAGCACGTGCCGGCCTCTCTCTTTGGCCGCCCCAGGAGGAGCACCTGGCTACTCCGTCCTTCCTGAGACTGCGGTCACTGTAAGATGGCATAGCTGCCCACGTCAGTCAGCTCCCTGTGTTCTGTCCCCGTGCTCAGCCACCCACTCCTGACACAGATGTCTCCGAGGTAATTCACTGACTGCTCATTGGAGGATTCTGGGATGCTTGGCTAGACTATTTGTCAAATGAGTGAATAAAGCCCTGTCCCAGAAGACCGAGATTCACAGAGGTGAAGAGCCCAGGCGCTGATTAAGACTGCCTGATTTTCAAACCTATCTTGGCTATTACTAGCTGTGTGGCCCTTGGGCAAGGTGGTTAGGGTCTTTGCCTCAGTTTCTTCATCTGCAAAGTGGCACAACAGTTATTTGCCTCACAGGACAAGTACAACTGAGGATTCAGGGAGATAACCCAGGTCAAGTGTGTAGCCCTTATGCAGCACCAGGTAGATGTGTTTCACCTGCGCTGTCAGGTAACTGTAAGAGCCCACACTTGCTGAGTGGGGTGCCCTGTGTCAGTGTCCCAGTAAGAGTTCACCCCACCTCCACCCCTTGCTCTGATGAAACTCAGCTTCTGCACCTGCCAAGCTGACACCCAGACCCCTGGCCTGAGGCGATTCCCACCCCTACCTCCGTGGCCCCTCCCTCACAGCTTTCTGAGTTCTTTACGATCTAGAGCCTTAGGCACAGCAAATTCCAACCACATCAGTTCTGTCCCCCTTCCCTTAACACATCTTTGCTTTTCTACTCCTGTCTTTCCCCATACTGTGCCCTCCACCTGGAGTGCACCATTATCCAGGTCTACTTCTCAAAATCTTATTCTTCATTCATGATCTGGCTCAAATACCACTTCCTTCATAAAGTGTTACCGCCATTAGAATTCACTGTTTTCTCTCCTTCACTCTAGAAATATGTTTTCTGCCCCTAATATAGCAGAAAAAGTCACAGAATGAGAGCTGTTCACACGCTGGTCTGTGCGAGCTCCTAAGGGCCATGTCTTGGGGTCTCTGGAGGGGTGGTGGCCAGGTGCAGAGAGGATCCCAGGCGAGAATGTCTCCCCACTTACCTCCAGGGTTCGAACATGAGCCAGGATCTGTGGCAATCTCTGAATCTCATTTTCACTGATGTCGAGAGTACGTAAGCTCCGAAGTTCCCCCAAGGTGTCCGGAAGCTCCTTCAGTTTGTTGTCTGAAGAGATCCCAATGGCACAGCTCAACACCCCAAAGCCCCTTCACCAGCTTCATGCCTGACACCCGACAGGACTTGGGGGTGGTCGGGGCCTCACTCTGACCCCAGGAGCATGCACCACATCTGGTCCCGGAACCTGAGGCTCCATGAGTAAGAACACGATGTTGGAGTTTCAGTGATTTGAGTTCACGTTTCTACATCACCACTCACTAGCTGAGTGATTCTGGACAACTGATCTACCTCCCTGGGAAGCCGTTTTCTCACTTGTACTGTCTGGCCTCATAGGAATACTGAGGGATTCAATGAGATGATGCATATGAAGCCCTCAGAACAGTGGGCATCATACAGTAAGTGAGCAACAAATGGGTGCCATTACTTTTAAAACTATTCATATGGTACAAAAGGGGTAAACTGAGGCATTCCATGCAAAAAGTGCTTAAGGACAGCAAGAAGAGATCCCAGGCTGGAGAGGACTAATGAGGCAAGCACTCAGTTGAGGGTAAGGACACAGCATTAGAACCCTCACTCTGGCACTATTTCCCTGGGCTGTCTCAGCAATCATTCCTCTTTGAGCCTCACTTCCCTCACTGGGAGATAACACCGCTTCTCTCTGCCTCGCTCACAGAGTCGTCACAAGGCTCACCACATCACTAAACGCAGGAGAGGATGCACGACCGCTGAGTGTGAAGTGTTACTAGAATCATTACTGTGGTTCCCGAATCATTCTCACCCAGCCAGTCCACTAATCCTGTCACTACTCATTATTTAAATATGAATGACCAAGGCTTGGGGGGTCTAGCTGTCAATGCCATCATCCCCACTGCTCACAAGGCCCTGGCTCTGAGGGGCCATAGGAAGCCCTCAGACACCCTGTCTCTGGTTACCATGGAGACAGACTGACCTAATAGGAGGTCATTTGAGCTTAAACTGCACCTTGAGACCGGCCACCTCCATTTTCAATGGCTCCCAGGCTGAGCACCTTGTGGATTCTGAATGGAACTGTCCCAAGCTGACTGAGGGTCAAACAGACAGGGCTTCCTGGCCTCCCTACCTTTCACATTGAGGGTCTGCAGCTGGGTCAGGTCCCCTATGGAACGTGGGAGATATGTCAGTTGATTCCTTTCCACATTCAAGACCTAGGGAAGAGGAAAAAATGACATGAGAGTCCACAATCAGACAATAGTGACTACCCCGGTATTCCCTAACCCCTGCTTGGGCCAGGACTTTACACATCTCTCTCCTCCTGGCAGCCCTGTGAGGAAGGTATAATTGTTATGATCCCATTTGAAAGAATAGACAACTGAGGCTCAGAGTAGTAAAGTGATGGGCCCCTGGGAGCAAAGCCAGATCTTGAAATAGATTCCGGCTGAGGTCCCAATCAGTTATACTGACCACAAAATGCCCAATAACCTCCCTATAATCAGAGAGAGAGGAAGAAGGGGCCTAACATATTCAGGTTCTGGGCAAAGCAGCACGTGATAAGGCTCTAATTATCCCGATGTTAAGGAAAAGGCAACGCAGCTACATAAAAGCAATGTGATTTGCCCCAGGCCCCAAGGCTGGCAGGGGGCGCCGCTAGGACTGAAATCAGGCTTGTTGCATTCCAAAGGCCGAGCTCCCACCTGGCAGCACGAAGCAAGGGAGTCAGAAGGACGACATACAAAATAGTCATTACAAATAGATACAATGGGAAGCTAAACAGACATTAAAATACTGTGGTGGATGAATATTTGATGAACCAGAAAGATGGGATGAGTTACTGTCAGATATCCAAAAGTTTCAAAACAGTAAACACAGCAATTCCATAAAAATACACATAAAAAAGTCCCAAAGATCTACACCAAGGTATCTGCTGTGGCTCTCTCTAAGGGGTGGCAATTACTGATATTCCACCACATATTCTCTGTGTGACCTTGGACAAGTTAGTCATCCCTCTGGGCCTCAGGTTTTTCTTCCATAAAATGGGATAACATCACCTACATCATGGGGTTGTTCATTCAAATAGTTTCTTAGTCTCCTTCATGTGCAAGTAAAGATCACATGCCCTCGTGGAGATCACATTCCACTAGGGTAGGCAGTCAATGAAGCAGTAAACATGATTAATTATAGGTGTAACTAGCGCACGCAAAGAAACAAGCAGGTACTGAGACAGACTACTAACGAGGGTCTACTGAGACAGGGTCACGGGGACGACTCTCAGAGGGAGAGCCTTTGGGCAGACAGCTGAAGGATGATTCAGGCGCACAGTCCTGGGAAGGGCACTTAGGCAGGAGGAAGAGCCAGCGCAAAGGCCCTGGGGGTTTAGAAGCAGTGGGAAGAGAGGCGAAGGCTTGGCGCGTAGTGAGCACTCAATAAACGGAGGGGCTGCTGCTGATGGTGAGTCAGAGGGCCGAATTCATCATTTTTGAAAGGTAGACTCACAGGGCCCTTTTTTTCAGTAAAACTGTGGAAGCTTATGATGAAATTCCAAAAAGCACATGCCAAAAATATGAGAGACACCCACAGCCCAGACTGCAGTGGAGAGGGGTGTCCTTTGGGCAGCTTAAAAGCAAAGAGATGGAGCTGACACTGAGCGCGCCCGCTTCTGCTAGCTTGAGCACAACCAGAAAACTGCAGGCAAGTTGGAGGGGGGTTTCTGTTTCCTGAAGCCATACCTGGAGGGCTGTCAGCTGCCCTATGTCATGAGGAAGGGCTGTCAGCTGATTATCGTGAAGATCCAGAACCTGCAGAAGGAAGACAAGCTTAACACCGATCAGTCTACAGATTTCGGGATCCAGGGAGGCAAGGAGACGTCTTGGATCCGTCTCACGTGTCTGATGCTGAAACAAAGTGCACCCCACCCTTCCACTCCACCTTTGACCACTTCCTCCTCATTTGCTTTTTCAAATTCTGATACCATTTCATTCTTTCATCAAATGTTTATTTTTCCTGTCAAGTGAAAAACTATGCTATGAAACAGCATGCCAAGATACTCATGTTAAAAAAAAAAGCACCCCATAATATAAACGTGTCTTTGCATAGAAAGACTTTACAGAACACGCAGTAAAATGTGAATAGCGGTTCCCCAGAGAGTGAAGTTATAATTGGTATCTTCTGTCTACTCCTTGATTAATGGTATTTGTTAATTTCTCTTACCATGGAAATGAGCGAAAAAGGCATAGAGGGCCCAGGACTAGGCAACATTTCATTCTGCTGTATGTAGGGTCGCTATGAGTCGGAATCGCCTCGACAGCAGCGGGTCTGGTTTGGTTTGGTATATAAGGTTGCCACCAGTCAGAGCCGGCTCAGTGGCAACTAACAACAGCAGCTACATGTCCGTGTGTATACATTATGCATTGTATTTATTCATAAACTTTTTTAATGTTACCTTTTTCCTGACTATAAAAATGGTGTCAGACCAGAATAATAAACAAGTAAAAACTACCCCCAATCCCCACCCAGAGTTAATCATAGAAAACACTCTGATGTCTAGGCTTTCCAGTCCTTTTTCTTAGTATGTCTATCATGCTCACACTCTCATGTCATGTGGAACAACCATGAGGTCACATATGTCCGTGTCTTGGAGGAGCTCACAGTCAGGAGGGGGGTCATTCTAGTTCACTGGGGTTTCACACATTAACCATCGATGCCCTGGAAGTCCCTCCTGGATCTTCTTGTTTGGGACCATTAGTTTCCTTGCTCTCTGCTGGTTACTTGATATGAATTTATGACTGGCTCTCCACGTAGCATGAGCTCCCCCAGGGCAGGGCCTGTGACTGCTTATCGTTGTAACTCCACCGCCACTCCAAGCACAGCACGTAGAAGGTGGTCAATAATCCATGCTGATCAAATCCCAGATCGACTATTTTATCAGACCCGTCTGGCAGAAACTTTACTAGAGGAGACATGAAGGGAATCTCCCTGGGCCTGGGCTGGGGATGGCGCAGAGTCCCAGAGGCCTGGGAGAAGGGCCACAGTACCTTGATGGTTGCGAGACTCAGGAGGCTGCAGGATTTAGGAAGCAGAGAGGTGAGGTAATTCGTGTGGACAATCAACACCTGTGTGGAAATCAGTTGAGGAAACGATATGGTTAAAGAAGGGCAACAGGTAGGGAAGGTTGAAAGCAAAGGCAGCGCACTCAGCACAGGACACAAAGCAGCCTCGTGGAGTCCAGCGGCGTGGTCTTTGTGCACGGTCTCTGCCCTGGGGTACAGGTGACAGGAGGATGCAGTTCAGAATCACGGAGCCTCCAGATCTGGAGTCAGGTGACTGGAAAATCTGGGATTGCAAGGTGAAAGGGATCGTAGAGGTCTCGTTCCACCTTCCACCCTAAGAAGGGGGCCCCTCTGCAGCTGTCCTGGTCCTTACCTCCCTCAGCTTTGGCGTCTACCCATGAAAAAAGAGAATAATAAGGTACTTGGGTCCAAGAGCTGCCATAATGATTAAACAAGCTAACGGACAAAATGCCCTTAGCCAACGGCTGGCACATGGTCAGTGCTCAGTGTTACCTCTTACTCTTTTTTGTTTGCCATTCAACCACTGCTTTAATACTTACGGGGACAAGGTACTCGCTACTTAGTATGGAACACGTCTTACCCATCTTCATTTAGATACTTCATTGAGAACACTCTTACCTATCTGGATTCGAAGCTGCAATGGTCTTCTAAAAAATCATTCATTTCACTCTTAATCTTTCCTTCGTGACCAGAATGAAATGAACTTAATTATTATAAACAAGGAGGCTGCTCATTATACTCAGCATATCTACATCTATGTATCTGTACTATATCCATCACTCGTTTAACTCTCACAATATCTCTGAGAGAGTAGAACTATGAATGTCTCCACTTCACAGATGAAGAAACTGTGATGTAAGCTTAAGGAAGTTGCCCCAGTCATGAAGCCAGGGAGGGGCAGAGTCAGGATGTGACCTAGGGTTGTTCCATCCCTAAACCTACTCTGCTGTGAATACCTGCTGCAGCCTAAAAGCGAGAGTAAGGAAATGTCTATGTCAGGAAGAGAGCTCCTACAAGTTCCACATGGTTTCAAACGTGCAAACACACAAGAAGCAATTCTCTGAAAAGGAAGAGCCATCTCACCTTCTTCTGTAGAACTTTGCATGTTGCAAAAGCCCCAAATGGAATCTAAGGTGAGATAAAGAACAATCAGTGCCTTCCTACTTGCCAGTTTCTGATGTGTTCTCTGAGCGGCACACATGGGAGGGAGAGACAAGGAAGGAGGTGGACAGGCTGCCATGCGAAACGCTGCTGTGGAGAACAGCTAACCCCAGGGGAAAGGCTGCCCAGGAATGTTGCTGCGGATGTGGTCAGCCCTCCTGTCCAACCAGACGACAGGAAATGGGCCTGCTGTCTTCCCCGCTGCCCCATTCACGATTCACAAATTCTATCGGGGCAGGGGAAGGGTCCCTGTTGCTTTGCAGAGGCAGGAGATTCCCAGATTCTTCTAGTACCCTAGGGATCTGTGGTATACTTTCTAGCTAGACTCCTTGATTCTTGGAGACTACGTTGAGGCCAAAGTATCACCTCAATCCTTTTGGGCAAGAGCAAAATCTAAAGAAACATGTCTAGTAATTCTGGCTTTTTTAAAGCCCCCCATCCAAATCTGTCTTTCCTAGGAGCACAGGTCAGATCAAATTCACAGCCCAAACACTAGCCTCAGCTTACCTCTGACAGCTCACATTTAGAGATATCAAGGATATCATCTGCCCCAGCTTCTTTTGCCTATGTATAAAAAGAACAAAAAAGATGTTTTCAAGCAAATCATCTTTGCAGAGTAGACAAACCAGGCAAAGAGACATAGCATCAAGGAGCTGTTAACGGCTCACAGACAACACCCAATTCAGCCAGTCTATTTTATAAGTAGACCAGTGATCACCACTTTCACAGAGTCTGAGGTCTAGCAGGGAAGATAAACTAAACAAGTAATGACGAGTATGATCAATGTGACAGAGGGGCAATGAGGACACTAACACCCAGACCACTCCTGGAGCACCTGACGGGGGCCTCACTGGTCTGTTCTGAGAAGCAAAGATTTCACCCTTACCCCTCTGGGGTGGAAGAAGCAGAAAGGAGGGAGCATGACTGTTTGGGGGCAGTGTGAGCCCTGTTTCATGGGTCAGAGGAAGAGATGGGGATGAGTCAGAGGAAGCCACTGTCCCTCACCAGACACATCTGGTACTCTAGGCGTTTCCGAGCCTCCTCGCTGGGTTTCCGCTTTCGGAAGAAGAGTGGCATCCTTCTCTCTGTCCAAGGTGATCTTCAGGACACTGGGGTATAGGACAGAAGTGAGGACCTGTGGAATTTTTCACAACCCTCCTAATGCCCAGAACAGATGACACAGAAACACAGAGCATGTAGCTGATCTGCTGAACTCGGTGTTCCACGAGGGCAGACCTGTGTCAATCTATCCATCAGTCTGTCCCTTGAGCCCCGCACAGGAGATGCTTAGCATTCTTAGTTGACTAGGCAACAGCAGCAGGATGTGGTGGCAAGAGCACCCCAATAGCAGTCAGGCAACCAGGGTCTTGCCCACATTTGCCACTGTGAGACCTTAAACACAACCTTTTCCCAATCGGGGCCTCCATCTCTCCTCCATGCCAGACAAAGGGGTTGACCTAAATACATTCCTCAGGTCCTTTCCTAGGATGACTTCTGGTGAATCACTTCTAGCTCCAGAAACACTATCAGAGTGATATCAGCAGAAACAACCTCATGCCAGCTATGACCTTGGGGAGTTCAACTACATCCTGCCCGGAGATTCCTGAATTACTACCAAAATGAAAAAGCAATCCTCAAGCACCTTACCTCTCTCACAGTTTTTATTCCACTTGATTCTCACTTGTTTATAGGTGAAGAAACTGAGGCTCGTGGGGTTCAGTGGTTTGGTAATACAGCCTGGAACCCTGGTCTTCTGAGTTCTGATCCTGTGGAGCTTACCCAACTCCTTAATGTTCAAATAACTTAGCATACACTGAGCACACTGTCCAGAACTCAGAGGCAAGGTGGTCACCACCTGCCCAAGGCCTGCACAGCTCTCTGCAAATGTCAGTGCTCAGTAAGGGACAGCTATGGGCCAGGAAACAATCATCAGGGCAGTTTATGCTTTGTGATGAAATGTAGCTTGGTTTGCACTCCAGTTCTGCCACCCACCAGCTTGTCCCTTTGGTTCACTCTCTCTGAGCCTCAGTTTCCTCATCTGCAAAGTGTAACAATGTTATGAATAACTGATGTAAAGATCCTGTGATTTCCTATACATAAAGCCCAGAGCACTCCCCACCACACCTCCCCTTTGCTGTGGAGTCGATTCTGACTCACAGCGACCCTGTAGGACAGAGGAGAACTGCCCCAAGGGGTTTCCAAGGAGTGGGTGGTGTACTCCAACTGCTGACCTTTTGGTTAGCAGCCCTAGCTCTTAACCACTGCACCACCAGGGCTCCTAGTACCTGGTATATACAGTGAGCGCTCATTAAATTTTAGCCACATAGCACCACATATCTAACAAACATATTCAGTACAAACTACAGGTTAAGGAGTAGAGAAGAAGAGAGAGAGATGATGCAGTTGAAGACACACCCAGTCCTCAGAGGGAGAGGAAGAGATCACAGGTTTCTGCCTACAGAGGCATGGGCTGTCTGGGGTTGCTGCCAGGCCTGCAGAGCTGGCTCAGGCCCCTCCTGTCATCTCACCATGCCAGCAGGGATGGGAACGGTTGGGAAACAACTCTCATCTATCTACCTATCCCTCCCTGATGATCAGCTCTTACGCCCCAGCTCCCTAATGACCAACCCTCACTCACCCCCTCCCCGACGTCCAGCCTTCTCCACTCTCTCTTCAATGACGAGGAATCCTTCAAGTTCATCTCTTTCCAACCCAGTCCCCAACGTTCAGCCCTCCCTCCTCCTTCCCCGACGTCCAGCCCAGAAAGGGAGAATCACACCCATCTTTGGGGCCGGGATGAGCTGTGCCAGACCTGTTTTTGTGGATGGAGAGGTCCCCGACGTTCGGACCCTCGGGTGGACCCGAAGGCAGACCTATCACTCGGTGGGGTTGGTCATGGACGCGAGGTCGCAAACCATTCGGACAGGCCCGGGCGGTGCTGGAGTCTGGTCTCTCCCAAGCGCAGGATCTGGGGACCGAAACTCAGAAAGTCATGCAGACCAGAATGACTAAGTCTTGAGACTCTGAGAACCGCGGAACATCAGAATTTAAGGGTTGGAGCTGGTTTAGACCCGTATAAAATTGTTTTCATAACTAAAATGCACATACCACGAAAGGGATAGGAGAGAAGTCGAGGTCGTCAAGGCACTAGGGTCCCGGAACGGGGGCGCCGAGCATTCAAGGGAGGGGTGGGGCCCTGGGATGGGGTACAGGGACCCTGGGGTGATTCACCCAGTAAGGGACAAGGGGGAACAGCGGAGCTCTCAATTCCAGAAGCAGTCCCCTTCTGTCGCCTTCCCCTGGATCGAAGAACCTCGAAACCCCCTTGGAGCCCCTAGCCACAGCTCACCGTGCTGCCCAGCCCTCCAGCCATCAACCGCAGGAGCCTGCCCACAAGCAACATGGCGGCAAGGGCGTCGTCGGGGGCTGGGCGGAGACTGCAGTTCTCGCGATAGCAGTGTTTTCGCGACTATATCCGGCGCGTTCTGCAGAACTTCCGACCTTTCGGCTTTCGGCTCGGAGGAGGCCTCGGTGCAACTTTCCTCGGTCGTCCCGCATCTGGGTTCATCCGACACCAGGCGCCTCCGCCATGCCGCCGAAGTTCGACCCCAACGAGATCAAAGTCGGTGGGTGCTCTAGATGTGGCCGGGGCTGCGGGATGGAGCATCTCTCTTCACTGCGGCCCGTTGGGTCTGCAGCCCCCGCCGCGATTGCCTTTCCCATGTGGGTCTCTAAGGCCTTGGCCTTCTGGAGGCCTTCTCGGAGCTTCGGTGCAGCGTTCGGGGCGCTGTGCTGTCCTGGCCGAGTCTCTTAGCCTGTTTGGGCCTCAGCTTCCCCACACGTGTAAATGGGGAGGGGGACCGGACGACCTGTGGCGGCTTTGCAGCCCGCACGCCCTGTGGTAAGGTTTGTTTCCGGGCTTTTCTGCTCTCCTGGGCTGGGTTCGCCGGCGCCCGGGGCTGCCTCCTTGCCCGCCCGGCGCGGGGCAGAGGTGGTTGCCGAGCCGAAGCCGCTGCTCCGCGTGGCACCCGCTGCAGCCTACGCCCGAGGGAGAGGAGGTGGCTCGCCGGGAGGGCGAGGGGGTGGCCTGTTTCGGTCACCACTAAGGTTCTTGCTGCTGATTTGAGAAGAGGCGCTGGGTGGTGTGACCAGCCCCGGGAAGATGCAGGGAGAGGGCTCTGGGTCGGGGGCTGTCTTTGCAGAAGCACTAACCCTTTTTTTCTCCCAGTGTACCTGAGGTGCACCGGTGGGGAAGTCGGTGCCACGTCTGCTCTAGCCCCCAAGATCGGCCCCTTGGGTCTGGTAAGTTATTCTCATGAAGGTGTGTTTCTTAGTTTATATGAGAAGAGCAAAGTTGAGCTTTGGTTTAGGCAAACATGACTGTACCCGAGGTGCCTGCCCGCATCCTTGGGGTTTATCATCTCTGACCAATCTCAGCACAGGCAGTAGCGACCGTAGAAAGGTTATGTATGAAAACCCTTGAAGTAAGTCTGCATAGTTGCTTTTAGTGTATTGAGGCCTGGGCCGGAGAAGGTCAAATGTGAGGGTTCTGGAGTCAGGAGTGGCTATGCTATATATGTTGGGCATCCTGCATTTCTTGGTCAGGAGAAATGGGTTTAGTACAGGATTAAATGGGGGTCGGGGAGGAAGTTGGGTGAAGATTGTAGTGAGTAGTATAGTAGCTTGCACTTGCACCACTGTTCTAAAGTGTAAATCTAGTGGTTGATATAGCCAGCGTTTACTTAGTATCTGTCGATGACCAGCCTCATCTCCATACTGCCTTCTCAATTTTATACTGTACTTTTACTGAATGCATTTCCCTGAATATCTTCAGGCCTTTATTCTTTGGGCAGTGTTCTCCTGTCCCAAATGCTTCCCCCAAGTCTTCCTTAACCAGTGTCTTACTACTCTGTGTTGGTTTTTAGCACAGCTGGCACTGAATAGACATCTCTCCTGTTTAGGCTAGTGATCACTAGACGAATTACAAAGTAGCACGTGTCCAAATCCCATCTCCAAGGTTTGACTTGATTAGTCTGAAATGGAGACCTGGTATCTTTAAGGCTACTCAGGTGATTTTAATGTAACTGCGCTGAAACCACCTGCTTTATCACATAGGCCGTTTTAAAAAACTAAGGGACTTGGCCGCATTGTGGGCCTGAGCCTATAGCTTACAGCCCTGGACAAAATTAACTCCGAATGTCATTTTCCCAATTTGTACTATGGGGATAGCGGTGCCTTGATTAGGTAAAGTTAAGTGCCTCATACATTTACTTCTGAATGCTGGAAAAGGAAGATTTAGGATGTTGCCAAGTGAGGTACCAGGCAGATGCTAAGATTGTGTTTCAACTTTTGGGCACAATGTGATTACATACTTCTGTTTTTACAGTCTCCAAAAAAGGTTGGTGATGACATTGCCAAGGCAACTGGTGACTGGAAGGGACTGAGGATTACGGTGAAACTGACCATTCAGAACAGACAGGCTCAGGTATTGTACTTAGTTTGAGGGAGCAAGGATAGCAATCCTCTGGCATCCCAGGGTGGAAGGCTTTTGCTGACACAGCCACCTTGCTACCAGTGTTGAGCTGAGAACAGTCCTGTTGCCAGCCCCAGGAGGCACCTGCTGTGTTTGGGAGAATTGAGCTGGGAACATGGGTGTCACACATGCCCAGCATGGGGGTGACTGAAAAAACACATGCTAATCGATTTTAAGCGAATAAGAGATTTTTAACAAGAAAAAGGTGGAATTTTATCTTTGTGGGGCGGACCTTTCTGAGAGCATATGCCAAGAAAGAAGTTCCAGTATCAACTCTTGTCACCTGTCTGTGACCTTGGGCAAACCACTTAATGTCTCCCAGGCTAGTAGACACCCTGTCAGGTTGTGAAGATTGCTTGAGAATGTACAGCAGGCCCAGTGTCTGGCTCAGGAACTGAGATCTGAAGTGCATGGCACTATTGCTTGTGTTCACTGGAGGTGGGGTAGGGCTTATTATTCATATCAAGAATCTCTGCTGCAGATTGAAGTGGTGCCCTCCGCCTCTGCCCTGATCATCAAAGCCCTCAAAGAACCACCCAGAGACAGAAAGAAGCAGAAAAACAGTGAGTTCCTTTTTCACTGGTAATCTGTTCCACTGATGGTTTGTGATTGATGGTTGTGTAGCCAGTGTTTGATAAAGGGCTGCATATTTTCCCTTTGATGAAACCTGGGGATTGGGTGATTCATTGAAAGTTGTTACAGAGCCAGGCACTACCAAAAGGTGCCACGTAGCTTTTCCCAGCCCCTGGTGCGGGGCCCGTCACACTTACAGTACTTGAGAGGGAAAGAGGTGTGAGGATCTTTGCTTGTCTTGGGCAGTTAAGGTGGGTTGAGGCAACTGAGTGATGGACTGGTAATCAGGAAGTAACTGGCTTAACCACAGTAACTTGAGTCTGTTTCCTCAGCTCTAAAATAGGGATATGTCAGGTTAACGAAGACTTGGTTTTGCCCGTAGCCACCCGCCACTGCACCTGATCAGTTCTCTGTTGGCTGGTGCAATCCAGTGGTGAGCTGATAGTAAACCCCAGCTTAGGAAACAGAGTTGTTCTTCATGTGGATGACTCTGTGCCGAAAGCATGGGAACAGCCTAGGGAAGGATTGAGGACATTATGTAGTTTGTTCTGGCCTTGAGTTGTTAACAGCTTTTGTGTTTTCCTTTCTGCAGTTAAGCACAGTGGAAATATCACTTTTGATGAGATTGTCGGCATTGCCCGTCAGATGCGACACAGATCTTTAGCCAGAGAGCTCTCTGGTAAGGCAATAACTTGGAACTGCTTTAATTGTTGTAATTTGGTGCATTTTCGCTGAGTAGTTAGAGCTCTTTTATTTGAGATTTACTCTGTAAGATCTCAAATTTGGGACACTGTCTTCCCTGGGCTTGAAAGAATGGCTCGAGATAGTGGTGACCATCTTGGGCTGGATATGTTATATCTGGACACTGATGGAGGCTTTGCATTAGGGCATCTAGTTTGGAACTCGATGGAGCACCAAGCTTTGGAGTGTCACTCCTGCTGTTCCACAAAATGGGCTATTTCTCGCCAACCTAGTATTCTGAGGGACTGAGTCCTTCTAATGCCACTTTTTCTTGATTATAGGAACTATCAAAGAGATCCTGGGGACTGCTCAGTCAGTGGGCTGCAATGTTGATGGCCGCCACCCTCATGACATCATAGATGACATCAACAGTGGTGCTGTGGAATGCCCGGCTGTAAGTCATCTACATCAGTTTCACTGGTTAAAATGGGGGTAGAAGTCCCAGTGGGGGAGTGGCTAATGTATCCATGGATATAAGCTGGAAAATTCTGCAATTATCAATAATGGGGTTGGGAAACAATTTTTTTTTTTGATGCCATTACTGATAGGGCTTCTTTTTCCTTTCCTACAGAGCTAACAACTACAAAAGGAGATATTTCAATAAAGGATCATTTGATAGCCAGCGAGCTTGTTTTTGTTTTTTTGATGTGGTGTCTTCCCTGGGGGAAGCTAGCTCCTTTTGAGGGGTGATGGTCAGTGGGGGCTGAGGTGGCAGCCTGTGGAGAAATGGCAGTCTGGGTAACAGGCTCCTGTAGACAGATCCTGGCCTGTATGGGACCAGCTCAGATGAGTGAGGACATCTGGAAAGGAGATCACTGCTTTTTATAGTCACTTAAATATTTATAGAGACCGGTAAGCTCTGTGTGTTGCATCTGTTTTATTTATCATCTTAAATTCTGTTCCTTTTCGCTTGCTCTGTACTGCCTGCACTTTTATCTTATGTGAGATGAATGAAGGGATAAATTGCAAGGTACTTGAACCTACTGAGCAGTTTTAAGCACCACCTGGAAGGGGCTTCTATGGTTCCAGTCTCAAGAGAGTGATCGCCCCCTGCATTAGTCATTTTTTGGCTTCTCAGTCATTTTGTCAACCGAACTCATTACCATGGAGTCGACTGCAACTCTTAGCAACCCTATAGGACGGTAGAACTACCCCATAGAGTTTCCAAGGAGCACCTGGTGGATTCGAATTTTGTCAAAGTTCCCTTAAATCAGTAGTTCTTAATCCCCCAGGTGGTCTAATGTGCAGTAAGGGTTGAGGACTTGGGAGGGGAGGGGAAGAATAAGCATTTCAGGACACCTGAGACAGGCAGTCTAAGTTGCCAAGGAAACAAATCCAGGGAGGCACAGGCGTGCTGAGAAGAGTTCACTAAATGGGGAGGGTGGGATAAAGGAGACTAGGACCCAGATGAGTGTAAGGAAGGAAACAGACAGTAAAAAATACTACACTGTTTTTTGTCAGGAAGAGGGGAAAGAAATGACTGAGGAATCTGGTACAGCTTTTATGACCCACTCTGCACTTACCTCCAAAGAAAGTGATGTGCCTTTACTCACCACAGGGATTTCATTATCCTGTTCCTTAAGCCTTCCTTGGCCCACCCTCACTGACCTTGTCTCGGGGGTAACAAAGCTATACATAGCTATCAAGTTGGTCCTTGACTCATGAAGACCCTGTGCATAAGACTGAAACATTTGCTGTTCAGACTTGTGTGATCATTAGGGTTTTCACTGGCAGTTTTTCAAGTGTATCTTCAGACCATAAGTCAAAACCTCTACTACATGTGGCTGTACTTGAAGTGCCTTACCCAAAAATCAAACCTAGGTCTCTTTTGTGGAAGGTGGGCATTCTACCACTGAACCTAGTTGGTGTGATATGAGTAAAAAGAATAGCCCAGAAGTAGAGATTTGGTCCGGCAGTGCTTTCCTGAGTGACAGCTGTGTTGTTTTTGACCTTGGTGGCACAATGGTTAAGTGCTTGGCAGCTAGCTGAGAGGTAGGTTTGAACTCACCCAGTAGCTCAGTTGAAGAAAGACCTGGTAATCTGCTCCCATAAAGATAATTACAGCCTAGAAAAGCCTTATGGGGCAGTTGTACTCTCGTCATATGGGGTCGTTATGCATCACGAATTGATTTGACGCACTGTTGACTGAGTTCTGACTCAGAGTGACCTACAGGACAGAGAACTGCCCCTAGGGTTTCTAAGGAGTGGCTGGTAGATTCCAACTGGTTAGCAGCTGAGCTCTTAACCACAAACAATCATTCCTGGCCAATGCCCTGCTCTTGGTTTGCCTTTTGCAACAGCCCTCATTACTTCTGAAACAATGTCTGGCCTTGATGCAGGAGTCAAGTTCTTCACCCATTGATTTGATCATTTATTCTAGTAAATAAAATGTTTCTGGAGTGCCTAATACGTAGAAAACATTCTATTATATACTGAATATAAATCTCTGAAGTTGAATGAAAATCTGAATTGCGTTGTTGGATTCCCTAAATTCTGTGATGCCTACTAAATAGTGTTTAGAATGAAGAGCTCAACACCTCCCAAATGTGCCATGTAAAATGATACATTTATTAAAGGCAATTTTGCATGTGGCTCTGGCCTATGGACGTCAGATGTCCCAGATGTTTTCAAACCATCTGCATTTATCTGTGAGGTCCCCACTCATCTTTGATGAGTTGATAGGTTTTCTCCACTTTCTCACGTTCCCAGTTACTCTGCGGTATGGAGTCTCTGATGTCTGATGAAAGCTGAACTACACCTGAAGGCCTTCCCACACTCACTACATTTGTAGGGTTTCACACCAGTGTGAATTCTTTGATGCTGACTAAGGGATGAACTCTGGTTAAATGCTTTTCCACACTTGTTACATTCATAAGGTTTTTCTCCAGTATGAATTATATGATGTCGGATAAGGGCTGAGCTCTCACTGAAGAATTTTCCGCATTCATTACACTTACATGGCTTTTCTCCAGTGTGGGTTTTTTGGTGGATTATAAGATTTGTACTTTGGCTGAAGGCCTTCCCACACTCACTGCATTTGTAGGGTTTCTCTCCAGTGTGAGTCCTCTGATGGTTTGTGAGGTTTGCACTCTGGCTGAAGGCCTTCTCACATGCATTACACTTGTAGGGTTTCTCTCCTGTATGAATTCTCTGGTGCTGAATAAATGCTGCACAGTAACTGAAGGCCTTCCCACACTCACTGCATTTGTAGGGCTTTTCCCCAGTGTGAGTCCTTTGGTGGTTTGTGAGATTTGCACTATGACGGAAGGCCTTCCCACAGTCACTGCATTCATATGGTTTTTCTCCAGTGTGAATTCTCTGATGTTGAACAAGGGCTGAACAGTCACTGAAGGCTTTCTCACACTCACTGCATTTATAGGGCTTTTCTCCAGTGTGAGTTCGCTGGTGTTTTGTGAGGTTTGCATTCTGGCTGAAAGCTCTCCCACATTCGCTGCACTTATAAGGTTTCTCTCCAGTGTGAATCCTCTGATGCTGAATAAGAGATGAGCTCTGGCTGAAGGCCTTCCCACATTCATTGCACTCATAGGGCTTTTCCCCAGTGTGACTTTTCTGATGTTGAGAAAGGGATGAACAGTAACTAAAGGCTTTGCCACACTCATTACATGTGTATGGTTTTGCTCTGTGAGGTTTAATTATATCTGAATTCTTGAAGCTCTCTGGATGTATTTCACATTTATGGGGCCTCACTTCTGTAGGAACTCTCTGTTGTGGAGAAAAGACGGCTCTCAGGTTGAAGCTCTTCCCAAATTCACTGTTCCTATGGTCTGACTTCCCAGGGGGGATTTCTACACTTAGGTCTTGGAATGATTCTTCAGAAATGTCTTGCTCTGGTGGTGACTCCTTGCATATTATCTTCCAGTCTGAAAAAAATTTTAGAAAAGCAGTTGTCCTTTATTCCTGTCATTCTGGCCAAGCTCTTATGCATACAGGTTTGATGGTTTAGATAAGGTTTCCTTCCATCCAGATCATCTGTTTTACACATGTGGTATAACCCATAAAAGAATGACCAAGACTGTTTTTCAGAGATTTTAGTCTTAGCTGCCAGAGCACCCATTAGCCTCTTTCCTAAACTTGGGAGGATGAAATTTACCCTAATCCTCCTGCACTTCAGATGCAATACTCCTTTCCTATCTTTGACGTTCTCTGCTCCTGGCCAGGTACCCGGTGGTCTTATGCTGTTTTCTGGGGACCGTTTCCACCCAGGGGCAAATTATCCCATAAGCAAGGTAAACACGATGCTTACTGTGCTTACCAGATGATCTCTGGTGAACAATTTCACGTTTTTTCACATCAAAGATTGTGCTTCTAGGTATGGCTTGCATTTGTCTCCCATCTCCACCTTTTTACAGAATCAAAGCCCCTTTTCAAATTTATAATCCCTGACAGGGCGGATGACCCAGTAAGCATGGTAAACACAGACTTTATTTGTGCTTATTTGCTAGTCTGTAGTCAGTTTCTTTGTGGTAAAACCCATGTGAAATTATTCACTACAGATTAATAAGTAACTCTATGCTTACCTTGTTTATGGGATAACCCATGCCTGTTCCCACCCTATCAAAACTCATATCCTCACAATTCTCAGTGTGGTTTGGGGCAATCTCGTTACCGATTCTAAATAGTTTCAAAGGCCGATGACCTAAGTTAGATAAATCGTTTTCACCTATCAAATAAGCAAGATTTGAAAAAAAAAAATGGTTAACTCTAGAGTAATGGTAAGGGTGTGGCAAAACATTGTGTATGTATAAATTGGGACAACCGTTCTAGAGGGCAATCTGGTAGTGTGATGGTTAAGGTTATGTGTCACCTTGGCCAGATGTGCGATCGTATACTGACTCACGGGCTATGGCCAATGGTTTGACTAGATGGTCAAGGCCTCGGAAGGAACAAAATTGGAAAATTGGTGCCAAGGAGGTATAGAGAAGAGGCAGGTGGATAGACCTCTCTGAATGGGCCAAAGAAATGAAGATATCTTTGTCTCATGTGAATGCTTACCAAAAGGTGACCTTGGCAGAGGAGAATTTTATCAAGTGAGTAGGATGACACATTCCATAGATACCGATCAGCTTCTTCCCCCAGCCATTCCTGTCATTGCCAATGGGCTCGTGAACAAAGTGGCCATGGTGGCAGGGATGGAGGTTATACATGGGCTCAACAACACAGATTTCTACTCACCAAGGCCGATGTGGCTACAGCCATTGCTGGATGCCCCATCTGCCAGCAGCAGAAACCAACACTGAGTCCCCTATAGGGCACCATTCCTGGGAACAATCAGCCAGCAACCTGGCAGCAGATAGATTACACTGGATCACTTCCATCATGGAAAGGGCAGCATTTTGTTCTTACTGGGATAGATTTTTATTCTGGATATGGATTTGCCTTCCCTGCATGCAATGCTTCTGCCCAAACCACCACCCATGGGGACTTACAGAATGCCTTATCCGTCATAGTATCCCACACAGCATTGCTTCAGGTCAAGGAACTCACTTCAAAGAAGAAGAAGTACGGCAGTGGGCCCATGCTCATGGAATTCACTGGCCTTACCATGTTCCCCGTCATCCTGCAGAAGCTGACTTGACAGAATGATGGAATGGCCTCCTAAAGACACCACTACAGTGCTAGGTAGGTGGCAATACATTGCAGGGTTCGGGCAGTGTTCTCAAGGAGGCTGTATATGCTCTAAATCAGCATCCAGGAATCAAGGGGTGGAAATGGGAGTGGCACCATCACTACTACCCCTAATGACCCACTTGAAAAGGCTTTGATTCCTGTCCCTGCGACCCTGTGCTGTGTGGGTCCAAAGGGAGGAATGTTTGCACCAGGAGACAAAGCACTGATTGCACTGAATTGGAAGTTCAGAATGCCACTTGGCCACTCTGGGCTTCTCATGCCTCTGGAAAAACAGGCAAAGAAGGGAGCTACTGTATTGGCTGGTGTGATTGATCCTGATTACCAAGGGGGCATTGGATTGGTATTACTTAATGGAGGAAAGAAGAGTATGTCTGGAATACAGGAGATCCCTTGGGTTGTCTCTCAGTATTACACCATGCTCTGTGATTAAGGTCAATGGAAAATTATAGCAACCCAATTCTGACATGACTGCTAATGGCCCAGATGACCCTTCAGGAATGAAGGTTTGGGTCATCCCACCAGGCAAAGAACCATGATCAGCCAAGGTGCCTGTCGAGGGCGAAAGGAGTATGAAATGGGTGGCGGAAGAAGGTAGTTCTAAGTACTAGTTACGACCATGTGACCAGCTGCAGAAATGAGTGTAATTGTTACAAGTATTTCTTCCTTGTTTTATTATATGTGTATGTGTGTTTTCTTCCCTCTCTTATTCCATTACTTATAAAATATATGATGTAAACAGGACTAGTGTTTTTGGTTGTATGCATGTTAGTTGTATCATGTTAGGTATGACTTTAAAACTGTCTATTCAGAGATTATATATGGTTTATGGAGATGTATACAGGTGCCAAGTTGACAAGGGGGTAGACTGATAGTTAAGGTTATGTATCAGTTGGCTAGGCCATGATTCTCAGTGGTTTGGATGATATTACGTAATCATCATTCTCCATTGTGTGATCTGATGTGAACAACCAATCAGTTGAAAGGGGAGTTTCCTTGGGGATGTAGCCTGTACCCAATATATATGGATGTTCTGGCAAAGCTCTCTCTCCTGATCTTCCATCCAACTTGTCACTCTCTGACCTCCAGTTCTTGGGATGTGAGCTGGCAGCCTGCTGTCTGATCTGCTTATTTTGGGTTCATTGGCCCCTGTAACCATGTGAGTCAGGAGAAGTCTCCAGCCTGATGCCTTACAGATTTGGAACTTGCCAAGCTCCCCAACTGCATGAGCCATTTCCTTGAAAGAAATCCCTCTCTCTATATATATTTATATATACACACACCGTATTTTAACACAAATAACGTGCATCTTCTGCACTTGTTTGCCAGGAACGCCCTCCCTCCACGAGGCACCCTCACAAGTACTACCATGCCAATCCTCTTCCACATGTTGCTATAAAAAAATATTAGCATAGTGTGCTTACAAAAACACCTCATGGGGGAGGCTGCAGCCAGCAAACAAACGCAGAAGGTGGATGTTATTTGTGTAAAAAATACGGTATACACTTCATTGGTTTTGCTCCTTTAGAGAACCTAGCCTAAGATAGGTGGTATGTGTCAAGAGCTTTAAAATGTTGACATAAAAATTCCAGTTCTAAAAATTTATCCTAAGGAACTAATTAGAAATCATACAAGATGTATACACAAAGGCGATCACAGCATCATTGTCAAATGAAAAGCAAACACCTAAATGTTGAATAAGGAAATGGCTAAAATAAAGCCAGTGAAGGGACATTACTCAGCAAGTATAAGTTATACTTTCACATCTGAAATCTGTACACTATAATTCCTTTTTAAAAAAGGTATTTATTGAAAAAAGACTGGAGAGATAGACAACACGAATGTTAGCTGTACTGTCTTTGGGTTGTGGGATTCCGGGCGATTTTTATTTTCTTTGATATCTGTATTTTCTAAATGTTCTCCAATGACAATATTATTTTTATAATAAAATTTACAAGATTGCTTTCAAAGAATACGCTGTGGAAGATATATTACTGTATTTTGTGATACAAAGAAGTTGATGATTTACTTTTGTGTGGTGGGATTATAGGAAACCTTGATTTTTTAAATTACTTTTTGTACTTTCCAAATTTTAAATGAACTTATTTTTACTAGTTAAAAAAAGTTATTTTAAAAATGGCATTATTTTTATAACCAGAAAATGGTTAATTTTTTTTTTTTTAAGAGTTAATGATTCTTAATCCTCCAAGGAACCTCTTTTAAGAGAAAACTTTTAAATGCAGCTAATGTATAATATTTGGAATGTGTTAAAACATTAACTGAAGCATAAAGCCTTTGCCTGTGTCAGGTCCACTGTGGGTCCCAGACACCTATACAGGGGCTTGCAGGTAAGGAAGTGGACTTATAAGGACAGCCAGAAGCTTTTAACAAGAGTTGATTTTTTTCTGAAGGGATTCTTCCCAATTTTCCTGAAGCAATGATTCTTTCCCTTTCTACCTTATTTTCAGAGGTTCTAGGCACCGTTTATTTATCTCTCTACATAGAATTTTGATCCAGACTCCCTAGGTTCAAATCTCAGCTCTACCTCTTACTACCCGTGACATTGAGTGAATTTTTTCATCTTCCTATGCCTTGGATTTCTCATTTGTGAAAGGGGAATAATTACAGTAGTTCCCTCACAGAATTGTGAGGATTAAATAAGACGTGATGCACCCAGAACCACTCCTGCTGCACAGTAAATGTTACAAAAGTGTGCTCCTGGGTGGTGCAAATGGTTAATATGCTTAGCTGCTACATAAAAGGTTGGAGGTTTGAGTCCAGCCCAAGGCTCCTCAGAAGACTCAGCGATCTAATTCTGAAAACTCAGCCATTGAAAACCCTACAGAGTACCGTTGTACTCTGACACACACACATGGGGTCACCATTAGTCAGAGTCAGTGGCTACTGGTACTGGTATTAATTTTGGACCTTGCCTTGTAAACCATCCTAAAGCATATAGGTGCACATTAATGCATGATCCACTTAGAGACTCCCATTTCAGGTTGACAGCATCTCTATGTAACTTGGTATTCAATCACATATGGGTTTGATGGCTCTCCAAAATAGGCCACCTGAGTAAAAAATAGAAGTGACAAGCAGCAGTGAGAAAGAGGCAGTTTGGAAGACCATGTGGTGATCATTAATTGCTGTATCTCAGCCCACCTCTCCCCTGAGTGCCGGCTCTTGTAACAGACATCTCAGATACACTCAAACCAGAACTACTGCTTTTCCCTTTCAAGCCAGCATCTTTGTCAGTTTTCCCATTTACCCAACTGATTAGGCCAAAAAACTAGGGTCATCCTTAATGACTCTCTTTCCCATACATCCCACATTCAATCTATTACCCAGTCATACTGGCTTTACCACCAAAGTACATCCTGAATCCCTCCTTACCAAGCGACTATAATCTCCCCCTGGAATGTCTGTAACAGCCTCCTCCTAACTGACCTCCCTGCTTCTACTCTTGACCCCTGAAAGTCTGTTCTCCACACGTCTGCTGAATTACCTTTTTAAACACAAATCAAATATTGCCCTTTCCCTGCTTTAAAATTCAATGGCTCCCTATTTTCCTATGTGAATAAAATCCGAACACCTTATCATGGCCTACAATGCCCCTGTGATCAGTCAGTCCCCTGCCTTCTGCTCTCCTTGTTCACCATGCTCTACCCACAGAGGTCTTCTGAATCTAACAAGCCAAGCTCATTCTCACCTCAAGGCCTCAACACATGCTGTGGCCCAGAATGTTCCTCCCCAGGTCTTCATGGCTGGCTCGCTCTCGTCCTCCAGCTCTCAGGTCTTTCCTATCCATTTTATCTAAAATAGTCTCCTCTCCCCTCCATCTCTACTCCTTTACTCAGCTTTGTGCCCTCAGGACCTTGCTTCATTTTCTTCACAGACAGTACTTAATGTTCCTCATTAGGATGTAAGCAGGGACTACGTTTTGTTCTCTGTTGTAGCTAAAACAGTGCCAGGCATGTACCAAATGCTAATACATATTTGTTGACTGAATGAATACTTAAATGAACGGGAAAGAGCCAAATAGACCAGCTGGGCCTGAGGAAATGTCAGCATCCATGACAGAAGTTCCCAAGCAAGCAGTGAGGGAAAAGGTGCTTTAAAGACCTGGGTCTGTCATTCTGGGAAGGGTGTGATGGGGTGGGATCATGGAAGGCCCTGAAACTAGCCCATGGAGGAGTAGTGATGTCCAGGAGGCTCTGTGGGTCTCCGAGCAGAGGTGCAATACCACAGAAGCAGTACTTGAGTTACTCTAATAAAACCAAAAAAACCAAACCCATTGCTGTCAAGTCCATTTCGGCTCACAGCCAGGTTTAATTTAAAAATTACCTTAAACGACTTCTGTTGACTACCGTATAGCTTAAATACCACTCTACAGTTGACAACTTTTTTTCATATAGTTTGTAAAATAAGAAAGATTTTATTGGCCACGTTTTTCAGATACAGAAAGAGAGGATCACAAAATTTAATGGTTTACCCTGAACAAGTAACAAGGTAGGACTTGAATGCATGTCTTTCATGTATCCACATCCAAAGTTGCTTCTACTTCCCTTCAGTAATGCCTCTGAGCACATATAGTGGGTGGTAACACCCTTTTTCAACTTCTGTTTCTAATAATATGGTGATTTGAACCTTTTGAGGTAAACTTTTTAGGATCTTGAACCCCTCTGTGACTATGAATAAATCTCCCCAGAAAAATGCAGTTATCCCCAAGCCACAAAAATACTGCACCCAATCTCTGAGGTTTTGCACAGGTTTAAAGACCCTGCCGAACAAATATGGACATGTTGGGGAGGAGGGGCTGCTGGGAGAAGGAAGCAGGACTAGTGAAGCTCCCTGTTAAAGGCAATTTCAGTAATAAGAATGGCCCCTGGAGCCCCAATGGCAACTGCAGTAACATGTGATAGGTTGCTTAGAACGAGTATGATAAGGTGGGAAGGAGAACAGGCAGCTCAGCAGAACCAGGCAGGAAATAAGCCAGAGGCTCTGTTCCCACTGTCCTGTCAGCAACAGTAATTGGTAACTGAAGAAATAAAGCAGTAAGCTACATTTTTAGAAAAAGGTAAAACTTGTCATCTTAAAGTGGTTTAATTCATTTTTACTTCAAATGCTTTAATTCTCAAAACATCAAAGGTGGCTGGGTTCAGAGGGAGAAAGTACTGAGGTGCTGACAGAGGTCATACAACAGCTGAGCTATGACGGTGGCAGTAGAGCAAGCAACCTTAGATGAAAGCAAGTAGCAGGAAATAAACAGCAGAAACTGGTTTCCCTTACTTTTTTCTTACCCAAGTTTCTTAGTTTTGAAAAATTCTGGCCTGGCCATGCAGAGAAAGAGAGAGAGAGGAAGCAGAATCTAGTTAAGGTCCAGAGAGGGTGGCAGGAGTAGCTGTCAGTTGGAGATGTGGGCAAAGATAGGTACCTAAAACTCTCAGTGGGGTGAGCCCAAGCAGGGCATGTGCTGAGCTAGCAAAGATGACTCTCATTCCCCCAATGAGAAAGGACAGTCTTCCAGAGGCCAGGAATATCAGATGTGTCCACAGACATCTCCCAGCCCTGAGAGACTGAACAGCAGTGGGCTTTGGAGTCAGACCTAGCTTCAAATCCCAGCATCACGACTTTCCAGCTGTGAGGCTTTGAACAAGTAAGTTAACCTCTTCCAGCTTCAATTTCATCTGTAGAATGAGGCTAATAATATCTACCTGATAGGGTTGTTAAAATCATCAAATGCGCTAACCTGTGTTTCAAAGGGGCTTTTGTTCCCAAGACTCTCATTGACTTAGTGCTCAATCACTTACCTGGACAGGTACTTCTTAGGCCTTCTTCCAGCATCCATGGTTCTTCTCTCTGTTCCAATTGGGAGTTCAAGCCAGGCTGGGAGACTGGAAGTCCTATTAAAGGGGAAGAAATGGGCCTTGGAGATTTGTACCTAGTATAAATAGCCACTGAAAACTCAGGGGAGAGGAAGCAGGCCAGTCAGGTCATGCATTTAATTCATTCAACAAATATTTATTGTGAACTTACTTGGTACCAGGCACTAGGGGATACAGCAGTAAATAAGACAGACATGGTTCTTAGGTCTTGGAAGAATTTCTGGAAGGAGCTAAAGACACAACTTCAAGAAGGGGTTAAGCCAGGGAGTTAAGCTAAGCCCATAAAACACCCTATTTAGGAAGATGGGAACCTACTGAGTCTGGAGGAACTTATATGAGGGTTACCCCATGCCTGCTGGGAAGTAAGAGAATGGGGACGATACAGCCTCAGGAGGAGCAAAATGAAACTGCCTGTTTACCAACTGGGAGCACAGAGCTTCCGCTGGGGAACAAGGAGGAATGAGCACAATCCCTCTGGTGCATCAGAGCAATTAGAGGTGACTGAGCACTTTGGAAAAGAGCCCTGGCGCAGTGGTAAACTGCTGGGCTGCTAACTGAAAGGTTTGCAGTTCAAACCTACCAGCTGCTCTGTAGGAGAAAGATGTGGTAGTCTGCTTCTGTAAAGATTACGGCCTTGGAAATCCTATGGGGCAGTTCTACACTGTCCTACAGGGTCACTATGAGTCAGAATCAACTCGATGGCAATGGGTAAGGTAAGGTAAGCACTTTGGAAAGTGCCAGAATTGAGTAAAGTAGCAACCAACAGATTTCAAATCTTAAGAAAATGGGTTTCTTACCAAGTAGGACCAGGTTCCTGGACTTTTCTGGTATCCTCTCCTTGTACCTGTCCCTCGGAGCAGGGACTGGGTGTCTCCAGCCCTCTTGGGTAAAAGCTACAGTCACACTGCTGAAGAATATGGAGCCCTGAAACAACAAGCATACCCCAGCTCACCCAGGCCTCAGGATCTGGGATGGAGGCAAGGGGGATAGGGAGGTTGGCAACTCTAGGGGAGATGGATGGCAGGCTTAGAAAGGGTCTTTGAAAGGATTCAAGGCTCTGGGTAGTTCAAGAAAAGCATTTGTTGATCACTTTCTAAGTGCCTAGACTCTACTGGACTGTGATGCAAAAAAGTAAATAAAACGTAGTCTCTTGTCTTTACACATTTATAATTTTGATAGACTTCATATATAGATAGATAGAAAATATATATGAGAAATAATTGAGCAGAAACGAACAGGTACTTCACAATTAAAAAGCCCATTAAAAAAAGAAAAACCAAACCTGTTGCTGTCGAGTCAATTCTGACTCATAGCAACTCTATAGGACACCAGAACTCCCCCGTAGGGTTTCCAAGGCTGTAATCTTTACAAGAGCAGATTGCCACATCTTTCTCCTGTGGAGCCGCTGGTGGGTTTGAACCGCTGACCTTTCAGTTAGCAGCTGAGTGCTTTAACCACTGCACCACCAGGGCTCCTTCCAAGAGCCAACAGAGGGAGAAAAATTAGAATGTGTGAGTACAAATTAGCAAAAAAAAAAAAATGTGAAAAGTGAATTTTCAGAACATTTAACAAAGATTCCTGTGAACTCGGATATCACACTGTACAGCAAGAGAGCCAGGGATGTAAGCAACGCCTGGAATCATATGTGTCAAACAGAAGAGGAATCCTGGAAGAGGGAGAGGAGGGTGGACAATTAGGAAAGAGCAGGGAGAGACGGCAATCGCTGAACTGACCCTGAAGAAGGTTGCCCTGATGGACTGTCACAGATTGAATTGTGTCCCCAAAAATGTGTCAACTTGGTTAGGCCATGATTCCCAGTATTGTGTGGTTGTCCTCTATTTTGTGATTGTAAGTTTATGTTAAAGAGGATTAGGGTGGGACTGTAACACCCTTACTAAGGTCACAGCTCTGATCCAATGTAAAGGAAGTTTCCCTGGAGTGTGATCTGTACCACCTTTTATCTCACAAGAGATAAAAGGGAAGGGGAAGCAAGCAGAAAGTGGGGACCTCATACCACCAAGAAAGCAGTGCTGGGAGCAGAGTGCTACCTTTGGACCTGGGGTTCCTGTACAGAGAATCTCCTAGTCCACAGGAAGACTGATAACAAGGACATTTCTCCAGAGCCGACAGAGACAGAAAGCCTTTCCCTAGAGCTGATGCCCTGAATCTGGACATCTAGCCTACTAGACTATGAGAAAACAAATTTCTCTTTGTTAAAGCCATCCACTTGTGGTATTTCTGTTATAGCAGCAGTAGGTGACTCAGACACGGGCCAAGTGAAGGCTATCCAAGGTGGGGGAGGCACCATAAGCAAAAGCACTGAAGGAAGAAAGCCCTTGTGTATTCAGCAAATGGCAGGTGGTCTAGGCAGTGAGAATGAAGGGATGAGGGACTGAAGGGCCTAGAAAGGTTGGTTGAAGTCAGAATGTAAAAAGACTCAAATGACTTGATAAACATGGTGCTTTTATCCCACGGACAACAGGGAGGCCTTAAAAGATGGGCCTTGAAACGGATGTGGGGAGAGGAAGTTAAGATCTTTAACAGTCAGTGTCGAGTTGAGAGAAGACCTGTTCCAACGGGGTGTAGATGCATGGTTGGCAATGGATTTTTCAAGAAACCTGAGAATGAATCAAAGATGTTTCTTGCTTGGAAAATCAGGTATACAGCGATGTCAACAACTAAGAGAAGAAACATGGGAAAAGGAGACCTGTTCGCAAAGTAATCAGTTTGTTTTTGGGCCCACTGAGTTCCAGGTTGCTGCAGGTATTCTGTAACATCTGAAAACATGGGTCTGGAGTTCAGGAGACAGCAGGAACCATAAAGCTCATAGGTGTCAGCAGAAGCTGTTCATACAACAGATGAGCACATACTCCATTCAATGTCCCTGCGCTAGGTACCTGGAGTGGAAACAGGCAGGTGGAAAGGAGAGAGACTCATCACAAGTAACATGGATTGAATTATATCCCCCCAAAAATGTGTGTTATCAACTTGGTTAGGCCATGAGTCCCAGTATTATACGGTTGTCCTCCATTTTGTGATTGTAATTTTACGTTGAGAGGATTAGGGTGGGATTGTAACACAGCCCTTCCCCTGGAGCTGACATCCTGAATTTGGACTTGTAACCTACTAGACTGTGAGAAAATAAATTTCTCTTTGTTAAAGCCATCCACTTGTAGTATCCGTTATAGCAGCACTAGATATCTAAGACAACAAGATTAGTTATTAACTCATTAGCATAAGGCAGTAATTATCTCCTGGCCAGGTCTCACAGGAACCTCAAATTCAACAAAAGCAATAGGGAAACCCATCTTCTCCTGCAGACCTGCTTTCCCTTGTCTAGTTCTAGCTCAGGAAGTTGTACCTCCATTCACCTAGTTGGCCAAGCCAGAAATTTGGGTGTTATCCTCCCCTTCCCTAAGCTTCCCCAGATCAATTGCCTACTGATTCTTCCTCCGTACTATCACTAGAATTCAACCAACTTTCTCCATCACCCCCACTTCTGCCTCGTTTTAAGCCAGCTGTATTTCCCCAAATTGTAATGAATCCCTGACTCTAATTCTACCTTGCCTTTCCAATCAACCTTTCACACTAAGAAATACTTGGGAAAAAGAGGGTCTTTTTAAAAGAAACTATGAAACATTTAAAACAATAGGGTTACTTTATAATAACCAAGAGAGTAAAATCCATATAAAGATATGTCATAAACAATAAATAACTGTAAGAAATATGAGGAAAAAGTTACTGCTGTCAGAGATGCCTGAGTAATTCAATGAACAAGAGATCAACTAGTCAGAAAATAAACAAATAGATAAAAATATGGAAGAGCTGAGTAACTTACCTAAGAAGGTTGAGCTCACAGAGCTACCAAGCCCTATGCCCCGCAATCGGACTATACCTGGGTATTCTGTGTTGATAAGAGATATGGACTTTGTCCTCATGGAGCACAGACCAACCAAATGGGCAAGGAAATCAAAATCATAATTTTGGTCTATATAAAAAAATAAAATCCACAACTAAACACTTTCAATATAAACAAGAAAGGATGTAAATAAATGAGTTGAAGAGTCCACTCAAAAGATTAAACACTAAATTTTAAGATAAATCTGAGGAAAGCTGAAGCAAAAAACTAATAAAATGTATTAATAAGAGTAGTATTGATGAGAAAATCTAAGAGTAGACTCTTAAAAAATGAAAATAGACTACAACCTAGTCCAGTCAATAAAACAGGGGAGAAGACAGTTCTGCCCTCACAGAGGGACTGTGCAGTCGAACAGAATGCAGCCACTGGAGAGGATTTTGTAGGCTATTCTTAATGAAATGGGGACATGTTCATCTAATTCTTCTAAGTGGAAATAAAAAGGAAGTTATAAAGCAGGACAAATTCATCTGGGGAGAAGAAAGAATATAAGTAAAAGGATACCAATCAAAATGTTAAATGTTATCTCTTTGTGTTTTCTATAGTTTCCAGGTTTTCTGCAATGGACATGAATTGCTTTTGTTAATTAGGGAAAAAAAAAAAAAAAGAAACCCTACAATTAATATTGAGGGGAAAAAAAAGGCTGTCTCTCAGAGTAAATTTCCAACTCACCTGGGGCCCAGCTGTGAGGAGATCAGCAGCCATTCCTTCCTCTCCTGTGCTTTCCTCTTGGGGAAGGGTAGGGTCAGGAGAAGACAGCACTGAAGAAAGAGAAAGAAACCAACAAGGCATAAAAGTTTGCAGCTTACTCTGTCAACAATTCTCACTACGAAGAGGAGGTTCAACGGATGTATATCACAGCAGGTTCCAGGACACTCAGGCTAAATTCACAGATAACCATGTGACTGTGGAAGATGCAACATTTCTGTGATCAAGGGCAGAAGGCCCATGTAAAATTTCCCATTCCTCTTCCTTTAGAAATTTCATCAACTCACTCAGGTGTAAGGAAGCGTTAGCGCTTAATGGACTCTCAAGTATCCTGAATCCACCACTTACTAGCAGTGTGCCCTTTGGCAAATTATATAACCTCCCTAAATCTCATTTTTCTCATCTGTAAAATGGAGATAAGAAACCCTTGTAGGTTTAGTGTGAAGATTAAAAGAAAATGCAGATAAAGCAATTGGCATAATGTTTAGCACATAGTTTATAAAAATTACCTATTATTTGTAATAACAGTTCTCTGAAGAAAGTGGCTCTACAAGTTTAAGACATTTGCTTAATCAAAACAAGAGGTTATGCCCAAGTAGAATTCATCCCAGAAATGCAAAATTGGCTCAGTATACGAAAACTAATCAATATAGTACGCTATGTTAATAGAGGGAACCCTGGTGGTGCAGTGGTTAAGAGCTACAGCTGCTATCCAAAAGGTCAACAGTTTGAATCCACCAGGCACTTCTTGGAAATGCTATGGGGCAGTTCTACTCTGTCCGATAGGGCTGCTAGGAGTCAGAATCAATGCGATGGCAACCAGTTTTTTTTGGTCTATATTAATTAAGGGAAAACAACCAAATGATCATCTCAGTAGACAAAGAAAAAGCATTTGATAAAACCCAACATCCTTTCATGATTAAAAACACTCAACAAACTAGAAAGAGAATATCCTCAACTACATAAATGTCATCTATGAAAAACCCACAGCTAACATCATACTCAATGAAAGCTTTCCCCCTAAGATCAGGAACAAGACCAGGATGTCTGCTCTTACCACTTCAATTCAACATTATACTGGAGGTTCTAGCCAGGGCAATTAGGCAAGAAAAAGACAATTGGAAAGGAAGAAGTAAAGCTGTCTCTCTTTTAGATGACCTGATCTTGTATGTAGAAAACCTCAAGGAGCCAGAAAAGCTCTAATAAATGAGTTCAGCAAGGTTGCAGGACACAAAAAATCAATTGTATTTCTATACACTAGCAGTGGACGATCCAAAAGAGAAATTCCATTTACAAGAAAATATTTCCATTTACATGAAAACAGTTCTATTCACAATAGCAATTAAAAGAATGATATACCTAAAAATAAATTTAACAGACGACCTGCAAGACTTGTACACTGAAAACTACAAAACACTGTTGAAATTACGGAAGACCTAATTAAATGGAAATGGGTTGAAAGACAATATTGTTGAGATGCCCGCACTTCCCAAATTGATCTAGAGACTCAATGCGATCCCCACCAAAATCTCAGTTGGTTTTGCAGAGACTATGAGCTAATGCTAAAATTCATATGGATATGCACCAAACTGTTGCTATCGAGTCAATTCTGACTCATAGCAACCCTACAGGACAGAGTAGAACTGCCCCATAGAGTTTCCAAGGAGCGCCTGATGGATTTGAACTGCTGAACCTTTGGCTAGCAGCCACACTCTTAACCACTATCCCACCAGGGCTCCACTATGCAAGAGAGTCAGAAGAGCAAAAAAAATTTTATTTTATTTTTTATTTAAAGAACAAAGTTGAAGGACTTACACTTCCCTATTTGAAAGGTTTCTACAAACCAACAGTAATCAAAACAGTGTTACTGGCATAAGGACAGACATACAGATCAATGGAAGAGAGTTGAAAGTCCAGAAATAAACCCATACACTTATGGTCAGCTGATTTTCACCCAAGGTGCCAAGAGTTTCAGTGGGACAACAATAATCTTTTCAACAAATAGTGTGCTAGGACAACTAGATATCCACGGGCAAACGAATGAAGTTGGATGCACACCTCATACCAATGCAAAAATTACTTCAAAATGGGTTAGAGACCTATATGTAAGAACTAAAGCTATTAGAAGAAAACAGGAATAAATCTTCATGACCTCAGATTAGGTAACGGTTTCTTAGATATGACACCAAAAGTACAAGCAACAAAAAGAAAAACTGGATTTCATCAATTAAAAACTTTGTGCTTCAAAGGACACTATCAAGAAGGTGAAAAGATAACCACTGAGTAAGAGAAAATATTTGCAAATTATACACACACACATATATATGTATATATGTATACATATATATATAAAATACAGAAACCCTGGTGGTGTAGTGGTTAAGTGCTACGGCTGCTAACCAAAAGGTCAGCAGTTCAAATCTGCCAGGTGCTCCCTGGAAACTCTATGGTGCAGTTCTCTGTCCTATAGGGTCGCTATGAGTCAGAATCGACTCGACGGCAGTGCGTTTGGTTTTGGTTTTTATATAAAATACAGTGAAACCTATGAAGGCCAGAACTTGATGGGAGTGCCTTGTTTTTCCAGGTCTTGCCAGTTTTCTGCCTTTGACAGGATGCAGTCTTACCACTTTTCTATCCCTTGTTTTAGTGGAAAATATTTGAATTTTCCTTCTTAGACAGGTTCCCACCTTACACAGGTTCCAGCTTTTGCAGGTTTTACTGTGTATATATATAATATATACAATCATATCTTATACATATAACTTGCAAATTATATATCTTGTCTTAGTACCCAGAATATATGAAGAACTCTTACAATTCAACCAAAAAAGACAAATAACCCAAGTAAAGAATTGACAAAGGATCTGAATAGACATTTCTCCAAAGATATACAAATGGCCACTAGGCACATGAAAAGATGTTCATTAGGGAAACGCAAATTGAAATCACAATGAGATACCATTACATACCCATTAAGATGGCTATAAAGGAGCCCTGGTGGTGTAATGGTTAAGCATTTGGCTGTTAAGTGAAAGGTCTGTGGTTCGAACCCACTAGCGGCTACATGAAAGAAAAGACCTGGAGATCTGCTCCTGTAAGGACTAAACCCAAAAAACCAAACCCATTGCTGTTGAGTTGATTCTGACTCATAGCAACCCTACAGGACAGAAGAGAACTGCCCCATAGGGTCTCCTAGGCTATAATCTTTACAGAAGCAGGCTGTCACATCCTTCTCCCTCTGAGTGGCTGGTGGGTTTGAACAGCCAACCTTTTGGTTTCCAGCCAAGTGCTTAATTACTGCGCTACCAGGGCTCCTTCCGTAAAGATTACAGGCTAGGAAACCCTATGGGGCAGTTCTACTCTGTACTATAGGGTCACTATGAGTTGGAATCCACTCAATGGCACACAACAACACGGGAAATAATAAGTGTTGGTGAGGATGTAGAGAAATTGGAACCCTAATATTTGCTGGTGGGAATGTAAAATGGTGCAGCTGCCTTAGAAAATTTTGATAATTCCTCAAGAAGTTAAACATACAGTTACTATATGTCATGGATTGAACTGTATCCCCCCAAAATATGTGTTAACGTGGCTAGGCCATGATTCCCGGTATTGTGTGATTGCCCACCATGTTGTCACCTGATGTGATTTTCCTATGTGTTATACCTCTATGATGTTAATGAGGCAGGATTAGAGGCAGTTATGTTAATAAGGCAGGACTCAATCTATAAGATTAGGTCGTGTCTTAAGTCAATCTCTCTTGAGATATAAAAGAGAAGTGAGCAGAGAGACAGGGGGACCTCATACCACTAAGAAAGTACTGCCAGGAGCAAGGTGCGTCCTTTGGACCCAAGGTCCCTGTGCTGAGAAGCTCCTAGACCAGGGGAAAATTGATAACAAGGACTTTCCTCCAGAGCCCACAGAAAGAGAAAGCCTTCCCCTGGAGCTGACGCCCTGAATTCAGACTTCTAGCCTACTAGACTGTGAGAGAATAAACTTCTGTTTGTTGAAGCCATCCACTTATGGTATTTCTGTTACAGCAGCATTAGATAACTAAGACACCATATGACACAGCACTTCCACTCTTTGGTATATACTCAAGAAAAATGAAAACCTTTCCACACAACGTAACAGTATTATTTGTAACAGCCAAAAAGTGGAAGCAACCCAAATGCCCATCAGCTAAGAAAAGGATAAACAAGATAAGATATATTCATAGAATGAAATATTATTCAGCTATTAAAAGGAATGAAGTACCTTGTCAACACAGATGAACCTTGAAAACATGATGCTAAGGGAAAGAGGCCAAACACAAAAGGCTACATATTATATGATTCTATCTGCCAAGAGGCAGTCGTTCTAACAGAACAAGGGGATATTGTGGTTTAAAATCTGGGAAATGTGTGTATCAAGGTTGTATCCTTTCACCACACTTATTCAATCTGTATCCTGAGCAAATAATCTGAGAAACTGGACTATGAAAAACACAGAATCAGGATTGGAGGAAGATTCATTAACGACCTGCGATATGCAGATGACACAACCTTTCCTGCTAAAAGCGAAGAGGACTTGAAGCACTTACTGATGAAGATGAAAGACTACTGCCTTCAGTATGGACTACACCTCAACATAAAGAAAACAAGAAGCCTCACAACCGGAACAATAAGTGACATCATGATAAATGGTGAAAATACTGAAGTTGTCAGGAATTTCATTTTGCTTGGATCCATAAATCAACACCAATGGAAGCAGTAGTCAAGAAATCAAATGATGTATTGCATTTGGCAAATTTGCTGCAAAAGACCTCTCTTTAAAGTGTTGAAAAATAAAGATGTCACTTTGAGGACTAAGGTGCTCCTGACCCAAGCCATGGTATTTCCAATCACCTCATATGCATGAGAAAGCTGGACAATGAATAAAGAAAACCAAAGAATTGACACCTTTGAACTACGGTGCTGGCAAAGAATATTGAATATACCATGGACTGCCAGAAGAATGAACAAGTCTATCCTGGACGAAGTATAGCCAGAGTGCTCCTTCAAGCAAGGATGGTGAGACTTTGTCTCACATACTTTGGACATGTTATCAGGAGGGACCAGTCCCTGGAGAAGGACATAATGCTTGGTAAGGTAGAGGATCAGTGAAAAACAGGAAGATCCTCGACAGGATGGACTGACACAGTGGCTGCAACAAAGGGCTGAAACAGCAACAATTGTGAGGATGGCACAGGACCGGCAGTGTTTTGTTCTGTTGTATGTAGGGTCGCTATGACTCGACAGCACCTAACAACAACATTTGTATGAAATATCCAAGATAGGCAAATTCATAGAGAAAAAAGTACAGTAGTGGTTGTCAGGGGCTGGGGTAAGAGGGAATGGGGAGTAACTACTAACGGGTATGGCGTTTCTTTTTGGTGTGATACAAATGTTCTGGAGTTAAACAGTGGTGACGGTTGCACGACTTTGTGAATATGCTAAAAACCACTGAACAGTAAGTACACTTTAGAAAGGTGAGTGGTATATAAATTATATCTAAACAAAAAAATCGTAGAGGTAATGTAGTCCTCAGAAAAAGAAGCAATCTATCTGGATACTGGTCTTAGCACAGACCTTATGTTCTGGATTGTACCTAACTCCACTGTATTTTCTTTTTTGTAGTATGGTGGAAATGGTAACCATTCAACCTGCTTTCCAGATCTCTGGGGAAGACAACAGGAAATGCTGGATGTGAAACTGCACTTGAAAAGTGACAGACCAAATACAGAGGCTTCTTGATCTAGGGGAGGATGGTACAGGCCTTGGTGGTTAAGACTACATACACATTTGTTCTGTTCTGTAGCAGTGTTCAAGGTGTCTGAAAAAACGTTATTTTATTTGATGCTTACAATTCTTGAAGATAAACAAGGTGGTTGATTATATTGTGTCCTTTCCTCCATGAAGAAACAGAAAAGACCTAGACGTACCTCTCAGATTACAAATCCCTTGAAGCCTCCAGGACTTCACAGTATAACTGGCTGGCCCCGCCCTCAAACTCAGGAGGAGCCAACGGGCTCCTGTTCCGATATCCCTGGCTGCTTCAAGGGCTGGAAAGAGAGAAGCAACAGAGGTGACCCTGGGTACGTCCTGTTTTCCTTTCCAGGGCCCACTTCTCCGTAATCTCTAATACCATCGTTCCATCGGGCAGATCCGGATAAGGGGAAGGATACCCCAGGCCTGACGTCTTGACTTTTTTTTTTTTTTTTAACCCTGGAACTCCTTATTCAAAAAAAGAATGTCCCCGCAGAGTTCTGGTCTGGGTCACACAACATTATTGGTGGGCAAGCTTAAACAAGAAGTCCGATCTCCTGCAAGCTGCTCCCTCCACCGCTCCTCACCTCCTTCCTCCAGCATTTGGGTCCCACCTAGCGCCGCCGCCTCCGAGCAGTCCTCTGAGCGTCAGCGTCGCTCCGCAGCAGCCTCAGCCCCGACTCTGCGGGACGCCTCTTCCTCCCCCGCCTCTCCCCTCAGAGGCCGGGTCCGTGCCCGCCGTACTAGACCCTGGCAGCTCCAGCCCCGTCGTTCGCTCTGTGTCCTCAGCCACAGCCAGTCGTCGGCTCGGAAGCCCGTGGCGCACCCACCGGCTCGGCCTCAAACAGAAAGCCGGGCGAAAAGCTGCTGCCCGGTTTCCCGAGGAAGTCACCGGTGACAGGCGACGGCTCGGAAACTGCGGGACCTCTCTGGCGCCACAGGGGTCGCACCTCAAAAACGACATTTCCGTTCATGCGCACCTGCCTCATCGCCGTCACATGACTCCATTTCCCAGAAGTCTCTGCCAGGCTGGTTCTTGGTCAAAGTGCTTTTCTCTCCCGACAGCAGGTTTGTGACGCGCACGCTCTCCTGGATGGTACTTCGCACAGAGGCTTCCTCCTGTTCTTGCCGCCAGATGTTTCCCATTATGCTTTGTTGCAGGTGTCTTCTAGGTCCACCGGAATCCAATGGCTGGGGCTTCTGCGACGGGAAGCTACTTTGCCAGGAAGGATCCTGGGAACAGTGGTTTTAGTGCTCCGACTGCGCAGCCGTAGACCTGTACTGGACCTGGCTGCTTAAGTAGTTGGCTGTGTCTTTGTTCTTCTGTCCGTGGGTCGCAGGGATCGTCTCTCTGCGGCTAGGCTCAGGGGCGCTGACGCGGAGAGAAAATGATCATTCCTGATAAGGTTGCATTACAGGTTAATTTGTGTCCCCCCAAAAGATGTGTGTAAACCCTAACCCCCTGAGAATGAGACCTTATTTGGAAAAAGGGCCTTTGCAGATAAAATTAACATGAAGTCATATTGGATTAGGGTGGGCCTAATTCAGTCTGAGTGATGTTCTTATACAAAGAGAAGATACACAGAGACTCACAGGGAAACTGGCTATGTGAAGACGAGGTAGAGATTTGAATTATGCAGCCACAAACCAGGTAACACCTGGGGCTACCAGAAGCTGGAAGAGACAAGAAAGGATCATTCGCTAGAGCCTCAGAGAGGGCATGGCTCTGCTGACACCCTAAATTCTGACTTCTCGCCCCCAGAACTCTGAGGCAATAACATTTTGTTCTGAGCCACATAGTATGCGGTAATTTTTTACAGTAGCCGTGGGAAACATACAGGCTGTGTCCTAATGCCACATGCTCCTCCCGGTTTCTCCCTCCTGCTTAGCTTGTTGAAGGAGCATAAACGTAAATGTTGCACCACTCAAGTGTGTGTGTGCCAGCAAGTGATTTGGTACTGCCTACCATTTAACATCTTACACTTAAGGGTCTTATGTTTAACCTTGAGTTAATACTCAGAATAAAACAATCATGTTCAGAGTAGTAATATTACTGCAGTTGGACATTCAGAGTATGCTCATTTGTGGTTGTGTTGGCAGCAGGTTGGGAAATGGCGTCTGAGAGTGTGGTCTGTGAGGGAGTAGGAAGAAAAAGAGAAGCAAAACCATCCAGAAACCAAGCGGGAAGCCCAGACCTCCCTCACTCCCTTCTCCTGATCTTGTTCTGCCTGAGCAGGTGGGATGAACTTTAAAGCCATAATCATCAGTCACTCTACCCTGACATGGACAAGAGGTGAGGCAGTGTAATCCTGCCCAGGTCACAAGGCCCAGTTGATGCTAATCCCATAATGGCTACAAGGCAGTGGCACAGTTTCTTGCCTTAGTTTTGGGATTCCACTAGGAGGCAACAGAGTGCTTCACTCTCCAGCAGATGCAATCTTGCCCATGACCACTGGATGGCGTCAAGGCACCCTCGCTTAAGATCGCAGACTGATTCTCCTGGAAGTTATGGTAGAGGGAAAGGGGGGGGGCGGGGGCAGGGGAGTAGAGGGTGAAGGGTTAGAGAGAGTGGTGGTGGGTGTCAGTGGGCAGGGCAGATTTCTCCCCTGGGTGGGGTAAAGCACAGCTTCTGCTGCACTGTCCTCTTGGATGTTCTATCCTGCCTGTTTTCATGGGCCTGATGGTGCTGTACTGGGCTCCATGGGCAGGTACAGGACTGTCAGCTGGGACTGGCTCTTGGACACTGAAGTATTTTGGGCTCTCATGGGAAGACCCTAAGGGGGCTTAAAAAACCTGCCATCACAGAGTCTTTCTGACTCGTAGCAATGCTGTAGGAGAGAGTAGAACTACCCCACAGGGTTTCTGAGGCTGTAAATCTTTACGGAAGCAGACTACCACGTCTTTCTCCTTTGGAGTGGCTGGTGGGTTCCAACCTCTGACCTTTTGGTTAGCAGCCAAGTGCTTAACTACTGCACTACCAGGGCTCCTATCACTGCATTAGGGGAGCTCTATAGAGATGGGTGGGTATAGAGTGTATGGGCCCACAAGTCATCTGCTGTAAGTGGGTGCTGGTAGCGATCAGAAGGTGCCATGGGGAGCAGTTGCTGAGGGAGCAGGGTAGGAATAACACGCAAGGAGAAAAACATTTATTTAAAATGTCCCCTTCTTTATGAGGCAGCTCTTGAGCCTCAAACCTGGCCTTGCCTGCCGCTCCCCATCCACCACAACCTAGCACCCTCACCTATGACAACAGCTAACGTTAATTGAGCACTTCTTTAACGCCACCCTCAGTTCTAAGTGCTTTGCACAATTATCTCCCGTCATCCTCAGGACCACCCCACGAGGTGGTGTGTGTGTATATATATATATACATATATGTGTATATGTGTGTGTGTGTGTATATACATACGCCCATGTATGTATGCATGTATATATGTGTATATATACCTACTGCTGTCAAGTTGATTCCGACTCATAGCGATCCTATAGGACCGAGTAGAACTGCCCCATAGAGTTTCCAAGGAGCAACTGGTGGATTCAAACTGCCGACCTTTTGGTTAGTAGCCAAACACTTTACCACTGTGCCACCAGGGCTCCATGTTTATACATACATATATATGAATATATAAAATGTGGATATTCTACATCTTGACAAAGTAAAAATAGAACTGAGAGGGAGATGGAGTGAGGGTGGCACAGAGGCTCTAATGTTTCTTATGCAGTGGAGGACCAAGAAAGTCCATCAAAACTGATCGCTTTTGTTAAAAGGGCGATCGTCATGAAAACTACAATCAGAAACTGTTAAGTGTGGTTTCCCTGTATACTTGAAAGTGGGGTGAGGACTTTTACTTTTCATTAATTCTATTCTGTACCAGTTTGTTAAAAAAAAAAGTACATGTTACAATAATGTTTCTCAGGTTTAAAAAAAGTTTAATTCTTATAAAAAACAAAGAAAAGACTGGAATCCACCCTATCAAGTTGAGACTCAAAAAAGTCATGGTCTGATCACCTGAGTTAAATTTTTATTTGGTGGTAAATCTATGTATTAGTCAGGATTCTTCAGAGAAACAGAACCAACGGGAGATTATATACATGTATCTATCTAAAATTGTAAAAATGGTATGGTGTCAGAGGCCTTAACTTCATGAGGGGGAAGAATAATCACCATCAGAAGCCTAAGGCTAACTCCTATGAGGTGGAGGTCAGGGATACCTCCACTTTTCAAACTTTTCACCAATTCTGACACCAGCCATCCCTCCCATGACGCTGTCTGCTTCTCTGCTGACTTTGGTAGTTTCCTTGCAGTGGCCACACAGAACACACAGACTATACTCATGTTTATGTGGTTTATTCGGGAAGTAACAGACATAACTCATGGTCAGGATCAACAGGCTACAACTCAGGATCAGGAAGCATGTAGGCAAAGCCTAGCAGGCTCCCCCGAAGTGGAGAACACATCCCTTTCCTTCAATGCAGGACAGCTCTCTCAACTCCTCTTGGCCATGCAAACAAGCAGCCCCTTCTCTCTGCCATGCATGCTCCCTCTCAGCCCCCTAAGGACAGGCTCCTCTCAGCCCTGGCCTCTACCCTGCTCAGACAAGTGTTACAAAGCTCTTTAGCTTCATTGATAAGTGCCTAGATGCACTCCACTCCACCAGGAAACCTGCCCGGAGGTGCTCAGCTCTCTCGCTCGGTAGGTCGGCGAGCCTAGCCTGCCAGTATCGTGCTGCTGCTGTCTTGCACCGTCTTCAGTTGTACAGCTCTATCTCCTGGGTCAAGGAGGTTCTCAGTGCAGCGACCCTGGGTCCAGAAGAAACTTGCTCCTGGCTTTTCTTGATGGTAATGAGACCCCTTTTTAGCCTGTGGGATTGACTCCCTGTAAACCAAGCTGGATGGCAAAACTGACCAATCCCCTATAAGGGTTTCATGCACCTTACTGCATTATTAGCAAGCTGTCCAATCCCCTTGTAGGGCCACAAGCACCATATTTGCATAGTCACACCCAATCATTTTGTGGGAGTCACAAGACCATGGCTAGAAGGGCCATATTAAAACACTTCACTGCACCACAATAATGTTTGAGAACAAATTAAGGAATTGGCTCATATAATTCTGGGGACTGCCAAGTCCAAAATCCATAGGCCAGGCAGGCTGGGAAACTCGGGCAGGGTATCTATGTTACAGTCTTGAGGCAGAATCCTTCTCCTTTTGGAAACCTCAGCTTTTGCTCTCACGGCCATCAAGCGATTGAACTGATGGCCAGCCACCTTATGGAGAGTCATCTTCTTTAGAGTCGACTGATTATACATGTTATCACATCAACAGAATACGTTCAGATCAGCATGTAGTGTTTGACCAAACGACGAGGCACCACAGCCTAGCTAAGGTGACATATAAGATTAACCAGCACGATCTGTACGCACGGACACAGGAAGGTGATCGAGACATACATATTGTGTGAAAAAAGGCTTCAGAACAAACTATCCTCACAGAAAAAAGTCCAAAATACATCATTGCAGTGCCTTTACTTCGGGGAGTGGGATTAACGAGTGTTGGGAACGTTTTCGCCATTTACTTTTGTTGCTAGATGTTTTACAATAAGCATGCAGAAATATATTACAAGTCTGGAAAATAGAAAAAAAAAAGATGTTTGAAAACTTGCTGCTACTACTACTATCGCTGCATTGAGATACAAGAAAAGCAGTGTGGTTCTCCACCCAATCAATGACCACTATGCAGGCATGAAGAATGGTAAAGTAGATATGCAGTTATCTACACGGAACCCTGTTCCTTCACAGTCATGACCCCGCTTCTGGAAGGCCTCAAAGAACTTGGATTTTGCCCAAGTTGAAGACTCTCCAGGGCCCTGTGTGTTGCTGAGCACATTTTTCTGAAATCAGAGCAGCTGCTGCAGAATCTTCTGGAAACTGAGCCTGGAGTCCTGCTTTGCCACCATTATTCTCTGTACCACACCGCACTTCCACTCCCTCCCAAACATGCCCCGGCAATCTCCTCTCATTACATGCCTCAAGATGCCAAGGTGTGCACATGCTGGGGAGTGGAGGAGGGTGGTTGCAGTACCTGGGAAGTGGATGAAGCAGACCATTGAAGCAGCAGCATGGCCCCACCTCAGTGTGGTGATGCAGTAAAGCATATGCTGGGAAAGAGATCTTTCAGGATAGAACGAAATTTTTAACAGGCTATTTCTGGAAAGGAACAGCTGTGAATAATATACCCAAATAAACTAATATTTGTAAAGTGCTTAAGACAGTGCCTAGCTATAAAAATAATTGTTTAATACATCTGTGTTTTCAAGTTTTCCAACAAACACATATTTACTTATACGGTGGATAATAAAAATAATTTAGAAAGACTTCTGGCTCCATTAAAATTAACAGAAAAAATAGACACTTTTTTTCTTTTTTTGAAATTCAACAAGATTGATGACTAATGACCCAGGGAATGGAGTCTAAGGAAGGAGTCAGAAATGACCTCTGAGTGCTAGGGGTAGGCTTGGCTGACTATGAGAAAGTAAACCCACAGAATGTTCTCTACAAGGCACAGGAGGGCCTTACCTACAGAAGAGATAGGAACACACCGTTCTCAAACTGGGGCTCACATAGAAAGGTTGTGGCCTGATTTTCTGAGTCAAATCTTTATTTGGCAAACAAAGTTCCTTCCTGATAATCCAACCACGTGAGAGCAAAAAGTGTGTGCCCAGCACCCAGCCGCCAAAAGCATCTCCAGCCAGAAATGAGGAACCATGAGTCCACCTCCTTTTCTGCTGCTTCAGTGTTGTGAAGGAGATGGTGGAAGGCTGACCACAGGACTGCAAACACCCTCTGAGCTGCTCCCTGCTCCCAAGTCCGAAGATAAACTGCAGGAACTGGACCAGGAGACTGGCACCTCATACTCCCGGTCACTGGGCTACAGGAAGCTGCACAGGAAGGAGGGACCCCAGAGGCCAAGGCTCCAAGGGGCTGTGGTCCTGGGTCCCAGCTCCCCTGGAGCCTCCTGGGGTTTGGGGCTGGCTTCGTCCCCTCCAAAGCCCAAAGCTAGCCCAGCTAGGAGGGTCGGCCACAAACAAGGAGCTGTCACCGTCCCTCAAAATGGGCTGTGATTTGTTCCAAAGTCTTCCCTTTGGTTTCGGGGACACAGAACACAGTGAAGAGGACGCTGAAGATGCAGAAGGTAGAGCTGAGCCAGAAGGCGCCATAGGGCCTGAGGACCTCCTGCAGAGAGGAGAATGGCCATGTATGGACAACCAGTGCCGGGACTCAGCCTGCCCAGCCCATGGCTGCGCCTTATCTGTCTCTACTGAGCCCAGGGGCAATGGAGGGAGGTCAGGGGCAGCAGTCTGGCAGCCTGGGTCAACTATGCCCAAGGTATGGATGTTCTGTGCAGAAACCAAGGGTCACAGTAATGAAGTGACTGCCTCCATGGTCAGAGAGCTGTTAAATGACAGAGCTGAGCTCTAGCCTGTGTCTGACTCCAGGTGCACAGACTTACCCTCTATACTCAGCTTTGGTCCCACCCACCCTCTGGGGTCTCTGCCCTGGGGTCTCTCATTATGGTGCTGGTGGGGATGGATGAGCTATCAGCAGATCCAGATGGGCAGAATGAGCATGGTGCCAGGAGCACAGACACTCAGGGCCCACAGGCATGGAGGGAGGAATGAGCCTAACCCCCCAACTGCAGCCCATCCCCAGTGGCATCCACGTGCCAAAACCAAAGCATGTCTTCATCTGGGGCCTTATGACCTCATGAGGCCCTTCTCAGGACGCTATACACTCCTGGGTCAAGGTTGGGTCCTTTGCCATCTCCTCCTTGGCTTCTTTTCCTCCCCCCTTTGTCGTCCTTCTCTTCGCAGGCCTCAGCCCTGGTCTTCTTGATGTGCTCCTGCAGGAAGCCCTGCCTGAGGGGGTCCCAGGCCCTGTGTCCAGGCTTTTCACCAAGCCTGCATTCTGGTGCCTCCACCCAGCCTCCCAGCAATTCACTCCCTACCACTTGACTATTGCCTTCCTGGCCCTCATCGTACAGGGGACCCTGTCCATCTTGTTCATTGCTGACTCTGGTGCCCTGAACAGGGTGTGGACATGGTATGTGCCAGGAGACCTGGGGGCAATGAATGACTGAACAAATGTCTTCATTATCCACTTCATAACCATTCCCCATTGGCTGGGATGCCCCAGGGGCTGGAGCATGTCTATGTCAGTCTTATCTGTAGGAAGGCAGCAAAATATTGAACTGAATTGATGCTCCCATCAACCCTAGGAGGAAAGTACTGTAACCTCCACCATTTTCAGCCAAGGAAACTGCTTCAAAGAAGGTAAGCAGCATGCCCAAGGCCACACAGAGAGAAAGGACTGAGCAGGCCTGTTGACTCCAATGCCCCAAGCTCTTCCCAGCACAGGCTTTGCCTAGTCTGTGTGCCCAGCCTCCATTAATGGCAGGCCAACCATACTGTCCTCTACCACCATGGTCTGAAGACTCTCAAGAGGGTGGTCGCAGCCTGGGTTCCTTGTCTACCCTGGCCCATCTGTCTCCACCTCACCCCTGACCAAGACTGCAGGACTCCCAGGCATGGGCCTGCACTGAAGGCCAGTGACTCTGAGTCTTTTGCAATGAGAGCCATTCTAAAAAGTGGTTCTTGGCTAACTGAATGGGGGGAGAGGCCACTGGGACCTGGACTCACCATGAGGTTGCTAAATTCTTTTGTCACCAGAAAGGCCATGAGCCAGTTGGTGAGGACGCAGACACCGGTGGCCACACCCTTAACATCCAGAGGGAAGATCTCTGACATAAGCAGCCAAGGGATGGGCCCCCAGCCCAGAGCGAAGCCTAAGGGAGCAAGATAGGCATTAGAACCCACAGGGGCTGCGGAGCCCACAGTTTTGGCCCAAGACACCCCAGCTGAGGGCTCACAGGGCAGAAGTCTGGGTTTCCAAGGGCCCTAGGTTCCAGTCTGGTCCCACCAGCTCTGTGTCTTCCTGCTATGAAGCCTGGGTCTAGTCACTCACTCCTTGTGCAACAGGCTTTTACCTATAACACGGGACAATGATGGGCCTGATCATAGGGTTGTTGTGGGGATTAAGTGAAATGAACACGGAAGGGCTTAGTGTCCAGCACCTGGTCAGAGCTATAAACCCTGAGGGCAGGTAAGACCGGACTCACGGGAGCTGTAAGAATCCAGTGGTGATGGGGTGTGGGAGCTGGTGGGGGACAGTGGCACTCCCCCAGTCTCCCTGTGGACCCCTTCTCACCAGCGATGAAAAAGCACATGCTTCCCACAGCCAACCAGGCCAGCCCTGCACTGGCATCGACAGGCTCCATGGAGATGGGCGTGAAGAGGTCCATGTGTGAGGAGTTGTTGGGGCCACCCTGGGTCAGCTTGAAGTAGGCACCAAAGGCGCTAGTGCTGAACACCATGATCACACCTGCAGGAGGGAGGGTGTGGGCTGGGCAGTGCACTGGGAAATGCTGCTTCCCCTCTGCACAATCCACCTGCCTGACCCTCTCTGGGGAAATGGCCTGCAGGCCTGAGTGAGGCACTGGGCTGGAATTCCGGGGCGCTTCATGGCCACAGCCATGTGGCCTGGATGTCTGACAGGGGCGTGCCTAGCACAGCTAGGGTGGCAGGGCCCTGCAAGCTTGATATTCTAGCACTTTGGCCTTGGGGCCCCTGACTGAGCAGTACCCCGTCCCCGCCCTGAATCTCAAACCTTAGCAAACTCCAAGAAGTTCCAGGACACGTAGCTCCCTGGCCAGGCCAAGGAAGAGGGAGTAATAACGGCAACAGCAGTAGCGTTTTAACCGCCACCTGCAATGGTAATCTTCTTAGCGGCCAGCATGAACCAGTGCTCCGTGGGCCGAAGCAGTGTGCCAGGGTCTCACACAGATCATTTCCTGATCCTCATAGCCACACTGAGGGAAGTGCTGCTGTGATGCCCTTTTCACAAAGGGGGCAGCTGAGGCTGAGAGAGGTGAAGTTACTTGCCTAAAAAGACCACAAGCTTCACCTCACGTCCTGATCCTCAGTTTACCAACTGTAAAATGGGGGCTGTGAAAGGGCCCATCTTGTGGGTCCATCATGAAGGTTAAGCACATTAATGCAGTAACACTGTCAGCCCAGGCTGGTCTGGAGCAAGTGCTTGGTGAACACAGCTGCTGCTAAAATCCCAGCCTTGTGAGTCCACGACGCTTGCTCTGTTGGACACTTGGCCGTCCTTCTCTATCCTGTAATGTGGTGGCCTTGCCAAAGGCCCTCCGGCTGTGGTGGAAGCCTGGCACGGAGGTACCAATACGTGCACAGGGCTGGGTTCTCACCTGACACAGCCAGGAGCAGCCTCCGTCCAGCTCTGTCCATGATGAGCGCTGCTGCAGCAGTGAACAGTACCTGGATAGCGCCCACGATGACTGAGGCCAGGCTGCTGTCCTGAGGGAAGACAAGGGCCAAGGCAGTCTGGTGGGTCAGCCAAAGAGGCCAGGAGGGCCACCCTAGGAAGCCCACCCTAGGAAGCCCCAGCTTTGAGGAGGAAGCCCCACCCATGTGGTATGCTGATGAGCAGAGGCTGCTTTACCTTGAATTTGGCCTCCTCAAAGATGGTCTCTGCATAGAACATAACGGCGTTGATCCCCGACAGCTGCTGGAAGGCCATCAGTGAAATGCCGATGATGAAGGGCTTGTAGACGCCAGGCCGCCTCAGCTGAGTCAGGTGGAAGCCCTGCTCAGACAGAAACCAGGTCATCAGTGGCTTCTCTGTCCTCTCATGGGCATCCCTGGGCTTTGGGCTCCCGTCCTTGAGGTCGTGGTGGGGGTTAAGCCTCAGTGTGGCTTCTCACCCAGGCTCCATCTGTGGACTCAGGTCCACAGACAAGTCCCTGCATCACTTTAGCCTCCCTACTTGTAAGGTGAGGAGATCTTTACCTGCTCACGTCTTTTCCTGAATTTTGGGGGGGCAAATAGCAAAATTCCACGCATTCCAACCCTCCAGCCTCTAGGGCATCCAGTCCTTGCCTTGGGCGTGACCCTGTGCTCAATTCCTCCCATAGTCCTTCTCACTGAATCCTTACTACCACCTACACAGCACATGCTATATGACTCCCATTTTGCAGATGAAGTAACTAAGGGTTAAAGACGGGACGGTCACACAGTAGTTAAGTGGCAGAGATGCAGGTTCAAACTCAGGTCTGACTCCAAAACCTAGACTCTTAATCGTTTCCTTGCCCTATGACCCACGTGCCACCACCCCCCCAGCCGCCCCACAGTTCCCCAATTAAATCCAGGTCCTCAATTCAACACCTGGATTTTCTTCTGAACCGACCCCTCTTCCTGGGACAGTCAGGATCAAAGCTTTGCTGGTGACCTCTGAAGCTAGGCCCAGCTGAGTGGGACTCCAGCTGCTCTGCCTACTGGTAAACAGGACTACACTGGGTCTTCCCTGTCCTCACTGAGGGTGGAGGGATGGGTTCCCTTCCCCCAAAGTGTGTGAGAGCTTGGGAACAGGCTATGCTGCCTCCCCCAGCTACAAAGGGGTAATATGTCACCCGTGCCCCCCAGCTCCCAGACCCTCACCTGGTGTTCATCCCCGAGGGGGGGCTCTTCCCAGCCCTGTTCAGAGCCCCACAGGAAGCGCAGGGCGGCCATGGCTTCCTGGCGCTTGTGCTGAGTCAGCAGGAACCGTGGGGTCTCAGGCACGCAGCACATGAGTAGCAACATGAGAGAGGGGGCCGCACAGCCCAGCACCGCCAGCCAGCGCCACTCCAGGATGCTGCCTGGTGGTGGTGGGGGCGGGGGGTGCGGCCATCAGAACCAGTCTGGACCACTCTCAGGGAGTGCCTGCACCTCACAACCCCAGGGACTCAGCTCAAAGGATGGGGAGCTCACTGTCTCGGCATGGTTGCCTTCCTTTTTGTTACCGATGTTATTGTTGCTGTTGATAACAATATTATTAATAAACTTAAGACATCATGGGCCAATTTATCAGCTGTAGAGATGATGGTGGGTATGTAGATTATGCTATATCCATTCAGTGAAATATTTACGTAATCATCAAACAAATGAGTGTTCCCTATAGGGTCGCTGAGTCGGAATCATCTTGATGACAATGGGTTTCCTATGTGTTGATATGGCACCACGTGTATAAAGGTAGGGAATGAGAGAATTAATAAGCGTATTCCTTATATATAAGGCGCAGACTCTCCCTGGAATGTTGCTGGGCATCTCCGGCTTCTCTAGAGAGGAGGGGGACAGAGGTAGGGAGAGACTTTTCACTGAATACTCTCCCATTTGTACTTCTTGGGAGCCCCTGGGTGACACAAATGGTAAATGCATTCAGTTGCCAATCTAAAGGTTGCTGGTACAAGGCCACCCAGAGATGCCTGAGAAGAAAAGCCTGGTGATCTTCCAAAAAAAAATTAGCAATTAAAAACCCTTTGGAGCACAGTTCTACTCTGACGCACATGGGGTCACCAGCAGTCACAATCAACTTGACAGCAGCTGATTTTTGTTTTTTGTACTTCCAAAGTGTCAAATCACTTGAATGTATATCCGAAGAAAAAAATAAAAAATAAAAAAATAAAGCGGGATTTTGTTAGTATGAAGATGTACGAAGAACAGTACAAATTCAGAATTATCTAGAATTACATAAAGCACTTTTGTGTGTCACTTAATTTAATCCTCCAACAGTTAGGCGGGATTATCTCCATTTAGAGACAGGGAAACAGGCTCCTAAGGGCGATATGACTTGGCTCAGGTCACATAGCAAGCATGGCAGGGGCCATCTCCAAAGCCTGCCATTTTTCTACCTTATTTCTGGTGAGATCACATCTGCCTCCTGAAGCTGGCCCCAGTTCTGTCCCTTGGAGTCCCTGGAACCTGCCTTCTTTACACCAAATCGCCTGGCATTGTGAAGTCAGCACTGACATTCCTGGGGTGGCCCCGCTAAGGCCTTTCAAGCTCCGGTGCTGAAGCTTTCTGGAGTGCCCTGCGCACACCTAGAATCCTCAGTAAAGTCCTGATCTAACCAGTCAGCCACTGCCACACCCTCCAAGTCAGCTTCTGCCCTTTGAAGCCCTTCGGAGACAAGGCTGTCACCTTCTCCAGATCTCCCTGGAACTCAGTAATAAGACCCCAGGTACCCCAAGATGCCAGGGAGCCAGTATGCCTTGGGTACTGGCTGTGTAACCTTGGGGTCCCTTGACCTCTCTGAACCTCAGTTCCTATATCTGTAAAATGACCGCTTGGCCATTTACAGGGCTCAAAAGAGATGCCGTGAAAACTATACCTGCCATGTAGGCTAGGAGGATGCCTGTGACGACCATCAGCTGCACACAGGAGCCCAGCAGCCCCCGGACTGCTGGGTAAGCAATTTCAGCGATGTACACCTGTTGGCAATTGAGATGATGGTTTACTTGATGTCCAAGAGGTTCTCAAAGTTGAAAAGCCTCAGCTGTCCAGAGCTGCGACGATCCCTATTTGGGGTGACTACAGGCCCTACAAGCCCCTAATCACATTATCCCAGGTCAGTAGTGCCTTTCCTATGTTCTGTGCCCCTGTATCTGTATCTGTATCTGGTGTTTAAGGGGATTAAGGTTATGTACTTGGTTGCTGTTGTGTGTGAGGGTAGAGGAGAGGGCACAGTGCTTCTCAGACTTTAATGTGTATGAATCCCCTTGTTGAAATGTCAGTTCTGATTCAGTAGGTCTGGGGGGTGGGGTGCTAAGATTCTGCATTATATAACTCTTTAGGCTACTGGCCCATGAACCATACTTTAAGTGGTGCTGTTGGAGTGAAGGGAAACCCTGGTGGCGTAGCGGTTAAGTGCTAGGCTGCTAACCAAAGGGTTTAGCAAACTTCAAAGAAGTTTGAATCTGCCAGGTGCTCCTTGGAAACTCTATGATGCAGTTCTACTCTGTCCTACAGGGTCGCTATGAGTGGGAATCGACTCCATGGCACTGGGTTGGGTTTGGGTTTGGTTGGAGCAAAAAATCAGGAACTTCCCAGCCTTATCTCTACCAGTGGCTGTCAGTACTCTCTGGGCTCAGGGGCCACCAGGGCCTTGACCACACTTCTAGGTTATTCCTCACACCTTAGGCCCAAGGGAAACTCTAGTGGTGTAGTGGTTAAGAGCTATGGCTGCTAACCAAGATGCCGGCAGTTTGAATCCACCAGGCGTTCCTTGGAAAGGAGCAGTTCTACTCTTATAGGGTTGCTATGAGTTGAAATCTACTTGATGGCAGCGGGTTTAGTTTTTTTTTTAGGCCCATGACTAAGCAGATGTGTTTTTGCCTGAAAAAAAAAAAAAAAAACAAAACAAAATTGAGAAATCCATCCCAGCTGCTGCCCAGCAAATGCAGGTGAAATGAGTTGGAGAAGCAAAGCGCTGATCAAAAAGAATAGCCACTGTTTAGTCTTAACCAGGTTGGGGCGTTAGGTGGCTCGTCCTCCAAGCCCACACCAGCAGTAATTCATGGGTTACCCAGTGATCCCAGCTGCTAGGGTCCAAGTACTCCCACAAGCAGTATGTGCAAAGTTCCACTGAATCCTCATAACCACCTCATGAGGTAATTCTTCCTTTATCCCCATTTTACAAAGGAGGAAACTGAGGCTCAGGGAGGCACCCTGCCCAGGTAGCTGGCAGAGCTGGGATTTGGACCCAGGTGTGTGTAGCTCAAAAGTCTGACTTTGCAGTGCTGGGTCAGGAGAGGCTGAGAGGGCAGCTGAGGGGCTAGTTTGTGAACAGGGGAAGGGGAGTAGTGGATCCTAGCAGCCCTTAGTCTCCCCTAGACAAACCCAAATCCATGTCTTTAATGGTTCAGAAGATAGAACAGGATTTTCCTGCTGCCTGTGGTGTGAATGACTGGGGAGGGGGGTGGTTAATGCCATCATGTGTGTAAAGGACAAGGGAGGCAGGCACAGGTAGGTTGGGCAATCCTGGATTCAAGTAATAGCTTCACCATTGATTAGTTGTAGACCTTGCCTGGGAGAAGGGTTTCACATTTCTGAGGCTCAGTTTCACCTCTAAAATGGGACTAACAACAGTTGGCTCCTACCAGGGTCTGTGGTGAGGGTAAGACGCCTGGTGGTTGGCACACAGGAGGCTTTACAGCTCCTGTGGGCCACAGCCAGGGAGAGCCACGCCCCAGGTCTGGGGAGCGGTTTGTCCCACTCCTTTGTCTCGGCCTCAGGCCGCGAGGCAGGTGGACACTCACCGGGGCCACTAGCGAGGCAATGCCGCAGGCCAAGCCGGTGAGGAGGCGGCCCCCGAGCAGCATCCACACATCCTGGGCCGCAGTGATGACGGCAAAGCCAGCCACGAAGGGCAGGGTGCAGAGCATGAGGCTCAGCTTGCGTCCGGCGCGATCCACCAGCCAGCCGCCCAGCACGCCCCCCGCCGCGGCGCCCAGGGTCACGATGGCCTGGGAGGCAGGCGGACCGCGGGCTGAGGAGGGAGCGCCAGGGGCCGATACCCAACCTCGCCCTCCACCCCCCGGCGTCCGCACTGGGAAGAAGCTGGCTCCCGGGCTGGAGGTCCGGGAGGGGGCAGCCCCGGGCAAAGGAGCCAGGTCGGATGAGGCGGAGGGTCCCAGTGCCCGCCCGAGGCGGTGAGAGGGCTGTGATCCCAGACCCAGGTCTCACCCCGAACCAGGAGGCGGCGTCGTCGCCGAGGCGCAGGGCCCGGGAGGCATCGCGCCGCAGGCTCGGGATGGCCGGCGAGCTGTAGCCGAGCGCGAAGCCGAAGCTGAGCGGGCCCAGGGCAGCTGCAAAGGCGGCGAGGAAGAGGCGGCGGCCGCGGGGGACGCTGCGGGGACAGGGCCGTGAGCGGCGCGGGGCGGAGCATGAGAAGGGCAGGGAGCGAGGCCGCGCCCTCGACCACGGGCTCAGCTGCCCGCTCACCTGCCGCCGGGCGGCCGCAGGAGTGACTGCCTTTCCTCCTGGTCCGCAGGCGTCATGTCAGCGGCTAACGCTTGTTCGGTCCGCTCAGGCGCCTGAACTGCCACAGGTCCCGCGAGTGCGGCCGGCACCCGCCTCTCGCAATAGAGACGGCCAATGGGCAGTGAGGGGCAGCCCTGGGGCGGGGTTGGAAACTTCCGCGAATGGAAGAGCGGCCAATGGGAACGCAAGGAGGGGCTAGTGTCTGCGCTAGGGACCGCCCTTAAATCAAAGCAGACCAATGGAAGCACAGAATAGGTTGGCGATGCCAACTGGGCCCGCCCCTAGAACAGAGCTACCCAATGAACAGGCGGGGCGGAGTTTGCACAACCATCCAATAGGATTGTGGCGCGAGTCCGGAGTCGGCGTCAGGAATTTGCCTCAGAGCTGAGCCGGCCAATTAGGGTGGGGGGGCGGGGATTGCACCTGGCCTGGAGCCGCCTCTCAATCAAGCTTCAACTAATGGGGCTAGGGGCTGGGCGAAGGCGGGGCAGGTGGGCCCCCGGCCCAGGACACCCCCGCCCGGATTCCGGCGGCTGCTACAGTCCTCCTTGGTTGGGTCAGCAGTTTTGGTTGTGTTAACCGCTGCGCTGGGGCCTAGGCGCCTGTCCGAGCCCTGACCCCTGAGAGCCACAGGGCGGAAGGTCTCCAAACGGACCGTCCTGTGCCGCCTATTTTCGCCTAGCTTGCCGAGACTGACCCGACATTCCTGCCAGTTTGCCCAGGACGAGGTCGTGACCTCCCGTGGCGAAGCCCACCCCGGTCTAGCCGCGACTAGGGGGTCTCTCCGATTGCTGACGGCTGCTAAAGCGACGAGGACTAAGGCTTGCAGATGTTTGGATCCGTTAGGTGGGGACCCCGTGCCGCATTTGTGTGATACAGGCTTAAATGGTGAGCTCCACGTTGCCTGTTAAATTCCACTCACTTCACAGGTAATCTTGATTCTTGAATATCCATTTTACTACCTCCCAACTTTCAGTACCCCGCAGACTTTAATAGCCAGCCTCTCCATGTTTGCATCCAAATCACTACTGGAGGTGGAGATGATTAGGTCAGGGTTCTGTAGGATCTCATCATTCGTGCCAGCATCAATCCACACCCACCACTCTGGGTGCAGGCAGTTGCTGTGGAATACTGGTGTAATCCTGGAAAGAATCGGGGCTGTGGGAGTAAGAGGCTTGGCTTTTAATCCCTCTCTGGCCCCTGTTTTCTCATCTACAGGTGAGGAGGATAGTATCTATTTTTCAGGAGAGATGTGAGTAGGGATAATGTATATAAAACACCAAGCACATAGGAAGCACTCAAATGCTAGCTCCTATGACTACAATTGGCTACAATAGTTGATGGATTGCAGTCACCTGATGGAACTGTCATCCAACCAACATTTTTCAATTTTGACCACAAGGCTATTTTCAAAGACTTAGGCAACCCCCTTCTGAGCTTCCACAGGATCTTGTGCTTGAGTTATAAATTCTTATCACAGCACTTATCACTGTTCTGCAGTCACCTGTTCACTGCTCTCCCTCCTCCACTGGATGTAGTTTCCTCTGGACAGTAGACATTGGGTATTTGCACAGTGGATGAATGCCTCCAACTCCACGGACAAAAAGCTGCTGTTAAGCATAGTTTATTTTATAACTCAGCCAGTACGGTATGTGGAGATGCTTATGTAGACCGTGTGCTCCGGTGAGCCCAGGTAGCGTCAGCCAGCCCCCTGAGCCATGGACCCCTGCAAATCTGCTCCTACCCTCTGGGTGGGGGGCTCCTTCTTGAGTGCGCAGTGTTCAGTTCTTGGCCTCTGTAAGCAGATTTTGCTGCCAAAACAGCCTCCTGCCCCCTTTTTATAAGGAAAGCACCATCAGTCCGATTAGTAGGGTCTGCCTTCTGCCCTCTCCTCATTTACTTCTCAGATCTGTGACTTGTCAAATCGTGGGGTGGCTCTAATGCTGCTGATCCCCTTGGAAGAAAGCTCTAAAAAACCCTTGGTTTTTCTACTCCAGGCTGAGAAGCAAGAAACCTCAGGAAAAAAAGATGACAGAAAAAACACAGATACAAGCTCATAAAGCTTACAAACTAGCTTAACATGAAAAAAACGCCAGCCAGATCCAACACACATGTGACTCAGCATGGCTATGCGTGGTGGACGGGGGAGAGAGCATGGGCTCTGAGGTCAGAGAAGTTGTAGTTTCAAATCACTGCCCATTTCTGAGCCTCAGTTTCCTCATTTGAAAAACAGGAATAATAAAACCTAATTCATGAAACTGTTGGTGGAGCTGAGAACTGTATGTAGTTGATTTTGTGTGTTTCCCCTATGTATAAAAGGGCATAACAAAACACACAGAAGAAATGGAAATGCTGAATGCCGCAAAGATTATGAGAAAATGTATTTGGTTATAAACAGCTCCATCTCAGTATATCTAAAAAGCATTATCTTTACTGCTCTTGCCTTCTTCTTTCTGCCAAAAACAGGAACCAAGAACTCTCCCCACAGTGTGCAAGACCCACAAGTGGGTGGGATCTAAACTTCTATAAAATATATTAATTAGATCAAGGTTCTGTCAAACACCGTTCTCCACACTTACAATGAAGTCCTACAGAAGAACTCTTCAGAGCTGCTTTAACAGAGGATACATGATTTAAAGTTTCTTTTGAGGTGTAATATTGGTGAGACGAGAGAGTAAAATGGGATCAGACAGACTAAAGCCAAAGGAAAATTCTTCACACAAATGAAAATTTTTGCAAGCAGTGTCAGTGAGGCTAGGTTTTCCCTCTTTTGATCTCCCTGGCTAGGAGCTGACGTTTCACTCTTTCATTTGTACTTGGCCCCATACACATTTCTTTTTTTTTCTTCTTCTCACTTTGAGAAGGGAGCAGATAAAATGACAAGAGGAAGGGAAGTCATTTGGATCATGTCAAAGAGTAAGGCTGACCCAAACAAAAGGAGGGAATTTGAGAAGAATAATTTTGATCACAAGGAGTAACTGTTCCCTGGTTATGATTTCAGAATAGCAATAAAATCAAACCAAATAATCTTACAACTCTTGAAAATGTCCTAGTCCTTCTCATTTTTTGTGAGACAGTAGGAGGAAGAAGGAAGGATTTCTAAGGTCTACCCATTCAGCTTTTCTCAAGAGTCGATAGGCAGGAACACTGCTGGTTCCAATCACAGTGAGCTGAGACAGCAACAGGGGCCAAAGGTACAGAAAGAAAACTGTTATTTATCATAAATTTAAAAAGTAATGACTTTTCCTTATAAAAGGAACACATTATGTGACACAAATCAAAACTAATGAAAAATATTTTTCCATGTAAGTATATAAAATATAAGAGAAGGTTGCAGTAAATAAGAATGAACATTTTTTATTTATTCAAAGTTTCAATCTAAAACCTCAGTGAAATCTACCACCTTTATTACAAGGGGACTGATGATTCCTGAACTGAAAGAAACGAAGGTCAAGAAAGATGGCACCAGACATTGGAGAGTGACCCAAACTGGCCGAGTCTGCAGAAGATTTGGTCCAATATATCACTGACAGGCTAAAAGCTGCATTTCGTTGAGAAATGATGTTAGAGCTGTTGAAAGAGTACAAACCTCCATAAGAAAACTACAGATGGCAAACAAGATGCACACTCTCTTTACTTCAAGTCAATAATGTCTTCATCCGAGGAAGCTGTGAGCTGAAAGAGGCTCCCTGAGACGGGGCTGCCCTCTCTGTCAGCCACAGGGTCTGGGTCGGAGCTTGTGGAGTGGTAACGCCCCTCGGGAGTGGCTTCGGAAGTAGAAGGACTTTCCAAGGAGCCCGATGTGATCCTGGAAGAGAAAAGTCACTGTAAAAAGGATCCATAGGAGCAGCATTGAACTGGGCCTATTCTGTCTGGCAATGTTCTGCTCACCTGACCTCATAAGCCTGCCCCTTTGCCCTTGGTTATGAGGGGAGGTGGGGAGATGCACGAGGCCCCACACACGGTTCAGGCTTTGCAGGCAGACACCCCTAGCTTGTGGGGTTCTGAAAGTTCGGTGTGTGACAAACAGCAGGTGTTTGTGAGGCGCTATTTACCTTTCAGGGAGCCCTGGTGGCACAATGATTAAGTGCTCTGCTGCTAGCCAAAAGGTTGGCTATTTAAACCCACGAGCGGCTGGCTCTGTGGGAGGAAAAACCTGGCAATCTGCTTCCATAAAGATTATAGCTTAAGGAAACCCTATGGGGCAGTTCTGTCATATGGCGTTGCTATGAGTTGGAATGGATTTGAAGACACACAACAATATTTACCTTTCTAAAGTATGAATCCAGATAATGCCGCTCTCTGCCTAAAAACCCTCTATTGGCTCCCTTAAATTCCTACCTGTATTGGCTCCCTTAAATTCCTACCTGCAGCGAAGGTTCCAGGACTTGGCTGTACTGACCTATCTCTCACCCCCTCTATTTTCTCCAACTCCTCAGGATTTTCTTGATAGCTGCATGATCAATTTGACCAAAATTGGTTTCCAATTCTCAGGGAGTTAATCCATTCAACAAGTACTCATTGTCCCTCAGAAGCGCATCGGATTCAGCCTCTGTCCATGTCTTGACACATCTCCACGCCCTCTACACTCAAGCTGTTCTGCTCTTCTGTCTCCTCACAGGCTAGCCCTTGCCCTGCTGTTCTCTCTGTCAGAGGTGCTTTTCCCCAGGTCCTTGCCATTCATTCAAGGCTCAGCTCAAAGAATCTTCCTTGACCCCTCTCTCAAAGTAGACCTTATACAGGCTTCACCCCACCTTGGTCACTTCCTTTCAACTTCTTATATGGTATTTATCATTATTTGAAATGATCAAATTTGCTTATTTGTTTGCAGGTTTATTGTCTGCTCTCCACATTAGAACATGAAGTTCATAAATATTTGTTGAATTTAGAGCATGACTGCATGCTTCTCCTCCCTGAGCCAGGTTGATGAGACTTGGCTCAGCCTTCCCTGGTGTTTGAGACAGCCTTGTCCCAGGTGTGAGGTAGCTGGCACCTCTTGTTCTTACTGAGTTCATTTGCATCACATGTCACCCTGGAATGCTCTAATTGGTTCCTTGTTGGGCTTCCCCACTGGCCTGCTAGCCCACTGAAGGCAAGAACAGAGTCTTAGTCATCTCCATATGCCCGATGCCCAACTCAATGTCAGGCATTCCAAGAATGTGTGTTAAATGAATCAGTGAAGCTTTGGACATGGGCCCTGTTACAGGAGCACAGATAATGTTGCTTAAAGGATCTATGGCACAAATATTCATTGGTATGTGATACTGAATGGCCATCTAGAAAGGCTGTACCTGTTCATGTTCCCCTGAGAAGTGTTGGAGAGTATCTATTTCCCTGCACTCTTACTGAACCTTTTTGTTTTTAAAAACCTCTGTCAATTTAGTGAGCAACAACAACAAAAAAGTCTCAATATATTTTAATGAGCATTTGTTTGACTGTTAGTGAGGTTGCCTATTTGTCCGAGCCCCTCCCTGGTAGGCTCTGCTCCTCAGAGGACCTGACGCTGACCCTCTGCTGTGGTTGGTCATCAGGGCCAACCCCCAGCATCATCCGTCGGCAGAAAGAGCCTCCTGGGTGGTGCTATGACTCACAGGGCTACCACCCTGAGCAGGGGCTGCTGGGGGATGCTCCCCCTCTTTACCTGTCACTGCTAGTTGATCTCACTGTCCCTGGCTTGGGACCTCCTTGGTTTTCTTCTAACCGTTTCCGGGGTTTTGATTTGGCCTTTGGTGCTCCTTCGGACCTGGGTCCACCTTCATCCGAGAGGCCTGGATTGCAGGAGAGAATTGTAGCTCAGAGGATCATTACCACAGGGTTCAACATGCCACTTGATTTTGCCTTTATTTTGTTCCCATAAATCTGAACAAAATGCTCTATAATAGTCTAGGCTTTTCACAATTTTCATGGTGCTTTACGTTTCTCTGGACTGCTCTTCTGTCTGTATACTGAGAGAGAAAGGGCAAAACAAATACATCTCATCCGTACTATCCCCACGGACCTGTCCCATGGTCTATGGCTGGGAGAAGTGATGACTGAAACAGGCATAAGTAAGAACGTGGTAAACTTAAACTTTTAGATACACAAATATAAAATGTTTTCTGAGAACTGCGGGATATAAATCCTTCCAGACACTTTTCTAGGAAATCACACATATAAAAATCCATTGCCGTTGAGTTCATTTTGACTCACAGCCACCCTATAGGACAGAGTAGAACATCCCCATAATGTTTCCAAATTGTAATCTTTATGGAAGCAGACTGCCACATCCTTCTCTTGCAGAGCAGCTGGTAGGTTCGAACTGCCAACTTTTCAGTTAGTAGCTGAACGCTTTAACCACTGTGCTACAGGGCTCCTTTATACATATATAAATAATTTAAAAAAACTTATCACACTAGACGTATTGTTTTATAAACTGCCTTTCCTCCCCCACCCCCTTAACATGGTTTGGGCAGCTTTCTACACCAGTAAATACACATCTGCACATCCCTGGCAGCACAGTGGTTAAGGGCTCAGCTGCTAACCAAAGGTCGGCAGTTTGAATCCCCCAGCCACTCCTTGGAAACCCTGTGGGGCAGTTCTACTCTGTCCTATAAGGTCGCTATGAGTTGGAATCAACTCCACGGCAATGGGTTTCACATCACTGCTGGTGGGTAAACTGTACAGTATCCTTGACGTAGATGTACTATAATTGATTTATGAGAAAGTTTCTTCATCAACTCGTTGTTTTTGAGGATGACAAATATCCAAAGATAAAACCAATGGATATCTTTACCAACAGTGAAAACACAAAAGATCAAGAGCTATTACCCAGCAGTTCCCTGCGGGTCCTGCTTGCTATTTCCTTAATCTCCATACGAGACAGAGACAAGGAATGAGTGACAGGAATGGCAGCGATGCCAACACCGATGGAAGTGGGTGGAGTGATGACCTTGGAGACTAAGGGAGATTTCAGAGGTCGCTCGATGCTTCTGCCAACAAGGTTTCTGAGTGGAATCTTGTACAGATTTTTGAACTGAATTTCACCTGCAATATGATTTAGAAAAGAACATCAGAACTTTAAGTTTAAGCTATTTACAAGAGACCAATTTCTGATTCCTCAACATAGCTATGAAGGAAGATTTTATGCCACCCGCTGATCTCCCAAGTCTCATGATGAACCGTTCACTGACGGTGCCTGATGGCACTGTGTTTTCCAAGGGCATTGTTTTCATGTATAAGTCAGATAAAATGCAACCACAGATACCAGGAAAAAAGACTAGACAAGAAAAGCAAAAAGCTGCAGCAAACCCAGCAGCACAGCTGCCCTGTTTGGGAAGCTTTGTGCTTAACCGGAACCATGAGCAATAAAAATAATTGATGTGGTAAGAAATTATGAAAACCACTGTGTTGAAGGCAATGCGGTAACCACAGCAAAGGCCTTTGGATCCATAGGCAAAGCCAGTTAGAGTGAAAGGCTGGGTGTGCTCAGTAATGTTTAGGTTTTATTACTATATGCTTTTAGCTATAAAACCCCACTAGAAGGAAAAGTAACTTTGCTCTTGCAAGTCAGAAATTCTCTAGCTCTTAACTCCCTTCTTCCCATTAAAACAATTTTTTCATAAGAAATTTAAAAATCATCACAAGGTGTGTTAATGCAACTGATACATTCAGACTACAAGGTTTTTTTTTTTTAATGGCTTTAAATAATGACTTCTTTAGGCAGTAATTGCATTTGATAATGAATCAGAGAAACAAGAATGGATTAAAAATATCTATGAACAGGACAATAAAAGCTAGACCTCACCTTCCCCCAGGGAAGAAGGAAATACTGGAGTATCTCGGCCTGGGGGTGTCTGAGGAGAATTGTGGGCACTGGCCCCCTTGGAGCTGCCTCCAGATGAGACCTCATTTACAGCCGCAGTTGCTGTGAAGTATATATCCGACTAGGAAGAAAGGAAATATTACAGTGGTGCCTGGCATCCCAGGCCCTGTATCCGCTGGCCCTCCCACCATCCCTTAGCTGCTACATCCCTTGGAGCGTGCAGTACAGGACCGGGTGCCTAGGTGGGGGCTTCCTGAGTAAAGCCGGGCGCGCTAGTTAGCCTTTGCCTGAGAATTGAGTTCTCCACTACTTTTCCTTATCTCTTTGTTGACACACAATAGAAAGCAGTCAGTTTTGCACACATCTTCTGCAAACACAGACACAACTGACAGTTTCCTAAGGGGGACCTCAGGCTCCTGGAGTGTTAGAACTAGCAGGGCCTTCCGGGATTCAGTCAGCCCCATTTTACAGCTGAGGAAAGCGATGATTCATGCACTGACTCAGCAAGTACACACGCACACCCAAACGTGCTGGCTTCGGCGGGAACGGCGGCAGTGTGCCGGGGCTAGCGTGTACCGACGCAGGAGAGCTGAGCTTCAGGAATGGTGCAAGCTGGCTGTTAAACATAGCTATTATTAAAATTACATAAACTTTAATAACTTATATTAAAACAATGGCAATAAACATAAAAACTCATCACTTCCTAATTATTTAACTACCCTTTCCTATTATCTATTCCCCTGAAATTATTTACATCCGTAGTATCTGTTGTGGAAATACTATCGACTGGCAGCTACTGGGCGTCTCTTCCTAATACTATGCTCAGTGGCGTCACACTGATAGCTTGAAATTAATCATGGTGGGACTGTTTACACCATGGAAATTGGCAAATGCTACAAATCAGAGCTTGATTTGTTGCTTTGTCGATTGTGAAGACTTAAGAAGTGATGGAGAAGACATAAATGATGAAGGTAATGAAACATAAAAGGAAGGATCCCTGGTGCGCAATGGTTCAGCGCTCAGCTGCTAACCAAAAGGTTGCTGGTTCGAACCCTGCCAGCTGCACTATGGGAGAAAGGCTTTGTGATATGCTCCCGTAAAGATTAAAAAACAGCCTAGAAAATCCCATGGGACAGTTCTACTCTGTCATGTGGGGTCACTATGAGTCGAAATCAACTCAACAGCACCTAACAACAAAAGTATGTTGAGTCTAGTACTGAGGCTGAAAGAAGTTTTGGTTTAATGAATATGATTTGCACAGGGGCAAGAAATAGTTTAATAGTAGATCACATATCAGATTAAATGACAAAAAGAATTAGCGAATTGAGATATAACTCCAATTTTAAAATTATTATTGAATTGTACCCACGGGTTGGCTACAGGTACAAGAGTTCATCAAAAGTTAACAAAAGCATTCTGTGAGAACCATTTGGCTAAATGGACTTTATGATAAAAAGCATTGTGTATTTTGTTCTTTGTAAATTGTGAGCTACACAGCCTTTATATCAGTGAAATTTATAATCAGCTAATGTGTGTATACACATACACACACACGTGCGACATCCCTTTTTTGGAGAGCTGGTGGTTAAACGTTTACCGGCATACCACTGGTGCTATGTTAGAGAATAAGCCAGCACAGTCCCTGCTCTCGCAGACTGTCAGTGTAGCTGGGAAGGCAGACAAGTAAGCAGTCACCACCAAATTTAATAAATGTCAGGACTGAGGATGTGCCATGGTGGGGGAGCAGCTGGGGGACCAGCCCAGGGAAGACTATGTGGGGCTAATTCAGGGGAACGGACTAGAACAAGACCTTCTGGACTGTGTGCCAGCGATAGAAGATACCTTGGGAAGTCACAGTCGTACCTGCATGTCTTGATTTCACTCAACACTTGCATTATTAGACTTGGATTTATCATTATTTCATGGGATACAAACTCAAATTGAGGATAGAAGCAGCAAAGGAAGAAAGAGGTGTTGCAAGCTCTTTTTTAAAAAAAAAAAATTAAAAAAAAACTATTTTTTTGCAAGCTCTTTTATAAAAAAAAAATTTTTTTTTTTTTTTTAATAGACTTGGAATGTCCTCTGGTACAACACTGACATGAAAAACTGGCCCACTCTCTGACTGGGGAGTTCTCCGTTCAGCTGAGCGCTGCCAACCACCAAATCACTGAGTAACTCTATTAACAAAACTAAGGAAGAGCATTTTGAAGCCTAAGAAGGTCACACAAGAAAACCCAACCAGTCCGTTTTCAGCTGCTTCATCTCCCGTCCGGCATTTTGACACCCAGTGGTGGTATTATCATCAGTCTAACTCAGTGAGGTGCAGTTTCAGTGCTTGCCTGAAATCTCGTGGTGCTTGGGGCTCCAAAGGCCCCTCAGTCAGAAATAAGATCCCAGTTCTACTCACTCTGGAGGCCACAAGCTGAAGCTGAGGCACAACTGCTGTGTGGACCAGGTTCCCATTCACCACCAGGCGGATCTCCATGGAGTCGGTGGTGAAGGCCAGGAGGTACGGGAAAGCACAGACTGCAAGGTAACAGGGCGTGTCAGATCTCAGCCCAGTGGCTTCGTGGTAGTGGCGGCATCGCAGCTGTCTCACATTCATCCTGACTTCTCCAGAAACTTCCATCTTTCACATCCCCCTGGTTGCTTCTCTTCTTCCTTCAAATGTGCATATCCCCCCAATTCTAAGATAACCTTCACTGAATCTAGCCACCTCCTCTTCTCCCCTTAATTGGCAAACTTCTGCCTCTAGTAGTGCACTGTCTCCATTTCTCATCACCATTTTTTCCTCCTGAAATTCTGTAAACTGATCTTCTGGCGGCGTACCCATTAAAATCCTGTGAGACTTTCTGCCTGTTGTCCAGACTGCAGCTTGACATACCCTTTCCTTTGGCTCGTGCCATCTGCCTGGAAACCCTTTCCCTCACTTATTCTTCTAGGCTCAGGCCAGGTCCCTGTGACACCTGGCCACTCTTCCTCTATGTGCCCCTGTCTGTTAGGGCAGTGGCTATGACTTATTCCTCACTGTCCCTCCCATACATTGGGTCCAACGGGTTTGTTATTTGTTAAAGGATAGCCCTTCTTCTTGAAATAGTTCTTATGATACACTGACTCCTGGGCCCTGCACCTGTCCTCGTTTCCCTCTGATCACACTTTTGTGTTTTTTACCGGCCTCTTCATGTTGTCGCTCTGACCTTCATCCTGGCCCTGTCTCAGCACACTCTCCCTTGGTGAACTCATCTGCTCTCTTGGCTTCACCCTAGTGATTTCTGTCTACCACATGTATGCCTCTAGCCTTGACCTCTCCAGTGACCTCCAGTGTTATAGCTCAAAACCTGGAAATCATTTTCAAATCTTCCCTTTCTTTTTTACCATATCGGTCTTGAAAGCATGGCACATCTTCCCAGTATCTCTAGGATTGGTCTCTCTGCTCTCCTCTCAAAACTATTAATTGCCACAGCATGGATGAAACTTGCAGACATTATGCTGATCAAAATAAGTCAGACACAAAAGAACAAATACTGTATGATATCACTTATATGAAATAAGCAAATATATAGAAACCAAAGTAATTAGTGGGTACGGGAGAGGGTTTTTGTTTGGAGTGCACTGTAGGTATGTTAAGGGTAATGTGATAGGTAGGAAAAAGAGAGGGAAAATGGGTGTACAACTTGAAGAATGTAATCAATGTCACTGAAATATACATCTAGAAATTGATGAAATGTATGTGTTGTATGTATATTACAAAAAAGCAAAAAAAAAAACTATTATTGTTTTCATGTCAACAAATACTTTTGAAGAAAACGGTACTAACTGGAACATTCTTGCTTCTCATCTGACTCTAAAAAGGCTGTAGATTGTGAACCATAAAAGCAAAGCACAACTACGCCTGTCATGACTTTGAGTGGTAGGCAAAGTACTGGAGGAAGCAATTTCTGTGATTCTAGACTTTTCAAAATATATGAGAATGGCACTGAATGCATTGTGCTTCTCTCCCAAGTTGATCTGGGTTTTAAGGCTGGAGACTTTAACGAGCAAATGTACAGTTCTGGAATTTTAGAAAAAGGAAAATGAGGCCCAGAGAAATGAAATGAGGTACTGAAAGATAACCAAGGGCTAAAAAATGACATTTATGCTCAGGCCCTGAGAACAACTAGGAGGAACAAGTAAAAGACAACAGCCCTAAAAACAAAATTTTAAAAAAGAAAAAGAATACTTTGAGAACTAACCATACTCACATAATTTATGGCAATTTTGCAGTAAGCCATCAAGTTTTCTTGTATGTGATTGAACCGTTCAAATTTATCTATGAAGAAGGAGAGTATTATGATAAAGGTTTTTCTTACCAATGGCATAAGGAGCCTGGTTCCAACAGAACTGGAAATCTGATGCAGAGGGTTGAACCAAAAAAGAGCCACCATTAAATGGGCAAACCTTTTTATAGATGCAATTGTCTGCAATGAAACAAGAGCAATTCATTTTTGTTAGAGAGAACTTAGATCATTGTAATTAGATAAATGAAAAATGAACAAGGACAGCATCCTATCTGCTAATTTTTTTTACACAGCCCAATGAGTATTATCCTAATGCTAGATTCTTAGGGTTCAGAAGGCATTCTAAGCAAGAATATAACTACTAAAAATAATAATAGCTGCCATTTTTTTTTTTGGAAAATTTACTATATGCCAGGAACTGAGCTTTAAAAACATTATTCCATTAAGCTATACAACTTTATTAAGTAGGTACTATTTTTATGCTAACTTCAGATGAGAAAACAGCAACTAGGAAAGGTGAAGTAATTTGTCCAAAGACTCACAAGCACTACATGGGGAGGCAGCATTTGAACACAGATCTGTGTGATTCCAGAGCCTGTGTGCTTCATCCTGATACAATACTGTATTTTCACGCTTGTGAAAGATCAAGAAGGAACACTTTATGACAGGCCCTGGGTGGAGGAGGCCCTCCTGTAATGCCTTCATACTCCAAGCCTCACTCAGGACAAGTGTGGTGAGAGCCATATACTCCCCACCATCATTTTACTACAAAAACTTGAAGCCATGTGCGTGTATCACCTTGGTGAACCAGAACCAGCATCAGATTCCCACCAACCACCCACTGCCGTCGAGTCGATGATTAAGGCCAGGTTAATTCAGTTACCCTATTCCTGGCCTGCTCTGGTGGTGCAGTGGTTAAGTGTTTGGCTGCTAACCAAAAAATCGGCAGTTGAAGTCCACAAGCTGCTCCTTGGAAACCCTATGGGGCAGGTCTGCTCTGTCCTGTAGGGTCGCTATGGGTCGGAATCAACTCGAAGGCAATGTTTGTTTTTTTTTTGCCTGCTCTAAGTTATAAACACAAGGCCATGTTTTTCAGATTTCTCTTAGAGTGAGAAAGTCCATGTAGAAACCAGGGCTTTGAACTGGTTCTATGCCCTGCTGAGAATCTGCATTTCTAACAAGTTCCCAGGAAGTTATACCTAAGAATCACCTTAAGATCTTGTTAAAATGTAGATTCTGATTCAGTATATCTGGGGTGGAAATGCAGATTCTCAGCAGGGCACTTGTTAGAAATGCAAATTCTCAGCAGGGGCTCAAACTGGAACAAACCAGTTTGAAGTCCTGGTAGACACCAAAAACCTGTTGCAGTCGAGTTGATTCTGCCTCATAGCGACCCTATAGGACGGGGTAGAACTGCCCCATAGGGTTTTCAAGGAGTAGCTGGTGGATTGGAACTGCTGACCTTTTGGTTAACAGCCAAACTCATAACCACGATACCACCAGGCCCTTTTTATTCCAAAAGTCCACCATGTTTTAGCCATTCAATTTTATTATTTTTTAAAATAGCTTTATTGAGATCTAGTTTATACACCATAAAATCACTCACTTTAAGTGTACAATTTAAGAATTTTAGTATATTTACAGAACTGTGTAATATCACCACGGTCTAACTGTGGAACATTTTCATCACCCAGGGAGAAGCCTCTGCCCGCTCCTTTTTTGGTCATGTCATATAAATGGATTCACACAACATGTGGCCTTTTGTGTCTGGCTTCTTTCACTGAGCAGTGTTTTTGAGGTCCATCCAAGTGTCAGATGGCTTCGCAGTATCCCGTTGCCTGGATATACCATATTTTGTTTATCTATTCACCAGGTGATGATGAACATTTGGGTTGCTTCCACTTTTTGCTATTTGTGAATAAAGCTGCTATGAATATTTATGTACAAATCTCTGTGTAGACATATGTTTTTGTTTCTCTTGAGTAGATACTTAGGAGTAGAATTTTTGAGTCATATGGTAAGTCATACAGTTTTATTTTGTTCAGAATGTTATTTACTGCTGAATACTTATTTTGTATCTAACATATTTTTGTTGAAGAGAATTTGAGAAGCAAAGACAAACACAAAGAAGAAAATAAAAAATTATCTGATTCACAACCTTACCTCCCAGAGATAACCACTGATAACCTTAGCTCCTTCTCCTTCCAGCATTTTTATTAAGAATAATTAAATAACGATAATAAAAATAAAGAAGTAAAAATTCTAAGAAAAAATGGAATTGAGCTTCCAAGAAATAGTTTGCTTTTTCCATTCTACCGTATATTTTCTTCTCTGTCCTTAAATATTTTTCAAGAGTGCTAGTGTTTAAATTACCATATGGCATTTCAGTATTTGGATGCAACAAAAATGTATTTGCCAGTCCCCTACTGTTTTCATTTAGTTTGTCTCCAAAGCATTCTGCTTTAGAAATGATGCTGTAACAGACAGAATCCATCTTTTACCGTTTGCTGGTTATTTCTTAAATAATTGCTGGGGAGTAGATTGGGTAGGTCAATTTAAAAATGTTGACATATCTCACCAAATTCTCCCCTAGAGAGGCTGTACCAGCCAGACCACCTCCAGCAGTGCAGAGCCCATGACTACCAGTCTCTGCCAATTTGAGACAAATTTAGTGCCTGGGATAATTTGCATTTTAAAATCCTCAGTGAAGCACAGTAAGTTCATTTTCCACCCTTACTGGGAAGCTGTGTTTCTTCTTTTGTGAATTACCTGCACATGTTCTTTGCCCGCTTTCTATGGGTGCTCACATCTTTATCTTATTATCAATGATAGTAATCCTTTTGGAAACATCACAGATACTTTTCTCAGTTTGGTATTTCTCTCTTAATTTTGTTTGTTTTTTGGGGGCACAAAGATTTAAATTTTTTATGTAATCAAACCTTTGAAACCTCATACATGGTTTCAAAGCAGGTGTTATCCTTAGAAAGGCCCTCTGCACTGTTAAGATTTCATACATAGCTGTCCAAATTTTCTTTTACTAATTCCAGGATTTTACTTTTCATATTTCACATTTAATCCATTTTGGACTTAGGGCAGAGGCATAAATTTACTTTTTCCAAGTTTATCCAGTTGTCCCAACATTGTTGTTGTTGTTAGGTGCCATCGAGTCAAATCCGACTCATAGCGACCCTATGTACAACAGAATAAAACACTGCCATGTCCTGGGCCATCCTCAATCGTTGCTATGCTTAAGCCTACTGTTGCAGCAACTGAGTCAATCTCATTGAGGGTTTTCCTGTTTTTCACTGACCCTTTACTTTACTAAGCATGATGTCCTTCTCCAGGGACTGATCTCTCCTGACAACATGTCCAAAGTATGTGAGATGTAGTCTCGCCATCCTTGCCTCTAAGGAGCATTCTGGTTCTATTTCTTCCACGACAGATTTGTTCATTCTTTTAGCAATCCATGGTATATTCAATATTCTTCTCCAACACCACAATTCAAAGGTGTCAACTCTTCTTCGGTCTTCTTTATTCATCATCCAGATTTTACAAGCATAGGAGGTGACTGAAACACCATGGCTTGGGTCAGGCGCACCTTAGTCTTCAAGGTGAAGACTTTACTTTTCAACACTTTAAAGAGGTCTTTTGCAGCAGATTTGCCCAATGCAACGCGTCTTTTGATTTTTTTCCCCAGAGTGGGAAAGAATTTATTTATGTAAAATTTTTACTGTGCTTTAAGTCAAAGTTTACAAACCAAGTCAATCTCTCATACAAAAACTTATATACACCTTGCTATATACTCCTAGTTGCTCTCCCTCTAATGAGACAGCACCCTCCTTCCCTCCACACTCTATTTTTGTGTCCATTCGACCAGCTTCTGACCCCCTCTGCCCTCTCATCTCCTCTCCAGACAGGAGCTGCCCACATAGTCTCATGTGTCTATTTGATCCAAGAAGCTCAGTCTTCATCAGTATCATTTTCTATCCCATAGTCTAGTCCAATCCCTGTCTGAAGAGTTGACTTTGGGAATGGTTCCTCTCTTGGGCTAACAGAAGGTCTGGGGACCATGACCTCTGGGGCCCTTCTAGTCTCAGTCAGACTGTTAAGTCTGGTCTTTTTATGAGAATTTGAGGTCTGCATCTCACTGCTCTCCTTTTTCCTCAGGAGTTCTCTGTTGTGTTCCCTGTCAGGGCAGTCACTGGTTGTAGCTGGACACCATCTAGTTCTTCTGGTCTCAGGCTGATGTAGTGTTTGGTTTATGTGCCCCTTTCTGTCTCTTGGGTTCATAATCACCTTGTGTCTTTGGTGTTCCTCATTCTCCTTTGCTCCACTGGGTTGAGACCAATTGATGCATCTTAGATGGCCGCTTGCTAGCGTTTAAGGCTCCAGATGCCAGTCGCCAAAGTGGGATGCAGAATGTTTTCTTAATAGATTTTATTATGCCAGTTGACTCAGATGTCCCCTGAAACCATGGTCCCCAAACCCCCGCCCTGCTATGCTGGCCTTCGAAGCGTTCAGTTTATTCAGGAAACTTCTTTGCTTTTGGTTTAGTCCAGTTGTGCTGACCTCTCCTGTATTGTGTGTTGTCTTTCCCTTTACCTAAAATAGTTCTTATCTACTATCTAATTAGTGAAAACCCCTCTCCATCCCTCTCCACTCTCGTAACCATCATCGTAAACATTCCCTGTTTAAACTATTTTTTGAGTTCTTATAATAGTGGTCTCAGACAATATTTGTCGTTTTGCAACTGACTAATTTCACTCAGCATAATGCCTTCCAGATTCTTCTATGTTATGAAATGTTTCACAGATTCATCACTGTTCTTTATCGATGGGTAATATTCCATTGTGTGAATATACCATAATTTATTTATCCATTCATCTGCTGATGGGCATTTTGGTTGCTTCCATGTTTTTGCTATTGTAAACAATGCTGCAGTGAACATGGGTGTGCATGTATCTGTTTGTGTAAAAGCTCTTATTTCTCTAGGATATATTCCAAGGAGTGGGATGGCTGGATCGTATGGCATTTCTATTTCTAGCTTTTTAAGGAAATGCCAAATCGATTTCCAAATGGTTGTACCATTTTACATTCCTACCAGCAGTGTATGTGTCCCAGTCTTTCCACAACCTCTCCAACGTTTATTATTTTGTGTTTTTTGGATTAATGCCAGCCTTGTTAGAGTGAGATAGAATCTCCTTGTAGTTTTGATTTGCATTTCTCTAATGGCTAATGATCGTGAGCATTTCCTCATGTGTCTGTTAGCTACCTGAATGTCTTCTCTAGTGAAGTGCCTGTTCATATCCTTTGCCCATTTTTTAATTGGGTTGTGTTTTTGTAGTTGAGTTTTTACAGTGTCATGTAGATTTTAGAGATCAGACGCTGATCGGAAATGTCATAGCTAAAATCTTTTTCCCAGCCTGTAGGTAATCTTTTTACTCTTTTGGTGAAGTCTTTGGATGAGCATAGGTGTTCGATTTTTAGGAGCTCCCAGTTACCTCGTTTCTCTTCTGGTATATGTGCATTGTTAGTAATGTTTGTATACTGTTCATGCCATGTATTACGGCTCCTAGTGTTGTCCCTATTTTTCCTTCCATGATCTTTATCGTTTTAGATTTTATATTTCGGTCTTTGATCCAGCATGGTGTGAAGTATGGGTCTTGTTTCATTTTTTTGTAGATGGGTATCCAGTTATGCCAGTACCATTTGTTAAAGAGACTGTCTTTTCCCCAGTTAATGGACTTTGGGCCTTTGTCAAGTATTAGCTGCTTATAGTGGGATGAATTTACAACTGGATTCTCAATTCCATTGGTCTATGTATCCGCTGTTGTACCAGTACCAGGCTGTTTTGACTACCGTGGCGGTATAATAGGCTCTAAACTTAGGTAGTGTGAAGCCTCCCTCTTTGTTCTTCTTCAATAATGCTTTACTTATCCAGGTCCTCTTCCCTTTCCCTATGAAGTTGGTGATTTTTTTCTCCATCTCGTTAAAAAATGCCATTGGAATCTGGATCAGGATTGCATTGTATCTGTAGACCGCTTTGGTCTCCACAATGTTTGTTGAGTCTTCCTATCCATGAGCAAGGTATGTTTTTCCACTTAATGTAGATCTCTCTTGGTTTCTTGCAGTAGTGTCTGGTAGTTTTCTTTGTATAGGTCTTTTACATCTCTGCCTGCATTTATTCCTAAGTATTTTATCTTCTTGGGGGCTATTGTAAATGGTATTGATTTGGTGATTTCCTCTTTGAAGTTCTCTTTGTTGGTATAGAGGAATTCAGCTGATTTTTGTATGTTTATCTTGTATCCTGATACTTTGCTGAAATCTTCTATTAGTTCTAATAATTTCCTTGTGGATTCTTTGGGGTTTTCTGTGTGTAAGATCATATCTTCTGCAGAGATACTTTTACATCTTCCTTACCAATTTAGATGCCTCCCCCCCTCCCCCTTTTTTTTTTCTAGCCTACCTGCTCTGGCTAGGACCTCTAGCACAATGTCGAACAAGAGTGGTAATAAAGGGCATCCTTGTCTGGTTCCCATTCTCAAGGGGAGTGCTTTCAGACCGTCTCCATTTAGGATGCTGTTGGCTGTTGGGTTTGTATAAATGCCCTTCATTATGTTGAAGAATTGCCCTTCTATTACTATTTTGCTGAGAGTTTTTATCATGAATGGGTGTTGGACTTTGTCGAATGCCTTTTCAGCATTAATTGATAAGATCATGTGGTTCTTGTATTTTGTTTTATTTATGTGATGGATTACACTGATTGTTTTCCTAATGTTGAACCATCCTGCATACCTGGTATGAATCCCACTTGATTGTGGTGAATTATTTTTTTGATATGTTGTTGAATTCTGTTGGCTAGAATTTTGTTGAGGATTTTTGCATCTATGTTCATGAGGGATACTGGTTTGTAATTTTCTTTTTTTGTGATGTCTTTACCTGGCTTTGGTATCAGGGTTATGCTGGCTTCATAGAATGGGTTTAGAAGTATTCCATCCTTTTCTATTCTCTGAGATACCTTTAGTGGTAGTGGTGTTAACTGTTCTCTGAAAGTTTGGTAGAATTCTCCACTGAAGCCATCAGGGCCAGGGCTTTTTTTGTTGTTGGTGTTGGGAGTTTTTTAATTACCTTTTCGATCTCTTCTTTTGTTATAGGTTTATTTAGTTGTTCTACCTCTGTTTGTGTTAGTTTAGGTAGGTAGTGTGTTCCTAGAAATTTGTTCATTTCCTCTAGGTTTTCATCATTAGAGTACAATTTTTCACAGTATTCTGTTATGATTCTTTTAATTTCAGTTGGGTCTATTGTGATATTGCCCATCTCTTTTCTTATTCGGGTTATTTGGTTGCTCTCCTGTTTTTCTTTTGTCAGTTTGGCCAGTGGTTTATCGATTTTGTTGATCTTTTCAAAGAACCAGCTTTTGGTCTTGTTAACCCTTTCAATTGTCCTGTTCTCTATTTCATTTAATTCTGCTCTAATTTTTATTATTTGCTTTCTTCTGGTGCCTAAGGGCTTCTTTTGCCGCTCTCTTTCTATCTGTCCAAGTTGTCGGGCTAATGTTTTGATTTTGGCCCTTTTTTCTTTTTGGATGTGTGTATTTAATGCTATAAATTGACCTCTGAGCTCTGCTTTTTTTTTTTTTTTGTTGGGAGTTTTTTGATTACCGTTTCAATCTCTTTTTTTGGTATGGGTCTATTTAGTTGTTCTACTTCTGAATGTGTTAGTTTAGGTAGGTAGTGTTTTTCCAGGAATTCATCCATTTCTTCTAGGTTTTCAAATTTGTTAGAGTACAATTTTTCATAATAATCTGAAATGATTCTTTTAATTTCATTTGGTTCTGTTGTGATGTGGTCCTTCTCGTTTCTTATTCGGGTTATTTGTTTCCTTTCCTGTATTTCTTTAGTCAGTCTAGCCAATGGTTTATCAATTTAGTTAATTTTTTCAAAGAACCAGCTTTTGGCTTTGTTAATTCTTTCAATTGTTTTTCTGTTCTCTAATTCAGTTCAGCTCTAATTTTTATTATTTGTTTTCTTCTGGTGCCTGATGGATTCTTTTGTTGCTCAGTTTCTATTTGTTCAAGTTGTAGGGACAGTTCTCTGATTTTGGCTCTTTCTTCTTTTTGTATGTGTGCATTTATTGATATAAATTGGCCTCTGAGCACTGCTTTTGCTGTGTCCCAGAGGTTTTGATAGGAAGTATTTTCATTCTCGTTGCTTTCTATGAATTTCCTTATTCCCTCCTTGATGTCTTCTATAACCCAGTCTTTTTTCAGGAGGGTATCGTTCATTTTCCAAGTATTTGATTTCTTTTCCCTAGTTTTTATGTTATTGATCTCTAGTTTTATTGCCTTGTGGTCTGAGAAGATGCTTTGTAATATTTCGATGTTTTGGACTCTGCAAAGGTTTGTTTTATGACCTAATATGTGGTCTATTCTAGAGAATGTTCCATGTGCACTAGAAAAAAAAGTATATTTTGCAGCAGTTGGGTGGAGAGTTCTGTATAAGTCCATGAGGTCAAGTTGGTTGATTGTTGTAATTAGATCTTCCGTGTCTCTGTTGAGCTTCTTACTGGATGTCCTGTCCTTCTCCGAAAGTGGTGTGTTGAAGTCTCCTACTATAATTGTGGAGGTATCTATCTCGCTTTTCAATTCTGTTAAAATTTGATTTATGTGTCTTGCAGCCCTGTCATTGGGTGCATAAATATTTAATATGGTTATGTCTTCCTGATCAATTGTCCCTTTTATCATTATATAGTGTCCTTCTTTATCCTTTGTGGTGGATTTAAGTCTAAAGTCTATTTTGTCAGAAATTAATATTGCTACTCCTCTTCTTTTTTGCTTATTGTTGCTTGATATACTTTTTTCCATCCTTTGAGTTTTAGTTTGTTTGTGTCTCTAAGTCTAAGGTGTGTCTCTTGTAGGCAGCATATAGATGGATCATGTTTCTTTATCCAGTCTGTGACTCTCTGTCTCTTTATTAGTGCATTTAGTCTATTTACATTCAGGGTAATTATAGATAAATAAGTTTTTAGTGCTGTCATTTTGATGCCTTTTTATGTGTGTTGTTGACAATTTCATTTTTCCACATACTTTTTTGTGCTGAGGCGTTTTTCTTAGTAAATTGTGAGATCCTCATTTTCATAGTGCTTGACTTTATGTTAGTTGAGTCGTTACGTTTTTCTTGGTTTTTATCTTGAGTTATAGAGTTGTTATACCTTTTTGTGGTTACCTTATTATTTACCCCTATTTTTCTAAGTAAAAACCTAACTTGTATCGTTCTATATCGCCTTGTATCACTCTCCATATGGCAGTTCAATGCCTCCTGTATTTAGTCCCTCTTTTTGATTATTGTGATCTTTTACCTATTGACTTCCATGATTCCCTGTTATGTGTATTTTTTTTTTTTAATTAATCTTAATTTGTTTGTTTTTGTGATTTCCCTATTTGAGTTGATATCAGGCCGTTCTGTTTTGTGACCTTGTGTTGTGCTGATATCTGATATTATTGGTTCTCTGACCAAACAATATCCTTTAGTATTTCTTGTAGCTTTGGTTCGGTTTTTGCAAATTCTGTAAACTTGTGTTTGTCTGTAAATATCTTAATTTCGCCTTCATATTTCAGAGAGAGTTTTGCTGGATATATGATCCTTGGCTGGCAGTTTTTCTCCTTCAGTGTTCTGTATATGTCGTCCCATTCCCTTCTTGCCTGCATGGTTTCTGCTGAGTAGTCAGAACATATTCTTATTGATTCTCCCTTGAAGGAAACCTTTCTTTTCTCCCTGGCTGCTTTTAAAATTTTCTGTTTATCTTTGGTTTTGGTGAGTTTGATGATAATACGTCTTGGTGTTTTTCTTTTTGTATCAATCTTAAATGGGGTTCGATGAGCATCTTGGATAGATATCCTTTCGTCTTTCATGATGTCAGGGAAGTTTTCTGTCAGGAGTTCTTCAACTATTTTCTCTGTGTTTTCTGTCCCCCCTCCCTGTTCTGGGACTCCAATCACCCGCAGGTTATCCTTCTTTATAGAGTCCCACATAATTCTTAGGGTTTCTTCATTTTTTTTTAATTCTTTTATCTGATTTTTTTTCAGCTATGTTGGTGTTGATTCCCTGGTCCTCCAGATGTCCCACTCTGCATTCTAATTGCTCGAGTCTGCTCCTCTGACTTCCTAGTGCCTTGTCTAATTCTGTTATTTTATTGTTAATCTTTTGGATTTCTACATGTTGTCTCTCTATGGATTCTTGCAACTTATTAATTTTTCCACTATGTTCTTGAATAATCTTTTTGAGTTCTTCAACAGTTTTATCAGTGTGTTCCTTGGCTTTTTCTGCAGTTATCCTAATTTCATTTGTGATATCATTAAGCATTCTGTAAATTAGTTTTTTATATTCTGTATCTGATAATTCCAAGATTGTATCTTCATTTGGGAAAGATTTTGATTCTTTTGTTTGGGGGGGTTGGAGAAGCTGTCATGGTCTGCTTCTTTAAGTGGTTTGATATGGATTGTTGTCTCCGAGCCATCACTGGGAAACTAGTTTTTCCAGAAAATCCACTAAAAAAAAAATGCAGTCAGATCCCTATCAGAGTTCTCCGTCTGGCTCAGGCTATTCAGATGTTAATGAAGCTGCCTGCGTCCAGTCCAAATCCCTGCGGGACGGTTCCCCGGCTCAGACGCTGCTCTTTCTGCTCCAAGACCAGTCACTGCCTCCCGGGGACTTCTCCTACCGGTTGCGTCCCACGCCGCCCGTGGAACCGGCTGGTCCCCCTCCCGGGGTTAGTTCAGGGGGGTGGAGCAGCTCTCTGTGCTTCTGCCCTATCTGACTGGTATGCTGGCTCCAGGCTCTGGAAACAATCGCTGCTTCCCCGTATTAGTTCGTTCTCCGTCTCTAAATCTGTGTTTGTTGTTCAGGGTTCGTAGATTGTTATGTATGTGATCGATTCACTTGTTTTTCCGTGTCTTTGTTGTAAGAGGGATCCGAGGTAGCGTCTGCCTAGTCCGCCATCTTGGCTCCGCCTCCTGAGCTCTGCTTTTTTGCTGTGCCCAAAGGTTCTGGTAGGATGTGTTTTCATTCTCATTTGATTTTGTAAATTTCTCTATTCTGTCCTTAGTTTCTTTTATAACCCAGTAGTTTTTGAGCAAGGTGTTGTTCAGTTTCCATGTGTTTGATCTTTTTCCCTTGCTTTTTCTGGTATTGATTTCTAACATCTGATAATTTTTTGTGCATTTGAATTTTGTTCTGCATTTTTCTCCAGCTCTGTCCTGACCCTCTATTGTAACTCCTGTCAGAGCAGTTGGTGGTTGTAGCTGAATACCATCTAGTTACGCTGGACTCAGTCTGGTGGAGGCCATAGTAGTTGTGGTCCGTTACGTTTACTTGTGTTTTATTGACTATGCAAAGGCATTCGACTGTGTAGATCATAACAAATTATGAATAATATTTTGAAGAATGGAAATTCTATAACATTTAATGGTGCTCATGAGGAACCTGCACATAGACCAAGAGGCAGTCGTTCAAACAGAACAAGGGGGGTACTGCGTGGTTTAAAATCAGAAAAGGTGTGTACCACGATTTTATCCTTTTACCATAGTTATTCAATCTGTATGCTGAGCAAATAATCCAAGAAGCTGGACTGTATGAAGAAGAACGTGGTATCAGGATTGGAAGATTTGTTAACAATCTGCGATATGCAGATAACATAATCTTGCTTGCTGAAAGTGAAGAGGACTTAAGCACTTACTGATAAAGATCAAAGACTACAGCCTTCAGTATGGATTACATCTCAACATAAAGAAAACAAAAATCCTCACCACTGGGCCAATAAGCAACATCATGATAAATGGAGAAAACACTGAAGTTGTCACAGATTTAATTTTACTTAGATCCATATTCAGCAGTCAAGAAATCAAATGATGCATTGTATTGGGCAAATCTGCTGCAAAAGGCCTTTTTAAAGTGTTAAAAAGCAAAGCTATCACTTTGAGGACTAAGGTACAAGTAACCCAAGCCAGGGTATTTTCAGTCACCTCATATGCGTACAAAAGCTGGACAATGAATAAGGAAGACTGAAGAACTGATGCCTTTGAATTATGGTGTTGGCAAGGAATACTGAATATACTACGGACTGCCAGAAGAATGAACAAACCTGTCTTAGAAGAAGTACAGCAAGAATGCTCCTTAGAAGTGAGGATGCCGAGACTTCGTCTCATGTACTTTGGACATGCTATCACGTAAACATGATAAAGTAGAAGCTTGGTAAAGTAGAAGGTCAGTAAAAAAGTAGAAGAGCCTCAATGAGATGGACTGATACAGTGGCTGCAACAATGGGCTCAAACATAGCAACAATGGTGAGGATCGTGCAGGACTGGGTAGTGTTTCTTCTGCTGTACATAGGGTTGCCATGAGTCGCAACCCACTTAATGGCACCTAACAACAATAAATATCCGTCTTGTTTTATAAATGTCCTCCATATTGTTATATTCTTATCCTTTTTCATTCTTAAGGAATGATAAGTTGACTGAAAAAAAAAACAGCATATACAACTTTACACACACACATATCTACAATTAAACACATGTAAACACAGAATGAACCACGTTGTTGTTGTTAGGTGCCATCGAGTCAGTTCTGACTCATAGCGATCCTATGTACCACAGAAGGAAACACTGCCCGGTCCTGCACCATCCTTACAATCGCTGTTATGCTTGAGCCCACTGATACAGCCACTATGTCAATCCATCTCATTGAGGGTCTTCCTTTTTTTCGCTGACTCTGTACCTTACCAAGCGTGATGTCCTTCTCCAGGGACTGATCCCTCCTGACAACATGTCCGACGTATGTAAAATGCAGTCTTGCAATTCTTGATTGAAGTTGTCAAGGATTTCATTTTACTTGGATCCACAATCAACACCCATGGAAGCAGCAGTCAAGAAATCAAAAGATGCATTGCATTGAGTGAACCATAGGAGTGTATAAAAATAAGGCCGGAAGGGAATACACTAAAATGTTCATATGAATTTGTGGAGTAGAATTATTCATAATATTTTTCTACTTTGTTTCCTAAGTTTTTTTTTTAAACAGCTTCATTGAGGTATAATGGATCTACGATAAACTACATATTTAAAGTGTACTATTTGCTAAGCTTTGACATGTGTTTGTACCCATGAAACTCTATCACTATTATCAAGATAATGAATGAACTTGTCCGTTACCTCCAAGTTTCCTTGTGTACCTTTCTAAGTGTTCCCTGTCCCAAGGTAAGCACTGATCTGCTGTCACTAGACCAGATTGCATTTCCTAGAATTTTATATAGGTGGAATCATATAGTATACATTCTTTTTGTCTGTTTTCTTTCACTGAGTGTGATGGCTAAGGTTAAGGTTAAGGGCATGATTCTCAGGGGTTTGACAGATATTATGTAATCATTCTCTGTTTTGTGATCTGATGTGAGCAGCCAATCAGCTGAAAGGGGAGTTTCCTTGGGAATGTGGTCTGCATCCAATATATATGGATGTTCTGGCAAAGCTTGCCCTCTCTCCAGCCTGCAGCTGTCTCGTCATCCTCTGACCTCTGGTTCTTGGGATGTGAGCCAGCAGCCCACCGTGTGACCTGCAGATTTTGGGTTCGTCAGTCCCTGCAGCCACGTGAGTCAGGAGAAGCCTCCAGCCTGACACCTGACCCATGGATATGGGACTTGCCAGGTGCCACAACTGCATGAACCATTTCTTTGAAATAAATATATTTACTGGAGCCTCGTGGCACAGTGGTTTATAACTTGGCTACTAACTGAAAGGACAGCAGTTTGAATCCACCAGTCACTCCTTGGAAACCCTATGGGGCAGTTCTACTCTGTCCTATAGGGTTGCTATGAGTTGGAATCGACTCAACGGTAACGGGTTTGGTTTTTTTGGTTTTATATATTTATTGATTTACTGGTTTTGATCCTGTACAGAACCCAGCCTAAGACACTCAACATACTTATTTTGAATGCAACCATGTTGTTCTTACATGTATCAACAGATAGTTCCTTTTTATTGTGTGACAATTTATCCATTCACCTGTTAATGAATGTTTTAGTTATCTATTGTTGTGCAAGAAAGTATTCCAAAAGTTAGAAGCGTAAAGCAACAAATATTATTTGATGGTTTCTGTGGGTCAGGAATTCAGGAACAGCTTAGTTGTGTGGTTCAGGTTCTTTCATGAAGTTGCAGTCAAGATGCCATCTGGGGCCATAATCAATCTGAAAGCTTGACTGGGCCTAGACTTGGATTGGCTTCCAAGATGGCTCGCTCACATGGCTCTTGGCAGGAGGCTTTAGTTCCTCTCCATAGGGCTGCTTGAGTGTTCTTAGGACATGGCAGCTGGCTTCCCCCCGCAGAGGGAGTGAACCCGGAGGGAGGGAATTGCAATGCCTTTTTAGATCTACTCTCAGAAGTCGCATACCACCACTTCTGCCATGTTGTGTTCAATAGAAGTGAGTCACAAAGTCCAGCCTACATTGAAGGGGAGAGGAATGAAGCTCTACCTGTTGAAGAAAGGAGTATCAAAGAATCTGTGGGCATATTTTAAAACAACCACAATAGACATTTGGGTTGTTTCCAGTTTGGGTATAATATAAATAATATGGTTATGAACATTCATGTACAAGTTTTTGTGGGAACATATGCTTTCATTTCTCATGGGTAAATAAATACCTTAGAATGGCTGGGTCATGTGGTATGTATATTCAGCTTTTTGAGTAACTGCCAAATTCTTTTAGAAAGTGACTGCACCGTTTTATATTTCCACCAGCAGCATATCAGAGTGCCAGTTCCTCCACATCCTTACCAACACTTGCTATGGTCAGTTGTTTTAACTTTAGCCAGTTAATAGGTATGCGGTGATATTGTGGTTTTGTCCTTCCCTAATGACTAATGGTGTTGAACATCTTTTCATTTATTTACTAACCATTTATCTTTGGTGAAATGTCTGACCACGTATTGTGCTTTCTTTTTAACTGGGTTTTATTTTATTATTAAGCTTTGTGAGTTCTTATATATTATGGATTTAAGTTCTTTATCAGATATATGATTTACAGATATTTTTTCTCAGTCTGTGGCTTGTTTTTTCATGCTCTTAAGATAGAAATTCTTTCAAAGAGCAGAAATTCTTAATGTTCATGATGTCGAATTCATTAGTTTCTTCTTTTATGGATTGTGGTTTTATTGTCATACTAAGAAACCTCCTCTAACCCAAATGACAAATATTTTCTCCTAGAAGTTTTATTGTTTTAGGTTTACATTAAATTATATAATCGGTTTTGAGTTAATTTTTTGTATATGATGTGAGGAATGGATCAAGGCTTATTTATTTTGTATATGGCTCTCCAGTTATTCCAGCACCATTTGTTGAAAGATTTTCATTTCTCCACTGAACTGCCTTTGCATCTTTGTCAAAAATCAGTTAACCAAATATGTGTGGGTTTACTTCTGGATTTTCTATTCTGTTCTATTGATATATTTGTCTATCTTTATGTGATTATATAATGTCATGATATAACAACATCATATATAATTTGATAAAAATATAATGTAATTATATCACACTGGCGTAGGTGAGGAGCTCCTTGGAGGTGACCCAGACTGCAGTTCTGAGGCTTTTCCCCTATATTTCCTAATTAAATAAGCCCCAGGGACCCTAATATGACCCTAGAGAAGCAGAGGGTCCTCCCTTCCAATAACGAATACTGGTGATCTTCGTACTGCATGAGTGGGCTCAGAATCGGACTTAGTTTGATTGAGAACAGTAAGCAGCACAATGTTTCTGGGCCCCAGAGCTGTGAGGCACATTCACACTCCACGTACTGGCTTCCACGCCTGGCTCTCCCTGAACTATTAGCTCACAGCAGTTCCCGGCAGTGCCTTTCTCTGTTGTGACTAGAGCACAATGGAGAAGGTTCTCCACTTTGGACAGACTGAATGGGGGAGGGGAGGGGTAGAGTTTTAAGACTGCCACTGAGTTTATAATGTTCACGCCTTTGATTTTTCCCATCAAGCTGACAGATACTATTTCTAATTTTAAAAGAAATTCTCTGAAAAAAGCCCCTTTCTACAAGTAGAAAAGTCTACGGAGGTTAACAACTGGAGTCTGAATAAACACTCTGATGGATTGGGAATAAAAGAAGGGCGACAAAAAAACAAAACAAAAACCTTGTTGTGCCACGCAAAGTGTATAATCCTCACAACAGTTGTATGAAGTAGGTTTTATATTCCCTATATTATTCATTTGAAAGTTAAGACTTAGTGAGGTTAAACATGGCCACATTGAGAATAAATGGTATGTATGTGAGCTTTTCTAGTTTCCCTTGTGTGATTATCTTTAGAAATTATCAGCAAACACACAGTTCACCCTTAGCCCTGAAATTTATTATTTGCATTAAAGGTAAATGATTACTAGATACCAAGGCCATACCCAAGTTTCTTAGCTTTTCTTTCTTTTTTCCTTTTTTTAAAGCAGTTAAACACTAACCCTAGTATTCAGATAGAGATTAATTACAAGAAAACAAGAATGGAATCAGTGTATTGAACTATTTATGCTTCCCCCCCAAAGTTTATCTTGTATATACATTTTCCTCAAATAACATAAAATGAAGTTATAATCTCTATTATAAAATATTTTCATCTTTAACATATCTGAGATAAAATTTTCTCCTCTGCTAAATTCTGAATTGACAAAAGTCATTTTTTATTTTGTTCTGTTTTTTTAAAAAAGGAACTGACTTAAATGATAAAAATCATCTTCAAATTTCGCAAGGAACAAAATCATTCTCCAGCACCTTACTGAAATGAGCTTTTACTGTACAGGCGTCTGTGACCAAGACAAAACTTGGAATAAAACAATCAAATGCAAGTGTGTACTGTGTGCGGGGGAGAACGAGTTACAGAAGTGACCTGAGGTAACTGTGAGAAAAGACAACTGGTTCTCCTAGGGTTGTTCACCAGGTTCCTCTAATCTGCTGACAAAGAGGAAGATGGAAAATTAAAGCCAGACTCCTGAGTCAATAAAACAGGAGGAGCTGGCATAGTTTGGTGAGGACTGAGGTGGGTCTGGGATCCTCTGGGATTTACAAGGCCTTGACCCACCTGTGATCTAAAGATACAGAGATTACTGTCTGATGGCTGGAAGCATCTATGAAACAGACACACACTGATCCCTCATGAGATGAAACCAGAGCCTGAAGCCAGGAAATAATCAAAGGCAGGAAAAATGGGACTCCTGAGGAAGGCTCCCTGAGATGATGAGGCTGCTCGAACCACACCTGGTATAGGGTGCTGGGCCACCCCTGCCTGATGGAACTAAGTGAGTAACACAGCTTGTTCCAGAAAAACTTCAAATTTGCTACAGAGCTAATGTCATTCACATTTGCTTCTATCTTCCCTTTTTGTTTTGGGACTAATTTTCCCATTCTAAAACCTCTTCTACCTTTCCAAACTCCTCTCCCACCTAAAATCTCTCCTATTCTTTTAAGCAGTTAAAAACAAAAACAAATCTAAATCAGCTTTTTTTTTTAAAGCATCATCAATTTCCAGTTTAGTGTCTATTAAAAAAAAAAAATCTGTTGCTGTCAAGTTGATTCCGACTCATAGCGACCCTATAGGACAGCTATAGCAGCTCTAAAAGGTAAATTAAAAAAAAATTTTATTACGGTAAAAATATATATAATAAAATGTTTGCTAATTCAATGATTTTTACATGTACAATTCAGTGATGTTATGTTCAGTATGTGCAATCAGCACTACTATCCTTTTTCAAATTATTCCACCACCATTAACAGAAATGCAGTGTAAATCAGTTTTTAAGGCAATCATCCGGCCACAAGGTCTTCTCACAGGTTTTTCAACAAAGAGGCCATGCTTTCAAGATTAAACACGTTATAGAAATGACTTCAGACACGTGGTCAACTATTCCCCTTGTCCCTGTAAACCGTGAGACACAGGGCAGCAGCAGCAGGGGCCTGGCCACCTGAGCACTGGCATTTAGGAACCACACTGGAGTGTGGGCAGTGGGTCTTGTTTCCTGCCACCTTGGCTGAGGGCCCTTGTCATCAAATAGGCTACTGCAGACCTGTTGTTTCAGGAGAGTTTAGACGGATTTGTAGATAAAATATCAAAAAAGGGCAACTTATTGATGGAAGAGGTTCTGTCTTTGTGACTACTTTCTCCTTACTTATTTCGTACAGATCTCAATTCTGAAAGATGATGTCTATGATACAAGTTGCTCTCATTGATAATTACTTTTCCTAATCAAAATATTAATGAAAATATTGGCCCATGTGATATAACCAGCATCACAACTATAAATTGATACAATTCCAGGCTAAAGAAATATGTTTTATTTTTTAGTTAGTCTGTGCAGCCTTATCCAGGAAAATACCTTACTTCTATTAACATTAAAACACACACACACATTTTTATTGAAGTGTAACAATTAGCTTTTGAAATGCTGAAAAATGCTTAAGGACTCTGTTTGATACCTTTTGGTCTGTCTACTACCCACCCTGTCACCTAACTCAAACTAACCCAACTGAGGTCTGAATACACCAGGCTGAGGCTGATTTCATTAATATCTGAGAAATACTAAGAAAGAAGAAACTTGGAATAACTGTGGTTAAAGTTCTGGGTGCTAGAGTCAAGAGGGCACCAGCTGCAAGTCCTGGCTCTGGTGCTTACTAGCTGCATGATGTTGAGAAAGGCAGTTCACCTCTCCGGGCCTCAGCTGTCTGATCTCTAAACTCAGGACAATAACAGTGCCTGTTCAGGGCCATCGTGAGAATTAAAGGACACAGTGACTATAGCATACGGAGCACAACACATGGCACACAGTAAGAACGTCCTAAATGGAAGCTCTGTCATCACCACCATATCATGGAGACAGCGCCCTGGATGGTATCTCTAGCACCATCTCACCAAAAGGTCTGGGGAGTATCTGGGACCCCAGGTTGGGCATCAGGTAGGGATGCATTTCTCAGATGCTCCCTGGTGTGTAATTATGGACACAGGAACAACATACAGTGGCATCACTAGCGGGGTGCATGGCGTGCGGACCACACCAGGTTACAGTGGCAGAGAAGGTGACACAAAATGACTGTCTATAAAATTTTTGTGCAGTATTTCTGCAGACATTATTTTTATAAAAATATCCCTATAGTTATAACAACAAAAATTTTTTTCGTAAACCCAGATCACAGGTATCAATATACCAACAAGGCTAAAACTCTACACTAATTTACTTTTTAACCTTCTAATATGCTCCGGTCAGAGCTGTCATTGTTGCCTAATTACAACAACGCTTCCAATCACGTGGTCTCATCTGCATACACCACAAACACATGCTGTTGTTTCAGCTGCTGCCAGTGTTTTGACAGTTGCTGATTTTGTCAAATTTTCTGGTGTTTTAGCTACAGTATTGTGGTAATTAGCATGGGGGGTACCATACTGGGTGACACCAATCGTAGCAACACCACTGACGATACATCAGGTAAATCTAAGGATAAATCCCTTTAAATTGCCCCCCCCAAATAACAGTCCATTTTAGCAAATAAAGATAAAAACACATCCTTAACTTACAGTTGTAACACAATAGCAGACCAGCTTCTCCATCTTCATACACATCAATAGCTGCAACAAAATTAACCTGCAATGATAATGGGCAATGGTAGTGGGCAGGTTGGACACTGACACTATTCCAAGACTTTCTCAATTCGCAAGCGTTTGGCAATGGCCCTTGGCCTTCCATAAACTCAGGTGCTGGGGGATCATTTCTACCTCACCAACACCCATAATGCCACATGGGGGCCATGATTACCATACACTGTAGGTATATAAGAAACGTCTTTCCTCTTTCTCCACTGGGGCTTTTTCATTATCTTTTCACACTCTTTGAGCTCTGTTCCCAGGTATCTCTACTTTGTCTATATTAAAATGCCTCATATGTGTACAGTGAGCTGTAATACAAAGCATTTCACGTGGGTTATTCATTTCACCCTCACATCAGCACTGGAAAGTAGATGGTATTAATCTCATTTTACAGATAACAAAAGTGAGGCTCAGGGATGTGAAGTCACTTAAGTGCCACAGCCAAGATCTGAACCAGGTCTGAATTCTTTTTCTATCTTATTGCTCCTGCACCTTCACCTAGCCTTCCCCTTGCCTCAAACATGTAGGATTTCTGAATCTTGAAATCACCATGGCATGCCTTCACTTCTACTCTCTCTCCTTTGTTTCAAGGGAGGCAGCATGATGCAATGAAAAGGGTATGCTCTGGAGCAAATTTATCTCTCTGGGCCTCAGTTTCTGCATTGGAGAAGATGGTGCTTAACCTGATGATGTCCTGGTCCTTCTTGATAGTTCCTCTAAAAATCTCCTGCTCCTTTCATTTCTTCACTCTTATAATCCACTGCTGTTCCCACATCACCAGAGAAACTGCCCTCTCTGAGCTCAACGAAGGCTCCCTTCTCCTCCAAACTGAAGGCTTTTAGCTAATGCTCATCTTTGACCAATTCTCCACAGCCTCTAACATATGACATATCCTCCTTCCTGCCCTCTTGCCTCACTTCAGATTATTCTTCCATTTCTTGGCTCTTTCCTCACTTAGAAAATCCCTACCTTTATAGCTTCAAATATTACTCTGTATTCAAAATTCCTAAATCTACACACTCAGGCCCACATCCACTCAGAGCTCCAGTCCTAGTATGTGTGTGTGTGGTGGTGGCGATGGATAGGAACATCCACTCTGGTCAGACAGACCTGATTTAAGACCCTGGCTACACCACTAACCACCTGTGCAGTTTGTGACACATGGTTTAACCTTTAGTCTCAGGTCTTCATCTATAAAACTGGCATAATTATAATACTTATTTCACTGGATTATAGCGAGAATTCACTGAAACAAAGCAAAGATTTTAGCACAGAGCCCGACACATATTAAGCACTCAGTGAGGCTATTTATCTTTCACAGAATTAGCTTCCCTTTTAAACTTCCTCCTTTATGTTAGCTGAACTCTCTTCAAAGTCTTAGGGGTTCCTCCCCCTCTCTCATCCAAGTCCAGCAGCATCCTCTTCACAGGAGCTCTCAGACGCCTTTTCTGCACCCACAGCTGAGTGAGCCTCCCCAGGCAGGAGCACCGTGTTATCACGTGTTGACTTGTCTGTCTTTAGCCCCTTCTAATCTCTGCATTGTACTCCTCCAACAGGCCGTCCACCTAGCCACCCCTCCTCTTCATGCTCTCACCAAAATGCAGCCTCTTCCTCTCAACAGTCTCATCCTTGTGCTAAATCCCCAGCTGCCCGCCCTGAGCCAGGCCTCTACCTTATTTCCAGGCAGACCCTCCAATGGAACTCACGTCCCTTTTCCCATCAGACATTCACTCATCTGTCATTCCCTGGCCCTGTACTAGCACGGGAAACCCTGGTGGTGTACTGCTTAAGAGCTATGGCTGCTAACCAAAAGGCTGGCAGTTCGAATCCACCAGGCGCTCCCTAGAAACCCTATGGGGCAGTTCTACTCTATCCTACAGGGTTGCTAGGAGTTAGACTCAAATCGGTGGCAATGGGTTTGGTTTTTAGTTTTGTACTAGGGCCATGAAGGATACAGAAATGAATAAGGCAGGGTTCCATCCCTTACGATAAAAAAATCAGAAAAGTATACAAGTACATAAAACAAGGTATAATGGGGTAAATGCCATAGCCATAACCAAGATTTGTGGGAACTTCAGAGGAAACAGGAGACAGTGAGGCCCAGCTGTCAAGAGCACTGACTCTGGGAACAAAAAGACTTGTGAGTCAAATCCCAAGTAATTTCCCCTTTGGTATATATCATATCCCCCTATTTTAATAATCTGCATAGCATATATTACTATCTGATGTTTACTGATTTATTTCTTTATTGTAGATCTTCTTCCCACTAAAACATAAGCTTCATGAAGACAGAGGTCATTGCCGTATCCTCAGTATCTAGATCAGGGCTTGGCACATAGCAGGAGCAAAATCAATACCTGTTGAATGAATGGCTGAATAAATAAGATCTCAGCTCTGTTTCTTTAGAGTTGTGTGCACTTAAATCAGCTGTTTAGCCTCCCAGAACCTCAGTTTATTCATTTGTAAAATGAGAGCTAATACCTTTACAGCAGGGCTTCGAATTGGTTTGTTCTGATTTGAACCCCTGCTGGGACTCTGCATTTTCATCCCAGATATACTGAACCCAAATCTTCAGTTTAACAGTACCCCCAGGTAATTCTTATGTATAATAATTTTAGATGCTCCGCTCTACTGGTAAAGAACACTAGTAGCGAAGTGGTTAAAGCGATCAACTGCTAACCAAAAGGTCAGCAGTTTGAAACCACCAGCAGCTTTGAGGGAGAAAGATGCGGCAGTTTGCTTCCGCAGGGATTTATAGCGTTGGAAACCCTGAGAGGTCACTATGAGTAGGAATCAACTTGACAGCAGTGGGTTTGGTTTTGCTTTTTTTTTTTTTTTTTGCTCTATTAGTGGTTCTCAGAATTGGTAGTATTAGCAGCACCTGGGAACTTTTTTTTTTTCCCCCTTGGGAACTTGTTAGGAATGCAAATTCTCAACAAGAGTTTGAACCTGATAACCAGTTCAAAGCCCTGCTTGACATGTTAGGGATTCAGTGAGGCAGCTTGTGTAAACACCTACCCAGGGACCAGTACTTGGTAAATGCTCAACATACGTGAGCTGATAGCATTATTTAGATATGGAGACAGCACCAATGGGGAACAGTCCTTGAGTCCCACCTGTACCCCTCCAGGGGGACCTTCCAGCCCCACTACCTCAACCTAAAATCACTTCCTCCTCAGGTGTCCCCAGCACTTGTTCAGTTTTATTACACTTAGCTTGGAGGCTTTACGTGTCTGCTGTGCCAGACGCTGAACTTCTGGAGAGGAGGGACCAAGCGCTACCAGCTTTGTGGCCTGGACCTGCTATCCCTGTGATACTTTGGGACATGGCTGAGGGAGCAATAGCATGCTGTGTTTCAGGGCATGGTCAGATAGCCTGGGTACATGTCCTGCCTCTGCCACTTACTAGCTGTGTGGTCTTGGGTAAATAAGCAACTCTTCTCTGAGCCTCAGTTTCCTTTTCTGCAAAAATGGGGATGTGAACAGCACTTCCCTCAAAGGTTGTTGTGAAGATTCCAGGAGATAATGCTTATAAAGTACTCTAGCACAGTGCCGTAAGTAGAAGTGGTCACTCAATGGTGGTTGTGTTTATTATCGTCATGGTAGGACTAAACTGCAATGAGAAAGGCAGAACTAGACAGGCAGCCTCTGCGTGTGTGTGTGTGGCGGGGTGGGGGGGTAGTGGTGGTAACAGGAGTAGAGGAAGTTCAGGCAGCCTTCTAGACCACAGCATATGCATGGTGGCTACAGACACCAGGGAAATAGTTGGCGTCAAGGAGGTCTACCAAGGGGTTCCAGGGCTGTGCTGACAGGTGCACTGAGCTGAGCTGTATTCTGAGATTCAGGCTGAAGGGGAAACAATGCAGGGCTCCTGCCACAGGGCCAGATTCAGGGACAGATGACTGCCACCTGGACTTAATCACTTCCTCTGCAGGCATTCTATAGCATTTTGTTTAGCCCTTTATTAACGCTTACACAGTGAGGCCTATTTCAGGCTTCTAAGAGTGGCCTGGCAGGAGTCAGCCTCTGCAGTGCTCTTTCTTAACCGGGTAAGGACATTATCAACTGGAAGTTTTTAAACAATACATATTCCAGATCCTCACTCCTAGAGATTCTGATATCGTAGGCCTAGAGTATGACATAGGCATTGGATTTTAATTTTTTTATATGGGGAAAAAAAAGTGAAAAGCAGAAGTCTATACCCCAGCTAACAGAGGTAGCCACTCAGCGGTCCGCCTTCCAGACTTCCCATGTGATTCAGGGGTGACTCCCAGTTGAGAAGCCATAGGTTCTGGGCAGATGGTCAAGATGAAGACATGGGCATGGGAAACAGGCCAGAGACCCAGATCAGTTACCAGGTCTGCAGGTCCTCCCAGAGGAGACCTTTGTTTTGGGCACAAGGCCAAGGCTGGCTGCTGGAGCTGGGGTAGTAGGTCACAATGGGACCTGTCGGTAAAATGAACTTGAAGTTGAGCTTCAGAATGCTGCACTAAAGGTTGAAGCCTGAAATGGGGAGTGAAATAGGCTTGGCTGAGAAAAGAGGAGGAATGGGGGCAGGAAAGTAGGCCAGACCAATAACATGGGTGCCTTGCACAGAGCAGGTAGGCAGCAAGCCTAATCTGAATTCAACTGAAATCCCCAGTGGCTCTAGGCTGTGTCACCCTCTCTCCTTCCTGCCTCTACTGCACAGGGACACCTCGGTAAAAAGCTAGTCCCGTTCCCTCAGGGTTTGTTCCTGACTAGCTATTATAAATCACATTGTTCATTAGCCTTTTCATTTCTCTAGGGCTTATCTTCCCAGTTAGACAGTAAATTCCTTGCAAAGGCAAGTGTGTCTGACTAAGCATATACGCATGCTCAACCAATGCTCGTCAGCTGCCAGTTTACTGAAGGAGATACTGAACACACTGAGCCACGAAGACTCGTGTGGGGGCTTTTTTCTTTTTTTAAAACATTTTCTTTTGGGGAAAAACTTTATATCTTTGCTTTAAAAAGCAAACTGAAGCAAGGACAGAAAAATTTAGAACTGTTCCTCCATAGCTTTCAAAACAAGACACAGAAGTAATTAGAAAAATTGTTTTTGACCTAATTTTTCCTGGGCCTTCATGTTAAGAGAAAACGGTAACTACAAACATTCCAATGAATTATTGAGATATCGAATATAAATAAATAAAAATCACCATAGGAAAGAAATTCAATAAAATTTTTTTCTCTGTATGAATAACTGATGAATATTCGGCCACTTAAACACGATTTTTTAAAAACCAAAACATGTCAAAAGCTTCTCTGAAACAAAATGGGGACTTTTCAACTAGAATAAACAGGTTAAATCTTAGGAAGGCAGGGAAGGGACTGACTGGGTGTTACAGATTGAATCGTGTCCCCCAAAATATGTGTCGTAAATCCTGATTTCTACGCCTGTGGTTATAATCCTCTTTGGGACCGCGTTGTCTTTGTTATGTTAATGAGGCAAGATTAGTGTAGGGTGTGTCTTGAGTCAATCTCTTCTGAGATATAAAGGAGATTAAACAAGCAAGCTGAAAGAAGCAGAGCTGGGGGTAAGACAGATGCCAAGACACATGGAGATCTCCAAGGAATCCGGAAGCAGAAGCTGGAGAGACAAGGACCTTCCTCCAGAGCCAACAGAGAAAGTCTTCCCCACAAGCTGGCACTTTGAATTTGGACTTTCTAGCCTCCTAAACTGTGAGAAAATAAATTTGTTTGTTAAAGCCATCCACTTGTGGTATTTCTGTTACAGCAGCACTAGAGAATTAAAACAGAATTTGATACCAGAGTGCAGTTCCTACTCTAACAAATACCTACAATGTGGAAGTGGTTTTGGAATTGGGTAATGGGTGGAGGTGGAAAGAGTTTTAAGAATCCTGGAAACCCTGGTGGTGTAGTGGTTAAGAGCTACGGCTGCTAGCCAAAAGACTGGCAGTTCAAATCTACCAGGCGCTCCTTGGAAACCCTATGGGCAGCTCTACTCTGTCCTATAGGGTCACTATGAGTTGAAACCAGTTTTTTTTTTTTTTAATAGTAAAATCCTAGACTGCCTTGAAAAGGCTGTTGTAGAATTATGACGTCAAAGGCCTTTCTGGTGAGGGCTTAGAAGGAGCTGAGGAGAGCTATAGAGAAAGTCTCTATAGTGTTAGAGAATACATATGGCACCAGCAACAGAATGATGTTAGAAATGTGGGTGTTAAACGTACTTCTGATGAGGCTTTAAAGAATGTGAACATGTGATTGGACAATGGAGGAGGGGCAATATTTTTTTATGTAGTGGCAAAGAACTTCTCTGAATTATGTTCAAATGTTTGGTGGAAGGTAGAACTTGTAATTGATCTGGGGTGGGGTCAGAGCACTGCTCTTTGTAAAGGCTCTCTAGGTGATTACGGCCAGGGCTGAAAAGCAATGTATACCAGTGGAACCCAAACTTGTCTGAACATTTGAATCACCCGGGATCATTGACAAGTTTCAAAGCTCATGCCACACCCAAGACCAAAGAAGTCTCTGGGACACAGGCATCAGTACTTCTCGAAGCTCCTCAGATAACACCAACTGCAGACAAGTTTGGACATCACCAATATATAAAAGAGCAATGACAGAGTAATCTGAGATTGAAAACAGCCTAATAGTAAAAGATAAGAAGGCCTCCTACTATATCTAGATTTTTCCTTTTCTTAAAATCTTGTTCTAATTGTTCATCTTCTTAACATACTAATTAACAAATTTTAATGAATATTTATGTAGTGCATGTACTAATACAAAGTCGTACTTTTCAATTTCTTAGAAAGCATAATTGGAAAGAATTCTGCAGTCTGTTTGATTTAACTGAACATAACTGGAGGAAGCCTGTTGGTTTGGAAGCCTCATGAGGAACTATATTCTCCCCTGGGGGCAACTTTCCAATTCTCTGCCATCCTAAGCAGAATGCTGGCACTGCATTATGCAAACTTAAAGTGGCTCAAATGTTATCAGGCCTCACCCTGCTTCACAGCAATAAACGGACTGAAGAGCTCTGTGAGCTGCTAACTCAGTGCTGAAGTCTCCAGTGGCAGGTCAGAGAGTGGTGTTCACCACGCTCTAGTGAGTGTTAATGTTCAGACGCCCGAACAGTCATCTTTAGAGTTTTAGGGCAGCGTCGGGTGGACCTTAGATTCTGTCCAAACCCCAGGACATCACTGTTGTCTATGCAGCTCAAGGCAGAGGGTGTAGACCCTCTCCTAATGATGTTCTACCTCTTCTTCCTTTCCCAGTGGGGCTCTAAAGGGATTGAGGGGTGCTATATCCTCCCCAGCGACCCACTCCCCAAACTGTGAGCATGCAGGGTCACAGTGAGCAACCTTATTCTCCAAAGGCTCTCCTGGTACGAATTGCCAAGCAAATGTTCTCATTTACTTATTTATTTGTATTTAGCTTTTTGACTCTTCATTTCTCTTTTATTCAAAAAGATGGAATGGCAGGGCAAGATCTGGAAAAGCTGAATGAGGCAAGGGGAACATTTCATTATACTGGACCAAACTACTTTGATCTATAAAAATGGCAGCGTCATGTCGTTCTGCCTAAGTGGTATATCACATAATACTGATATGATAAATAGTATGCAAGTTTAAAGAAATCCTAATCATGGCATCACAAAGTTAGAAGGCATAACCAATCCCAGTCTTCTTTGATTCCCACTTGTCCCTGTAACTGTCAACTTACCCTGTTGGCCTCCACGTGGTGCAGTCTAAAGGCCTCCCCCGTGCTCTCATTGACCACATCAAATTGGTGTCGATAAGCCACACAGATGAGATTGTCGCTCTCTTCAGTTGGCCCATCCACTAAGGTCATCACCACAGGAGGGTCAGATAGACATATCTCCTATGTGATTGATGATGGAGGAGAAAGGGGTTAGAACACCGAGCGGCCACCTTATCAACTCCCCACGGCCCAGGGATCACATCAGACTTTTCCCTTCCACAATCTGTTTTCAGGACGCAGCCCTTTGTCCAAAGGAAAGGGTAGAGACCAGGAAACAATTTTATAAAACTGATTCAATGGTACAGTCTGCTTTAGCCCTCAGATAGTCTGGCCCTGTTCTGTAAGATACAATAATTATTATTATAGCAATAACAGTAATAATAACCTTATTGAGCACTTACCACATGCCAGGCACTGTTCTCATTGAATCCTTATAACATCCCTATGAAGTAGGTACAGCGATTATTCCATTTTACAGATGAGAAAACTAAGGCTCCAAGGTCAAGAGACTTGCCTATGGTCACATGGGTTGTATGTGGTAGGGCCCAGTTTTGAACTCAGGAAATGCGATTTCAGAGCTGATAAACTTAACTGTTATGCTATTCTGTCCCCTTAAATCAGATATTGGCATGAATTGATATGGCAGATTCCAGGGTATTTAACTCTATTTAGGCAAAAATAATTTCTCATCTTGCCTACAGGTGTACTCTACCTTCGTGGTTAATGTTTGACATATTTTATACCTTAATGTATGATAGTTTAAAAAAAAATAACAGATAGTAAGATGGAAGATCAGGGAAGGAACTTGGTACTGTTCTGGGACCTCTGAAGAAGCTTCTCTCACAAGGCTTCACCCTCACACTATCAGTAAACCCTACTGACTACAGCAAGCAGGGCATCTTTGCTGACTGATTTTTCCCACCTTCACAGCTACCAAAGCCACCAGCATCTCTTGCTGGGATCCTGCATTAGCCCCTTGCAGGTCTCCCTATTTCTAGTCTTGGTCCCCTATGCTCCTTCCACACAGTAGCCAAAGTGATCTTTTTAAAACATGTCGCTTCTTGCTTTAAGCCTTCTGGTGACTTCCCATTGCAGCCAAAGTTCTTGCAGTGGCCTTCAGGGCTCAAGATAATCTGGCCCCAGGGCACTCTGCCCTCACTGCTTTGTTTACTTTGCTCCAGCCACCTCAGCCCCTTGACTGTGCCTTGGACAGGGGCTCAGGGCCCCTGAGTGGCTGCTCCTTCTGCCTGGAATGCCCAGATATCCTCATCCCTCACTCTCATAGTCCATTTGGGTCTCTGCTCAAAGGTAATCATTTCAGAGAGGGCTTCCCTAGACACTCTAAAAGAGAACTACCTTTCTTTACCCGCCACTCACCACCCCCCTTCCATTATTCTCTGTTCCCGCATCCTACTTTATTTTTATTCTCAGCACTTATTTCTGCCTGCTGTCATATGTGTATTTGCTTATTTCTGTTATCCTTCAACTAGAAAGCAATCTCCATGAAAGGAGAGACTTTGTTTTGTTCACCGCTGTGTTTCTAGTGCATAGAACAGCACCTATAGGTGTTCATTGGGATGAACAAGCTGGCTGGAGTAGGGAAGAGCCCTTGTTGTGTTAGTCTTCTGGGGAAACTAGGGTACCAGAGGAGAGGGTTTCCGTAGCTGGTTAATGAGCAGTGGAACACCACCAGTGGTTGACACACTCTGGGTGGAAGGAGAGAGTCTGCCTCAGGACATCTCGGCCAGGAGAGAAGTGATTTGAAGAGAAAGCCTACCCTGATGTACTGGAATTCTTCAACAGGTGACTCCGATAGGGGAGATAATAATGAGATGCCGATTACTCCGCTTGGCTTATGTTTCCTTGTGATCAGAAGCAGTTTATTCCGGATTGCAACAATAATTCTCAGCTCTCTGCTATGGTGAGTGTTAATGGCATACAAGTGACAACCTGGGAAGAGAAATAAATGATACTGAACAGATGACAAGAGGCCTTGGCATTACCTAACAACCCTGGAAATTAAGCACACCCCAGGAAATGGGAAATAAGGGAGGAGGACCATGAATGGACTAAGAAAGTTTCTGCTACCAAGCAGAGGGGAGCTTGAAATAAAATTAGGTTGAGTTAGCGAAAAATTAAGGAAGTCATATTCCCTGTATTCTAGAATTTGTGGGTTGAGTTTCATACCTGCTACATCACATGAATTGAAATGAGAGATCGGAGCTTCAGGAACCAAAACCAAAAAAACCCCCAAACCAAACCCGGTGCTGTCGAGTCGATTGCGACTCGTAGCAACCCGATAGAATAGAGGAGAACTGCCCCATACAGTTTCCAAGGAGCGCTTGGTGGATTCAAATGGTCTACCTCTGGCTTAGCAGCTGTAGCTCTTAACCACTGTACTGCCAGGGTTTCCTTCAGGGACCAAAGTGCGTAAAAATCTCTTCACTCACAGACTTGCTTGAGGAGCTTAATTTACCTACAAACCATTTACATGGCCTAAAAGTTCCTCTGGTTCTCAACGTGTTTTTCTACCTTTCAAGGTTCTCTTAAAGAACAATGATGCTATCTTTGTGATGTTTCCAAGTAAAAAAAAAAAAACCAATAAAATAAAATTCCTATTCATTTTTATTTCTAGTAAAACATGAGCAGTTTGAGAAAAAAAATTAAACAGAAGCCACTAAAAGACGAACCAAGTCACCTTTTGTTTTCTCAAGCTTATTTTCTCTGCAGTCATACTTGCTCTTCACAACCTGTTTTCCCTCGAAGCCCTTTTGCACAGTGCTTAGCCTGAAGACAAAGAGGCGGGCATCTTTTCCTAGTGAAATAAAAAAGATTGGAGAGGAGATTAACACGGCAAAGTTAAATGACCTGGAAAAACTGAAAGGGCAGACTGCGTAGGAAAATTAGGGCTAGAAGAGTAAGGATTTGAGGTGTTCCAGAATTCAGCAGAAACCCAGATCCCCTTTATCTAACAATGTAATTAAGGAGGCCTTCCTGCCCTACTCTCTGTCCCTCATCACCTCTCCCCAGAGAACAAATGGGCCACCAAGGGACCCTGACCATCAGGCCTCAGGAAAAGGAAGAGCTGGCATGGCTTACCTAGGCAGTCAGACCACCCTCAGTGTCCCCCACAGAAGGCTATACGCTCTTTTCCTCCCAGAGCCCACTGTGTGGAAGGGAATAGCACCTTTGTCTGCTCTGAGAATCAGCAGGTCCAGAGTCTCCAACACGTGCATCTGCTTCACTGGCAGAGTTTTGTCAAACACTGGCACTGATGGAAGGTCATCTGGAAAAGGACACCTGGTTACCCAGCACTGCAACCATAGCCCATACTTTTCTAGCGCCTATAAAACATGCCTGTAGGAAGTCTAGGACCCCAGGTCTCTCTAGCCAAGGAAGGAAGTCAGCTTCGGGAGCTTTCATCAGGTCTGTGCATTAAGTTCAAGCACTATTCTCTTCTCAGCTCAGGGAGAAGTACTGACGTTTCCTTCTCAAAGACATTCAGAACTCTATATATCGAGCGTAGCAGCAGGGGTATGTAAACTATATTCTTCTCCTTAATGTTTATCAAAGTAAAAGCAACGTCTTTCAATCCCAGTTTTCACTGGGGTTGTAACCAAAGGACTGAACACCAACTTAAAACAAAAAACAAAACAGAATAATATCAGCCACTTCTTTCAAGTATTTTATTTTTATGTAATGCTTGAAATTACACCATATCTTACGTCACTTTGTATATTTCCCAAGAAAGCATAATTAATATTTTCTCTTGTATTTAAAATAAATAAAAACTCACCCTACTCTAACACACCTGTATCAATTGTAGTTTGCCTACCAATTTTCAGTATTTCTCCATATGGGAATATGAAATCTCTTCTTTAGACTAAAATAAGTCAAAGTTAAAGAAAAATATAATAAATTGCCCAAATAACAGGAAAATCAAATATAAGTGGAAATGCTCAGGAAGATTTCAGGCAAATGGATGATTAAAGACATTTCAGAATATACATAGGATTTGTTTTTAGCTTACTTACTGGGCTCTTAAATTGCTAGCAATTACTTTGTTCCTGGGGGGCCCTAGAAGATAGGGAGCTAAAGGAGTTATGTTGTTCTGTAAGCAAAAAGGGCTCTTTTGAGCTTGACCCAGAATAGGAGCAAGGCAGTCCAGAGATGGTATGGGCATTTTAGGTAGAACTGGCTATCTCATTCTTTGTCTGAACTAAGTCTGAAACTTATGTCTTCAGGTGCTCTGCTGTTGCGGGCTTGGGTTTGTCTAGTGATAATTTAGGTACGAGGATCCCTGAGCATCTTGCCTCTTCCAGGAATCTAAGTCTGGTTGGAAGCCCATCCATCCCTGGGGTGGTGTTCAGGAGGAAGTGGAGCTTTCGCCATCAGGATAAGTAACTGCTCATAGTGGAGAGGGCTCTCCCACTCCTACAGCAGGTCTGTGAGGGCTCTGGATTTCTCAGAGCACAGAGCCTGCTAAGCTCTCATTAGACTCAGGGCTCATCTCTAAGTTCCCCTTAATTATTGGGGCAAATGTAAATTTCATGACAGCCTGTCAGCCACTTTTCCTCCTCCTCTACCCCAGGCCTTTGCAAAAAGAAACAGACTCTCAGGGTCTTCGTACTTGGCTGGGGGAAGACTTGATTTTTCAAAACACAGGGTCACTCCAGTATTTGTTTGGCTAAATAACTATGATTATTTCATTTTGTTTTGTAACAACAATAGCAGCAACAGCAACAGCAGCTAACAGACACTGAGGGCCTACTACATGCCAGACCCTAATGCTAAGTGTTCCATTTATTTAATTTAAATGTCTCAATTACCCTATTAGGTAGGAACTTGTAATAGTCCCATTTCACAAATGAAGAATCTGAGGCTCAGAGGTGTTAATGACTTGTTCGAGGTCATACCTTGAGCACGCAGAACCCAAGTCCGTGTAGGGACGAAGCCCCTGATCTTAACCAGCTGCAGCGTAAAAGCAGTACCACATCCCCATGGATTGATTGTGCAACCATGGGAACAGTAATGTGAAGCATTAACAAACGGTAGAAGCACCTCATTAAAAATTTAAAACAGTGGTATACTAGGTAGCTGCTAAACTGTACAGAGTAAATTAACATTTATTCTCCATCAAATCTTTCCCAGATGGCTGAACTTGTTTCCACACACCATAGGAAAGAAGAGGAGGTGAGAAATGACATGCGGACCCTAAGGATTGTTTCTTAACATTTTTTTCCCCTCTTGTAATCTCTTCATGAAGAAGCTCACAGTCATTTACAGCCTGCTTCTCTATTACTTTAAAACCAGACAAATGGCGACAGCGTATTTATCAGTATTTAGACTCCCTTCAAAGTAGGTTTTGCTACATTTAGAACACAAAGGATCTTGATTTTTAAAAATGACCTTGAAAGGAGTAGACTATCGTGCCGGTAAATTTAATGAAATTAAGCAGAGGCTAACAGGATGGCCTCTGCTTATGGAGTGGAACTCAACCTGAAATGAAATAGAGAGATTCACTCATGGAAACAATGCACAATATGATTAAGTATAGACAAGAAAAAGGTAAACGAAGAAATAACAAGAGAATATGGCTTAAAAGCACAACAAGGAATACAAAAGAAAGCCTGAAGGGTTATTCTCCTTTTCAGCAAAAGCGAACAGGGAAGCATCACATGAAAAAATAATCTGAATATTAAATCAAAGCTCAGTAATAAATCTAAGTAATAAACTTAAGTGTATAAGGCTACCACCTATTTAAGACGGCCTTTTTTTTTTTTTTTTAAATTCAGAGAACATAAAGAGGAAAATTTATGTAATCTTGGTTCGGATTTTACATTGAAGAAAGAGAAGCATCTCAAATAGAATTTTTTTTTTCTACTTTTAAGCAAGCCTTACAAATAGTCAATATCAGGCATACTGCTTTCTCTTTCCCAAAAAGGCAGAAAGAATTTTACTGTCTTTGATTCATAAAATTTTTCATAAATTATTTGCCCAGGACTGTCTTTTTGGGAGTCTATGCTAAGGTAAAGAAAAAAATATTGGTAAGGTTGAATTTAATTTTAATAAAATATAGCTGGTTGAGTGGAAAGAGCACTGGACAAGGAGCCCCCCTGGGTTCTGGTCCCAGAAGTACCACTCACCAGCTACATGACCGTGGGCGAGGCGTGCAATTTCTTTAGGTCTCAGTTTCTTCATCCTAAAAGACTGGACTCAACCTCTAGGTCTGTTTTGTTTTGAACCTTTTTTAAAATAAATTCTTTTATTTAGTTGCACTTCCGGGAAAAGCTAAGGATTTTGTTACTTATAGCGAGTTCATAGGGACATAGCCAAGGTAATAGCTGTTGTTTAATAAGCTATTACCATGCGCCAGGCAATGCTTTAAGCACTTAACATAGGTAACTTTATTTAATCCCCATGATCCCTTCCAGTTAGTTGTCATCATCCCCATTTTATTGTCTTTTTTTTTTTTTAATTGTTATGAACGATTTTCCAGGTACTTAAAAATTACCCCCATTTTAGAGAAATCTGAGGAAATCCTGAGAGGTTAAGTAATTTTTCCAAGGTCACAAAGATTTTCTAATGGTTTTGTAGTTCCTAAAATTAAATATTTAATTCAAATTCTGAATTTCTTAATTTTAAATTATCTACCTTTTATGAAATTAGTTACATGTACAATTATGTTATAGACATACAATTAAAACATACATAAAAATAATAGATAAGGTCAGAAACAAGCCCATTATAGAGCAGTCCAGCTCTCTCATCATACTACAGAAGGTACCTAGCACGGTGCCAGGCACATAGCAGGCACTTAGTACTGAGTGACGGTCTGAGGGAGGGAGTAAAGTCAGTACTGAAGGGCAGGCAGATACTGCATAGTTTTAGGCCATTACGTGACTCTCAAAGTGGCAGCTTTCAGTATTCTCATAAAGCATTCTATAGCAACTGGAGACTGGGTTGGCCTGCTCCATGCAGTCCCAGAGTTGCCTTTAAAACATGCTGTCTCAACGTCCACAGCTCCCTCTGAGCCCCAGGAGAGGACCATTGCTGGTGTTCAGCCCCTTTAGGTCACATTAGGTATGTGGAAGACCCAAAGGGGCTTTCTGCTAGAGAAGACCATACAGTCCACGAGTCAAAATTCCCATCCAAGGTTGAATTCCCTCTAAAGCACCCTCACCAATGGCATGCCCAATTGATAGACAGGGAACCGACTCTTGCTCCAGGCAGTCTGATCTACCTGTCTGTCAGAAAGTTTGATTTTACATTGAGTCAAAATATATCTCCCTGTCAAAATCTTTTCATTTTTATAACCATCAAAAAATGGATTTTCTAAGATTCTTATTGCTTGTTTTGAATACAATACTTTTTGAATCAGAAACCTTAAAAAAAAAAAAAAAAAAAGTCTTTGAGAGAGAGGAGAGCATGTCTCTGATATCCACAAACCAAAAACAAAGAGGCTCTAAATAACATGTTTTTGTTGATCTCAGGAAGAATGTCGGAATCATGACAAGTACTGGCTCAAACAGTAGATCCTTTTTTGCAGGTAATTTAATTTTTACAGACTAATCAGAGATCTGGGGAAGGAATGAGCCAATCATGCATGGCTCACCCTCGAGTTTGCTTCCCTGTTTGCCCAGAAAACAAGGGGTTAACTTGTAAGGTAATGAAATTTTGCTAACCTTACTTCTGAAGACGTATTTATGGCCTAAAGGGTGTTGACTGGTGATCACCCACATTAAAAATACTATAAGTTACACAAATAAAGCATTTGTAGGAGCAGCTACTCACTAACCATCCACTAGCAAGACGCCAGCATCAGTGGAAATCAGCAAGGCCTGGCCCCAGGGATCTGCACACACAGCTTCATGAGGGAAATTACTGCAGAAACACTGGGGCTCCCAAGGCTGCGAGGCGACACAAGCATTGGAAAATAAGTGCACCAGAAAAAATACACTGTGGCCCATCAAATGGAAATGTACAGTACGAATCCTGAAGCAGTAACACAGATACTCCAGTGGGAGCAGAGTCACGCTAAACCCCAGTAGCTCAATGAGGTCTGGACTCAGTTACTTTTCTTAAGAAGAAAAGTCTCCTTGCAAACCCATATGCGATAGGAAAAGAATAGATTCACTTGTTTCTGGCACCGTGACCTGTCTCTATATTGTTCAAATGTTCCGTGAGGAAAATCAAAGCATTGGAAAGATTTTTAAAGCATTTTTCTTTAACACCTGGAAGGTGGACCAATTGTTGCCTATTTTTTGGAGAATTCATATTAGTGCATCATAAAAGGAAGTCCCACGTAACTGTATTAAAAAAGTCAGATTCCTGTGTTGCTGATTCAGCAAAATTATTAAACCATACACAATGCACGAGATTGATATTGTCTTAATATGAAAATGCTTATTGGCTCATTTAAGGCTAGAAAATCCTAAAAGAACAAAAATAACATCTGCTTATAGGAAAATGTCAAGTGCTACCAATAAACTACTCACATCCCCCCGTGTGACATATTCACAGCATGTGAGCTTTTTTCCTTGAGTCTTAATTTCACTTTCATTTCAGATATAAAGCTGTTAACTCGCCCTCACAACTGCTTCAGAGCTGTGTGTGAATGCCTGGAGCTGGTGGGTCATTGTTTAGTGGGTTTTTAGTCACACTGGAATTGTGAACATTTTCAACAGAATCATTCACTTCCCTCCAAGCCACCTGGCTCAGCCTCAAAGGACAAAGGAAGTTCCTAGAGATTCTCAGGGATAAGGCAAAGTCTTACATCTTCACTTTTGCTCTCAATTAGACACAAGGGCCTGGTGTCCCACCTGGGGCTATACACGTGTGTGCATGTGTGTGCAAGTGTATGTTTGTATGCACTGGGGGCACACATGCTTGCATACCCTGAGTAGATGTGCGGACTCTGAGGACTACCTTAAAGGGTGTCATGAGGGCTGAGGTAAGTACTGTGTGCATCATTGCTATCTTAGAAAAATCATGATCTCCCTTTAAGAAACCCACAAGCCTCCCAAAATACTCTAATTGCTAGCATGCCAGCTTGTACTGTTCTGAAAAGATCACCTGAAAAATGTGAAAACATTTTATAAACTGAAAAAGCTACACGAGTGCAGGTCATTAATTCAAGTGGCATTTTCCCAAGATTATTTCTGGCAATCTTGAGTTTGTGACTTATAACAAGAAGACACGAAAAAGTAAAGTCAATATAAATGCCAATCAGACAGACATAGACATCAGAGCATTAGGTAATGTGAAGACAGAACAACCAACTCTTAATAACAAAATATTCTCTGATCAAAGGACATGATTTTAGAAAATTAGGCAGAAAAGGGGTTCTTAACCCAGCAGATCCAAGGGGCCTTTAGAGGATGTATGGTTTACGGATGTCTGTGAAACTTCTAGAACTGAATACAGAATGCTGTGCATATGTACCATTGTATATTTCCCTGGTGTGTGTGTGTGGGGTCCCATTGCTTTAATGGGTTCTCAAAGGTGCTGGTGGCTCCGTGATGCCTGTGGAACCACTGAATACGTATCAGTGCAAGAAGTGTCAGTGATATAAACGCCGATCTGGCCACAAAGGCTTTGGTCTGATGACTGACGGCATTTGCCAGTGTGTAGCGAACCGACTTCTGCCCCGAGGGTCTCAGTGGAGATTCTGCAGGGAAGGAGGGGGTCTCAAGGTCTTCCTGCCTAAGCGTAGAATCCTAAGTAGACCCCTAAGAACATTTTATTAAGAATGTTATTAAATCTCACTGGAATTTGATACTTAGAAAGTACCTGGCAACACTGCAAATTCCTACTATACTCACGACAGGTAGATAGTAGGAATTTCTGCAACCTTTGGGAAGGATGCCTTACCATCAGCCTTAATTTGGCTGTGGTTTTTAGCATCATTTGTATTTTTAGCTCATCATTTTCCTGAAACCAGACTTTAAAGCATACAGGTTCTGCAGTTCAAATACAAATCCTTCACACTTTTATTATGAAGGTAATTGTAGACATAATTCTTTTGCTTTTTATAATGGACACTTCTCTAGTAACGTGCTGCCTGTGAATGTTTCATTTAAATAATTTATACATATTCTGAACACAGACATCATTACGGAGTTATTAAGTGTATAGGGTGATACTTCACAATACAAAATCATGAGTATAGGAAGTTTGTACTCCAACTTGCTTCTTTTTTTTTTCCCTTTCTTTTCTTCATTATCACCTAGTTCTTCATAGAAAGTGGAAACGAGAAGAAGTAGATAGATAGGCTGCAGAATTTTCTGGCTGGCTCAGTGAGCTATAGATCAAGCAGTGGTTTCTCCACCGTGGTCCTCTGACCAGCAGCATCATATTCTCAGACTTCCCTCCAGACCCACTGAACCAGAAACTCTGGGGGAGATTCTAATACACACTGGAGTTCGAGAAACACTGCTGTTGGACCTTGCTGTTCAAAGTGTGATCTGGGGTCAGCAGCACAGGCATCACACATGAGCTTGTTAGAAACGTAGAGCCCTGACCTTGCCCCAAACCTCCTGAATCAGAATATGCATTTGATCAAGATGTCCAGGTGGTCTGTGTGCACACTGAAGCTTGAGAATCACTGCTGAACCCAGCCTGCGTGACCCGGCCTGGCCCGGTAGCTCTGCTCCATTTAAGCACGTGAAGGCACATGCATAGTAGAGACAGAAGAGGGGTTCCCACTAAATGTCTACCCAACTTTATCTGGGGCTCCCCCCGAGGACTCCACAATAGACAAGCGCTACTTCCTCCTGCCCCACAAGCCTCTTTCCAAGAATATGAATAACTTCATTGATGCTAAAAGACATTCACAGCTCAACTTGAAAGGATCATCAACTCACCTCTTTTTTACAGACCCCGGAAGCCGCCAAGCTTGATGGAGCGCCCCCTCTCACAATGGATTTCAGTTTTAGCGCCTTAAAGAACAGAGGCCTCTTTTAAAGTTTGTTATTGGGCAGCAAAAGAACAACAGGACAAACAACCATGATTTCAAATAGATTTAATAAGCAAGAGTAATTTCAGGCCAAAGTTTTCAGGTTCTCACACTGCTTTATCACTGAAGAGAAGGGATTAGTCAGCTGGATGTGGTAAAGCCTGATTACAGTGCTCTAGCCCGCATTAACCCAGAGCCATTCTATCATTTCAATAGATCAGTATAGCAGTACGGTGATTTTCATTAAAAACAGATGATTTCTAGGTCCCTCCTCAATCCTGATGGATCAGAATCTCTAGAAGTAGGGTGGGTATCTTAAACAAGCACCAGTGTTTAAAAGTCTTTGTAATAGTGGCAGCTGTTTTGGGAGAAAGTTATCTTTGTCTCTAAGCTTTCTTCATCCACCCGCCTTGCTCAGCTCCCTACTTTCTGGTCAGACCTTCTCTGCCCCTGGCAGTGTTCCTCCCTGCTGTGACGTGGGGTCAAAGCTGTGTTGCCCCCTGGAACTGAGAAATACCAGTGTCACGTGGCAGTGAGGCAAAGGGAGAGCGGTTTACTCCATAAGTCTGGAATAAGGTGATGATTGGGATGATTGCTTCACAGTAACAGGGCGGAAATTCAGGTGTTCTCTGAGTGACACAGCCACTCTGTTTACCCCTGCCAGGGAGGAGCTCAAGGGGCTTTTCCCAAATTGGCATCCCATGCCTTAGAAAATTCCCAGGAAGCAAGCAAGTGGTACATGCTCTCTTGACAACAGGGAGCCCAGAGCCAGGCACTGTGGCCTCTTTGCTTCGAGTCAGTAACGTTCCCCCTTCTCCAGACTGCTTTACTCTCACTGACACCTGCAGAGGACTACACCTACCTGGGTGTCAAAATCTCATTCATGTTTCCCACAACAATCCTAAGGAAATTACAGAGCCCCACAAGAGCATGCAAACATAAAAGCCTTTGCAGGGGGGCCATCAAGTTTGGATGGGACTCGCAACTACAAGTCTAGCAAACAGGCCTCAGAATAAAACCTACCTGTCCTATTCTAACAAACTCTGCCTGGCGGGCCTCCTCTTTCTTCCGTGCCGACTTGGGAGATTCTGGTAAGACATCACTAAAAGATCGTCTGTTAAGCATGTTCTAAAAAAAGAAAAACAAGTTATGAATTCCACACATGGCTGTCAAATCTCAGCCTTTTGGTTTTTTCACACTGTTCAAACCTATTTGTCCAAATGGTCCTATTTCTACATTCCATACTTGTTCATCCAATAAACATTCATGAAGCACCTACTATGTGCCAGGGTCTGTACTAGATGCTAGGGATTAAAAACACAAGTCAACAAGCAGAGAGCCAGCACTGAGTAATGGCAGAGAGCATGGGCTTTGAAATCAGGCAAATGGGCGGCTCCATTTCTTACTAACTTATTAAGAGTGTGATCTGGGCCACCATGTAGCACAGCTCTGCGGATGCCATTCGCATAGAGTGCTGCCTCTGGAACACAACATCCTGAATTCTATGCAAATGGTGCCCCCTGGAGCTGTGCAGCTCTGTGGCCCTTTGGGTGGGCAAGTTAGTTAATTTCTGAGTTTCAGTTTCTTCATGGGGTTAATAATTATCTCCTAGGTGTGTCGTGAGGATCAAACGAGGCAATGCATGTAAGCACAGTGCTTGGCACACATTAAACAAATCTCTTCCAAACCATAGTCATAGAACTGGATACACTTATTCAATCAGCAAGTGTTTACTGAGCACCTACAACTCTGTCAGGCATTGGGAATATGATAGTCTCTGTTCTTGTGGAGCACAGAGTCTAATGGGAGAGACAGATTAAGTAACTAACTGCATGATTATCCCATGTGATAATTTCTATGAAAGAGAAGTATGTGGGGCTATGAGAGTATTTTTTTTTATAGTGCTTTAAGTGAAAGTTTACAAATCAAGTCTCATACAAAAACTTACATACACCTTGCTATGTACTCCTAGTTGCTCTCCCCCTAACGAGACAGCACACTCCTCCTCTCTACCCTGTATTCTCCGTGTTCATTCAGCTAGCTTCTGTTCCCCTCTGCCTTCTCATCTCGCCTCCAGACAGGAGCTGCCCACATAGTCGCTATGAGAGTATTTAACAGGGTGATTGGGTTTCAGCTGGGGGCAGGGGGAGTCAGAGAAGGCTTGCCTATGGCAGTGATGCTTCAGCCAGGACCTGGAGGATCTCATGTACTCATCATGGTACCCTCTCTGCACCCTTCCCTGACCTTAGGAAACAATGGAATAGACAGATTATAGATTATGGCTTGTTTTTTGGGGTCCTGGGATTAGTCTGGCCCAATTTTTACAAGTAGTGTGCGCATCCTGACCAGCCAGAAGTTAAAGGGTGCCTGTAAAATGATGGTGGTGACTGTGCTGAAGGGAAATAACTACACTAGAGCATTTTGATATTCTCCATCTCCCCTGGGGAAGTACCTGAAACCTGATGTTACATTTATTTACACACATCATTAGCAATTATTTTTACTGAAGTTTATGAGTATATGGATTCTACGGGAGTCTCCTCACTTGTCCTGTGCTTCTTTAAATAGGGAAAATGTTTTTAAACAATGATGATTTTTACTCTGAAGTAATGAGTTTCTGACATCTGGTGATTTCACATTGAGTCTGGAAGCCTTGAAAAAGTACATGTGCCCCTCGAGGCAATGAGTTCCTCAAGGAAGGTGCTGTGTCTGATCAGTGTGAATATAATGAGGCCTAGGAAGTATATGGCACAAAGCAGGTTTTCAGTAAATGTAAGTATTTCAGTCCTGAATATGGCACTGAATCTCCAGAAAACTTACAAAAGCATCCAGTTTCTGTCCACCATCCCCATTTTTTTGTTTGGGTTTTTTTTTTAAATTGTACTTCAGGTGAAAGTTTACAGCTCAAGTTAAACTCTCATACAAAATTTTTATACACATATCGTCAAGTGACACTAGCTGCAATCCCTACAATGTGACCACACACTCCCCTTTTCCACCCCAGGTTTCCCGTGTCCATTCAACCCGTTCCTGTACCTTCCTGCCTTCTCATCCTGCCTCTGGGTAGAAGCCACCCATTTGGGCTCCTGTATCTTCTTTAACTAAGAAGCACGCTCTTCACGTGTATTATTCTATGTTTTATAGTCTAGGCTAATCTTTGCCTGAAGAGTTGTCTTCGGGAATGGTTTTAGTACTGGGTTAACACAGTGTCCAGGGGGCCATAGCTTTGGGGGTTTCTCCAGTCTCAGTCAGGCCATTAATTCTGATCTTTTTGTCCCACCATCCCCATTCTTGCCTATCCATCAACCCTGGCAATGTTGAACAGTATCACCGAGAACAGCCACCCAAAACAACACTTTTCCATGTTCCAGGGACTGCTGAGTTACAATAATGCCCCCCCGCCTGCACCTAAACTACCACAGGCTCTGGCTTTATGACATGCACGTTCCTTTATTTGGACACTCAGCACCCTTCTTTCTTGTGGTAACAAGAGAACACCAGCCCACTGCCGCCACAATATAGTCTTGACAGCAAGGATAAAGGTGCCTCCTTTGCTTTTCTAACTAGGACCTCATTGCTAGACTTGTGTTCTCAACTCAGACCCCATGAGAAGGAAGGAGGTCCACAGACCCAGGCTTACCTTATGCAAATCTGGCATCAGATCCTGGTACAAAGAGCGAATCAACATATCCAGAGTACGTCGACGTTTCTGGGCAAATGTTGGTGTTTCCAAAGTGGCTTTTTCACCATTAATTACTAAAGAAAATCATAACATTAGCATGCTATTGAGGAATGATTTTCTCAAGGACACTTTCACAGTGAATGCCACCCACTTTCCAACACAGGTATTAATATTGGTATTATCCTTCCTTCATGGAAGAATGCTTAAAAACTGTCTAAATTTCTCTATACAGATTCATATCGTCCATAGGTATGTTTATTTTACCTTTCCTATTGGACTGCAATCTTCCTGAGCAAAGAGAATATCTGATTACCTGAAGTCCTCTTTAGCTATACATTCAACCATCAACCTACCCCTCACTCATTATGGCCACCCACCTGTCTATATGTCCATTTATTCATTCATCTATTCATCCATCAATCTATCCAACACATGGGGCCAAGCTACCAGGATGCCATTCAACAGGGATTGAATATATATTTGCTGCATTTTATAAGAAAAAGTAACTGCCTAAGCAGAGTACTGGAGGGTTATGGCAATTCTTCTGGAAAAGAGCTGGGGTTTTAGTGGACTACCAACACACTATGAACCGGTAGTGGAATGTCCAGTTACAAGTTAGAGCAGAGAACAGGGAGTGCGCAGTAGAGGTTAGGAGTTTGCAGTCAAGACAGTTACGGGTTTGAACCCAGTTCTGTTGCTAGCTGTGTTCTCTTAGGCAAATTATTTAGCTTCCATGGGTCTCAATTTTCTACCTTGTAAAATAGATATAACTGTGTTTCCTTATAGGGTTGCTGTAAGAATTTAAATGAGATAATATATACAAAGATTTAGCACACTATTTGGCACATGGCACTGAGTAAATATTAACTACCATTTTTCTCATACAAAGGTCAAAGGAAGGACTGTGTTCATAGACTGAAAACAAAACTTCTTAGGGACAAGCATTACCTAGATAGGATCTGAGTGCTGGGGTAAAGCTGAGCTTATTTGTGGCAAGATATCTCTTATGGAATTTAAACTATGTTGTTGTTAGGTGCTGCTGAGTTGGTTCCAACTCATAGCAACCCTATGTACAACAGAAGGAAACAATGCCTGGTCCTGCGCCATCCTCACAATCGTTGTTACGCTTGAGCCCATTGTTGCAGCCACTGTGTCAATCTATTTTGTTCCCTAATTTTGTGACTGAGAATTTTTTGTTTGAGGATTTTTCCCCAGAAAAATCCAATTTAAATGACTTGTTTTGACTCAATCAGGGGAAAAAGTCAAGATCTTGGTTGAAACACTATTTCCTGGCCATTAACTCATAGTTTTCTACCTCCCCAACTTCTTCCCTCCTGCTAAATCTACGCTGGAATTCATTTAGCCTCTGTATTTTCTCTCAAGCTATCAGCCCCTCCTGGTCTCCCTTCTCCTGATCCCATGCTCCATCACTTCTGTATACTCTCTCCATAGCCTGCAGTTCTTTAGCCCTATGTTTTCCTGCTATACCTACCTTTCAATCAGCTGAACTTTTCATTTTATTTGCCCCCAAGCCATTAAAGATGCTGAAAAAAGTCACTCTGTTGACTGACTCCATTTAAGTTGGCAGATTTCACTCACAAGTGGAGTATTGCATAGTGATCCCTTAAGCAGTGGTTAAATGACTACACGCCCTTAGTGGTTTTTTCCCTGCTGCTGCTGCACTCTACAAAAAATGCTTACATCCTGAGCCCCGTGTTTCCAAGAACTTTTCAGCTTCTAGTTGCTAAAACCTACTCTTTGTTGCTGAGTCTTTGTTTCAGTTCTGTTTCTTGCTCCCGATCCTTTGGACTAATAACACATGGATACCACAGTTTTAAGAATTAGGCGATTTCACACAAAATTTCACATTTCTTTCTGGTTTTAAAAAATCAGATTATCTGGCAACGCTGGGCTCATATTCCTGAATGGCATCATTTGGCTGGAGCAGAGCATATACCCTCCAGTTTATTACAGCTCCTCGTACTCCTTACTTCATCCACTTATATCCTCCATCTGGTCTCTCTAAGGATTTGAGTTCATGATACCTAACATTTGAAATAAGAAGTATAGCTATTAGAAGGGAAGAGGCAAGATCATGACCTTTTGCAAGAAATAGCAGTGTTTGCTACTTTCAGTGTGTCAAAATGAGACAATACCATAGACTCTGGTGTAGGTTAAACCAGAATAAACCCCAGCAGAAGCATACTTCATTTCCTAATTGTCCAAGAGGAAAGTTTTGGAAGCATGTGGAGATCTTTGCAAGAGATTGGATGGATTTTACAGAAGGAAGAGAGGTAATCAAGTTGCTTGGCTGGGACTGGGATACTTTTGGTAGCTGAAATTAAGTGACACATCCGTTTAAGTGTCAATTGCATGGATAGATGTACTGAGGAACTTATCTGTTGTTGCTGAGGGAGGATTCATGTTCAGGTATATGAAGGAAAGACTGAAGAAATCAGAACACAAAGGAGGAACAACCTGGCATCTATCCCTTTCCCTAGCCTAAGGGATTGGTCTTGGCCCTCATGAAAGTAGGACTAAGACTGGAGGCTGGAGTAGTTGTTCAAAAAGGACTCTGTGAGGCTTTAGACAAATCAGTGCTACCTTCCGGCCAGGGACCAAAATGGACTCAGGGGAGAAGAGAGGAGCATTTCCCCCAAACTGCAGAGCAACAGTGACAGCATTAGGCAAAGCTTGTGGGGGTGCAGCCAGCAATCAGCTGCAATGCCCAGTGTGCCTGGAACAAGGGGAGGAAAGCAGCAACTTCACAGAGAGCACAGACTGTGGTGGCACTGCCAGGGCCCCAGGAGCTTGTAAGCAATGAACAGACTGTAGTGGATGAACTAATGAGACCATCCCACGATGTGGGCTTCCAGATACAATAATGAAGGGATGCTTTGGGGAGAGGAGGGGCAGAGCTCTGTGGTTCAGAAGATAAGGGCTCAGAGTCAGGTATTTGGGTATTATCAGTGAAACTAAAATTTATATTCACCAGCTAGTGAAGTCTAGGAAGGTTGGGTTCAATACATATCACGTTCTTATTCTCTCTCTTTCTCTCTCACACATACACATACTCCCTTAACAACTCTCTCTATCCTTAAGTATGTATCTATAACCAGTCTTTCTCGCATCTACATCCTACTCTGTGACAAAGACAGTAGATACATTTATAAGCAGAGATTCAGAAATGACCACATTAGAACCCAGGGCAGAAAGAAAGAGTCCCCATGTGTCAGTGTGGGTAAACTTCGAGGCAGTGGGTGGATGATAGGTATAGATAAGGACACAGGGGAAAACCCACACAACACTACTAAGAAATGTAACTAGGAAGCTAAATACATTTCATGTAAAGAATTAACAGCACATGGAATGCTTAAACAGAAGTATTATTTTATATGGCATCATATAAAATATTCTGATATAGAGCAAGCTGAAAAAATATTCCAAAATAGAAACTTACATTTCACTAGCAAAAAGTCCCTGAATTCCTGGTGGTCTGTAAACACTGGTGGAGATGGCAGCGGTGGGCCAAAGAGTGGTACACTTTCTTCTGAAAATATTTTCAACCTGCATAGAGAACATTTCAGAATTTTTGGTTTTTCTTCAAAGATCACCAATATTTTGACCCTAAATTTGTCCAGTCACTTATGCGACACATTAGGAATATTCATTCTATGGCAGGAGTGACTTGTCTGGGTTGCCAGAGCCCCTGCCACCACCCAGCTCTCCTTTCTAACTCAGTCAATGTGCTTTTACGGCAGAGGCCAAGTCTTGCGGCCCCCTTAGTGGTGCAACCCACCAAGTCCTGGACAAGGTCAGGCACACCAAGGCAGCACACTTGGTACTTTCAGACACAGCACCAACTCTGATTCTTACCAAACTTGCCAAGGCAGTGGCCTTATCTTCATTCCACAGAGAAGGTCTGAGGCTCAGAGAAGATAAAACACTTTTTTCAAAGCCTCGAAGTTATTAAGTGACAGAACTGGGATTCCAACCCAAATCTTTTGGGCTCAAAGCTTATGTTCTCTACAACATGGCTTTTAATAGATTAATTTTTGATTAAGAGAGGGGTAAATGGGCAAGGATGCGGCCTAGGAAAAGGGATACTCTGGTCGAGATCAAAAATATCAAATTTGTTCCCATCATAAAGTACAATAATATTTCAAAGAGTAAGACTCTATAGACTACACATTTTCCCCAAAGAGATGGTAGCCTTTAAGGAAACTCTGTAAGGTGTGGACATGTATATCAAATCAATCGAGAAATTTAGATATCAAGAGTCTCGGAAAATCAATGCCAAATTATGAGTAAACATGAGAATTAGAACAAAAAATTGTGATAAAGTCATTCATTACCTACCTGTAATTGTCACTTTGTTGATCATATCTCACTAAGGCAAAAATATCTGTGACGTTGGTTAAAGAAATTAATCAACAATCCTAACACTCACAGTCAACAACTTGTGCTTTGAAAATCCCTTGTGCAGAATTAGTTTAGACTAGCATTTTATGTGGTTAAGGTGCCTATCACTCTAATGTTGGGATGGAACCTTGACTTCTTTAAATGACAGCCCAGGAAAATACATGCAAGACCACCGGGACTAGGTTCAACCTTTGGGTGTTCATTCTTTGTGGAAAGGGCTAAATGTGCAAATCTGTCAGAAGAGCAATATAAATAAAGCTGCTAAATAACTAAGCAACAAAAGCAGAAAGCACAGTTCCCATGCCTGAAAACACAAACAAGATTCCAATATGAAATTAGTCACATATTTCATCTCACACATTCAAGCAATTTAAATGTTTCTACTGTACACCCTCCCCCTTTCTCCTTCCAGCCTTGGCAAGTGAAAAAAACAAAACAAACTTATGTAGCTGGTGGCAGCCTCCAAACAGAACCTATTTTGCTTGTGTCAGGGCAGGCTAAGTCTAATATAGTCCCAATCAGCTCTTCTTTCTTTCTCCCACTCCTCTCCTCCTTCTACTATCTTCCATCCCTAGCTTTCCTCAGCTAGAGCTAAAAAGCCATCGATCCTGGAAAGTGCATATCCTTTCAACTCCAGACTTAGTGGAATGAGACTGTATTAACTAACTGCTTGTTCGTTTCCAGAAACAAACGTGCTAAGCCCCAAATCTAAAATTAATAACTAAGGGAAATAGTAAAAATACTGATTACCTCTATCACTTAAAAAGTCACCCCCTTCCCCTGCCTGCATGCATCTGGAGAAGTTTTCTGTTCTACAAGAAGAACCGCTGCAGGAAGTGGGGGATATTAGTTCTAAACCCCAGTGAACAGAGCAAGGTATCACTTAGTAAGCAGGGATGAGAACAAGAAAAGTCATAATTAAGTTGTATGTACATGGCCATTTTCTTCCCTACACTCATGGAGGGAATTTGGCAATTTCAAACTTTTAAAAACTTAGATGTTACATTGTCAGGTTATAATAAAGAAGTAAAATAAAAGTATATAGAGCAATCTACTTCCAGATGCAATGAGTTACAATGGTCCTGCCTCTAAATATTTTTACTGGAGTTTCCAGGGAATATGAGGGACTAGACCCGAATTTATTCGGGAAATGCCCATTACTTGTCTTTTACCTATTATGTACAACTTGTAGTGCTACCTCCTTTAGATTTAACTGTAATGGCCTGTGACCTAGAGCAAAGGGCCCATGACTGGGTATCTGTTGCTGGCTATGCTCACGTCCCACACCTGTCTGGCTGAGCTGAGCTCAGAAATTACAGTGAACTTCAGCCTCATCACTGGACTTTTTCAGCAATATGAGCTAGATAAGGATTAGGAGATGCAGAGTGAAAGCAAATAAAAATATTTGTTAAGATTTCAAGAGATAGTAATACAGCAGCTATTACCAGGTCTTAGAGTCAACAAAGAGAAATTATTTTGGCTTTTTATCTTAACTTATAAATTTTTATACCTAAAGCAAATTTCTCTGAGGATTCACTGCCTATAATTCTTCTAATTAATTTATTATCGATGGGTGGTAGGGAGTTGCCCTCATTTCACAGGCTACCTTAGGAAAGTCAGGAAGAAGTCTCTGAGAATTAATGCATCTGCTACGACAATGGATAGAGAAAGGAAGAGGGTCTCTCTTCCAAATTCCAAAACAGCAGGCCTAAGAACTTAGTAATGCAAAGCAAGTCCATTGTAACATTTGGTTTGGGGGGCCTTTTAAGTCCAATAGGCCCACCAATAGCTTGCTAAACTGAAGCGTTTAGAAAGGCACAGGATACGTGTAAAATGAGAGCGAATCATGGAAGGCTTAAAGGCAGGAGATGATTCCTCTCCTTCCTGGAACACAATCGTGACGATATCATTTCCAATGTGGCGCTTCCTTTCCACCTGTATGTAAGCATAAACAACATCACTGAGAAAGTCACTCAAACATGGCACATTCAGAGTTTAAAAAAAAAACACGACGCGCACAACATAATACAGTACAACGGCAACTATCACAGGGCCCCCAAACTTCAGCCATCTTTGACTTCTTGTTTTCCTTATTTCACCAGTCCGATCTCTCTGGCTCTCCAGTTGATCTCCTCTTCTCTTCTCCCAATTCCGGCCTCCACTTCCTCTTTTCTCCCCTTCTACCTAACTGGCCTCCTGCCTCCAGTCTCTCTCATGTTTACTGTTTTGATCAAATCTATCCTCATTCATAATCTCCTTTTTTTCTTTTACAGCTTTGAGATAAAATTCACATACCATACAATTCACCCTTTTAGAGTGTACAATTCTGTGGGTTTTAGTTTATTCACAGAGTTGTGCAACCACTGTTGTTAGGTGCTGTCAAGTTGATTCTGACTCACAGTGACCCCATGTGACAGAGCAGAACTGCCCTATAGGACTTTCTAGGCTGTAATCTTTTTTTTAAATAATATTTTATTGTGTTTTTGGTGAAAGTTTACACAGTGAATTAGGCTCCCATTTGACAATTTCTATACAAATTGTTCAGTGACATTAGTTACACTTTTCACATTCTCTTTGTGTTCTGGTTGTTCTGTTTCCAGTACTCTAGTTTCCCTGCCCCCTTACCTTCTCATCTTTGTTTCAGAGTAATTGTTGACCTTTTGATCTCATGTAGATGTTTTTTTAATGGAGCACTGTATTCATGGATAATATCCTTTATTTTGTGTGCCAATCTGTTATTTCACTAAAAGGTGACTTCATGGGATAGCTTTGGTTCCAGGTTTAAGGAGTGTGTCAGGGAGACAGTCTCAGGGAGTCCTCTAGTCTCAACTGGTCCAGCAAATCTGGACTTTTGAAGAATTTGAGTTCTCTTCTGCATTTTTCTCCCATTCTATCAGGGTCCATCTATTGTGGCTCTGATCAGAATGGTTGGTAGTGGTAACTGGGCACCATCTAGTTCTTCTGGTATCAGAGTAGATGAGATTGTGGCTCATGTACGCTATCAGCACTGTAGACTCGTTTCTTCTTTGAGACTACTCATAATCCCTTTAGCCTGGCATTCAAGATCCCCAAACAGGAGGCATGCATCAGAGTTCCTTGGGGAGCTTGTTAAAAATACAGATGCCCTAAGCCTCACCCCAGCTTAGGGATGAGGCTCATGCATGTGTACGTTTTATAAATGCTACAAATACTTCTGGAGCACATGCTTGCTGAGAACAACTACATAACCTCACCCCAGTTTATCTTTCCCAAAATCATCTTCTAGACCTGGGGTCAGCACATTTTTTCTGTAAAGGGCCAGATAATAAATATTTTTGGCTTTGCTGGCCATATAACCCAAAAAACTCATTGCCGTTGAGTCATTTCAAACTCATAGCGACCCTATAGGACAGAGTAGAACTGCCCCCATAGGGTTTCCAAGGAGCGCCTGGTGGATTCAAACTGCTGACCTTTTGGTTAACAGCCATAGATCTTGACCACTACGCCACCAGCGTTTCCACTGGCCATATAGGTGGAGTTTATTTCCCTTCCCCTTGAATATGCTTGGCCTGTGACTCACGTTAACCAATGAAATGTAGCAAAGGTGACCCTAGACTAGTGCCAGGCCTAGCCTTTTGAGACGACTAGCAGCTTCTGTTTCTTCCCTCTTGGAGCATATGCTTTAGGAGCCCTGAGCCACCATGTTAGAAGCCCAGCTGCTCTGCTAGAGAGGCCATGTGAAAAGACCACTTGAGTGGCCATGGGCAGGGAAGAGGCCCTAAGACTTCATGGAGAGGGAGACAGAACCATCTGTTCCAGCATCCCCGTCAAACCTCTAGTTAACCTCAACCTTAGTTGCCATTGACTGCAACTGCATAAGAGACCCCAAGTGAAACCAGCAAAAACACTGCTGGCTAAGCCCAGTCAACACTCACAACCCTGAAAAATAATAAAAATGGTTGTTGTTTTAAGCCAGTAAGTTTTAAAATGCTTTGTCATGTGGCAATAGACAACCAAAAGAGGGTCTTTGTTTGCCATATTTATTTTGCCTAGTCTCTTATTTCTGAATATCCCAAACCTGCTTATCAGTCTAAGCCCAGACAAACGGCACCTTCTCCAGGAAGCCTTTGTTAATCCTCATTAGAAGTTACCTTCCTGTCCCTCAGTATCCACAGCATTTTTATGATGCCTTTCTTTTTTTTTTTTAATTAATTTTTATTAAGCTTCAAGTGAACATTTACCATTCCAGTCTGTCACATGTAAGTTTACATACATCTTACTCCCTTCTCCCACTTGCTCTCCCCCTATTGAGTCAGCCCTTTCAGTCTCTCGTTTCGTGCCAATTTTGCCATCTTCCCTCTCTCTCTATCTTCCCATCCCCCCTCCAGTCAAGAGTTGCCAACACACTCTCCAGTGTCCACCTGATTTAATTAGCTCACTCTTCATCAGCATCTCCCTCCCCGCCGCTGACCAGTCCTTTTCATGTCTGATGAGTTGTCTTCGGGGAAGGTTCCTGTCCTGTGCCATCAGAAGTTCTGAGGAGCATTGTCTCTGGGATTCCTCTAGTCGCAGTCATACCATTAAGTATGGTCTTTTTATGAGAATTTGGGGTCTGTATCCCATTGGTCTCCTGCTCCCTAAGGAGTTGTCTGTTGTGCTCCCTGACAGGGCAGACATCGATTGTGGCCGGGCACCAACTAGTTCTTCTGGTCTCAGGATAATGTAGGTCTCTGGTTCATGTGGCCCTTTCTGTCTCTTGGGTTCTTAGTTGTCGTGTGACCTTGGTGTTCTTCCTTTGCCTTTGCTCCAGGTGGGTTGAGACCGATTGATGTATCTTAGATGGCCGCTTGTTGGCATTTAGGACCCCAGATGCCACATTTCAAAGTGGGATGCAGAATGTTTTCATAATAGAATTATTTTGCCCATTGACTTAGAAGTCCCCTCAAACCATGTTCCCCAGACCCCAGCCCCTGCTCCGCTGACCTTTGAAGCTTTCATTTTATCCCGGAAACCTCTTTGCTTTCAGTCCAGTCCAATTAGGCTGACCTTCCTTGTATTGAGTGTTGTCTTTCCCTTCACCCAAAGCAGTTCTTATCTACTGATTGATCAATAAAAAACCCTCTCCCTCCCTCCCTCCCCCCTTTGTAACCACAAAAGTATGTGTTCTCCGTTTTTTCTATTTCTCAAGATCTTATAGTAGTGGTCTTATACAATATTTGTCCTTTTGCCTCTGACTCATTTTGCTCAGCATAATGTCTTCCAGATTCCTCCATGTTATGAAATGTTTCAGAGATTCGTCACTGTTCTTTATCGATGCGTAGTATTCCATTGTGTGAATATACCACAATTTATTTACCCATTCATCCGTTGACGGACATCTTGGTTGCTTCCAACTTTTTGCTATTGTAAACAGAGCTGCAATAAACATGGGTGTGCATATATCTGTTTGTGTGAAGGCTCTTGTATCTCTAGGGTATATTCCGAGGAGTGGGATTTCTGGGTTGTATGGTAGTTCTATTTCTAACTGTTTAAGATAACGCCAGATGGATTTCCAAAGTGGTTGTACCATTTTACAGTCCCACCAGCAGTGTATGAGAGTTCCAATCTCTCCGCAGCCTCTCCAACATTTATTATTTTGTGTTTTTTGGATTAATGCCAGTCTAGTTGGTGTGAGATGGAATCTCATCGTAGTTTTAATTTGCATTTCTTTAATGGCTAATGATCGGGAGCATTTTCTCATGTATCTGTTGGCTGCCTGAATATCTTCTTTAGTGAAATGTGTGTTCATATCCTTTGCCCACTTCTTGATTGGGTTGTTTGTCTTTTTGTGGTTGAGTTTTGACAGAATCATGTAGATTTTAGAGATCAGGCGCTGGTCTGAGATGTCATAGCTGAATATTCTTTCCCAATCTGTAGGTGGTCTTTTTACTCTTTTGGTGAAGTCTTTAGAAGAGCATAGGTGTTTGATTTTTAGGAGCTCCCAGTTATCTGGTTTCTCTTCATCATTTTTGGTAATGTTTTGTATTCTGTTTATGCCCTGTATTAGGGCTCCTAGGGTTGATCCTATTTTTTCTTCCATGATCTTTATCGTTTTAGTCTTTATGTTTAGGTCTTTGATCCACTTGGAGTTAGTTTTTGTGCATGGTGTGAGGTATGGGTCCTGTTTCATTCTTTTGCAAATGGATATCCAGTTATGCTAGCACCATTTGTTAAAAAGACTATCATTTCCCCAATTGACTGACACTGGGCCTTTGTCAAATATCAGCTGCTCATACATGGATGGATTTATATCTGGGTTCTCAATTCTGTTCCATTGGTCTATGTGCCTGTTGTTGTACCAGTACCAGGCTGTTTTGACTACTGTAGCTGTATAATAGGTTCTGAAATCAGGTAGAGTGAGGCCTCCCACTTTCTTCTTCTTTTTCAGTAATGCTTTGCTTATCCGGGGGTTCTTTCCCTTCCATATGAAATTGGTGATTTGTTTCTCTATCCCCTTAAAATATGACATTGGTATTTGGATTGGAAGTGCGTTATATGTATAGATGGCTTTTGGTAGAATAGACATTTTTACTATGTTAAGTCTTTCTATCCATGAGCAGGGTATGTTTTTCTACTTAAGTATGTCCTTTTGAATTTCTTGTAGCAGAGCTTTATAGTTTTCTTTGTATAGGTCTTTTACATCCTTGGTAAGATTTATTCCTAAGTATTTTATCTTCTTGGGGGCTACTGTGAATGGTATTGATTTGGTTATTTCCTCTTCGGTGTTCTTTTTGTTGATGTAGAGGAATCCAAGTGATTTTTGTATGTTTATTTTATAACCTGAGACTCTTCCAAACTCTCCTATTAGTTTCAGTAGTTTTCTGGAGGATTCCTTAGGGTTTTCCATGTATACGATCACGTCATCTGCAAATAGTGATAGCTTTACTTCCTCCTTGCCAATCTGGATACCCTTTATTTCTTTGTCTAGCCTAATTGCCCTGGCTAGGACTTCAAGTATGATGTTGAATAAGAGCGGTGATAAAGGGCATCCTTGTCTGGTTCCCATTCTCAAGGGAAATGCTTTCAGGTTCTCTCCATTTAGAGTGATATTGGCTGTTGGCTTTGCATAGATGCCCTTTATTATGTTGAGGAATTTTCCTTCAATTCCTATTTTGGTAAGAGTTTTTATCATAAATGGGTGTTGAACTTTGTCAAATGCCTTTTCTGCATCTATTGATAAGATCATGTGGTTTTTATCTTTTGTTTTATTTATATGATGGATTACATTAATGGTTTTTCTGATATTAAACCAGCCTTGCATACCTGGTATAAATCCCACTTGATCAGGGTGAATTATTTTTTTGATGTGTTGTTGGATTCTATTGGCTAGAATTTTGTTGAGGATTTTTGCATCTATGTTCATGAGGGATATAGGTCTAAAATTTTCTTTTTTTGTAATGTCTTTTCCTGGTTTTGGTATCAGGGAGATGGTAGCTTCATAAAATGAGTTGGGTAGTATTCCGTCTTTTTCTATGCTTTGAAATACCTTCAGTAGTAGTGGTGTTAAGTCTTCTCTGAAGGTTTGGTAGAACTCTGCAGTGAAGCCGTCTGGGCCAGGACTTTATTTTGTTGGAAGTTTTTTGATTACCGTTACAATCTCTTTTTTTGGTATGGGTCTATTTAGTTGTTCTACTTCTGAATGTGTTAGTTTAGGTAGGTAGTATTTTTCCAAGAATTTATCCATTTCTTCTAGGTTTTCAAATTTGTTAGAGTACAATTTTTCGTAGTAATCTGAAATGATTCTTTTAATTTCATTTGGCTCTGTTGTGATGTGGTCCTTCTCGTTTCTTATTCGGGTTATTTGTTTCCTTTCCTGTTTTTCTTTAGTCAGTCTAGCCAATGGTTTATCAATTTTGTTAATTTTTTCAAAGAACCAGCTTTTGGCTTTGTTAATTTTTTCAATTGTTTTTCTGTTCTCTAATTCATTTAGTTCAGCTCTAATTTTTATTATTTGTTTTCTTCTGGTGCCTGATGGGTTCTTTTGTTGCTCACTTTCTATTTGTTCAAGTTGTCGGGACAGTTCTCTGATTTTGTCTCTTTCTTCTTTTTGTATGTGTGCATTTATCGATATAAATTGGCCTCTGAGCACTGCTTTTGCTGTGTCCCAGAAGTTTTGATAGGAAGTATTTTCATTCTCGTTGCTTTCTAAGAATTTCCTTATTCCCTCCTTGCTGTCTTCTATAACCCAGTCTTTTTTCAGGAGGGTATTGTTCATTTTCCAAGTATTTGATTTCTTTTCCCTAGTTTTTCTGTTACTGATTTCTAGTTTCATTGCCTTGTGGTCTGAGAAGATGCTTTGTAATATTTCGATGTTTTGGATTCTGCACAGATTTGTTTCATGACCTAATATGTGGTCTATTCTAGAGAATGTTCCATGTGCGCTAGAAAAAAAAGTATATTTTGCAGCAGTTGGGTGGAGAGTTCTGTATAAGTCAATGAGGTCAAGTTGGTTGATTGTTGTAAGTAGGTCTTCCGTGTCTCTGTTGAGCTTCTTACTGGATGTCCTGTCCTTCTCCGAAAAGTGGTGTGTTGAAGTCTCCTACTATAAATGTGGAGGTGTCTATCTCACTTTTCGATTCTGTTAAAGTTTGATTTATGTATCTTGCAGCCCTGTCATTGGGTGCGTAAATATTTAATATGGTTATGTCTTCCTGATCAATTGTCCCTTTTATCATTATGTAGTGTCCTTCTTTATCCTTTGTGGCGGATTTAAGTCTAAAGTCTATTTTGTCAGAAATTAATATTGCTACTCCTCTTCTTTTTTGCTTATTGTTTGCTTGATATATTTTTTTCCATCCTTTGAGTTTCAGTTTGTTTGTGTCTCTAAGTCTAAGGTGTGTCTCTTGTAGGCAGCATATAGATGGATCGTGTTTCTTTATCCAGTCCGAGACTCTCTGTCTCTTTATTGGTGCATTTAGTCCATTTACATTCAGCGTAATTATAGATAACTATGTTTTTAGTGCTGTCATTTTGATGCCTTTTCATGTGTGTTGTTGGCCATTTCATTTTTCCACATACTTTTTTGTGCTGAGACGTTTTTCTTAGTAGATTGTGAGATCCTCATTTTCATAATGTTTAACTTTATGTTAGTTGAGTCGTTACGTTTTTCTTGAGTTATGGAATTGATATTCCTTTTTGTGGTTACCTTATTATTTACCCCTATTTTTCTAAGTAAAAACCTAACTTGTATCGTTCTATATCGCCTTGTATCACTCTCCATATGGCAGTTCAATGCCTCCTGTATTTAGTCCCTCTTTTTGATTATTGTGATCGTTTATCTATTGATTTCCATGATTCCCTGTTATGTGTATTATTTTGTTTATTTATTTATTTTTTAGAATTAATCTTAATTTGTTTGTTTTTGTGCTTTCCCTATTTGAGTTGCGTTGATATCAGGACATTCTGTTTTGTGACCTTGTATTGTGCTGGTACCTGATATTATTGGTCATCAGGCCAAACAATCTCCTTTAGCATTTCTTGCAGTCTTGGTTTAGTTTTTGCAAATTCTCTAAACTTGTGTTTATCTGTAAATATCTTAATTTCTCCTTCATATTTCAGAGAGAGTTTTGCTGGATATATGATCCTCGGCTGGCAGTTTTTCTCCTTCAGTGTTCTGTATATGTCATCCCATTCCCTTCTTGCCTGCATGGTTTCTGCTGAGTAGTCTGAACTTATTCTTATTGATTCTCCCTTGAAGGAAACCTTTCTTTTCTCCCTGGCTGCTTTTAAAATTTTCTGTTTATCTTTGGTTTTGGCGAGTTTGATGATAATATGTCTTGGTGTTTGTCTTTTCGGATCAATCTTAAATGGGGTTCAATGAGCATCTTGGATAGATATCCTTTCGTCTTTCATGATGTCAGGGAAGTTTTGTGTCAGGAGTTCTTCAACTATTTTCTCTGTGTTTTCTGTCCCCCCTCCCTGTTCTGGGACTCCAATCACCCGCAGGTTATCCTTCTTGATAGAGTCCCACATGATTCTTAGGGTTTCTTCATTTTTTTTAATCCTTTTATCTGATTTTTTTTCAGCTATGTTGGTGTTGATTCCCTGGTCCTCCAGATGTCCCAGTCTGCATCCTAATTGCTCGAGTCTGCTCCTCTGACTTCCTATTGCGTTGTCTAATTCTGTAATTTTATTGTTAATCTTTTGGATTTCTACATGTTGTCTCTCTATGGATTCTTGCAACTTATTAATTTTTCCACTATGTTCTTGAATAATCTTTTTGAGTTCTTCAACAGTTTTATCAGTGTGTTCCTTGGCTTTTTCTGCAGTTAGCCTAATTTCATTTGTGATGTCTTTAAGCATTCTGTAAATTAGTTTTTTATATTCTGTATCTGATAATTCCAGGATTGTATCCTCATTTGGGAAAGATTTTGATTCTTTTGTTTGGGGGGTTGGAGAAGCTGTCATGGTCTGTTTCTTTATGTGGTTTGATATGGACTGCTGTCTCCGAGCCATATGATGCCTTTCTTATGGGGCTTACAATCTTCTGCTTTATATTTTTGTACACATTCTGTATTTCCTACTCTATACTGTAAGCTCCTAGAGAACAGTCATATCAGATTCTAGTCCCATTTTGTAAACAAGGAAATCCAGGTTCAGTGAGGTTCTAATGGTTTCAGTTCATTAAATTAAAAAAGTAATTATTGATCCATCAACTGGCAAATGGATAAACAAAATGTGGCATATCCATACACCGGGAAATTTTTCAGCTATAAAAAGGAATAAAGTACTGATACATGCTACAAAGTGAATGACCCCTGAAAATAAGCTAAGTGAAAGAAGCCAGATACAAAAGATTACATATTGTATGACTCCATTTATATGAAATGTCCAGAATAGGCAAATCCATAGAGACAGAAAATACATTAGTCGCTGCCAGGGGTTAGAGGTGAGAGGGGAGAGGAGCTATGTGGAATGATGGCAAGGGAAGTGGAGTTTCCCTTTGGGGTCATAAAAATGTTCTAAAACTGACTGTGGTGATGTTTGCACAACCCTGTTAATATATTAAAAACCACTGAAGTGGGTGAATTGTATGGTATTTTAATTATACCTCAATAAAGCTGTTACACATATTTTTAAAAGTAATTACTGAGCTACGACTATGTACCAGGTTCTAGTCCAGGTGTTTAGGATGCATCAGTGAATGAAGCAGACCAAAATCCCTGCCTTCATGGGGCTTACACTCTAGCAGGGGGGCACAAAAATTGATGATAAGCATAATATACAAGCATACTCAATAAGAAGCATAATGTTAGAAGATAATAAGTATCCTGGAAAAACAGAGGGGGCTGGGGACATCAGTGGTGAGTGAGTTGCTGCTTTAAATAGACGCATTAGGGTCAGCTCCACAGAGTTTATCTGAGTAGATTTAAAGAAGGTGAAAGAGTCAGCCAAGTGGCTATCTGATGGAAGAGAATTTTAGGCAGATGTAACAGCCAAAGTAAAGGCCGCAAGGTGTGACAGTAGCTGGTGATTCTGAGGAATGGCTGGTAATTCTGAGGAAAGAAGCCAATGTGATTGGAATACAGTAAGTAAGAAGAGTGGTGGGTGATGAGAGAAGTAATAGGGGTCACGCAGGGCCTTATAGGCCATTGTAAGGGCTTGAGCTTTTACACTGAGTAAAGGGGAGCCATTGGAGGGTTTCAGAAAAGAAGAGACATGATCTGATGTGTGTTTCACAGGATCATTCTGGCTGCTTGATTGAGAAGCAGGCTGTCTGAGGATAAGAGGGTAACAGCAGGGAGGCCAGATAGGAGGCTATTGCAATAATCCACACAGGAGTTGACGGTGGCTCAGAAGAGGGTAGTAACAGAAGAAGTGGTGAGAAGTGTTCAGATTTTAGATATATTTTGAAGGTAACCCAACAGGATTTCCTGAAAGAACAGAACAGCCCTCAACTGAGATAAGAAAGACTGTGGGAAGAGCAGGCTTGGAGAAGAAGTTAAGAGTTCAGTTTTAGACATAATAGGTTTGAGGTGTCTAACCCAGTGAAGATGTCTGAAGGAGGCTGCATTTCTGAGTCTAAAGTTCTGGAGATAGTTCTGGGTAGAGATCTAAATCTGAGTGTCATTGGCATATAAAAGGTATTTAAAGCCATGAGACTAGGTGAGACCATCAAGGGAATGAATAAATGGACAAAGAAGAGAATGTACAGGGCTGGAACAGGTAAGGGAATTTGTACAGCATTTCAATGGAGGTTTTTTGATATTATTGTTAAAATGTAAGAGGTCGATAAAAGTCATGATGACTATCAAACAATAAAAGGCCAGACTTACTGATCCTGACAGAGACTGGAGAAACCTGAGAGTATGGCCCCTGGACACTCTTTTAGCTCAGTAATGAAGTCACTCTTGAGGTTTATCCTTCAGCCAAAGATTAGACAGGCCCGTAAAACAAAACTAAACTAAATGGGCACACCAGCCCAGGGGCGAGGACAAGAAGGCAAGAGGGGACAGGAAAGCTGGTAATAGGGAACCGAAGGTCAAGAAGGCGAGACTGTTGACATGTCGTGGGGCTGGCAACCACTGTCACAAAACAATATGTGTACTAGCTGTTTAATGAGAAGCTACTCTGTCCTATAGGGTCGCTATGAGTCGGAATCGACTCGATGGCACTGGGTTCTGGGTTAGTGTGTTCTATAAACCTTTACCTAAAGAACAATAAAAAAAATTTTTTTTGGACCAAAAAAAAACTCATGATGATTGTGAAGGTCAATTTGTTCTTTCTTCTCCATGTGACTCCAAGATCATAAGAGCTTCAACTACTAAAAGGTGGAATCTTGTAGCAATAATATTGATATCTTCAACTACACTAAGGAAGATGACTTGCAGAAAGTAGTTCTCAGCCACCTAAGGAGTCTAGGACCTAGGCACTGCCTGCTTCAGCCTGCCTGTCATGGATAGAACTGTATCCCCCCAAAAATCTGTCAACCTGAGTAGGCCATGATTCTCAGTATCACGTGACTGTCTACCATTTTGTCATCTGATGTGATTTTCCTACATGTTGTAAATTCTATCTCTACGATGTTAACGAGGCAGGATTAGAGGCAGTTATGTTAATGAGGTAGGACTCAATCTACAAGATTAGGTTGTGTTTTACTTAAGTCAATCTCTTTTGAGATATAAAAGACAGAAACGAGCAAAGAGACATGGGGACCTTATACCACCAAGAAAGGAGAGCTGGGAGTGCCCATCCTTTGGAGCTGGTGTCCCTGCGCTGAGAACCTCCCAGAGCAGGGGAAGATTAATGACAAGGCCCTTCCCCCAGAACTGACAGAGAGAGAAAGCTTTCCCCTAGAGCTGGCACCCTGAATTTGGACTCCTAGGCTCCTAAAGGAAACCCTGGTGGCGTATTGGTTAAGTGCTACAGCTGCTATACAAAGGGCCGGCAGTTCGAATCTGCCATGCGCTTCTTGGAAACTCTATGAGGCAGTTCTACTCTGTCCTACAGTGTCGCTATGAGTTGGAATCGACTTGATGGCACTGGGTTTGGTTTTTTGGTTTTAGGCTCCTAAACTGTGAGGGAATAAATTTATCTTTGTTAAAGCCATCCGCTTGTGGTATTTCTGTTACAGCAGCACTAGATGACTAAGATACTGCTCTTTACCATAGTTTTTCTTCTAAACCAGACCAAGCTTAAAACCTCCAGTGGATCACCATTATCTATAAGACAAACCATCAGCTCCTTATTTCAGGCTCAAACTATCAAATGGAACTAGCCATCTCCTCCCTCACGTCCCAAAGCACCTTTTATATTCCACTATACTTCCCACGTTCTATCCTACTGATCTGCTTTGGGTCTTTTCCTCTTACTGAATTCTTACTGAAATAAGAGTTACATGAGCTCAGAAAAGCCTTTGTAGCCCCATCACATATCCTCTCTAGGTTCATGCTTCTTATAAATCTTTGTTGAACAAATTACCATTCATGTTTGTGATATTTATTCATACAAATCCTTTCAATGTGTGAAAAAGGGATAGACATCTAGTAAAAACTTAAATGGAATATCCCATATCTATCAAAATCAGCAACATGTGTCTTTGTGATACATAAACTCCAGCAAGTTGAGACCAATATGATGTGCTGCCTCTCCCAGAAATGAGAAATCTCTGGGGTGAATGAGGAGTGTCTCAGGTACATTTTTTTTGTTGTTCAACATGATGTATTTCATGTAGGTACTTAATGTTAACCTCCTTCATTCACTTGAAAAACAACACCTGGATAGTCTCATTCTGACAGGACACATAGCACACTGAGAGAAGTCACAGAGAAAAGACAACACATATACAAAACAGTGTCTCAGGAACCTATAAACCACACACACACGCACACACGTGTGCAGCTACATATGTATGTTCATACACAAACACATATGCACACAAGACCTTGATCCTTTATTTCTTTAGGGTGATAGTATCACTGAGGATGGTTCTTCCTAAGACTTGTTGAAAGTTCAAATATATACACTGTTAACAATATCCCTAAGTGGTGCCTTAAGTTCAGCTCATATATTAGATGTATGTAGTCTCCAATTCTATGAAATCAAAATGGTGCCTTCTCCACACTTAGGTTACTATTTGATGGTTTGTGTGTTCTCAAAGAGCCTATGTTCACAACTTACCTGCTGTTTATTCTCTTTGGAATATGGCAACATGGTAGAAACATGAAACATGATCTCATGCCCTTGGTACACAGTATAAACTGAATGTATCCCTGTGGTATCATCTGTAAAAGACAAATATGCATTTAGTGGGCACAGAAATCCTTGAGGCCATAAGGAATAGTCTTTATTTGTGGACTGGGGGAATACAGTGCACCATGAATAAACTCTCAGGGATCACTCTGGACTAACCACATGAGTGGAAGTGACAGTATGAATCACCTAAATGTCAACTCTCTGATACATGCAGGCTTCTACCCACATGGAGAGACCTCTTCCTCTCTCTCTAAGCTGCTTACTGTCTGATTCATGCCTTGCTTCAGAGTAGAAGAGGTCATGAGACGTCTGGACTTAAAAGGAGAGTGTGTTACAATTCCTCGTGTTCCAGTTACTGCTGGAAGTGATATCGCTGGCAGAATCTAATGATTAAAAGTATGGCTTTTGGAGTTAGACAGACTTGGGTTCAAGTTCTCATTAGCTATGTTAACTTTTATTATACCTTTCTCTGAGCTTCAGTTTTGTAATTTGAAACTGGGGATGAAAACAGTACTTAACTCATAGGGATGCTGGGAAGACTCAACAAGATTATACTTGTAAGGTGTGTAGCAAAAGGCCTGACCATAGAAAGGTCTCAATACATGGTAGTTATTACCATGATGAAGAGGCTCACTGTTGGCAATGAGGATGATGAACTTGCAGGTATTTAAGAATTGACCATGTGCGCATAAAACTTATAAGACTGAAGCTGGGGCCTGACAACTGGGGCCAAATACTCCACTCTTGGATCTGTGTGTTAAGTTACTCACAGTGCAATTTTCACAAAGTGCTTAACTTTTCCGTACTCAGAATCTGTGAAATGATGCAGATGTGGGCTGGTAGTAAGATGAGGCTCCCAAAGGATAAGGATACCTGGATATGAAGCCTATCAAATTTAGACCAAATCAGCATCATACCACCTGCCCCACTTATCTCAAGCATATACTACAAGGATCAAATAAACAACAAAAGTAAAAGCCCATGAGAAAGCTAGAAGTGCTATACAAATATAAAACTGTATAAGTGATTCCAAATCGAAACCTGTGATCTTACCTACCCTCCTTCCCAGATCCATACTCCCAAACTGCTTCTCCTCTGGCGTTCCCAACCTCAGTGTGGAGCCACCACTTACCCAGCTGCTCAGGTCAGAAACCCAGGGGCCATCTGTGGTCCCTCTTTCCTCTTTACTGCCCATGGTCAATCAGTTACAGGATCCTGCCAACTCTACCTTTAAAATGGCTCTTGAATCAGTCCACTCCTCTGCTTTCCAAACTCCCATCCTCTCCCCAGCCAGGGCCACCATCATTGCTTGTTTGGAGTGCTGCAAGAACCTCTTAACTGGCCCCTCTTCTTACTCCTCTCTAGACCATTCACCACACTGCAGTCAGTAGATTACGCTCAAAAGTACAAATATGATCCTATAACTCTCCTACTTAAACCCTTTTAATGACATCCAAGTACATTTAGAATAAAATTATTTTTAACATGACCTCAAACTCCCTGCATGATTACCCCCTCTTCTTCCAGTCCACATTGCATCATTCTTGCTTCCTCTGCTCCCTCGGGCCACAAAAGTATTCTCTTAGTTTCTTTAACACAGCATGCTCTTTCCTGCCTCAGGGACTTCACAAATATTCTCTGTGCTTGGGATTTTCTTCTCCCCTCAAGACAAACTATTCCTATTCATCACTCCCTTGGGTCTCAAACATTACAATCTCAGGGAAGCCTTCCCTAGTCCCCAGTATGGCAAAATTCCCTATGGCACTGTGTACTTTTCCTCTTAATACCTCTAAGTACTTCATACTAAGTTATTTGATAATTATCTGCTTATGTCTGTGCTGTCCATTGGACTATAAGTTTCTAGAAAGGCAGGGACCATGTTGGATTACCCACCACTACATTCCTGGAGACTCACATAGTCCTAACACACAGAAGATGCTCAATAATAAGCATTGATGGACAGACCACGACATCTGCCACCATCCAGGGTCTGTGTGGGTTGATTTGGTCTTACAAAGCTCAACAGAGCCACCAAATGTGTCCAATGAGCCCATGTCAGACTGGGTATCAAGCCTGACTTCCCTCCAGCCCTCTTCTGTCCATCCCTTCTTCTATCTTGGGTGTAAGTTCAAATACATATCAGGCTGACTAACAAAAGTTATACAAATTAAAACAGATTAGATCAAGGGGCAAGCTTACTTTTCGTGTCCAGACCGCCGCGGTAGCCTGTCCAGCCCTTTAGAGTGATTGTGTCACCCAGAAGATTCAAAAATTTTTGAAAAGTTTCACTTCCAATTTCTGTAGGAAGAGGCAAAGTATGAGGAAATTATGGTTATCAACAAGCTTCATTTTCTAAAAGTGCATTGAAACCACCTGAAAATTAACTAGGGCTCTGGAAATGTATGCAGTAGGTAAACAGAATCGCATTCCCTTTTTTGGGGGGTGGGGGGGACACGCAGAAAGTTCCTGAAATTCCATCTCAGGAGCCCAAAGAAAGGAAAACTACAGCACAAGACTAACCAACCTTACCACTGCCAGATTGGGACCACTGGGGTTTAGTAATATAAAATGAAAATGTTATTACTTTTGAGAAAAGAAGTTTAATTCTTGTGAAATCCAGATTTTGGGGTTCCATGGAGGTTGAGGTGACCCACATAAGTTATAGGTTTGAGATGATCTTAGAACCTTGAGCCTTGAGGAAATTGGTCATCTTTAAGTCAAGCAATAGTCAGCAATAGTCTAGATAATTAGTAAAGTTCGTTTTGCCTTAGGCATTGGGCTCTTTTGAAGAATTATCTACACGCAGTCAGTTTTGAGAAATGGAAATTCCAAGTCAGACTAGATGCTTTGTTTTAGGGCAAACTGTTATTATGTAAACACTGTTCTGGCCTCATTTCCATGGCAATGTTAATAAGACAGGGTATAAGAATCTTTGGAAGTTCTTTGGAACGTTTTTGACTCCCTAGTTGAAATATTACCTTGACTTGCAAATCATAAATTAAATAAACTTCAAACAATTTCTATTATTGGCTTAATATAATTTTTGTTTTAACACTGCTTCTATTAATAATAAACAGGCATTTTAAAATAGTTCTGAATATCAAGAAAATGACACCATTTTATAAGTCTCTCAACCATAAAAATGTCAGAGAAGAATATTCCACTGCTACTGATGCTGTGTAGAGCTGAATTCTCCCAACCCCATATGATTTCCCAGTTAAACTATCTCCAGCACCAAGCACAATGCCTTGTATAAATGAGGTAATCAATAAATATTTACTGAATGAATGAAACTGGGCAATGAGTGCCTTACAAAATTTACCCTGAAAATTTATCCTAAAATTTCATAAAACTACTATCTGTCTCTTTGCATTAAAGAGCACAACTCAACAGAGAAGTTCAGTTTGGATTGACAAAACTACAATAAGACAACCTACTGAATGGGAGAAAATACTGGGGAACAATACATCTGATAAGGGTTTTACAAAGCTTAACAGAGCCACCAAATGTGTCCAATGAGCCCATGTCAGACTGGGTATCAAGCTTGACTTCCCTCCAGCCCTCTTCCGTCCATCCCTTCCTCTATCTTGGGTGTAAGTTCAAATACAGATCAGGCTGACTAACAAAAGAATATATAAAATATGTAATGTATAAAATATATATTATATATATATAAAATAGTATAACTGAACAACAAAAAGACAAACAACCCAATTAGAAAATGGACAAAGGACTTAACTGACATTTTTCCAAGTAAGATATAGGAATGGCCGATAAGCACATGAAAAGGTGCTCAACATCATTAGTCATTAGGGAAATGTAAACCAAAACCACAATGAGAGATCACTTCACACCCAGTAGGATGGCTATTACAAAAACAAAACAAAACAAAAAATACCAGTAAATAACAAGTGTGGGGGAGGAAGTAAAGCAATTGGGACTCTCGTACATTGCTGATTGGACGATAAAACTGTGCAGCTGCTGTGGAAAACAGTTTTGATGGTTCCTCAAAAATTTAAACATAGAATTACCAAAAACCAAAAACTAAACCAAATCTGTTGCTGTCGAGTCAATTCCAGTTCCTGAAGGACAGACTAGAACTGCCTCGTGGGTTTCCAAGAAGTGGCTGGTGGATTTCAACAGCCAAGCTGTTAGCCACTATGCCACCAGGGCCCCAACAATCCCACTCCTAGGTATATCCCCAAGAGACTTGAACACAGGAACTTAAAACAGATATGTGTACACCAATGTTCACTGTAGCACTATTCACAATCCCCCCAAATGAAAACAACCCACATGTCCATCAACAGATGAATGGATAAACAAAGTGTTGTATATACATACAATGGAATATTATTTAGCCATAAAGAGAAATCAAATTCTGATACATGCTACGACATGGATAAACCTCGAAAACAATATGCTGAATGAAATAAGTCAGATACACAAGGACAAATATTGCATGATCTCACTTATATGAAGTATCTAAATAGGCAAATGCATAGAGACAAAAATTTATTAGTGGTTACCATGTGCTGAAGGGAGGAGGGAATGGGAGCTACTGCTGAGGGGGTTCTGAGATTCTGTTTGGTGTGATGTAAAACTTTCGGAAATGGGTAGTGCTGATGGTAGCACAATATGGTGCATGTAATTAATATCACTGAATTGTACACTTAAAAATGGTTAAACAGTAAACTTTGTGTTGCATATATTTCACCACAATGAAATTTAAAAAACAAAAACTACAATAAGGCAGAACAGAGTTTCCATTCAGCAGAAAGGAGCAAGGGACTACTCACCGTTGCTGAACATTTCATCATCAGTGAGCTGTCCATCTTTGGCAAAAAGAACCCCAAACTTGAAATTCACACAGCCCTTACAATAAGACAATGAAAGGTGTTAAAATTAATTTTTACCTTCAAAGCATAAACTGTTATGAGATTATTTCATTATTTCTGTTCCTTATTTAGGAATGCAAAACTTCAGTCACCAGAATGGACTGGCCAGGTTACTTCCTCCCTCCATCCCAATTTTAACCGATGTTAACAATGATGATTCCTTTGTTTTTATAGATTTATAGCTTACAGATGAGGGTATATGCTTTTATGTGAGTTAATTCATTTGTAATTTCATTACTAATGGTATCTGCAGGGTGCAGATCCATTCTGTGGAAAAACACTGCTCAAAATAAATGGCCCATAGGAACTCAGGACTGGCATCATCTTTTAATTGACTTAGCAGCAACAGTCCAAACCTCAGCAAAGGAGAGCTAATTGTAATTCAGAGCTTAACACAACAATCTTTGGCTGATATCTTGTGGACTCTTTTAGAAACAGAAATGAAAATTGAAGGCAATTTATACCAAAAGCTGATTTTCTCCAATACCTAGATGTTTAATCTCAAAAAGTCAAAACAGATGTGCAAAGAAAAAAACAAAATGAAAAGCCAATCTAGAAGTAGTTAGTACAAATGTTCAGTTTACTGTCCTCAAATTTAAACACTGGATTAAAATCTGATTCTATGGGAGTGATAAACACCAAATGCAGGACAGTAGATACTACAGAGGAGGGAGAAAGAAAGAGGAATGAGATTAGGGAGTAGTTCACAGGGTCTTATATTTTATTTTTATTTTCCCATAAACTGGGTAGTGGGTACTGGTTTTTGGGTAGTGGGTTTACATGTCTTCATCATAATATTGTCCATGCTTTTTTGTATGCCTGAGGTATTTAAAAATAAAAAATAATCTGGAAAAAAAGATCTGATGTTGCAAGGGAATCAGCCTCTGCAAGGTTGTTCGGCCTACCACTAGACAGGGGGATTCTTGGTGGTCAATTAAGGGATGGACAAGGAACAAAAGCATTTAAAGCATTGGCCAATGAGTCAGAAGTGGGATGTCAAGGCAGAATGCTAGGATTCAGGATAGCTGGATCTGGGAGAATTAAGATTCATAAAATCCAAGGGTCTAAGGCTGAGCTCTAAACATTTTTTCTGCCCCCAAGACACCCAACAGAGAGATGCACACTCATCAGTAACAGCAGTTTCCATGTAGTGGTTTCTACACAGTTAATGTAATTAATATGAAAAGATGATATACAATGGCCAATAAGCACATGAAAAGGTGCTCAACATCATTAGCTGTTAGGGAAATGTAAACCAAAACCCCAGTGAGAGATCACTTCACACCCACTAGGATAGCTACTATAAAACAAAACAAAAACCCCCCCAAAATAACAAGTGTGAGGGAGTAAGTACAGAAATTGGGACTTTCATATATTGCTGACTGGACTGTAAAACTGAGGAGAGACACTGCCAAGCTTATCCCTCCACCCGGAGCTCCTCCACAGCTCTTGATATGGCCAGCTCTTTCCCATCTGCAGGCCTCAGCACAATTGTCAGTTCCCAGAGAGGCCCTTCCTGTTCTTCCAAAATAAATTTCGACGTCCTGCCCCTTCCCAAATTGTTAGCACCTGATTTACTTTCTTCATAGAACTACTCACACTCTGTGATTCTTTTATTGAACTTGCAAAGTTGTCTGTTTCCACTAAAGGAGAGACCACATATATCTTACTTTCCATTGACTCCCCAGTGCCAATCCTGCTGCTGGGCATATTGGAGATGATTAATAAATATGACAAGTGACTGTGCGCATAATGAGAAAAGAAAAAAATCGGTCAGATATGACTTATTCTTCACAAGTCCACACTGCCTCCAAATGATCACCTCTTTCTCACAAACCAGTTTTTGGTAAATTTCTTAGAATCATGTCAGAGATCTCTATCCACCTTAGGGTTCTATAGTTTGTAACTTTTCTTCCTCTATTTTGGAAATGTTGACAACAATCACATGCCTTCAAGATTCTGGTGTCTCTTCCATCCTCAGTGGTCCCTTAAAAAGCACCTACAACAGTTTGGAGTTTTGACAGTTGACCATCTTAGAATAAAAGTCCATGGACTAAAGCAGTGTTCTTAAATTGACCATGCATCAGAATCACCTGGAGGGCTTGTTAAAATATGTATTGCTAGATCCCATCCCTAGAGCTTATGACTCAATCGAAATGCCAAAAATTTGCATTTCTAACAAGGTTTCAGATGATATTGATGCTGCTCATTCAGGGACACCCCATTGAGAACCACTGGACTAGAGGAACAAATCAGAAGGCCATCAGGAGGCCCAGGATCAGGTCCAGCTGACTTGACAGCTAGTAAGCCAATTAACAGAACTATGAGTCATGAACTAAGAGACTGTTAGAACTTGAAGGTAATTCCCAGTCCACTGAGTCCACACTTCCATTTTACAGATAAGAAAATTGAACCCAGGGAAGGAGACTTGCCTAAGGTTAGTACTAATTAAATAGCAGGACTGGAGCTGGAACTCAGGTCTCCTGACTTTTGATCTAGTGCCCATTTCAATATCATGGCATAGTCTTCTCAGGACAGTTGTGAGTAGAGTGGAAGCTGTGAGCTAGAAGCAGAGATGGAGCCCACTGATGCCTGATCACTGGCCACAAGTTCTAAACGCTCTCATGGGACTGCTCGGAGGTTGGCACTGTGCTACCAGTAACCTTGCTGAAGATCACTGCTGCTTCAGGTGGAGGAGACTCCAGAAAGACTGTGTTACAAGGCCTTAAGTCTTCATCACAAGTTCTTAGGGTCAGACTGCAAGAATTACAAAATCTATGAGGCATGGAGGATTGCAGGAAGAGGATCTTTCAGGTTACCTGTGCACCCAAGGGAGTAGGGTCTTCTAAGGTCACTTATAGGTAGGGAGATACGTGTCCAGGTTTGCCAGGACAGCCCTAGCTTAATCTGTTTTGTCTGTTGTCCTGGCATTATTAATAACCACTTTCAAAAGTGTCCTGGTTTAAATAATAAATTATACAGAAGCTCTCCTGCTTCAGGTGGAGACTCCAGAAAGACTGGTGTTGCAAGGCCTTGTTAAGTACTTGAAACTACTTATAAGGCTTCATACAGCAGTAAACAAAATTGAGTAAGTCTTTGCTCTTACGGTGTGCTTCCATTCTAGAGGTGGAAGACAGATAATAAATAAATAAGTGAAAATATAAGTGTTATTTTAGTCATGGTCAGGGAAGGTCTTTCTGAGCAATATTTTAATCTAGTGAGTATGTGATCCATGAGGACATCTGGGGGAACAGCAGGTTCCTCCTGAGGAGGAGGAGGAAGAAGGGAGCTAATACCGTTAGAGTGGAGTAGAGGATCCGAGAGGTAGCAGGAGCCAGATCATGCAGGCCCTCTTAGGCTATGGTAAGGATTCTGGGCTTTATTTTGAGTGGAAGGGGAAGCCATTAAAGAGTTTTGAACATAGGGACAACTTGATTTCTCATGTTTTAAAAGGACCATTTGGATACTATGTGAAAACAGAACAGAGGGCAATAGTAGAAGTAGGGAGAAGACTTAGGAGACACTGCAGAGTTCAGGCAAGAGATGATGGTGGTGGTGTCATCAAACTAGAGTGGGTTGTGGTGGAAGTGTTGAGAAGGATTGGATTAGGGATATATTTTGAAGAAGTCAACAGAATGTACTGATAGATTAAATATGGGATGTGAGAGAAAAATAGGAGTTACGGTCTTCTCCAAGTTTGGCCTGAGCATCTAGAAGAATGATACTGCCACTTACTGAAAGGAATAATATGCAGAAACTAAATTTATTTAATCAATTGCCTATTGATAATATTTTGGATATTTTCCTGTATTAGTTATGCATTCAGAAAGCTCAATACATTTTAAGTGGAGGCAACGAGCAATAGAAACATGCAAATAAAAGATGGCATTTTGTATATTAAGAGATAAATGTGATAATGTGTGTATTAGGCACAAATGCCCTCCCTTTAATTTAATGAAAGTTCAAACCTCATTATTCGCCCTGATCACAAGGTTAAAATTTGAATGTTTCCAAGAAGATTTAAGCAGCTTGCTTATTTTCTGTATCTTTACAACTAGCTGCATAGAAAATTCTGAAATATATTTTGGAAAAACATGTTAGTGAAGTCTTTTAGTGCTAATGGACTCACAGTGTGCAAATTCATATAGTGGTTTGACTGAAAGATAAGGTTGTGCTCTTGGTGAAGGGAGAAGGACACTTACACCGAGGCAGGTCACAGCAGGAGCAAGTATCTCCATAAAGTTACTCACCTCTTGTTCTTCAAGAACCAGCAAATCCTGTTAAATAGAGTTTTAAAAGTTTGTGTCAATGTGTAAAGGTGATTTTTAAAAAAATCATGGTGAAAATATACACACCAAAACATTCACCAACAAAAGTAATAATTTTATTTGACTTTCTGTGAAAGCCAAGCTTCAGTTTACTCACTGTTATTATGTTAAGATATTCTGAAACTGGTATGAACAGTTGGTTAGAGAAATTTTCTTTAGAAAGAAAACTATGACCAAAGCCAGGAACCAATAGTTAGATTTTCTTCCTCTATGACTTCCCTGACCAAAACTCAGTTCCTTAACAAGACCCTCTCCTAAAAGGGGCATGGAGCAGTGAACTTAAATAATCCTGACTTTGAATCCTAGCTCTGTCACATACTTAACTGTGTTGGGGCACACATCATTTAACCTCCATGGGCCCCTATTTTCTCATCCACAATACAAGGAGGACTACCGTCTTAACTTTCGTGGAGGTCACTGGGAAGAGAAAATGAATTACTGTGTGTTGAATGCCTGGTACACAAAGACGTTTAATCAAGGTCAGGTTAACTTTCCTTCTCATTCTCAGTCACTTCACACATAAATTTGTACATCAATTACATGGAAATTCCATTTTTCCAGGGACAAATTTTTCTAAAAAAGTAGATTCTGGTTGATAAGTAGACACCAATGCCAAAGGCTCTGCAGGAAAACAATGGATGAGTGGAGGTGGGGAAGCAATAGACCCAAGTGAGCCATGGCTGCAGTAGGGAGAAGACAGAACTGACGAGGAGTAGACAGGAGCCAGGGCCAAGATGGAGGGTAGGAGTGGGCTGCAGGGACCTTCACTCCCCTTCTTGCCCAAAGATCTCTGGGGAGGAGCTGTGTCAACCAGAAACCTGGCCATTCTGAAAGAAATGCATAAGGCACACAAACAGGTTTTGTTTAACAAGAAGACTCTTTTGTTCAGAACACAGGCATCTCTTGTTTCTGAATTCTAGGAAAAAATAAAATGATGTTATAATTTTTTTTTTAAATAAATTTTTTACTTTGGAACTTCTTGGAAATACTGTGATTTCCTCATATCTGCATGTCACTGTATATTTCATTAAAAACCTCTCTCTTTCTACAGCTTGTTTTGATCTTCTCTGTGACCCTGTGATGCAGTTTAATTTTTCCTGAAACACAGGTAAGGAATCAGAGGCTTAGGAAGTGTCTTGGTTAAGGTCACATGGCCTGTAAGAGCTGAATCTAGTGCCCAGGTCTTCTAACACCCAGGCCAATGCTCCTTCCACTCTAACTGTGGTAAGACAAGGAAAAGCTCACACTTGTCAGCTTCCCAACTGCCATTAAGCTGGGTAAGCCTTAGGACTGGGATGTTTTGTAACCAGTTTCTGGCCTGGTAATGTAAGCTGCTCCTCAGTGGGCCAGGTTGAAGAAATCTGAGTCCAGGAGTAGGAGTCCTACTGAGCTCTGGGGCTAGCGTCTAACCACTCAGTTGTAAGGGATGCCATACAGCTGTTAAATTGTTAGGTTACATTTATTTTGCAGTTTCACTATTTTGAATTATAGGTTCAGAAGCAGGTAGTCCTGCAATTTGTATTGGTTTGCCAATGTCCCACTTAACATGCCTCACGTTTTTGAAATGTTCCTGTTCCTGAATTACCATCAGTCCTCTTTTAGCTTGTTCCCCAGTTTATAATTTTAGCCAAGAAGGTATAATTTCAGCTAGAAATGATGTTCCTTAATCCATTCCTACTGGCATTGCTTTTGATGCATGTATGCGTCTAATCATTAGTTTGGGGGATGACACTGATTTTTTTCATATATATGGGGCTTGGGAGAGAGTGATTTTACATATACCACTTTCTTTTTTCCTAGAAATACTTAAAAAATTCAAAATTACCCCTACAGATTTTCACAAAAAGCCTGGTCATTTAGGAAAGTCGTATCATACCACAACTACATGGAAACAAATTTGATGGACAGAAATGAGAAGAAACACATAGACACTCAGGTTTCTCTATCCATTTAAACTTAGCTTATTGCACATTTCTTCTGTAAAGACTTTGGTCAAGAAAAATGTTACTACAGTACAGCACCCAGAAACAGACCAATAATATTTTAAAATAGTACCAGACACTTTTCTTCTTTGTGAAAAGATGCTTTTTTTTTTTTTGTTGTTAATAATGCAATTGGTTCTGTTCACTTTTTGGATCCTGTGATTTTAAGAACTCTTTCCCGTATACCTGCTGCTCAAGGTTCCTAAGGTAAAACCACAAAAACCCGATGACAGCAGTGGTACTACTGCTACTGAATTTCACACACACCTGTACACTCTCACACTCTGAGGATAAACGGAAAACTCACAAATGGCTCCTTGTAGAAGGGGTAAAAAAGTCAAAACACAAAAGTAGGGAAAGCACGAAAGTCTCTTTTGCTTGATAAAAAAACTGGCCCCCGAGTTACGATATAAATAGGCAGAAGGCTGCTATCCTGTATCTCTTTTTCTTGTCATCTTCCATTTTGTGCAAGGGAGAAAGCAGATAGGGATGACTGAGCAGACAGGAACTCTGCTGAGGAAATCGCTCAGCAGCAAGGTATTGAGAGCGGCATGGTGGAGGGAGTTCCTTGGGTTCTGGAGCCTGGGCCTAGGGAGTGGGGTTGGTACTGAGGCTCACACCCAGGCTCAAAGAAGGAAAGGATTATGGATGATAACCTATATATGAACAAAACAAGAAAGGCATGACAGGTATTAGCATATTTGTAATTCTAATTTGTTTTTAAATTTCCTATAAAGAATTACTTTTAAGCACAGTATGGCTTAAAGCTGCTTAAAGTTTAACCTAAAACACCCACTTCTGTTTCAATTCCTTCTGGAACTGAGGTAGGACACAGTACTATTTAAAAAATTAATTTAATATTGTACAATTGCATTTATATAAAATATCCAGAATAGGCAAGTGCATAGAGACCAAAGTTTATTAGTGGTTATCAGGGGCTGAGGGGAGAAAAAATGGGAAGTTATTGCTTAAGGGGTACAGAGTTTCTGTTTGGGGTGATGCAAAACCCTTGGAAATGGACAGCAGTGACAGCACAACATGGTGAATGTAATTAACGTCACTGAATTATACACTTAAAAAGCAGTTAAAATGGCAAACTTTTTGTTATATATATCTTACCACAATAAAAAAAAATTAAAACAAAAGATATGGAAATTCACAACTCTATATATTTGGGGTAAACCGAGAGGCAATAACTTTGTTTTAAAAGCTGCCTGTATTTTACAGGTATGGAGGTCATCAGACTGCACATGCTCCCATCTACCCTACTCACACGGTTGGAGCTATTTCCTTAAAAAGCAAACGGAAGCACGACACGACGCTCCTCTGCTTAACGCCTCTCACTGGCTCCCTGCTGCTTCCTGGACAGAACCTGCCTCCCCAGCCTCTGCCCTGGTCACTCTTCCCTGTCACTGTACCCAACCTCTTGAATCCTAGCTTTGACGAACGACTGACATGCCACTAGTGATGGATGCATTTATAAGTCTCAAGAGATGGTTTCAAAGCTAAACGGATTGCAACTCTGAGACAAAAGTTTGCTTGACATTTTTCTGGTGAACTATTACTTAGTTATGACTCTATAAACTTTTTTTCTCCTAAGGCAAACTGCTCTTCCTTAACAGTAAGTCCTAAGAAAACAGGGATGGTTTTCTGGACACCTTTTATCCTCTATGGTACCCAACACAGTAGTCTACAAGAGTAAGAGCTCAATAAACACATTTTTGTAAAACTAATTTTTAAAAATCTCTTCCTCCTTCCACACAATTCTAGAGCACTCAGTAAAAGGACTGGCTTTTAGGCCAATAAGATCCTTCTGAACACATACCCTGTTGGTTCATGGATCGAGAACCATACAGTTCAGTGGTCTCCAAAATGACTACGCGTCAGGATCACCCAGGGAACTTTCGAAAAATACCGACTCCCAGGCCTTCCTCTAGACTGATGAAATCAGGATCTCCAGTGCTGGGTTCTGGCAAGACGGTCATTTTTAAAGCTCCACGGGTGACTGCTCTGAACCCTAGTCTAGGAATCACTGGAGATCTGTCAGTTTACTCTAATACTGTGGTAGATTTTATGCAGTTATGAAGCATAAAATTTTCTGTTACCTTTTGTATCTCAGGATGAAAAATTTCCCTGGGGCCTTTCTCAAATTTGTCCAGATTCATGGCACTGAAAGAGAATAGACAGAATGAGCTACAGTGTGGTAGAAACTTAAATAATGTGGAGCAAGTCTCAGTTCTTCAGAGAAATCTCCATCATTTCTCCTAGAAAATCAGGAATGGGTTTCCTGCAGTGCCTGGCAAACAACAAGAAACAAATCAACGAAGGAGTAATCAGTGAATACACAGGAGTAAGCAGTAATCAATGAATACACAGGAGTAAGCAAACGCCACCTTGTACTTTACTTATATAACTGTCCCCTTGTGATTCTCATATAATGAGGGAGGGAAAGAGCAACTGGGAGCATCTGTTTTGGGCAAGCTTGACTAATCTTCAAGATCCTTTTATTTATTAAAAAAGTGATTTATTGCTCTTTACATGTTAATGATAAAATGAGATGTGATTAAGGTTACCTGACATTTCTTTTTCTTTGGCAATTTTTTGCTGCTCAGGGCAAGGCTGTTCTTAACAAGACTTTTTTTTTAATTTAATTTATTTTTAAATTTAATTTTTGATTTATGTTTTTTTAATTTGGACAAGTTATGTAACTTCCTTGAATCTAAATTCCTCCTGAGGTAAAACAAGGAGGTTAAACTATGTAACCGCTAAGGCCCTTTTCAGGTAGGTTTCCAATATTTACAAGCGAAAGGTACAAATAATCATAGCTAATATCTATGAGATGGAATTGACTTGACAGCAATGGGCAGGCTGATGATGCCAGGCATTGAGCTAAACGCTTTACGTGAAATATCTCATTTAATCCCTATGAGGTAAGTACCATCTTATTCCCACTGTAAAGATAAGGAAATTGAGGCTCAGAGAAGTTAAATAACTGGACCAGGATAACAAAGCGGGTAAGTAGCAGAACCCAGGCTTATCTGACTCCATAGCATTTATATTTTAATTTCATCTTAAGTTTTCAAGTAGATGATCATAACAAAAGAAGCTAAAATTTTTTCTTCTATTGGCAGCAACCACAAAAGTTTTAATCTTCCACATCTTTAAAAATATTTTCTTGCCATAACTTGCTCTGGCTATTGGTGGTAGACAGAAGAGCTCAGGCCCTACTTGTATAACCAAATGAAATTTTAACAAAAAGAAATGCTTCATCTTTTAAACATAAACAGGAAAGGAGCTGGAGCAACTTCTTTTTTAGAGAAAAAAAGTTCAAAGAATTCTTAATACAAAATAACTCAAAGTATTTTATTCTCAAAGCAATTTAAGATTTATGGCCCCTTGGAAATAGCCAGATATTTCTGTGTTCAACACAACTGCTAACCTCTTTATTAGTGCTGTCTTAACTCAGGGTTCAGACTCCCAGGAGAAAAATCAGAAGGGCTAGGGCAGAGAGGAGAAACTCTGCAATCTGGAGACCAAATCGAGCTTGAAAATGAGATATAAAAAATTTTAGTTCTTAAAAAAAAAAAAAAAAATTTTAGTTCTTCATTTCAGTGCCCTTTAATCAGTATGATGCAATCCCTAACTGATAGTCAAGTCTGTCACTCTAAGAGACATTTTGGTATTACGTATCGTTCGAGAACACTGAAAACACCATCTACCAATACCACCCCCTCCACTGCCGTCGAGTCGATTCTGACACATAGTGACCCTATAGGACAGAGTAGAACAAAGAGTAGCCAAATAGAGGAAAATTCCACAAATAGAGAAAAATCTTCACACAGTATGGCATTAGTGGTCAACAGCCCTGGAGACACATGGGCTCAGGTTTAAATCCCAGCTCTGCGGTTTACTAGCTGTGAAACCTTTGTCAAATCCCTTTCTCTCTCTGAGGCTCAGATTCCTCATAGGTAGAACGGACATAATAATAGATGTGCTTCACAGAGCTGGTTTAAAGCATTTAGCACAGTACCTGACAAACGGAAGCTACTGTTATTATGATGTAACATCCTAGCGGGTGACAGAGCAACAGGCCCAACCTGAGTGGTGGAATTCCTCAGGGAAGGCTGCCACCCAAGCATGGGCAAGGGATGAGGGAGGCGGAAGGCGGGGGCATGAGAGGCAGCTAGGCGGAGAGCAGCCATATGTTTCATTCATTTCACTTTCTGTTTGACAAAGAATAAACACATTCTTCTCAGAGAAGCCCTTGCTGACATCTGGGTTTCTATTTCAAAGTAGAAAAATAAAGGAAAAATATTTCTTGATTTTCTTTACAAAACAAAAGTATTGAGCACATGCAAGGTGGAGAAAAAGAGCCGACAACTAATACAGTATGGAGAGATGCTTAAGAGCAGTGTTCCAGAATCAGGCTTCAGTTCCCCACACACTAGCTGTGTGATCTTGGACACATGCCTCTCTCTCTCCAAGCCTCCATTTCCTGAACTATAAAATGGGAAGCATAACAGTGCCTGCTTTATAGGGTTGCTGTCAAGATTATATGGGTAATGCACATCAAGCATGTAGCAAAACGTCTGGTACATAGCCAAGGCTCAAGAAAACAAAGTTAACATCAGAATGACCTTGGAGTGGGTGTGGTGGGGGTGGTTATAAAGGCTTACACCTCATTAGTACTCACCTTAAGATGGACTTCACAGAGAGAGTTTTTGTGGGACTGTAGGGAAGGCATATTTTCTGGGTACCCTGGAAAGTCAAAACGCCAAATGAGTGTGAAGTTCAGCAACTTCTGTCTCTGAAAGAGCCTCATCTGGCCATTTAAAAGAAACCCATCTCCACTCTTTCTCACTTTTCTTCAAGGGGCACATATATGAATAAACACACTCTTTGTTGGAAAAAGTCTTGCTCAGTCTTGAAAGCATCTTCCACCATTCCCCCTCCCCAACATTTATGGACTTAAAGCATTACTCTTCACGTACTGACTGGCTGGCCCTCAGTGTCTTCCACAATCCCCTCATCCCAACATTTATGGACCTAAAGCATTACTCTTCACGTGCTGACTGACTGGCCCTCAGCGTCTTCAGCGCTGCGGTGAGCAGGTGAGCCATCTGAACCAGATGAGAAGGGGATCTGGTCTCTGAGCCAAGAATCTGATCAGCCTCAAAGACCATAAGAAGAAAATAGTCTCCACATGTTCAACAGAGCCCAAATGTGCTGATGTCTCCAAGTCAAAAGCTTTTTGACCTAGAGGTTTTCAAAATTTGTACTTTTATATTTCTCTGTGTTTACTTATTTAAGGTCTGTTTCCTCCTTTCTAAGTGAGTATCCACTGTGACTGACTCATAGAAAGTACTCAGTAAATGTTTGTTGGATGAAAGGGAAAGAATGAAGGATTTCCTCAATGATTCAGTCCCACATCCCAACAAACTAGGACAGATGAGTGTCATTCTTTTTAAAAACTTCCAAAAAAGAAATGATACAGATTTATAATCCAAAAAAGATTTACACTATATGGTTATCAAAAGGGATTATTACTTAGTCCACATTTAAAATCTGCTTTCTAACTGTGACTAATAATAAAATTAGCATCTCAAATAGCTAGAAAAGGGTAATGACTTTTCTTGCAGAAAATAGGCGAAGAAGTAGATATGACTATTCTCTGGTTTTCAGCACACATGTGCTAACTCATCCGTTCAAGCTCTGAACGATGGTATCAGAGTGGAGTTTTTGACCCTTTTCAAGCCCAAGATCCCTTTGGATAAACTTAACTTTCATACCCTGGAGAGCCTGATAATCTCACCCCTACTCCAGGCCAGGGAGAAGTATGTCTTCCCAGTTAAGCATCAGAATTTGCATGAGATAGAGCCCTTCTTGGAAACCCTGGTGGCGTAGTGGTTGAGAGCTACAGCTGCTCACCAAAAAAGTCAGCAGTTCAAATCCACCAGACGCTCCTTGGAAACGCTGTGGGGCAGTTCTACTCTGTCCTATAGGGTTGCTGTGAGTTGGAACTGACTCAACGGCAATGGCTTTTTCGGGTTTAGAACGCTTTTTATGGGTTCTCCATTAGCCAAGGAGATGAAACCAGGCTTTCCCTTTTACAGTTTGTGCTACAGAGATATAAAATTTTTTCCAAGTATAAAAGAGTATTAAAATATGAACATACTTTTTCAAATCACACATGTTCCGCTAGTAAAACCTGAGTTACTTCTGTGGCCATCTTTCGTAGTAGTCACTTGTGTGGGAAGACAACCTGTACAGAAGATCTTGAAACTGACCTTCTTTCTCAACTCCTACTTTTTTTTTTTTCCTTATAAACACACCAATAGCAGTTTTAAAGAGAAGCCAAGGGCAGCGTCGGGGGGATGTGTGGAATAGCAGAAAGAAGGATTCAGATCTCTGCCTGGGTGACAGTAACATCTTCATGAGCTGCCCATACTGATGTGAAACCCAGAGCTCATGAGATTGTGGATGTATATTTTTCTACACCACAATATGGTAAATCTCCTTCTCCCCATCTCCTCCCTTTTGTGACTTTCCAGAGTCACTTTCCAGTTAAAAGGTTCTATGTTTTCTGGAAGAACCATAAAATGCATAGGTAAAGTATATATTAAAAAAAAAAAAAAAAAACCAAACCCATCATGTGTCTGCTTAAGCCAAGAAGTTCACCCCTCACCAGTATCATTTTCTGTCTTATAGTCCAATCCAATCCCTGTCTGAAGAGTTGGCTTTGGGAATGGTTCCAGTCTTGGGCTAATAGAGGGTCCAGGGACCCTGACCTCTGGGGTCCCTCTGGTCTCAGCCAGACCATTTAGTCTGGTCTTTTTATGAGCATTTGAGATCTTCATCCCACTGTTCTCCTGCTCCATCAGGGATTCTGTGTTGTGTTCTGTGTCAGGGCCATCACCTGGTGATAGCAGGGTACCATCTAGTTCTTCTGGTCTCAGGCCGATGTAGTCTCTGGTTTATGTGGCCCTTTCATTCTCTTGGATTCATATTTACCTTATGTCTTTGGTGTTCTTCATTCTCCTTTGCTCCAGGTGGGTTGAGACCAATTGATTCATCTTAGATGGCCGCTTGCTAGAGTTGTTCAGCTATATTTTTAACTGTTTTATAATCTAACAAAATGTGAACTCATGAGGGGTGGGGAGGGTTAAGTCATACACTTCTTTGGATTTCCCATAGCCTCCAGCTCTAGTTTTGGGCCAAGGGGTACTCTGACTCCTTCGGCCAATATTCTACTTTGATGTTTTCAGTTCCACATTTCCCTTTAGCAAACATTTACTCAGCCCTAGGCACATCATTTAAGGTGTAGCTAAGACACTTTGGATGAAGGCACCGGCAATTCTCAATAGGAGGAAACTAATACTCATTATGCCTAGTCCTGTACTGCCTTCACAGTGGTCCCTGAGGCTTAAATGGTGGGGTTTCAATTCCACCTCCTTGACTTTTCTAATACTGGCTAAGAATAATCCCAGAGAGTGCTCCTTGTTTGTCACATATTTGTATTCCTTCTGTCTGGAACACTCTGCCCCCTTCTTCTCCTCTTTATGGGACCAGTTTCTTTTTATCCTCCGGGTCTCTGTTTAAATGTCATCTCTTCAGAAAGCCTTACCTTATCTAAAGCAGGTCAACCATATCATTTTCTTTGTTTCCTTCATAGTGCTTAATGAAATTAGCAATGTAATAGAGACAATATCTTTGGCAAATTAAAATAAGCAGACACCCCCTACACCCCACATTTATCCCACCCTCTCACCTTCTTTCTGCCAGCACCTGGCAACCATCCCAGGTGAGGAGGCAGTGGCTGTTACTTCCAGAAGGAAGGAGATGTGACATTTAGAAAATCTATTCCAGAGCAGTAGAAGAAGTGGGAAACCTATACTTTCCTGCCTTGGTGGAAGGAGGGAAGAAAGATAACAGGAAAGCTGAAGGGTTAGATGCCAGAGTTCTTGGCATCTAACTAAGTGTTCAGAACCCAGAGGTATTCTGAGTGCAGGCCTTGAAAGAAGAGATGCTGCAAGTACATCAAATAAGACCTGGAGGTACCTAAGAATATTTGGACTAGAGGCCCACTTCCTAGGCACAGCCTTCCACAGGAATCTTGAAGTCCACATAGCACCTATTTTAACATGGTGAGGGGTAGTAACTCAGCAGCTGTGAGAATCCATGACCAGAAAGATTAGAGCCTTGGGTCTGAGGCAGTGTTCCTGCCTTCTCATATATGACTCAAGGCCTGCAGGAACGTGTCCCAGTGAGCTTCTGATAGGCTCAGAGACTAGGAGAGACCGCAGACCAGGTCAAAAAGTTCACAACATGTAATGGCCATAACAAGGGGCAAATCGTTGAGACTATGAATTTTAGAGACAGATGCTTCCCAGTGACCCAAAAAACCAGAGGGGCCAGTTATATTTCTGCAGCTGCTAGTTCAGAGACCAGACCAGCCACTCTATAGCAGAAACCAGCAAAAACCTGAAGGGCTCCATGTGGATCCAAGGTCCTCATCTGTCACCATGAAATTTTATAAACCCTCTCCCCACGGCACCAAACATTAGCTTCAAGAGGAAAATGAGGAGAGGGAAAAATCTGAAAGACTGATTGTTTGCCCAAGAGAGACAAAGTCATCCCAAAGAGAATGTTTAATCCAGAAGAGACTGGGATACTGTAATTAGCAAACAAAATAAATAAGTTTAAAAAAAAAAAAAAAAGTAGGCCAGAAAACAGCCTGCCTGGTGCAGAAGATAAGAGGTTCTGAACGAAGGCACTGTCACTTCTTAATGGGTGAATAATGAGAAAAGACTATCATGCATGCACTTGAGAAAAAACTGGCTCACAATTCTCTGATGCTCTTTTCTAAAACTGTTGCACAAACTTTGCTTCAAGGACAGCTATGTTGATGGCAATACTGACCCCAATTACTGTGGATGGGGAAGGGGGGAAATGCCAAAACAATTTTGCACAAGATAATTCATGAGTAAGACCTAAATCTATTTTAAATAGATTTTTACTTTAAACCTGATTAGAAAAAGGAAAATTTCTGGATCATAACATGGAAGTTTATATAAATAGAGACAGTATAGCACACAGTTTAAGCTAAACTTTGGTGATATTCATTAATTAATTCAAGAAATACTTATTGAGCTTCTTACGTGCCAGGCACTGGGCTAGGTGGTAAGGATATTAAGAAAAAGCAGACATGTCCCTACTTTCATGGAGCTCAAAGTCTAGGGAGCACGAGTCAAAAAAAATTACATATATAACTAATGATTTACAAATGGTGATAGCTCAGGCATTCAGACCTGGGTTCTGGCCTGCTACCTACCAGCACATGGCTTTCGCCATGCTATTTAACCTTCCTGAGCTACAATCACCTCTACTGAGATAATGCATTTGGAGGACTTAAACACCAGAAAACCAAAACCGTTGCTGCTGAGTCGATTCCAACTCATAGTAACCCTACAGGACAGAGTAGAACTACCCCATAGGGTTTCCAAGGAGCGCCTGTAGACTGGAACTGCTGACCTTTTGGTTAGCAGCCATAGCTGTTAACCACTATGTCACCAGAGTTTCCTTGGAGGACTTAGTGCCTGGCATATAGTAAGTGCTCAAGGAATGCTTATTATTTCTATTACTTTATGTACACTCTTACTTTATTATTACTATTCTTAATCTTTACAAAAATTTCCTAACCACAGTTCACTCTGTAGTGGTTCCTGGAAATTTTTTCTGGGCTTTTTGAAGTTGTTTTACTGCTATGTATGTGTACATGTATGCATACATGTGTGTGTTACTGTTTTTTGCTTTTGTTTTTTCTTTACTGTTTTGTAAAGTTTCTACATTATTTTTTTCCTAAAAAGATCTACATAACAATTTTGGATACACTATGTAGCTGAGATAAAAATCAGCATGCAATTATTAAAATACTGGGTTTCAGCAAACATACCCATAAAATGGAACTACCAGACAAAATGACTAACATTTTCTAAGTGTGGTTTTATTGCTTCACAATCAAACACTGTACTCACCAATTCAAGATTAAAACGTTTATCCTTTAGGCATCTAATCGGTTTAAGATTTGATGATTTGGGACACTGCATAAATGTGGATTTTCAAACAAGATCTCATTTACTGTAATGAGATCTTCAATCCTCATCGTACTGTAAGCTATAGCCTGGTACTTTCTCTGTCTTACAAAGAAGAAAATGAGGCTCAGAGGGCATAAGCGATTTTCTCAAATTCATGCAAAATGAATCTGTTATTGAGGTAATTTAAACCTAGTTTGCTCGACTCCAAACCGTTTGCTTTTCCTGGTGCACTACAGTGTCTCTAAAAATTCTCCCAGAAGCAAAGGAAAAAAAAAAACAGCAAGAGAAGAAAATAATGAGAAGAGATTAAAAGGCAGAGATTGAATACAAGAATCACTAAAAAAGAATTTAGAAAACAGAAAAAGAAGCGACGAAAATGAACATAAGGAAATTTCCTGAGCTGAAGAAATACTTGCATCTCTAAGTTGAAAGGGGTTCCTTTCAACTCCTTGGCCTGAACTAAGTGTTCAGAACCCATTAGAAGCAGAATACTTGCCTTGTTGAGTCTACAGTGGTTTTTCTAACCTGGAAAATCGATCAAAGGGGATTAACCTAAAATTTTAGAAGCACAGCTGATTCAGTGGTGGACTGTTTGTGTGACTCATGGAAACAAGAGCACCACATGGGCTGTACCCATACAATATTATTATATTCTTCTAATAAATTTTCTTTTAGTTGATGATGAGCCTGTACATCTGTTTCAGTATTAGAAACACTAAGGTTAATGAATTAATATACTCTCTCTCTCTCTATTTTTTTATATAAATTATAGTCCTGTATTCCCAGAGGGTAAAGATTGAGGGAAGTGTGTATGTCTGATTAGTGCCTCACAAAGTGAAAAAACCCAAAACCAAACCCATTGCCGTCAAGTTGATTCTGACTCATAGTGACCCTACAGGACAGAGTAGAACTGCCCCGTGGAGTTTCTAAGGAGCGCTGATGCATTTAACTGCAGACCTTTCAGTTAGCAGCAATAGCCCTTAACCACTATGCTACCACTAGGTTTAGCTGCTTTAAATTCAGAGTCTGAAGGTCCTACCTCTGAACAGTATAACCCTGGAATATCCAAACTCAAAGAACCTCATAGAAAAAAGCTTACCTGAGCCACTCGGCAATGATGCTAATTAAACTCTGGAATGGTAATGAAACGCCAAATGCAAGCCAAAGTTACTTACTGTTTTCCGCCAAAGAATAGCACGGTATTGAGGGACACGCTGATTGTTCTGGTCAGAAAGGGTCACAGACAAGAAGAAGGGGCTCTTCTCTGCATCATTTCCAATGTAATTCTGATGGACTGGAAAGGAAACAAGTTTAGAACAGTGAGAATGAAGCTGGTTCTTCTAGTCACAGGAAGCAGTGGACACTTTGGTGAGACCCAGCCCTTTCCGCATGATCAGGGAACAATAATCCCAAGCCCAACTCCGGATAGAACCTGATCACTCTGCATTAATCACACACACCCATTCTCCTTGCCAATGACTGGTTCTGGAATGAACATGTGATGCAATTCTGGCCAATGAGACAGGAGGTGAAATCTGCCAAGTGAGTTCTACAAAGATTTCTTCACTCCTAAAGATGGCCCTCATATTCCTCTGGACATGGTAGTGTCTAGAAGTGATGCCTGGAATTGCTACAACCTGAGGTAAAGTTCCCACACTAAGGATGGGGAAGCAGAGAAAGAGAAAGAACTTGGGCCCTTGATGACATCACTAAGCTTCTGAATCTACCAACCCTGGGGCCAGCCTGCCCTCTGGATTTCTTGTTATGTTTCTTATTGCTTAAGCCACTTGTGGTGGAAGGCACCGTTTTTCTCTGTAGTTACCTCTGTGTTCCAGGCACTATGCTTTCAAGCATCTTGGGAAGATACCCTTCCCGCTGATTTTTTCCTTTATAAATGCTTCCACATTCTCTCCCACCCAAATAAATTATGTTTCGTCAAATAAACGAACTTCTAAGAATAATATAAAAATCATATTTTTAAAAAAGATATCATTTGGGTCTAATTTCCATTTTATAGCTCGGTCATTGTATTTTCTACAAACAAAAGCATTAGCCTGATAAGCAGTTTCTCTCATTTCTAACCTGGCAATAGTGATTATTCTTCTTTTCCCAACATCTTGTGTCACTAAGTTCTCCCCTGTTTCACCTTTGCATATATGCTCACTTGATCCCTTTACTTTAAATGTACATAGCTATTAATGACTGAGGTCTTGCTATGCCAAACACTAAGATTAGTGTTTTTCCTGCATATCTCATTGAAGGTTCTCTTCAAACCTTACTAGGTAGGTACTAGTAATACCCGTACTTTATAGATAAGGAAAATGAGTCTTAGAAAAGTAGACAGTAACTAGTCTAAAGGCCTATGTTTAATAATGGTATAACTAGGGTTCAAAACCATTCTATAAGCTCTGTGAGGGCAGGGACCATGACTGTATTCCTGTTGCTCTACATAGTACCTGGAACAGAGTAGGTGCTAAAAAAATACTTGTTGCTGATGAATGAATGACACCAGAGCCTACAGTCTAATGCCTCTCTAGTTCTTTATTAGGTCCTGAGATGAGGGAACCAACACTCTGCCTCATAGCCTTGAAATAAGTATTTAGAACCCACTATAATGTGCTGAGTCTGAAGTTGTTTTTGCATCTGCAAATTCTTCTCATCTTTTAAGTCACTCATTAAGATGACTTCATGCAGGCTAAACATGAAAACAACTGCATGAAAAAAAAATTACAAGAAAAACTCTTAGGGCTGAAACTCTGAATAGAATCTTTTAATTTACAAAGCTTACTACTGAATTTGGAGTGACACAGCCTGTCATTAGTATCTCTAAGTTGGCTCATTTCACTGCCATCGAGTGGATTCTGACTCATAGCGACTCTATAGGACAGAGTAGAACTGCCCCATAGAGTTTCCAAGGAGTATCTGGTGGATTTGAACTGCCGACCTTTTGGTTAGCAGCCGTAGCACTTAATCACTATGCTACCGGGGTTTCCTTCACTCATATAGGGCACCAGAAATTATATCATCACAATTTTCACTTTGAATGTCCTTTCTTTCCAACCACTATAATGGCATAATTACCTTGTCCTAAAAAATACTTGAAATACCATCTGGTGTGGTATTCTGGGTTCTCTAAGTGCACATCTGTTCTTCGCCAAGTACCTGGCAGAGCAGTTGCATTCTGTAATGGAACAAAGTTATGCCATTAAGAGGCTTATTCAGAAAATAAACAAGAAGTTAAACAGCTGGCAATGAACCAGAAGCCAAAGAAGCAGAAAAATCATTGTTTAAAGTGTATAAGCAAGGGCCGCAGCTGTATGTTCTCATTAGGGAAGATGTCCAGTCTAAGTTTACATCACGGAGGCATTCTGGAGGTTCACAGGGTATTGGAAAAAGGACCAAGTGAATCAGTGAGTCCAGCTATTTCTAACTTGGTTTGAGTATAAGGTACCTCTCTTTCTGGTCCAAAGCATCCACAGTATTTGGGAGCTGGTGCCCTCAAGAAGAGCCCTTTCTGCTTGTTACGCCTGTAATAGGCACATTTCACCTAGAATACATCTCTGCAGCATCTTGTTCATATTCTTTGTAGAATCTAAAGAAATGATTATAAAAATAATGAATGCAGAAATTATGGAGACATATCAGGAATAGTCTGAATCTTCAACCCAAAGGTAAATCAGTATTAATGTTTTGTTATAGTTTCTTCTAATTTTTTTCCTACATGTATATACATATGGATTTTTTTCTTACCAAAACAAATATACAGTTTTGTAACTTACTTTTTTCCACTTAATATATTTTTCCATGTCAATAAATGTATGTCTATAATTTATCTTAATGGCTATATAATTTTCTATTATATGGACATATTTAATATTTAACAATATTGGACAATTAGGCTGCTTCTAATTTTTTGTTACTGTGCATACAGTTGTGACGAACACCTTTTAATCCCACATTTGCATACTTACCTGTCCAATTATTTCTTTAGAATAAATTCTTCAAAGTTGCTTTGGCAAAGACACGTGCATTATTAAGGATCTGCTACAGAATGTTAATCTGACATCTAGGAACACTATAGTGCAAAATTATAGTTCCACCAGCAATGGGTGAAGGTTCCCCCCTCCCTATACTCTTGACATTTAACCTTTGCCATTTAACGGCAAAAATGTAAGTTCAATGTTGATTTTTATTTGTGCTTTTTTGCATACCAGTTTCACTGAACATTCTCTTCATATTTTCACTGACCGTTTACAAATCTTCTCATGAGTTACCTGTTTACATTGTTAGTTTTCTGATCACAGTATTTGTTTTCTTAATGATTTATTTATTACAGATAGGCTTTTAAACAGATTGCAAAAATTTACTTAAATTTTTATTTTTAAACTTTGTCTATGCACTTTTGGCCACATGGATGTCTTAAATGCTACATAAGCAAATTTCTCCCTTTAAGGCCTTGCCCATTAGCGTCATTATATTAAAAAGCCTTCCATATCTCAGTATTATAAAACTATTCATCTCTATATTCTTCTACATGTTCGATGGTTCCACTTTCATATTTCACTCTTTAGTCTATTTAATATTCATTTCGATGTGTGCCATGAGGTAAGGACCCATTTTTCCCAAAGCTTATAAAATACGTTATTGAATACTCTGCCTTTCTCCACCTTTATTGGACATTAAATGCTTTTACAGTAAATGTCTGAATACCGGATGATCAGGGCTGAGGCTGTGTTAGATAACAAGTTTTCTGAATTATTGGCTGTTACTCTATTGAAACTTCACGGACCTCTATGCTGTACCATGTATATTGTTGTTGTTGTTAGTTGCCGTGGGGTCAATTCTGACTCATGGCAACCCCATGTGTGCAGAGTAGAACTGCTCCATAGGGTTTTCAAGGCTGTGATCTTTTGGAAGCAGATTGCCAGGCCTGTCCTCAGAGGTGCCTATGGGTGGGTTTGAACTGCCAACCTTTTGGCTAGTAGTCAAGTACTTAACTGTTTATACTACCCAGGGATATGAGACAGACTATTGGAACATACTTTTCTGATTTTGACATGCCTCTAGTGATTTACTAGGTATCTGTGGTCAGTTGCTTTATCATATTGAAGAAGTTTCCTTCAGTTCCTAGTTTATAAAGGTTCCCCCGACCAGGAATAATTATTGAATTTTATTGAAAGCTTTTTGGCAACTATTGAGAGAATAGGTTAAATGGGTGGGAAATCAAAGTAATGTAATGAATTATAGTAATAGCTCTTCTGATCCTGAATGGTTCTTAATTTTTAGAATGAACCCTACTAGATCATTCTTTTAATACACTGCTAGATTTAAAAAAATAACATATATCATATTTGTTGGTGAGATGGGTCTATAGGGTTTTTTTTCCCCCTGTATGTTCTTCTGTCATGCTTTCAGGGTATGTTACCTTATAAAATAAATTAGGAAGGGTTCTGTCCTTGTCACGGCTCTGGACATTCACTGAAAGAGCTCTGTGTGGCAAGGATTAGGCTAAGCATTTTATATGCATTATCTCCATAACCACCATCACCAACTTTAGGAGACAGATTCTATTTTATCTCCTTATTTTCAGATGAGGAATTTGAGGCTTAGAGAGTTTAAGTTTGCCGCCTAAGATTGCAGAGATAATAAGAAATAGGGTTGGAATTGAAAACAGTTCCAAACAAACTTACTTGTTTGGTTTTGAATTTTGTTTTTTTAAATGATTATAATCATCTTCTGTGTCCTTTTTTTTATTTCCAGTCTTTTTCATCTAGCAAAGAGTAAAAATATAGGTCAAAATTTCTTAATATTACACTGTGATTTTATAGAATTTTTAAAACTCAGCTACATATATATATATGTTAATTCTGATCACATACACATATAGCTGAGTTTTAAAAATTCAAGAAAAAATATACATCTGATACAACTTTTCATTTGGAAATAATTTTAAACTTATGTAAAAGCTGCAAGAGTAAGAATACTGCAAAGAACACGTGTATACCCTTTACCAGATTCACCTTCCTTTACCATTTAACTCCATTTGCTTTATTATTTATTCTCTCTCCACCTCTCTCTACACACACACACACACACACATATAATATTTTTTCTGAACCATTAGAGAGTAAGATGCCTACATAACAGCCCATATTCCTAAATACTTCTGAGTGTATATTCTCAAGAATGGGGATATTTTCTTACGTAACCTCAGTATAGTTTTATCAACTTCCATAAATTGCACATTGATACAATACCTTAATCTACCATCCATATTCCAGTTTTGTCAAGGGATTCAACAATGTCCTTTAAAGCATTTACCCCCCTTAAGTAGAGGATCATTTAATTGTCATGTATCTTTAGATTCCCTTAATTAATTTGGAATATCCTCACAGACTTTGTCTTTTACGGCATTGATATTTTTGAAGAATATAGCCCTCCTTCCTCATTTTTTAAACATCATTTTGGGTTTTTCAGATGTTTCCCAATGATTCAATTCAAGTTATGCATACCTGGTTGGGATACTATAAAAGTGATACTTGTCCTGCTCAGGTTATCATCTTTCAAGATGTACACCTGCCCCTCACTGGTGATGTTAATTTTGATCACATGTTCAAGATGCTGCCTTTTAGTTCTGACCTTTTGGTGTTTGTTTTGATGACTCCACAAGAGCAGATAATAGGATTTTGTTCCCTGTAGAATTTCTGGAAGATTCGTTATTAACAGCTATTCATTTTATAACCATAAACTGTTGGTAGTACTCCTAGTCCACAGTTCTTTCCACTATGCCACCAGGCAACGTGCAGCTGGGGCACCCACCCTGAGGTCCACCAGGCAGCTTCCACATCAGCTGACCAGACATAGGTGGGGTCCAGCCAAGGAACTTCAGCCCTAGCCAGTCAGACTCCAGAGTGGTTGGTGTCATGGTCCCAAGTCCCTGGATCCTAGAAAGCATCAGCAGAGGCCTACTGACTTCTAGCTCACCAGTACATTTAAACCTCTGGTGCCCCCTAGCTTGCAGGGACATAGACAGGTTTCAGGTAGCAGTGCCAGCTCTAAGCCCAGTGCTTGTCAAATTTGTTAAATGCGCCCTCTGCTCCACTCTAGACCTCCTAATCAGGATCCCTGAATGGGACCCGAGAATCTGTGTTTTAATAAGTATCCCAGGTGATTCTGATGAATAATAAACTTTGAGAATCAATGCTGTATACCAGGGGCCCTAAAAGAATCTGAGGCAGGGGGCATGAACTTGGATGGAGGAATAAAAACCACCTTTATTTACCCGAACTGCTAATTGAAAATTAGAGTTTCATTCAATCATGAATGGATGTAAAAAATTACAATAAAATTACCAGTCCTGGTAACCATGTCACCACCAGAAATCACATATATTTTCAGAATGCATTACAGTAATTGCAGGTATCTAGAAAGACTGTTTACACTTTTCACTGCTTCAAAATTACAATAGTTATTTGTAAAAATGGCGTAACTGGGGCGTCTGACCTCCTCTAACTTCACAATGAGGGGAATCACCATCAACATCAGTTCTAGGCTGATTCCTATGAAGCGGAGGTCAGGTATACCTCTTCTCTCCAACCTTTTTACCAATTCTGATACCAGCTGTCCCTCCCACGATGCTCTCTATTTCTTTGCTGGGTTCGATAATTCATTGCAGTGGCCACACAGAACTCACAGACCATACTCACAGTTATGGGGTTTATCAGAGGAAGTAACAGGTTGCAATTCAGGATCAAGAAGGACTCAGGATACAGTTCTTCCATCGGACAGCCTCTTCTAAGCTGTGCCTACAGGCAGGCCTCTCTCTGGCTCTCAGCCTCTTGGCCTGGCCTCTGCCCTACTCCAGAGAGCATTACAAAGCTCTTCAGCTCCACCAATAAGTGCCCAGAGGCATCCTGCTCCACCAGTAACCCTTGGGCCTGAAGGCACTCAGCTCTCTAGCTCTGTGGGTGGGCAAGCCTAGCTCTGCCAACAAGTGCCTGGAGGTACCTCACTCCACCAGCAAGCCTCCTGCCTGAAAGCACTCAGCTTTCTGTCTCACTCCATGGGCCCAGAAGCCCATCATGCATCCTCCTGCTGGTCTCCTGCCTCTGTTGTTACTGTTTCCCTGCTGCTACTTCTCGTTGTTATAGCTCTCTCTCTGTCTCCTGGGTCTGGGAGGTTCTCCGTGCAGGGATCCCGGGTCTAAAGGATGTGCTCCACTCCTAGCTCTTCTTTCTTGGTAATAGTATAGGCCCCCTTTCTGCCTCTGGGATGGTTTGTTTTAAGCCTAGCAGATGGCAAAACTGACCAATCACCTCTTCAGGGTTCCATACACCTTTTTTGCATGGTCCTACCCCACAAGAGTGCCATGCACCTTACATGCATTATTAGCAAGCTATCCAATCCCTTTGGTAGACCACAAGCACCTCATTTGCATAGCCTCCCTCAATCATTTGGTGGGAGTTACAAGACCATGGTGAGAAAGGCTATATAAAAGGGATACATCACACCACATTATTAGGCCTGTTGCTGGATTTTGGTATTTAATGCATTAATTAAAAAAAAAAAGGCATACATATTACTTTACTGTAAGTTGGTAACTCTATTTCAACATAATTGTTTTCCTTGATAATCCTACGTATTTTATTTTATGAATTTGAAAACATCCTGAGAAGGGGTCTACAGGCTTCACCAGACTGCCAAAGGAGTTCAAAGGCATAGAAAATGGCCCCCCTACCCTCGGCCTGCTGATGCACTTGAATCTGCCTGTCTCCCTCCAAGAGGCTGGAACAACTGCTGCAATGGGGAGGGGCAAGATCCAGCACAGGGTCTCAGGGCGAGAGACAGGGCTCTGGTTGGTGGCATGCCACAAACCGTAGCCAGTACAAACTGTCAATTATGAGTTTTTTTAATGATTAAAAAATAACCTATTTAACTTTCATCTTCATTGAATACTTAACTAAAGTGGAAGAAAACACCTAACACCAAAAAAGTTGTGAGTCTCAAAGAGCAAAATATTTCCTATCCCTTGTTAAACGCATACGATGAGATGTAAGGACAAGAATACACACAGGAAATGACAAAAAAAAAAAAAAACAAATGGATAATGAGCAAAAACCCTCTGCCCAGGTTCTCAGAGGAATGACTGAAAATGAGCTCCAATTTCTGATGATATGCCTGTTCCATATGGGTGGAAGGGGCAAGGCCCATCCTGCATGCTGGCTTGCAGATGAGAGCCAGGGGTTGTCCTATTTCTGGATACTATTCTGGTTTTCTGATTATTTCTGTTAGGTTTTATTTGTGCTTTTGCTACAAACCTAATAAGTCTGGCTCTTCTTTCTGTTAACATAAGCATAAAATATAAAATCCAATTCTTCTTTGAAAAGCAATCTTAATTTTATTATAACTTAAATCTGCCTTCAAAAATATTTTTACGTATTTATTTTTATTGAGGTCTGCAAATATTAAGTGTGCAGCTCAGTTATTTTTTTGGATATGAATACACCTTTTTTTTTTTTTTAACCACTACCTGGATCAAGATATAAAACATTTTCAGTACCTAGAAGGTTCTTTTCCCAGTCAATACCCATAGTACCTCCAAAGGTAACTGCTATCCTGACTTCCATCACCGTGGATTAATTTTACCAGTTCTTCAACTTCACAGAAATGAAATCATACTGTGTGTATCCATTTGAGTCAGGCTTTTTTTTTTTTTGCTCAATATTATGTGTGTGACATTCATCCATGTTATCGTGTAGTAGTTAACTCTTTTTCATTGTGGTAGTCCATAGTATAAACACTATAAATTATTCATTTTAAGTTGATGGACATTGGGATTGTTCCTTGTTTTGGATATTAAGAACAAAGCTACTATGAACATTCTTATGTCTGCCTTTTGGTGGACATAAGCAGTCATTTCCTTTGGGTATATGTCATGGATTGAATTGTGTTCCCAAAAAATAGTGTATCAATTTGGCTAGGCCATGATTCCCAGAATTGAGTGCTTGTCAACCATTCTGTCATCTGATGTGATTTCCTATTTGTTGTAAATCTTACCTCTATGATGTTAATAAGGGGAGATAGGTGGTAGTTATGTTAATGAGGCAGGACTCAGTCTACAAGATTGGATTGTGTCTTGAGCCAATCTCTTTTGAGATATAAAAGAGGAAAGCCAGCAGAGAGATGGGGGACCTCATACCAAGAAAGCAGCACCAGGAGCAGAGAGTGTCTTTTGGACTCAGGGTTCCTGCGTGGAGAAGCTCCTAGTCCAGGGGAAGATTGATGAGAAGGACCTTCCTCCAGATTGGAGACAGAAAGCCTTCCCCTGGAGCTGACATCCTGAATTTGGACTTTCAGCTTACTAGACTGTGAGATAATAAATTTCTCTTTGTTAAAGCCATCCACTTATGGTATTTTGGTTATAGCAGCACTAGATAACTAAGATAGTATACATCTAGGTACACAGAGGATACAAATGTTCTGTTTCAGTAGATACTGCCAACAGTTTTCTAAAGGGGATGCACCAATTTACATACCCATCAGCAATATATATGAGAGTTCCAATTGCTTCATATTTTCTTACCAATTCTTAGCATTTTAGTCCTTTAGCAATTTTGGAGGGGGTGTAGTAGTTCCTAATCATGGTTTTTATTTGTAATAAAATCCTAATTACTTTAAGGGTGACCTATTTTACAAAGGATTCCAGAGATACAGAAACCCCATCTATAGCAGTTTAAGGTGACAATGAAACAGGAATACATTATTTATTTGATATCAACAAGAAAGTTAGGAGGAAATACTCTTTTTTTTTTTTAAACAATTACATACACACACACACACCAAGGAGCTGTAGCATATTTTATCCTCACAAAAATGGTTATCCCCAAGTAAACCAGTTGCTGTCAAGTTGACTGTGACTCACCACGACCTCATGTGTGTCAGAGCAGAACTGTGCTCCATAGGGTTTTCTTTTTTGTTGTACTTTAGATGAAGGTTTACAGAACAAACTAGCTTCTCATTAAATAGCTAGTATATAGACTATTTCGTGATATTGGTTATTAACCCCACAACATGCCAACACTCTCTACCTTCTTGATCTTGGGTTCCCTATTACCACCTTTACTGTCCCCTCTCATCTTCCAGTCCCTGCCCCTGGGCTGGTGTGCACCCTTAGTCTCATTTTGCTTTAGGGGTCTGTCTAATCCCTGGTTGAAGGGTGAATGTCAGGAGTGACTTCATTATTGAGCTAAAAGGGTATCCAGGGGCAATACTCTTGGGATTTCTCCAGTCTCTGTCAGGCTAGTAAGTCTGTTGTTTTTTTTTTTTTTGTGAGTTAGAATTTTGTTCTACATTTTTCTCCAGCTCTGTCTGGGACCCTCTATTGTGATCCCTGTCAGAGCAGTCAGTGGTGGTAGCCGGGCACTATCTAGTTGTACAGGACTCAGTGTGGTGGAGGCTGTGGTAGTTGTGGTCCATTAGTCCTTTGAGGAGGAAGTATTCTGATGAGTATATTTTCCAGATAACTGAAGTTTAACGTGGCAAATATCTACACTTATTTTATGCCCTTTTAGGTAAACATTTACTAAAAGGTATTATGGAGAATAATGAACTCAAATTCTTCTTGCTGGAGACATGCCTGTATACGCCCACAGTGTTGAATGAGTCCTGAAACTAAGAACTCCTGAATCATTTCTACATCAAATTCCACAGCCCACAAAAGCTCCTTGACGCCTCATTATCTTTTCTATGGGACGTGAAACAGGAAGACTGACCCTGTCCAATATATTTTCAGAAAAACTTAATGAAAATCCATATATAATTCTGATCTTATCTGAATGTTCTCTAATATTGGATGTTAAGCAGGGCTCCACATAATACAAACACCCAGAGTACAGTAGGATTGTAGTTTTATATAATGCCTATGATTTCTCATAAAGTCTCTTCAAGAGTGGGTTCAATAAATTAATTAATGTATTGAACTGATTTTACTCCAGTTCATAGGTTACACTGCTGAGATAAACATTGGTAGTAAGGAATATAGATTAAAAAAAAATAAACTAAAAATTTTTAAATTATAAATGTAAAAGCGAATATATAAGCTGATTGTAAAAAAGTGAAACCACACAAAAATTAAGATCTTTTTCTCTCCCCCATCCTCCATGCCCCAATCCACACTTGCTTTCCCTATTATAACCATATTATCAAATTGGTTTGGATAGTCCCAGATTTTTTTATGCATTTACAAAGATGTGTTTTATGTTTATACACACACACACACACACACATATATGTGTACACACACAAACACATATACCCACATATGTTTTCATAAACAGGACAGTAGTGTAGACATTACACTGAAACTTGCTTTTTTCATTCAAGAAAATATCTTGAAAATCTATGTCAGTACATATAGATCTACTGTGTTCTTTTTAACAGTGACATAGATTCCTGTCTTCAAATTAAAAGTTTCAAGTGAATATAGACTTACAAAATATGTAAGCAGTATAGAAGAACATAAAGTAGAAAAATAATTTCCTCCAACTTCTTTCCTGACCTCCCATTTCCATTCTCCAGAAGCAATTACTATTAAATCCTTATGTATCCTTTCTGAAAATTTTTTACATATTCACAAGCATATTTAACTTTTTTGTTTTTAAGGAAATGGGATGGTATACAAATCATTTTAGAACTTGTTTTTATGTCTAACACTATATCTTAAATATTGTTCTATGGTAGAACATATACCTCTTATAATTTTATTTTAACTTAATAATAGCTACTAAGCATTTCATTACATATTAACGTACCATAATTTATATAACCATTCCTCTACTGGTGGAAATTGAGGTTGTTTCCAGTTTTTGCTATCTTAGATAATGTTACAATATACATCCTAGCACTAGAACTGCTAGCCAAATGGTATGTGCATTTTTAATTTAGAGGTTATTGCTAATCACCCTCCCAAAAGACTGTAGCAATTCACATATTCTCTAACAGTATATAAGATAATCTTCCCCATGCTAAGGAAGATAGATTTGTAAAAAGCTGAAAGACTGTCCCCTCTGCTATACCATATACTAATTGGTACATACAAGTGAGTTGTAAGGGAGGTCTCCAGTGATCCACCCTAGGGTCACTTTCATTTTAATTAATAATTTGAACGAGCGCACAGATGGTAGGATAAGTACATCTGAAGATGATATAAAGCTTCTCAGTGGGTTAGCTAATAAGACAGGTGACAGAATCAGGATGTCAAAATAAGAATCTTGACAATTAGTAATTACGGGGCACACCAATGAGATTAAATTCAATGTGGACAATGCAAAGTCCTACACTTAGGTACAAAATATAAACTGCGCAGGTACGGGGTGGAAAAGCCCAGCTGCTACATACTGAGGTTCAACAATGTTGAGTCAAAAACTAGTAGGCGGTAGAGCTGAGATTTGAACCCAGGTTTTTTGATTCCAAAATTGTCTCTACTATAGCATGATGCCACCTCATAGCCAAAGAGTAGCACATGTGACAAAGACTGGTGGGAGAAGGGTTAGTATGTTGTAGGTTCATTATGAGTTGTCAGGCTTCATACACAGAGGTACAATGTCCCCAGCAAGGAAGGAGACAAACCTGTTCTACTCTGTGGCTGTCTGGAGGCACCCAGAGCACTGTGTTTGATTCTGAGCACTTCCGTTTAAAAAGTTCATTAACAACCTCACATGTGTCCAAGGAACAACAACAAGGGTGATGATAAGTAGAACTGATTGCCTGTCTTAGGAGAAAAAACAGGAGACGTTTTCAAATGTTTGAAGGCTTAATCAGATTGAAGAGGGCTCAGACTTACACTATGGGGCTTTGGAGTATATAAGTAGAAAAGGTGACTAGAAAATATAGATAGATAAATTTCATTCAATGGAAAAGAACTTTCTAACAATTAGGGATGCTGAAAAAATGGAATTAACTGCTTTAGTAAGTAGCAAGTTTCCCATTACTGGATGTATATTCAAGCAGGGACTGATCAACAGACTGTTAGCAAGGTTGTTGTGGGGATTCACACATTGGGAGGGGATAGGCCTAGATGAACACTAAGGCAGTGCTACCAAAGGTATGGCCCATGGATAAGTACCAATTCACAAACTGTTTCCCAGTTCCTGACAAGGTATACAGGAATTGAGAAAAAGCATTTAGAAACTTGCACAGCAATTTGACATTACTATGACACCTAAGTACGTGCTCGGCAGATTTGTCTCGTTAAACAGAGTCCACACCAACGTAGGTATTATCGAATTTCTGGTAAATTGCATGAGGTAGGCACTGCATACTACTCCTACATAGAAGGACCGCAACAATTGGAAATAAAAAAGCGGGTCCTTCACTACATATAGTCTGAAAAGCATCACACAGAAGCCTCATGGTGATGTCCCTGGTGAGGCCTTCTCTGACCACCTTATCTAATGGAGGGTTCTTCCTGTTACTTTGTAGCATGGCCCCTGCCCCTGTTTGTTTTCTCCATAGTAGTTACCACAATTTGCAGTTATTCTATGTATTTGTATGACTTATTTATTTGCTGGTTTCCCTGCTAGTCTGTAAGTCCACGAGGGTGGGACCACAGCAGTCTTGTTCGTTGCATCATCAGTGTTTGCCAGCCTGGCACAGAGGAATGATTCCATGAATTTGTGTTGAGTGAATAACTTGTTGTATCACATGAAAATACTCCCGATATATAACTTATGTTTTTGGTAATGGCAGGCCGCCCCCACTGAAAAAAACTAAAAGTACTAGAAAAAATGTTGAAATCATCTCCTTAAAAGCAATGAAGACCTTATAAGATAGTAAATAATCACCAGCCCAAACTGAAAGGCAAGTAGGAACCCGGAGAGGTAAACGGAGCACAGGAGCCCTTCCTGACTTGAGGGAATTTGCCAATCCTAGCAAAAGCGAACTTAAGATTTGATGATCTCTCAGGGCAAGAGGGAAAATAATCAAATCCCAGGACTCACTGAAGTAGGTAAGTCTAATAGGAGACACATCCCATATTAAGGTGGAATCCCAAAGGGCTACACACTCAGGGTCAGGGTGATCCAGAAGAAGCCACCTCCACCTCTCCCTCCACCACCAAGGACTGCAAGGAAGGTTGCCACAATGCTGAGCAGAGCTCATTGGGGGAGTGTCTCTGAGGTGTGGAGACCACAAGCAAGCCATGGCAGCTCCAGCTTTCACCACCTGGGTGGTTTAGAAAGCCTCAAGCTGGGAATTTGGTTCAAAAGTATCTGACAAAAGCAAACGCAAATCCTTTCTGAAGAAAGGCAACTCATCCTAAATGGCACATTATTCCTAAAAATCCTTTTCTCAAGAACAACAAACAGCACATAATCACGCAACCACACACACAAAGAAACACAGTACACCAAGGGCATATACCAGCATGTACTAAACAAGAGATATAGATCCACAAAAAAGTCACATACCAGCATTGTCAGTTACAGATGATATAACCAATTAAAAAAAAAATTGACATTATCTTAAGTGAACAGTAAACTATAATCAAGCAACTTTGGATTAGTCAATAGTTTTTTTAGATATGACACCAAAAGCACAAGCAAACAAGAAAAAATAAATAAGCTAGACATCACCAAAATTAAAACTTTCGTGTTTCAAAGTACACCATTAAGAAGATGAAAAGACAACCCACAGAATGGGAGAAAACTTTTACAAATCATATATCTGATAAGGATCTAGTATCTAGAATATATAAAGAATTCTTACAACTCAATAATAAAAGGATAAGTAAGCCAATAAGGAAGTTACTTTACAGCTTCATATAGTTTGTCCATGGGTTTGAACATTTGTAAGCAGCTATATTGAGTCTTTTAATGCACTAACTACTTTAACTCAAAGCAAGCCATTTTTTCTCCTTTGGGTCTTGGTTTCCTCTAAGGTCTTTTAAGGCTGTGTATTAACACCGGCCAGGAGCTGTGAACTGAAGACCATCAATATGAAACACAGCCAAGGTGTTCCAACTGAGCAGTAACGCTCAGTAGCTTTGGTAGAAACAAGATCTAAAACAGAATGTGAGCCTTGGTATCATATGTCCCAGAGAAGCAATCTGAGACAGAACTATGTTTTGAACACAACACACTGTAATGATTTGTGAAATCAATAATTCCACCAAATGGTTCCAAAGAGGTTAAATGAACTGCCCAAGGCCACGCTGCTGCTAATAAATTGTGGAACCGTGATTTGAAGCCATACAGTCTGATTCTAGAGCAGTGCTTCAAATCGGTTCTTCTCAGTTTAGGCATAGCCAAGGAAGTGAAACCAGGACAGATCCGAATTTTTAAAATTTGGGTAAACTGGAATAGTAACCAGAATGAGAAAAATTATGAGCCAAAGCCCTGCTAGAAACCTAAAACCCTCTTAGAAAACAAGGGCAGTGTATGTGTTGCATAGCAACCAAATCTCTTGCCCATCAGATTTGGAGCAGAGTGGGAAACAGAGGTGCCCTGCTCAAAGACAGCAGCTGACAGCACCACTTTGAATGTGTCGCTCTGCACAGTTCTGCCAACAATTCAATCTTGCACATCAGGCTCCTGAAAGGGCTCACTACGCCTCTTTCAAGTCTCCCCTTCCAGGGCTTTGAATTGTGATTTTTCCTGTTCCATTGATCATTCTGGAGCACCCAAATTGTAAATATTCAGGTCAGTTCCAGTTTTGTTGGCCATGACTGAACCGGTTCAAACTGGTTTGAAGCACTGCTCTAGAAACACTTCTAATCCAGAAATTCCACAAACAATTCCAGTCCCTGACCAATCCCCAGAACCTGTTCTCTGGTGTATAGCAGGGCGAGGTGACATAGCTAGGTGACCAGTATCTGATCAAAGTTTATAGTGATGATCCTAGGACCACATGACGGACCCATTTATATCTTTCTTGGGAGGTATGGATTTCCTCCGGACGTTGGTCCCGGCAGGGGCTAGAATTATGCGTACGTGGGGTGGGGAAAGTCCAACATAGTTTGCTCGTTTAGGGCTGGGCTGAAGCTCTGCAAAATTTTGGGAGCAGAAAGGTGTCTTGAGGTACAGTAGTCCCTGGTACTTAGGTTCTCAAGGTAAAAACTCAGCATGGTGGCTGTTGGCTTCTGAAGCACTGGAAAATGAGGACTCAATGCTTCTACTCCCAGCTTACCTCCTGGGACACCCCTGGATGCCTGAGTTGGTGGTGACCAGACTGTCTCACCTCAGGAGGCAGGCCACTTTGGGGAAGGCTGTTTTCCCACTTTTGGGAAATTTCCAGAAGCAAATTTCACTGGTAGTTCTTTCTTCTATGTGGGTCAGCTGATATCATTCTGGACAAGAAGTATGTGGGTACCTATTCAGGGTTCCAGCCCAAGAAGAGATTGCCTCCCTTTGCCACACAGCAATGGTGAGGGTATCGTGTCTGGGTGAATGGGTATGCTAAGTTAAGGCCAAAGATAAAAGTCAGCAACTACTTCCCGAGTGTTATGGCCTTTCAAGTTAAAATCATAGCCCTTTTTCGAGAATCTGCTTACAAAGGTGGTCATGATGGCAAAGCTGGCAATATATCAGTAGTTATGGTAATAACAAAACCCTTTAATTACTATTTTAGTCATCGATTATTGAATACTTACTATGTACTAGGAATAGTGCTAATACCTTTATAAATTTAGCTCATTGAATCCTTACAATTATCCTGAGACAGTTTTCATTTCACAGATGAAGAAACTGAGGCTTAGAAAGGCTGGGTTATTTGTCCGGTTCATATAACTAGGAACTTGAAACTAGGCTTGTCTGACTCATAAGCTGAGTGGTGCTGAAGCACTGTGATGAGTTACCTCTCAAAGAGGCAGCAACGAGAAAAAAAAATTGGGACACTTATCTACCACTCTGCAGTTCTGGTGGCAGACCTCAAGGGATAGAGCAGGAAGTAGCAGTTTTAAAGAAGAAAGAAAATCAAGGAGAGTTCCTGTGGCTTGCAGCAAGGAAGACCGGAGAGCCCAGAAAGAGGGCCTGGGCTCAAGAAGTGATGGATAGTGATGGCCTCCTTTCATAGTGTCTTCTCTGAATAAAGACAGTATTTTGTACTCACAGTAATTTTTTGCATCTCTCTCCTGGATTCTGACCATGTTCGCATAATCTATGGCGGGGCAGAGTCAGCAGCCTGGCAGAAGGCAATAGCTGGGATTCAAGGGACCATTCACAAAGGGCATCGTGGCTGTGAATTTTTCTTTGGTCCCACGGCTGGCAGAACACCTTCGTGTGTCTACCTGGTTTCATTACAGATATTTTAAAGGGTACATGGACACCTTCCATACAAAGCATGATGGCATTTTCCTTTCATGCCTGCTTCAAGCGAAGCTCTGAAGCTCTATTTACTCCTTCCCAAGCTCCTCTTAGGGAAGGTTTCTTCGGTAACGAGCATCACAAACTGTTCACTACTACATCACATGCTACAGTCACGTGCTTTGCGGCAATGTGGAAACTGGGGAGGCTTCCTTACCTCATCTGAAGAGCCATTTTCCACTCTGAATCTTCCAGCCCTTTGGATGGCTCCATCGGCATCACTGGAAATAAGCTAGGGGATAAAAGAGCACTCAGTTAGGTAGCTGGGTCACCATTTGCAATGACCCTCTGTCTGTACGTATTTACCCATAAGTAAGCCAAATCCAACAATACAAGCTGGAGGGCCCAGCCTAGAAGCTAACAATTTTGTTTAAGCTCTGTTGGCTAAGTCTTCATATAGTCTACCCCCACAGTCTTTAGGAGCTCAAAAGAAATGCCTAACCTACAAGAGTGGAGTATCAAATTTAAATCTGAACATATTCTAACACTGAAAAACATTACAGTGATGCTCCCTGGAACAACAACTTATTACATATCACATGTGGACAAGTGGTAGCTCATAGATGGCAAAAGACAATGTCGGGTCTCAGGTTCAGCCTGCCTTCACAGGAAAGTCAAAAGAACAATCAATGGCTGGCATGGACTCAAGGCTCCATTAAAATCAGAGAAAGCTCTGTGGTTCATTCAGTTTTAAAGTTTCTGAAAGGCCAACTGGTCCCTTCCAAAGCAAGCAGACTGTATTTTAGTTCTGGCAATGTCAAGCTTGGAAACAGACAGTCTTCAAGAGACTCCACGCTAGAAAAAGATGAGCGTAAAGGAGATGGAGGGCTTAGTACATCAGTCCTAAAGTTACTGACTCAGGATTTAACTTACAGATTTCTCAGTAGCAACCAGGGAAAATGGCATGTCTTTTTTTAACCTTTTAAATCTGTCCACAACTTGCAGCAAAGATTTGCCAACGGTTTCCATATCCCAGACTCACTAGAACACACCTGCCCAGGGGGCACTTCTCATCACTCTAATGCAAGGGTTGCCCAGTAAAATAGACACTCAATTTCTTAAGAAAAAAATCTTACCTCATATTTTCACTCATATTTCAGAGATATGAAAATAAACTGAAAATTTTCAGAGAAAAAACACAAAATTTCCCAAGGAAAACTCTTAGAAAAATGTCGATAATTTTTTCCAAGGTGAGTTTAAAAATATAACACTAAGCGTTCAATATTCCTTGTATGGAATGCCCTTTACTCCCACCTTCCCCTAATGAGCCCTTACTCATCCTTTAGTTTCACTGTAGTCCCCATTGCTCAAGGGTGCCTTCTCTGACCTCACTGCCTGAGAAAATCACCCCGTTACAAGTTCTTAGAGCAGGCAACAGAGTTGTGATTTAAGCTTCATTGTAGAATTACTTGATTAATGTCTGTCTCCCTCACGTTTCCTCTACTCCCCAATGATAAACTCTACAATACAGTAGAGTTTATCCACTTTATCCGCAGAGCTAAACACACTGCCTAACATAGTAGACAGCCACTACACACTTATTAAACAAAGAAATACGTAAATGGATGAATGCCTAATTCCCACTGAAACGACCAAAGGAATATAAAAATGGGGTAAGATCTACACAAACCCTGGAAACCAGAGAAGGTTCATTACTCATACAAGAAATTGCAAGGAAATTCTACCAGGCCAACGGGCCAAATAATCAGAATCACATGCAAGGGAAAGTCAGCCTGAGTAACAATTTAATCAAATGTGGCAAGTTCGAACTGACCCCCTTAAGCTCGTGCTGGCAGGACCTGACATGAGAGTGTTTGGTTGGACAGTAGGTGGGAAGAAGATCCTACCAGTCACACTGGGAAAGTCATTCAGCACTGGCATGCAGCACAGCAGCCCCAGTGTTCTCTCTGCCCAGCCCCATCTTTATACCTGCTTTGGGCAGCTTACTAAACAAGACAGGAGGTGCTGCGGTGGCTGGTGCCTGCTGAGGACGGATATACCAGCTGATATAAAAGGAGACGGTGCCCCAGTGAACTGCAGAGAGCAAAGGGATGAAAATAACTAACCTGATGAGAAAACTTCTTTTAACACAGCAGTGAAGTTGACTGCCAGGTAGCTGTCTGTATCAGTGGTTTTCTCTCTATTATTCCTCACAAACCTCTGATATGGCCAATTAAAACTATAGAAAAATCTGAACTATTCCCGTTGGTGGAAGGAGAATTGACTCAGAAATGACACAATCTCTACCAACACTGCACAACCCAGAAGCCCTGTCCTCCAACTTATCCTATGTAGTACAGACTTCCGGCTGCCACCAAAATCCATTCTTGCCATCTTCCACAGTAACAGAACTGTAGCTGGACACATGGCTAGACCACATTTCCTTCAAGATGGCCATTTAACTTAATTCTCTCCACTTGAAGATAAACCAAAGTCATGGGGGTGCTTATGAACCTAGGTCTTTAGGAGAAGGAAGGCGCCTCTCCTACATGGTCTTTCCCTCTCCATGGGCTAGAACACCAATGACCAGAGAGACCTTTGAAGCCCGTATTGAAAGCAGTGGATTGATCATGAGCCTGGATCCCTGAATGACTGTGTGGGGCAGAGCCACGTGCTGACTTAGAACATTTAACTTAGAACACCTGGCTGAATGTGTGACAGAAATAAACTTGTTCTTTCAGCTACTGCATCTTGAAGTTCTAACCTAACTAATAATACTTCATAAGGAAGAATAAAAAGAAAAATCACTGAACTATGACAAGTCTATAGTTTAAAAAGTGGAAACTGATCTGAGGTATCAGAGCAAATGTTCAATGTACCAAAAAAAAAGCACAAGAAAGTTTTTGGAAAATATTTAATTATTGTAATAATTTTAGAGGATAATCTATGAAAATGGAACAATCTGTAATCAGGAAATGCTGCCTTCAAATGAAAAACATGATTAAAGCAGTGACTCCAGTGAACCAAAAACTAAATACTGGGAAGGAAATGCCCCCAAAAGTGTAAATCAGAATACAAGGTTAAGATAGAGGAAAATGATTACCAAAACTACAGAGAACAGGAGTCCCTGGGCCGTGCAAAAATGGTTAAGTGCTTGATTACTAGCTGAAAGGTTGGAGGTTTGAAGACAGGCCTGGTGATCTGCTTCTGAAAGGTCACAGCCTTGAAAACCCTATGGAGTAGTTCTATTCTGCACACACGGGGGCGCCATGAGTCAGAATCTACTCGATGGCAACCAACCACATTAGCTTATTTGATCACAAATTTGTGTAAGACTAGGAAAAACTAGCAAAAGGAAGAATTGATGAAGTAAAAGAGCTGAACAGGAGATTTCAAAGGGCCTCTCAAGAAGACAAAGTATTATAATGGCATCTGCAAAGAGCTGGAGATAGAAAACCAAAAAGGAAGAACAGGCTCAGCATTTCTCAAGCTGAAAGAACTGAAGAAAAAATTCAAGCCTCGAGTTGCAATAGTGAAGGATTCCATGGGGAAAATATTAAATGACACAGGAAGCATCAAAAGAAGATGGAAGGAATACACAGAGTTATTATACCAAAAATAATTAGTCGATATTCAACCATTTCAAGAGGTGGCATATGATCAGGAACCAATGGTACTGAAGGAAGAAGTCCAAGCTGCTCTGAAGGCATTGGCAAAAAATAAGGCTCCAGGAATTGATGGAATATCAATTGAGATGTTTCAACAAACAGATGCAGCGCTGGAGGTGCTCACTCATCTAGGCCAAGAAATATGGAAGACAGCTTCCTGGCCACCTGACTGGAAGAGATCCATATTTATGCCTATTCCCAAGAAAGGTGATCCAACTGAATGTGGAAATTATAGAACAATATTGTTAATATCACATGCAAGCAAAATTTTGCTGAAGATCATTCAAAAATGGCTGCAGCAGTATATCGACAGGGAACTGCCAGAAATTCAGCTGGTTTCAGAAGAGGATATGGAACCAGGGATATCATTGCTGATGTCAGATGGATCCTGGCTGAAAGCAGAGAATACCAGAAGGATGGTTACCTGTGTTTTATAGACTATGCAAATGCATTCCACTGTGTGGATCGTAACAAACTATGGATAACACTGTGAAGAATGGGAATTCTAGAACACTTAATTGTGCTCATGAGGAACCTTTACATAGATCAAGAGGCAGTTGTTAGGACAGAACAAGGGGATACTGACTGGTTTAAAGTCAGGAAAGATGTGCATCAGGGTTGTATTCTTTCACCATACCTATTTAATCTGTATGCTGAACAAATCATACGAGAAGTTGGACTATATGAAGAAGAACAGGGCATCAGGATTGGAGGAAGACTCATTAACAACCTGCGTTATGCAGATGACACAACCTTGCTTGCTGAAAGTGAAGAGGACTTGAAGCACTTACTAATGAAGATCAAAGACCACAGCCTTCAGTATGGATTACACCTCAACATAAAGAAAACAAAAATCCTCACAACTGGGCCAATGAGCAACATCATGACAAACGGAGAAAAGATTGCAGCTGTCCAGGATTTCATTTTACTTGGATCCACAATCAACAGCCGTGGAAGCAGCAGTCAAGAAATCAAAAGACACACTGCATTGGGCAAATCTGCTGCAAAGGACCTCTTCAAAGTGCTGAAGAGCAAAGATGTCACCCTGAAGACTAAGGTGCGCCTAACCCAAGCCATGGTATTTTCAATTGGATCATATGCATGTGAAAGCTGGATAATGAATAAGGAAGACCGAAAAAGAGTTGACGCCTCTGAATTGTGGTGTTGGTGAAGAATATTGAATATACCATGAACTGTCAAAAAAACGAACAAATCCCACTCCTCGGAATATACCCTAGAGAAATAAGAGCCTTCACACAAACAGATATATGCACAGCCATGTTTATTGCAGCACTGTTTACAATAGCAAAAAGCTGGAAGCAACCAAGGTGTCCATGAACGGATGAATGGGTAAATAAATTGTGGTATATTTACACAATGGAATACTACGCATCGATAAAGAACAGTGACGAATCTGTGAAACATTTCATAACATGGAGGAACCTGGAAGGCATTATGCTGAGCGAAATGAGTCAGAGGTAAAAGGACAAATATTGTATAAGACCACTATTATAAGATCTTGAGAAATAGCATAAACCTGAGAAGAACACATACTTTTGTGGTTACGAGGTGGGGAGGGAGGGAGGGAGAGGGTTTTTTACTGATTAATTAGTAGATAAGAACTGCTTTAGGTGAAGAGAAGGACAACACTCAATACATGGAAGGTCAGCCCAATTGGACTGGACCAAAAGCAAAGAAGTTTCCGGGATAAAATGAAGGCTTCAAAGGTCAGTGGAGCAAGGGCGCGGGTTTGGGAACCATGCTCTAAGGGGACTTCTAAGTCAATTGGCAAAATAATTCTGTTATGAAAACATTCTGCATCCCACTTTGAAATGTGGCATCTGGGGTCTTAAATGCTAACAAGCGGCCATCTAAGATGCATCAATTGGTCTCAACCCACCTGGATCAAAGGAGAATGAAGAACACCAAGGTCACACGACAACTAAGAGCCCAAGAGACAGAAAGGGCCACATGAAACAGAGACCTACATTATCCTGAGACCAGAAGAACTAGTTGGTGCCCGGCCACAATCGATGACTGCCCTGACAGGGAGCACAATAGAGAACCTCTCAGGGAGCAGGAGATCAGTGGGATGCAGACCCCAAATTCTCATAAAAAGACCATACTTAATGGTCTGACTGTGACTAGAGGAATCCCGGCGGGCATAGTCCCCAAACCTTCTGTTGGCACAGGACGGGAACCATTCCCGAAGACAACTCATCAGACATGAAAGGGACTGGACAGTAGGTAGGAGAGAGATGCTGAAGAAGAGTAAGCTAATTATATCAGGTGGACACTTGAGACTATGTTGGCATCTCCTGTCTGGAGGGGGGATGGGAGGATAGAGAGAGTTGGAAGCTGGCAAAATTGTCACGAAAGGAGAGACTGGAAGGGCTGACTCATTAGGGGGAGAGCAAGTGGGAGTAAGGAGTAAGATGTATATAAACTTATATGTGACAGACTGACTTGATTTGTAAACGTTCACTTGAAGCTCAATAAAAGTTAATAAAAAAAAAAAAAAAGAACGAACAAATCTGTCTTGGAAGAAGTACGGCCAGAATGCTCCTTAGAGGCAAGGATGGTGAAACTGTGTCTTACATGCTTTGGACATGTTGTCAGGAGGGATCAGTCCCTGGAGAAGGACATCATGCTTGGCAGAATACAGCGTCAGTGGAAAAGAGGAAGACCCTCAACAAGGTGGACTGACACAGTGGCTGCAACAATGAGCTCAAGCATAACAAAGATTGTAAGGATGGCACAGGACTGGGCAGTGTTTCGTTCTGTTGTGCATAGGGTCGCTATGAGTCGGAACCTACTCAACAGCACCTAACAACAACAACAACAGGAAAAACAAACTCAAGTAGAATGTTTGTATCATAAATAACATTGATAAGTCAGAAAAAGATGCAACTTAAAAAAAGAAAAACTACAGACAACGTATTTGGGAGACAGTGTAAGGAATATTGGACTGGGATGTTATTAAGATGATCTTTGGGTAGAGAGCCCAGGAATAACCAAATCATTCCCTAGATCAACTACCCCTCTCTGCAAGATTCCCGCTAGTGAGCTAGACCCAAACTAGAAAAGCATTCCTTTACTTAAGGTAGTCTGGCCAGAAAAGTTTGGAAACAAAGTAGACAGCAAGGCAGTCGGATATTTTACCACTCCTGTGAGATGGAGTCCACTTGATGGCAACAGCTTAAAGCCAGAGAAGAGGGAGTTGGTCAAGTCTCCTCTCATACAGGAGCAAATCTGGCCCTTTGTTAGTCTCCTGGAATTAGTGTCCAAAAAAAAAGGGACATTCCCACCTGTTTCTGACCTTTAAAAATGTACCTCTACCTACCCGGAAGTACACAGACCACTAAGATGTTTTGAATTGAGTGAACCCAGATCTACACTCCTGAAGGATGGAGCAAAAGAGGGGGTAAAATTGTAAAGTGGATAAAGGGGAGTCTAGAACTCCTCCTAAAAGTCAATAGAGAGAACAGTGCAGACATCATAATAAATATGAATGCATTACACTCACGTATTAAAAGAAAAAAGACTCAAGGTTTGAAAACAAGCTATAAGAGACACATATTAAATAAATTAAAACAATAATGAAAAAGAAAGGCAGAGTAAAAAATATTCTTGGTAAACAGGAAAAATAGTGAAGGCAATAATAAAATCAGAAAGTAGAACTTATGAGAAAAAAATTAAATGCAAAAAACATTATTTTACATGGATAAATGAAATTATCCACCTCCAAAATATAATAATTATAAACATTTACATAATGAATACTACCATAAAATTATAAAACAAAATCTATTATAAACAGAAGGAGGGGTTTATAAAGCTACAATTAAATGAAAAATTAGCATGCTTCTCTCTCACAGATCAAGACAAAAACTAGTAAGGATTTATAGAGGAACCACCCAACTCTGCAGAAAATCAAACTAACAAACATGATTTAATGAACATGTACTAAATTTATTAAGGTACTAAACGGAGAATAAACACTTTTTAAAAACACTAGTTTAACTTTTAAAAACTGATCTAATAATGGGCAAAAAGAAAGTATGAATAAATGCTATAAAAAAGAAACTACACAGACCATTTTTTAGCATATGGTAACCAAATGAGATTAGTGTCAAAAATTATTTCAAAAAAATTGGAAATTAAAATATGTATACCTGGAAAAACTCTTGGGTCAAACAAAAAAACTAAAATGGACACTATTCAGACATTAACAACAATCAGAATAATACATACCAAAACTTGCAGTGTGATAGATGCTATACTTACAGGAAAATTCATACTCTTAAATACACTCATTATTAAACAAAAAAGAATAAAAACAATAAACTAAGCAACCTCTAGAAGATTATAAAAGAAAAAAACTTAAGGAAAGCAGGGGGAAGGAGTTAATAAAGATTAGAGCAGAAATTACAGAACTACAAAGACGGAAGAATTCATAAACACATCTAAGAGATCTTCAGCAAGTCTGATTTTAAAAAACAAAGAGAAAACACAAATACACATAGTAATAATAAAGAAAACATATCTACTAATAAGATATTTTTTAAAAAAGCACAAGAGAATACTATGCAAATATCATTAAAAACTTTTAGGAAATTGTATACAATTAAAATTGAAAGAAAAAAAAGAAGAGAAAGCAGAATAAACCAATAACCATTTTTTTTATTGTGCTTTAAGTGAAAGTTTATAATTTAAGTCAGTTTCTCATACAAAAACTTACATAAATATTGTTATGTGACCCTAGTTGCTCTCCCTATAATGTCACAGCCCACTCCTCTTCTCCACCCTGTACTCCCATGTCCATTCAACCAGCTCCTGTCCCCCTCTGCATCCTCATCTCGCCTCTACACAGAAGCCCCCCACTTAGTCTCATGTGTCTACTTGAGCTAAGAAGCACACTCTTTACTGGCACCATTTTACGTCCTATAGTCCAGTCTAATCTTTGTTTGAAGGGTCAGCTTCAGGAATGGTTTTACTTTTGGGCTAACAGAGAGTCCGGGGGCCATGTCCTCTGGGGCCCCTCGAGTCTCAGTCAGATCATTAAGTCTGGTCTTTTATACTAGAATTTGAGTTCTGCACCCCACTTTTCTCTTGCTTCATCAGGGATTCTCTGTTGTGTTCCCTGTCAGGGTAGTCATTGGTGGTAGCCAAGCACCATCTAGTTCTTCCGGTCTCAGGCTGATGGAGTCTCTAGTTTATGTGGTCCTTTCTGTCTTTTGGCTAATATTTTCCTTGTGTCTTTGGTGTTCTACATTCTTTGCTCCAGGCACGCTGAGACCCATTGATGCATCTTAGATGGCCGCTTGTTAGCTTTTAAGACCCCAGATGCCACTCACCAAAGTGCAATGCAGAACATTTTATTAATAAACTTTATTACGCCAATTGACCTAGCTGTCCCCTGAAGGCATGGACCCCAGACCTCCACCCCTACTACTCTGTCCCTTAAAGTGTTTGGTTGTATTCAGGAAACTTCTTAGCCTTTGGTTTAGTCCAGTTGTGCTGACTTCCCCTGTATTGTGTGTTGTCCTTCCCTTAACCTAAAATCATTCTTGTCCACTATTTTGCTAGTGAATACCCCTCCCCATCCTCATAACCATCAAAGAATGTTTTCTTCTGTGCTTAACCTTTTCTTGAGTTCTTATAACAATGGTCTCATACAATATTTATCCTTCTGCAACTTACTAATTTCACTCAGCATAATGCCTTCCAGATTTATCCATGTTATGAGATGTTTCACAGATTCATCGTTGTTCTTTATCATTGCATAGTATCCCATTGTATGAACATACCATAATTTGTTTATCCATTCCTCTGTTGATGGGCACCTAGGTTGTTTCCATCTTTTTGCTGTTGTAAACAGTGCTGCAATGAACATGGGTGTGCATATATCTATTCATGTGAGGGCTCTTATTTCTCTAGGATGTATGCCAAGGAGTGGGATTGCTGGATTGTAGGGTAGTTCTATTTCTAGCTTTTTAAAGAAGTGCCAAATGAATTTCCAAAATGGTTTTACCATTTTACATTCCCACCAGCAGTGTATAAGTGTTCCAGACTCTCTACAATCTCTCCAACATTTATTATTTTCTATTTTTTTTGGATTAATGCCAGCCTTGTTGGAATGAGATGGTATCTCATTGTAGTTTTGATTTGCATTTCTCTAATAGCTAATGATTGTGAGCATTTTCCTGATAGCCCCCTGAATGTCTTCTTTGGTGAAGTGCTGGTTCATATCATTTGTCCATTTTTTAATTGGGTTATTTGTCTTTTTGTTGTCGAGGTTTTGCAGTATCTTGTAGGTTTTAGAGATTAGATGCTGACTGGATTTGTCGTAGCCAAATATGTTTTCCCAGTCTGTAGGCTGTCTTTGACTCTTTTGGTGAAGTCTTTTGATGAGCATAAGTGTCTGATTTTTAGGAGTGCCCAGTTGTCTAGTTTCCCTTCTGGTGTTTTCGCATTGTTACTAATGTTTTGTATTCTGTTTATACCATGTATTAGGGCTCCTGGCGTTGTCCCTATTTTTTCTTCCATGATCTTTATAATTTTAGATTTTATATTTAGGTCTTTGATCCATTTTGAGTTAATTTTTGTGCATGGTGTGAGGTTTGGGTCTTGTTTCATTTTTTTGCAGATGGATATCGAGTTACACCAGCACAATTCATTAAAGAGACTGTCTTTTCCCCAGTTAATGGACTTTGGGCCATTAATATCAGCTGCTCATGTTGTTGTTGTTAGGTGCTGTCGAGTCGGTTCTGACTCATAGCGACCCCATGCACAACAGAACGAAACACTGCCTGGTCCTGAGCCATCCTTAAAATCGTTGTTATGTTTGAGCTCATTGTTGCAGCCACTGTGTCAATCCACCTTGTTGAGGGTCTTCCTCTTTTCCACTGACGCTGTATTCTGCCAAGCATGATGTCCTTCTCCAGGGACTGATCCCTCCTGACAACATGTCCAAAGTATGTAAGATGCAGTTTCACCATCCTTGCCTCTAAGGAGCATTCTGGCCGCACTTCATCCAAGACAGATTTGTTCGTTCTTTTGGCAGTCCATGGTATATTCAATATTCTTCACCAACACCACAACTCAAAGGCGTCAACTCTTCTTCGGTCTTCCTTATTCACTGTCCAGCTTTCACATATCATATAATGCGACTGAAAATACCATGGCTTGGGTCAGGCTCATAGGGGGATGAATTGACATCTGGATTCTCAATTCTGTTCCATTGGTCTATGTATCTGTTGTTGTACCAGTACCAGGCTGTTTTGACTACATGGTGGTATAACAGGTTCTAAAATCAGATAGTGTGAGGCCTCCCACGTCGTTCTTCTTCTTCAGTAGTGCTTTACTTATCTGGGGCCTCTTCCCTTTCCATATGAAGCTGGTGTTTTGTTTCTCCATCTCATTAAAAAATGCCATTGGATTTTGGATCGGGATTGCATTCTATCTGTAGATCGTTTTGGGTAGAACTGATATTTTCACAATGTTGGGTCTTCCTATCCATGAGCAAGGTATGTTTTTCCACTTATGTAGGTCTCTTTTGGTTTCCTGCAGTAGTGTCTTGAAGTTTTCTTTGTATAGGTCTTTCACATCTCTGGCTAAATTTATTCCTAAGTATTTTATCTTCTTGGGGGCTATTATAAATGGTATGGATTTGGTGATCTCCTCTTTGAAGTTCTCTTTGTTGGTATAGAGGAATTCAACTGATTTTTGTATGTTTATCTTGTATCCTGATCCTTGTTGAAATCTTGTATTAGTTCTAGTAGTTTTCTTGAGGATTCTTCAGGTTTTTCTGTGTATAAGATCATATCATCTGCAAATACAGGTACTTTTACTTCTTCCTTACCAATCTGGATGCTCCTTATTTATTTATTTATTTTTTAGCCTAATTGCTCTGGCTAGGACCTCCAGCACAATGTTGAACAAGAGTGGTGATAAAGGGCATCCTTGTCTGGTTCCTGTCCTCAAGGAGAATGCTTTCAGACTGTCTCCATTTAGGATGATGTTGGCTTTGTATAAATACCCTTTATTATGTTGAGGGTTTTCCCTTCTATTCCTCTTTTGGTGAGGGTTTTGATCATGAACAGGTGTTGGACTTTGTCAAATATCTTTTCTGCATCAATTGATAAGATCATGTGGTTCTAGTATTTTATTTATGTGATGGATTACACTGATTGTTTTTCTAACGTTGAACCATCCTTACATAAAACCCGAAAAACCAAACCCACTGCCGTTGTGTCGATTCCGACTCACAGTGACCCTATAAGACAGAGTAGAGCTGCCCCATAGAGTTTCCAAGGGGCGCCTGGTGGATTTGAACTGCGAACTCTTTGGTTAGCAGCTGTAGCACTTAACCACTATGCCACCGGGGTTTCCTTGCATACCTGGTATGAATCCTACTTGGTCATGGTGAATTATTTTTTTGATATGTTGTTGAATTCTATTGGCTAGAATTTTTTTTTTATTAACTTTTATTGAGCTTCAAGTGAACGTTTACAATTCAAGTCAGTCTGTCACATATAAGTTTGCATACATCTTACTCCGTACTCTCACTTGCTCTCCCCCTAATGAGTCAGCCCTTCCAGTCTCTCCTTTCGTGACAATTTTGCCAGCTTCCAACTCTCTCTATCCTCCCATCCCCCCTCCAGACAGGAGATGCCAACACAGTCTCAAGTGTCCACCTGATATTATTAGCTCACTCTTCATCAGCATCTCTCTCCCACCCACTGTCCAGTCCCTTTCATGTCTGATGAATTGTCTTTGGGGATGGTTCCCGTCCTGTGCCAACAGAAGGTTTGGGGACCATGGCCGCCGGGATTCCTCTAGTCTCAGTCAGACCATTAAGTATGGTCTTTTTATGAGAATTTGGGGTTTGCATCCCACTGATCTCCTGCTCCCTTAGGGGTTCTCTGTTGGGCTCCCTGTCAGGGCAGTCATCGATTGTGGCCGGGCACCAACTAGTTCTTTTGGTCTCAGGATGATGTAGGTCTCTGGTTCATGCGGCCCTTTCTGTCTCTTGGGCTCATAGTTGTCGTGTGACCTTGGTGTTCTTCATTCTCCTTTGCTCCAGGTGGGTTGAGACCAATTGATGCATCTTAGATGGCCACTTGTTAGCATTTAAGACCCCAGATGCCACATTTCAAAGTGGGATGCAGAATGTTTTCATAACAGAATTATTTTGCCAATTGACTTAGAAGTCCCCTTAAACCATGGTCCCCAAACCCCCGCCCTTGCTCCGCTGACCTTTGAAGCCTTCATTTTATCCCGGAAACTTCTTTGCTTTTGGTCCAGTCCAATTGAGCTGACCTTCCATGTATTGAGTGTTGTCCTTCCCTTCATCTAAAGCAGTTCTTATCTACTAATTAATCAATAAAAAACCCTCTCCCTCCCTCCCTCCCTATTGGCTAGAATTTTGTTGAGGATTTCTGCATCTAAGTTCATGAGGAATAATGAGGGACAGTGGTCTGCAATTTTCTTTTTTTGTGGTGTCTTAAAATTTTTTTTTTTTTTTTTACTGGGTTTTGGTGTCAGGGATATGCTGGCTTCATAGACTGAGTTTGGAAGTATTCCATGGTTTTCTATGTACTGAGATACCTTTAGTAGTAGTGGTGTTAACTCTTCTCTGAAAGTTTGGTAGAATTCTCCACTGAAGCCGTCACAGCCAGAGCTTTTTTTTTGTTGGGAGTTTTTAAATGTCTTCTTTTGCCACAGGTTTATTTAGTTGTTCTACCTCTGTTTGTGTTAGTTTAGGTAGGTAGTGTGTTTCTAAAAATTTGTCCATTTCCTCTAGGTTTTCAAATTTTTTAGAGTATAATTTTTCCTAGTATTCTGTTATGATTCTTTTAATTTCAGTTGGGTCTGTTGTGATATCGCCCATCTCATTTCTTATTTGAGTTATTTGCTTGCTCTCCTGTTTTTCTTTTGTCTGTTTGGCTAATGGTTTATCGATTTTGTTGATCTTTTCAAAGAACCAGATTTTGGTCTTGTTAACTCTTTCAAAGTTTTTCTGTTCTCTATTTCATTTAATTCTGCTCTAATTTTTATTATTTGCTTTCTTCTGGTGCCTGAAGGCTTCTTTTGCTGTTCTTTGTATTTGTTTGAGTTGTCAGGTTAATGTTTTGATTTTGGCCCTTTCTTCTTTTTTGGATGTGTGCTTTTACTGCTATAAATTGACCTCTGAGCACTGCTTTTGCTGTGTCCCAAAGGTTCTGGTAGGAAATATTTTCATTCTCATTTGATTCTATGAATATCTTTATTCTGTCCTTAATTTCTTTTATAACCCAGTAGTTTTTGAGCAAGGTGTTATTCAGTTACCATGTGTTTGATTTTTTTTTCCCTTGCTTTTTCTGTTGTTGATTTCTACTTTTATGGCTTTATGGTCAGAAAAGATGCTTTGTAATATTTCGATGTTTTGGATTCTGTTAAGGCTTGCTTTATGGCCTAATATGCTCTCTATTCTGGAGAATGTTGCATGTGCACTGGAAAAGAAAGTATACTTGGCCGCTGTTGGGTGCAGCGTTCTGTATTTGTCTATGAGGTGAAGTTGGTTGATTGTGGCATTTAGATCTTCCATGTCTTTACTGAACATCTTTCTAGATGTTTTGACCTTCACAGAAAGTCGTGTGTTGAAGTCTCCTACTATTATTTTGGAGCTGTCTCTCTTTTTCTTTTCAGTGCTATCAGAGTTTGTTTTATATATTTTGGAGCCCTGTCATTGGGTGTGTAAATATTTATTATGGTTATGTCCTCCTGGTGTACTGACCCTTTAATCATTATATAGTGGCCTTCCTTATCCTTTGTGGTGGATTTTAAAGTCTACTTTGTCAGAAATTAATATTGCCACTCATGCTTTTTTTGGTGTTTGCTTTATATATTTTTTCCCATCCTTTGAGTTTTATTTGTTTGTTTTTTTAAGTCTACGGTGTGTCTCTTGTATGCAGCATATAGATGGACTGTGCTTTTTTAAAATCCATTCTGCAACTGTCTCTTTACTGGTGCATTTAGTCGTTTTACATTCAGCATAATTATTGATAGGTATGGGTTTAGTGCTGTCATTTTGATGTCTTTTTGTGTGTGTGTTATTGACAATTTCTTTGTTCCACTTAATTTTCTGTTCTGAGTTATTTTTCTATTTTTTTGTATATATTCTATTTTTTCTATATATTTTCATTTCCTCTTTCTCGTTGTTGCTTTTGTATTTGCTGAGTCTTTATGTTTTTCTTGTTTTTTATTCTGATGTGTAGGGTTGTTAGTTTCCTTTGCAGTTACCTTAATATTTACCCCCATTTTTCTAAGTTTAAACCAATCTTTTATTTGTTTATGCTGCCTTGTCTTCCCCTCCATATGAAAGATGTAGGACTACATTTTTTTAGTCCTTTTTTTTGGTTTTAATGTTGTCATCGTTTACATAATGACGTCTCTGTTTCCCTGTTTTGATTTACTTTTGTGATTTCTCTGTCTGGGTTGATATCTAGTTGCTTTGTCCTGTGTTGTAGTCTTGGGCTGTTATCTGATGTTATGGATTTCTAACGAGAGGACTCCCTTTAGTATTTCTTGTAACTTTGGTTTTTGCAAATTTCCTAAACCTCTGTTTCTCTGGAAATGTCCTAATTTTGCCATCATATTTGAGAGACAGTTTTGCTGGGTATATAATTCTTGGATGGCCGTTTTCTTCCTTCGTGGCTTTATCTATGTCATCCCATTGCCTTCTTGCCTGCATGGTTTCTGCTGAGTAGTCAGAACTTAGTCTTATTGAGTCTCCTCTGTGGGTGACTTTTTGTCCCTAGCTGCTCTTAAAATTCTCTTTATGTTTGGTTATGACAAGTTTAATTATAATATGTCTTGGTGACTTTCTTTTGGGATCTACTTTGTGTGGGGTTCAATGAGCACCTTGGATAGATATTTTCTCATCTTCCATGATATCAGGGAAGTTTTCTGCCAACAAATCTTCAATAATTCTCTGTATTTTCTGCTATCCCCCCTGCACCCCCGTTCTGCTACTCCAATCACTCGTAGGTTATTCCTCTTGATAGAGTCCCACATAATTCTTAGGGTTTCTTCATTTTTTAAAATTCTTTTATCTGATTTTTCCTCAAATATGTTGGTATCAAGTGCTTTATCTTCAATTTCACTAATTCTGACTTCCATTCTTCAATTCTGCTCCTATAACTTTCTATTGAGTTGTCTAATTCTGAAGTTTTATTTTTAATCTTCTGGATTTCTGTTTGCTGTCTCTCTATGGATTCTTGCAGCCTATTAAATTTGCCATTAAGCTCTTTTCTGATCTTCTTAAGTTCCTCTGTTGCTTTGTCTGTGTCCTCCTTGGCTTGTTCTGCTTTTTGCCTGATCTCCTTCCTGATCTCTTAAAGATTTCTTATATTAATCTTTTGTATTCTACCTCTGTTAAATCTAGGAAATTCTCTTCATCTGGAAGATTTCTTGATACTTGTTTTGAGAGCTTACTGAAGCCATCATGGCCTGCCTCTTTATGTGATTTGATATTGACTGTTGTCTCCAAGCCATCAATAAGTTATTGTATTTATGTATTTTATGTTTGCTTACTGTGTCCTAGCTTCTTGTTTCATTTTGATATGCCCAAATAGGCTGCTCGAGTGAGCTAGTTTGATTACTGGTGCCTTTGAAATTCTAACATCCTGTCACTAGGTGGTTAGAGCTGTTACTAGGTATGTGAGCCCAGGAGTACGTTTAGTTTCTTGTATGGTTTCAGCTCTGGTGTCCAGGTAGTGTGTCACCATGTGTGTGGTACAGGCACACACCTACAGTCCTAGATGAGCAGGAATGATCAGTGTAGGCACAGGTATCTGGCTGCAGTGGGGAGGTCATGCGCTGAGCAAGGCAGGGGGCTGACAACCACCCCTGAGTGCCTGTGAGGAAAGTGTGTTCCTGTTCCCTAGAGCACGAAGGTGGGTGTGTTTCGAAGCCGGACTATGGGCACCCAGTGCTGTTGGCTGTAAGTACTGGGAGGCACCACTTATTCTTGGACCCCTGTTGCAGGCGGCCAGGTGGCATACGTGAAGCCACCAGTCCTCAGGCCCCTGATGTGGGTAGGTTAGGACTCTGCTGAATAGGCAGAGCGGTGTCAGATGTCATGAACCTGCCTCTCTACCATATAGCTGAAACATCTGTAATTAGACTTCAGGTATATATGCTGTTGTACTGTGCTAATGGGGGCCTACTCAGTTGAAATGGGTCCACACAGGTCTATGCAGGGGTGAAAGGCATTCAAAGTCTGTGGACTGTTTATGCCTGTGCCTAGGCAAAGGAGCTGTTTCTGCCCTGAGTTCCTGGCTTAAGAGAGCCGACAGATTATTTTTTCTCTGTTTGTTAATCTGTTCCCTCTCCAAGGCTGGGAGAATGGCTCAGGGCACATGATGGGTCCTACTTCCGGCCCAGGGGACGTGGCAATCTCTGAAGCTGGCTTGGACCCAGTGCAGAGTGGGAAGGGGGCAGGTAAGTGGGAGAGAAGTTTTTCCAAAAGGGGTGTTTTTTGACCCCCGCAGTAGGCTAGATGCATGTACTTATCTTTTGCAAACTGAGTGCCACTTTCCACTGATTCTGGAGATGTGAATAGACTCTCTGCTGCTAGGTCTCTCCCAATGTGGAAAACACATCCTGAATGCTATTGCTTGTCTCACCATGGGCGCCAGCTGATCCGGGCCTGCAGGGTGCTCGTTCCCACTGGGTCAGGTCTGGCAACTCCTCGCTGCTTCTGAACCGTTTCTCCCTCTCCCTGCTGCTCAGCCTGATTCTTCAACTTCGCCTTTGATGTTCAGGGCTCCTAGATTGTCATATATAATTGATGCACTTGTTTTTTCGGGTCTTTGTTGTAAGAAGGACCACAGGTAGCATCTGACTACTCTGCCATCTCGGCCCCGCCCCTCAACCAATAACCAATTTTAAAACCGAAAAAGTTTGTCAGAACAATGGCCCATCTAGCACACAACAGCTGTGTTTGGAGTTGAACCTGAGTTTTCTGCATGGAAGGCAAGAATTCTATCACTGAACCACCACTACCCCCTGCTGAATAAGTAACAGGATTCGTTTGCATTTGTTTTGTTGTTTTGTCATAGAAGTTGAGGGGAGGGGTGTTAACATATATTTGCATCAATAATGCTAAGAAAAGAGGACAGGATTTTTATTTTATTTATTCTGTCTTACATTCCTGATTTGGTCATATGCCAAACGATCAGATCCTGAGAAAGACTGCCCGGGAGAGAGAGAAAAAGAAAAGACAAACTAAATTATCATCTGACTAGTATTTGCCAGACACTAGGGATGATTCCTTCTGAGTCCTTGCACTGCCAGTACTGTAGCCACTAGCCATGTGTGACTATTTCAATTCAAATTTAAATTAATTAAAATAAAATAAAACAAAACATTCAAAACATTCAGTTCCTCAGCTGTATTAGCTGCATTTCAAGTGCTCAACAGCCCCATGTGGCTAGTGTCTACTGTACTGGACAGCATGGATATAAACATTTCCATCACCACAGAAAGTTCTATTGGACAGGACTGTGACATTCTCGCCACTGGTGCAACTTTAGATGACCAAGTTCAAATAGATTTCTCAGGCTGAAGTCTACCCAGTTATCTAAACACACTAAACAGGTTGAGATTCACGTGATTTAACATTCTGAGTAAAGGCTCTGGTCTAATCTCAGTAAAACTGTAACTGATTCACTTAATGCTGAACAGTGTTCAATGTATTAGATATTTTATTTCAGGAAAAAAGTAATATCCAAGCAATAATATCCATTTGTGTGATTTAACAAATTAATAAATAAAACTGAACAGAATGCATAAAAATTATGCATAAAACAATAAAAATATTGTTAGTTCCATATTATAGGCAATTAATATTTCTTAAATTAATATGAATACATAATTTTTAAAAAACAAAAGGCCCTTTTCCCCCTCTATTTAATCACTTTGCTTCTTTGGGATGGTGCCTGTTTTCATTCTAAATCAGTGACAGGATTCCCAGCGATTTCTGTCTAGTGTGTACTGGGTACTTGATATTCAGGTATATAAATCACAGAAACTGTATTCTAACCTAGAAAAATCACTTCAAAAGTCTATGTGAAGTACATCCTGAGAATCAATATTGCAGATTTTCCCCCTAGATCTCCTTTCTTTAAAATGAATGGTTATGAGTGTGAGTTTTGGAATTCAACTGAACAGGTTCAAATCTCAGTTCCACACTTATTAGCTGTGTGACCTTAGGCAAATCACTTAATTTTTCCTCTCTGAACATTAGTAAATGGGACAATGGTTGTACCTACTTCTAGGCTTGGGAAAATATTCAATAATATAACATATGTAAAGAGCCTAGAATAGTGCCTGGATATAGTAAGTGCTCAGTAAATGTTAAAAAAAAAAAAAAAAAGTGTCTGACTATTATTATGTTAGTATGATTAAATCACTTTAATGCTTCATTTAAACTCTTGAAAACTATATTTAAACACTTGTCCATCTAGCAAACATTATTGGGAAACTATTTTTCAGCCCCGTACTAACTGCTGGACTTATAAAGATAAATGTGACATGATTGCTGCCCTAGAGGGGAACAAAGCCTTGTGAGAGAGCGAGATGCACACATATAAACAGATAAAACACAACACAACCTGGTTAAATGCCATAACAGCAGAAGCAAGAACCGGGTGCTGGAGGAGGCCAGCGGCTGGAGAGACCAACTCTGCCTAGTGGAGCTGGGGAAAATTTCATTGTTATAATGCAATTTTATCAGGAAGATGTACAGGACCTTCTGGAAATGATTTCTAACATAAGCAGCTTTTTAAATCTGCTCAAGAAAAGCAGATCCATCTGACTCTGTGTATGCAATATCTCACACACATACATGAACAACTGACTTAGAATGTACTGCTCAGAAGAGAACAAAGTTTAAATATCTTTTTCATAAAAAGTGAGGGAGGCATCTCCTGTCTGGAGGGGAGATGGGAGGGTAGAGAGGGTTAGAAGCTGGCAAAATGGTCATGAAAGGAGAGACTGGAGGGAGGGAGCGGGCTGACTCGTTGGATGGAGAGTAAATGGGAGTATGTTGTAAGGTGTATATAAGCTTATATGTGACTGACTTGATTTGTAAGTTTTCACTCAAAGCACAATAAAAATTATTTTAAAAAAAAGTGGGGGAAGGCATAAATATGGGTAGAATGAGTCATCTCCAACGGTGAATGGTGCTCTTGGGCCCTGTCTCACAGTCACACTCAGTTCACTTCCATGGCCTTCAGAGAGAGGAAAGTGAGCCAGGTATAGGGACCAGAAGAGATGCCCTCTTCCTCCCACTCTTCACCTTAATCCTTTTCGGCCTGTGCCAGTGGAGTGATGAGCACCATGGCACATGTAAGAACACCCAGGTTGGTTAGAAGATTCTCCAACTAAGAGGTTAAGTGTTGGCTGAGGGAGAACTACCAAGGCCTTGGATCTGGGTTCAGACTTTTTTTTTTTTTATCATTCTCATCCCTGGCCAGCATCTTCAGCAAACTCAGCATCCATCATGATGTTTTTATCTGTCTGATGTCCTGAGCTTATGTCCTTCTGCTTTCTCAACTCTAATGATCTCACTTGACTTCACTGCTCTGCCATCCACTCCTAAGGCCCCAAACGTCCTCTGATCCATACTCGTATAGGTTTGCTATCACAGTAGCCAGTTTATAACTCACTCTGGCTCTTTTTTTGGCACCTATTCTAGCTTGGGACCCATGGTTAATCACGCCAGTGTTGAATTTACAAACACACAGACCTTGCATACTGCTGACTTCTCTTCATGTCCACCATGTCAAGTCCCAGCACTCAAATCACCCCCTACCAACTAAACTCCCATCCTTCCTCTTTTGTGTTCAAAAAAACAAAACGTTCTATGTGACCGGACCTATAACAAACAAACAAAAGAAGAAGTGAAAAGATAAAGACCCTCAATGAGACGGATTGATACAGTGGCTGCAACAATGAGCTCAAGCATAACAACAATTGTGAGGATGACGCAGAACTCAGCAGTGTTTCGTTCTGTTGTACGTGGGGTCACTATGAATCAGAACCTGCTTGATGGGACCTAACAACAGCAAACTCACGCAACTTGACTATGGCTGGATCATCAATGTTGTTGTTGTGTGCCGTCAAGTGGACTCTGACTCATAGCAACTCTACAGGACAGAGTAGAACTGCCCCATAGGGTTTTCTAGGTGGTAATCTTTTTTTTTAATTGATTGAAGTTTATTGAATATATCATTTGCAAATTGGGGTAACATTTTAACAAGGGTGTCAGAAACATTCTGGAGGTAAGAATTTCCAAAATTTTCATGCCAAACCTATTGGTATTGCCATGGGGAAAAAAAAGGATAGGAACAGAATTGATAAACAAATCTGTGCTCAGAAAGGATTTTCATACAGCATTGTCTGGAGGAACAATTAAAATAATTACTAATTTACCCTAAACATAGCTTGGAGTCTGTTTCCCAAAACTGACTGAATTCTTCAAAGAGCATGTCTTAGTTACCTAGTGCTGCTATAACCGAAATACCACAAGTGGATGGCTTCAACAAACTGAAGTTTATTCTCTCACAGTTTAGAAGGCTAGAAGTCCAAACTCAGGGTGTTGGCTCTAGGGGAAGGCTTTCTCTCTCTGTCAGCTCTGGAGGAAGGTCCTTGTCATCAATCTTCCCCTGAACTAGGAGCTTCTCAGCGAGGGGACCCTGGGTCCAGAGGACACGTTCTGCTCCTAGCACTACTTTCTTGGTGGTATGAGGTCCCCTTGTCTCTCTGCTCACTTCCCTCTTTTATGTCTCAAAAGAGATTGACTTAAGACACAACCTAATCTTGTAGATTGAGTCCTGCCTCATTAACATAACTATCTCTAATCCTGCCTCATTAATATCATAGAGGTAGGATTTAAAACACACGGAAAAATCACATCAGATCACAAAATGGTGGACAACCATACAATACTGGAAATCATGGCCTAATCAAGTTAACTCACATTTTTTGGGGACACAATTCAATCCATGGCAGGGCACAACACCCAAAACAAAACGGTCTTATTAGTTCATCCGGACTATTGTTTGACTCAAAAGTGGGTTTTAGGAACCTTTTTTTTTCAAGGCAAAAAGTCAAAAGGACAATGGTGTATGTGGGTTACCCAAAATTTCATGAAAGCCAGAAATATGGATTCCCAGAAAACTAAAACACTTTCATCATTTCTTCCTTTTGATCATGATTCTGCTATAGAATCTTTGATCAGAAACGTTCAATAATGGTAGCCAGACACCATCCAGTATCTTCTGGCCTCATGGCAAAGGAGAAAGCTGTTAATGGAGGTAATCAGACATGGAGCCTGTTTAAATCCTTCCCTGATTCCTGGTACTCTTTTTTTCTCTGCTGCTCCTGACAAACAGAGACCATTTGTTGCACCTCAGATGGCCGCTTGCGACCTTTTAAGACCCCAGACACTACACAATGAAGTAGGAGGTAGAACAGAAACAGTAATAACAATATTAGGCCATTTGTCTGAAATAACCCATAAAACCATGACCCTAAAGTCTTTGAACCAAGCAAACAAATCCCGTGAGGTGTTTGTTTATATGTAAGCAGCATCAGTAACTGCTTTTCATGTGCCTCAGCAGCAGCTACATTCTATAAAACCTCAGATTGCATATTAATAAACGCAGCAACGCTCATCTATTAAGGCACAAACTGTAGAGACTATAACGAGAGGAGTATCTGAAGTTTGAGCTGTGACTTTACAAAACAGAACAGTATTAGATTTCCTAGGTGGTCATCTTTCTGGAAGCAGACTGCCATATCTTTCTCCCAGGGAGTGGCTGGTGGGTTAGAACCACCCACCTTTCAGTTAGCAGCAGAACACTTAACCATTGTGCCACCAAGACTCCTTAGTCTCTACTACTCCCTAATTCTTTTATCCATTCTTTTTTTCACTTTGCATTACATCTTCCACCTTGTCTTGACTTGTCAGTCACCAAATCACCAGTCCAGGAACATTCTTTCCTCTAAGAGATGACCTTTCCACCTAGTTTCCTGAAAAATGTGAGGCAAGTCTGAACGAGTACTGTCATCTAACTCCCCATCTCAAAATATATCTGTCTTGATTTCTTAGTGATAGTAGTATCTGACTAGCAGTTCCTGATATGGTCTTTCTCAACTTCCCAGTAAAATACCTGTGAAGAGTCACCCAAAAAGACAGCAATTCATGAATCTGAAGAAAGATTAATTGTTAATTCTAAGGCTAAAATAGGAGGACATTTTGTACTCACTATATGGCCGATGAAAAAGAACTGAGAATCGTATTTGGTGACTGACTTTGTTGCCTGAAGCAGCAAATCTGTATTTGTTACAGGAGGATTGGAAGGCACTTTGTTCTTCCATCTATCTCATTCTGGCTAAAAGACTGGGTTTATATGAAAAATAACAATAAAACACTGAAGAAATCCTTTTTATGCCACGAGTACCTCTTTCTGAAGTAGACGAACCTACACTAGCACCTGTTTTTCACTCTAAAAATCATTGGGCAAAAACTGGGAAAGAAGCAGAGAGATAACCCATTTTAGGAAATGTAGTCTTTATAAGCAAAGCACTGTTGGTAGGGAGAGAAACAGGAAGAGTCCTAGTAGTAGAGCATCTTGGGAGTGCAGTTTTGCCAATACATCGAGCAGTGACGACACCAGAGGGTGGTTGGGGTGGGGGAATATTTACCTCTTCATAATCTCCACTTGCTTGACCTAGATAACTGGCATTTTCTCAAGCTTATATAAAGAGCTAACCAAACATTACTTCAAAACCCCCTTCCAACCCGATTGCTACCTTTAAGCCCTTAAGCCCCTGATATATACAAATTTTGGAGTCACTGGTTCAGAGCTGCAAAAAGCCAGGCACGGGAGAACATTCTCTCTCATTCCAGCAGAGCTTTATAAGATACACATCAACTAGATACTGGAAATTGATCAGGGAGTTTTGTACAACCACCAGTCATTCAGCTGTTTAGCTTGGAGAAGCTATAGTACCCAAAAGGACAATGAGAGTTGAGGGCCAGTTATACATTCTGTGTGTTGAAAAACACAAGGTCTGAATAACTGTTTTTTTGTCTGAAGATTCTGTAAACAGGAGAAAAAAAAAAAAACCCAACATGGGAGCTATGAAAAAAGGCTACACACGATTCTGAAAACTAAAACAGGAAGCACACTTCTAACCATTCTTTACTATAAAACCAAAATAAAATTTTAGAAAAACATTTGTTACCCTTAATAAAACAGAAGATATGACAATCATGACATCTCTGTAACAAGTGTATAAAGCTTGTGGAATTCAGTGAGATCAAAAAAAAGGACCGACTTAAAAGCCCGTCAGCGGCCATCTAGGCTACTCCACCTGTCTCACCCCTTCGGGAGCAAGGAATAATGAAGAAAACTAAAGATACAAGGGAAAGATTAGTCCAAAGGACTAATGTACCACATCTACCATGGCCTCCACCAGACTGAGTCCAGTACAACTAGAAGGTGCTGGGCTACCACCCATGGACTACTCTCACAGGGATCACAATAGAGGGTCCCAGACAGAGCTGGAGAAGAATGTAGAACAAAATGCTAACTCAAAAAAAAAGACCAGACTTGCTGACCTGACAGAGACTGGAGAAACCCTGAGAGTATGGCCCCCAAGACATCTTATCAGCTCAGTAATGAAGTCACTCCTGAGGTTCACCCTTCAGCCAAAGATAGGACAGGTTCATAAAACAAAATGAGACTAAAGGGCATATCAGCCCTGGGACAAGGACTAGAAGGCAGGAGGGGACAGGAAAGCTGGTAATAGGGAACTCAAGGTTGAGAAGGGAGAGTGTTGACATGTCGTGGGGTTGTTAACCAATGTCATAAAACAATCTGTGTACTAACTGTTTAATGAGAAACTAGTTTGTTCTGTAAACCTTCATCTAAAGTACAATAAAATTAAAAAAAAAATTTTTTTATTGTGTTAAAACATATACTGGAAACCCTATAGGGCAAGTCTACTCTGTCCTAAGAAAAAAAAAAGAAAATTAAATTAAAAAAGAAATTGTGCTCTGGGTAAGGGGAGGAAAAAAGATAACAACCTTCTAAGTAGGAAAAAGAGTTTGTCATTATTTTTAATGAAAGCACAGTATTTCATTGCATGAGTATGCCACGACATATTTATGTACCAATTCTCTAAGGATGAATGTTTTTGTTGCTTCTATCATGTTGTTATTCTAAACTACTCTGCAATAAATACCATTATACATAGGGGGAAAAAAAAAAGAGGACCGAAAAATTCAAATGTAGAATTAAAATTCTCTTTAGAGGAGAAAAGCAAAGTGTTAATTGTAGAAAACAGAAACAGTAGTGTGGAAAACACATTTGAGATGCTTTCCCAGAATGGAAAGGAACATAATGAAATTAAAATAATGAGAAACAAAAGACAGTTAAGAACAGTGAAAAAGATCTTATTGTTTCAGGGGAAAAAAATGAGCAAGAATCAAAGATATAGCAGAAGAAAATATTCATTCCTGACAAAGGACTTGGGTCTAAGAATCATAGAAACATGACATTTTAGGTAAGATTAATGAAAAAAGAAACATGAAAAGAAATTGAGAAACATTTTTAAAGAAAAAAATCCTAGAAAAACCCCAGACAGGAAAGGTTACCAAGAAGGAAAATAAATTAGAACTGCCTCAGACTTCTCTTCAGGACACTAAAGGGCAGAACTGTATTGGGTTGAATAGTGTCCCCCCAAAATTCATGTTCACCTGGAACCTCAGAATGTGACCTTATTTGGAAAGAAGGTTTTTGCAGATGCAATTAGTTAAGATGAAGTCATACTGTATTAGGGTGGTCCCTAAAACCAATGATTTATAAGAAGAAGGGCACACAGGGCACAGGGGAAAAGGCCATGTGAAGATGGAGGCCGAGACTGGAGTGGTGCAGCTATCAGCGCAGGCACACCAACGACTGACTGGAGCCACCAGAAACTAGGAAGGGACAAGGGAAGATTCTTCCCTAGAGCCTTCAGAGTGAGCATGGCCCTACCAACACCTTGATTTTGGACTGCAGAACTCTGAGACAATAAATTTCTGTTGTTTTAAGCCACGCTGTTTGTGGTAATTTGTTATGACAGCCATAGCGATGGAATGGATTATGTATGTATTAGTTTCCATTATGGAAACTAATACGATAACAGACCAAAATTTGTAAAGTTTTAGGAGAAAAAGGTGATGACTCAGAAGTTTAAAAGCCAGGTAAGTTGTTTTTGTGAGAAGGCACAATTCAGAGACATTCTTAGATATGTACAAATCGAGAAAAAATACCCTCACGTACTGCCTAAAAATTTACCTGAAACTCCAGGACAAGGATGTCAGTGACCATTGTTATTTACTGTCCTCCTGGAGGCCATAGCCAGTGCAAGTAGACATAAAGAAGAAATAAAAGATTTGGATAGGAGAGTATCTATGCCTTCAAAATGTTAGGTAAATATGTACAACAAAATAGTATAAACCCATTTGGTACATAAATTTAATTACTTAAGGGAGATACACTAAAATTCTAATAGTGATTATTTCTAGGTGGTAGGATTACAGATGAATTTAATTATCCTTCCTATGCTTTTTGGTATATTTTAAGTTTTCTATAATAAGCATGTATTCCTTTCATGATAAAAAAAAGTATACTGAAAAATTACCTAAGTATACACATGCACACACACACAGTGACTGGAAAATAATATAAAAAATTAAAGATGGGAAAAAAAGAACTTATCAGACAGCAGATATTGAGCAAAACTGATTTTCTAGCTAATATATGGACACCTGGCAGTGAGCTAAGTGCTGTTGGGGAATACAACAAAAAGACAGCCATGACCCCACCCACTGAGAAAGGTAAGAAATGCATACAAATAACTACAATGAAAAATATGGGAGGTACCATAGAGAAGTGCAGAGAATTGTAGGGTTCTCAAGAGTGAAACCCTGGTGGCGTAGTGGTTAGGAGCTATGGCTGCTAACCAAAAGGTCGGCAGTTCAAATCCAGCAGGCGCTCCTTAGAAGCTCTATGGGGCAGTTCTACTCTGTCCTATAGGGTCACTATGGGTTGGAATCAACTCAACAGCAACAGGTTTATGGGTTTTTAAAGAATGAAAGATAACTTTCCCACAGGGGAATCTGGCAAGGCTGCGTGGATGAATAGGGACTTGGCAGAGACATATTTCAAGAGGGCATTCCAGGAGAAAGGAAAGGTATATGAAAGTCCAGAGGCCTGGGTAACAGGGGCAAAGGCCTGTTTGGCTGGATCACAGGCTACATGAGCTAAGGCTCAAAAGATAGGCTGGAGCGAGACTGGGGAAAGGCTTGAATGCCAAGCTAAAGAGTATCTGCTTTATTCTATAAACAAAAGAGGGATACTGGAGGGGTTTTTTGTTGCTGGCATTTGTTTGCTTGTTTGAAAACATAAAATGACTTTGCCAGAGCTGTACATTAGGGAAAGTTATGATTTACAGCATTAAGGAAATCAAAGCCCTCAAACTCAGGTTGATTACAGTAGAGGATATCAATGAGCTAGATGTAAGCTTACCAAGAACTTGTTGAGTGGAATTTTTGAGAAATCATGAAAAGCAAGAAAAAGTGCCAGAAGCTCAGAGAAAGAGGAACTGACACAAGTGTCAAACAAAAAAGGAGCACATAGATGCAAACACTGCCATTCTAGTCCCATCCCTCTCTCTCAAAAGACCCAATAAGAAATACTTAAGGAATTACAAGTCACTTTCATAATGAAAGCTTGTAAAAAATGTACACTGCTGAGCCTACTCTAGACACACCAAATCAAACTTGAATTTTAGACAAGCTTCTCAAATTATTTTTATGCACAATGAAGTCTGAAGGACACTAGAGCAGCGTATGACTATGGCAAGATCATGGAACTCTTGAACAAATACAACCTACTATGAATAAAATGGGGAAACCAGCTCTACAACTTACTACAGGTAGTCTCTGGTTTATGATGTATTCATTACAATGAACTTGTACGACCATCAGTTGTTTTCTTTTTTTTGTACATTATTGTTTTATACACAATGTTAAAATATATCTGTAAGCTTATATGTAATGTTTCCAATCCCCTAAGACAACTAAAAATAGGATTTATAAAGATGCTGATAATAAAAGGCAATAATAATGAAAACTAAAAAAAAAAAAAAATGAGGCATTCAACTTACACCAGAACCTACTTATGATGGAGTTATCGTAAAGAAGCCCCCCATTGTAAGTCGAGGACTACCTTTACTTGTGTGACCTTGGGCAAGTTAATTAACTTCTCCAAACCTCAGTGTCCTTAACTATAAAATGGGCTAATAAGGAAGTTGTGAGATTTGAATTAGTTTATATACACAAAGAGCTCAAAAACGTGGCTGGCACGGATGTGCACGTCCATGTGAATAAAGAGCAATATGACCATGAAATTTATTTAGTACATAGAACCAACAGGGTTTGGTAACAGATTGGATATAGGGCATGGGATTTGTAAGAGGTATACAGAGTGAAGTCCTGGTTTCTGGAATTAGCAACTGAAAGGAGGGAGTGCCATTCACTGAGAGTAGGTTTGGAGTGGAGGAAGGGGGCGATGAAGAGTTCAGTTCTGGGCATGCTGAGGTTCAAGTGCCTATGGGCCATACCAGTAGAGATGTCCTGTGGGCAATTGTGATAGAGATCTGGATCAAATATATGGATCTGGGAGTCACCACTTTAGAGGCAGAAAATGAAGCCATGGGCACAGGAAAGATCGCAGAGAAAGAGTATAGAGTGAGAAGAGTACCTGAGATAGAACTCTGAGGAGCATCAACATTTAAGGGACAGGCAGAAGAAAAGCAACTCCTTAAAGACGCTGAGAAGGTGAAGAAGGAGGAAAAATTTGAGAGCGTGGAGACACAGACATCAAGGTTAAAGAACATTTCAACAGGGCCCAATGCTGCAGAGAGGTCACATGAGATAAAGATTGAGAAGCATCAACTGGGTTTAGTAGCAAGGAGGTCTTTGGTGACCTTGGCAAGAGCAGTTTGGTAGAGTACAAGAAGGGGAGGCATCAAAAGGAAAAAGTCAGAAGGAAAACTGTAGAACCATCAGAGGGATTAAAAAGAGAATTTAGAGGGTGGCTAAGTGTACTCCCAAAGTAGTTAAAAGCCTTCATGTCTATTAAGGAAAGGCAGTTTGAGATTATATTTTAAAATATTGGAACATAGTGATAATCACAATAGACCAATTAAAGAGCTGAGGCCAAAAAGCATATAAACCTTTTTCATACATAAAGGAATCTAAAATAACTGCTTTAATTAAATGGGTAAGATAGTTCAATATAAATGTAAGAATATTAGTTGTGGCTCAATGGTAATAGTAGGAACACAAAATTATGAGTGCTTTTTGGTAAATCAATCATGGCAGCTACACTGGATTTTTTTGTATGATTTTCCCTAAATTCACTTAGTGGGGGAAAAAAAAGGAAGTAAATTTTAGAACCCACAGTTGTTCCTGTCACTCTTCCAACAAAGAAGGGAAAAAGCTGCTCTAGGCCATGGAATGTATGTGCACCCTAAGAACGCAGGGGACTTGCCCTGAGACAGGAATAAGCTGAAAGACCAGGGTCTCAGTTTAGGAGCACTGAGAGAACTGCATGAAATCTCAAATACTCTTGAATGTTCAGAGCCCATGTGTGAAAGGTTGGCAAAAAGATAAAATTCCTTTTCAACTTTTAGCAGCAACAAAAGAAGTGTGTGTTCATGATTCACTATCAAATACCACAATTTTAATGACAGACCTGCAAAAATTCAAAAGTAAACATAGCTTCTTAAGAAGCAACTTTCAAAAAACTGAACATACTTTCTATTCATCAGAGTAGTATACAAAGGTATATAACATTATATATTTTGATCAAGTTTAAAATTTACTTTTGCTACAATTGACGATAGGTGCTTTTGTGACTGGTCTTGCCAATCTGAAAGTTGAGGTGGGCATGTGATAGGACATGGTATAGGGTACAAGAAGTGAGAGGCAAAGGCTATGATCAAACAGGCACCCAAAAGACTGTGTGTTTAGAGACACACATGAGAATTTTGCCTCCTGAGTGCAAAAGAAGCCACAATCAAGGTAGAAAACTGTTCTCTACTCGATTTCCTGTGCTGAAGAATCAACCAAATACAGCACTATTCACAACAGCCAAAAGGCGAAAACAACCTAAATGCTCATCAACAGAAGAATGAATAAACAAAATGTGGTACATACATACAATGGAATACTACTCATCCAGTAGAAGAAATGAAGTCCTGATACATGCTACAGTTTAGATGGAGCTTGAAGACATTATGCTGAGTGAAATAAGCCAATCACAAAAGGACAAATATTGTATAACCTCACTTATACAGAAAGACAAGAAAAGGCAAATGTGTAGAGACTAAGATTATTAGTGGTTACCAGGGGTGACAGAGAGGGGGGAAAGTGGGTTAACGGTGATGAAAAATCACATTGATTAGGGGTAGGGTTACACAACTGATTATCGTACTTGTTGTCAAGCTGTACACTTGTAAAAAGTTAAATTGGAAAAAGTCGTGTGATATATTTACAATGACAGAAAAAAAAAAAGAGCTGCTGAGGCTGTATATGTACAACTAAACACCTCATGGGATTTGGTTCCTTGGTTTGGAAGTTTAGGGTTATGGTTTCATGGAATATCCCAGTTAATCGGCCTAACAATGTATTTAGTGCTTCTGTTCTACCTCCTAGCTCATTAAGTAGTGCCTCGGGTCTTACAAGCTTACAAGTGGCCATCTAAAGCACAACAATTGGTCTGTATTCATTTGGAGCAACAGAGGAAGAAGGAGAGTCAGGAAAAGGAGGAGAATATGGAATGTGTGGCCAATTGCTTCCATGAACAATTGCTTCTTTTGTCAGGAGCCCAGAAGAACTAGATAGTCCCCAGCTACCATTACTGAATGTTTTGTTCAAATATTCCATAGAAGAATCCTGATCAAAAGGGAAAATACAGAAAAGAATTTCAAATTTTCATGGACTCTCTGGAGCCAAGGAGGGTAGATGAACCCCTGAAACTCTTGCCCTGAGAAAATCTTTAAACCTTAAACCAAAAATACCCCCTGAAGTCATCTTAAAACCAAGCAATACTTTGGTGAAGGGTAAGACAGTACACAAAACTGGGGAAGCCAGCACAACATACACAAGGCAAGGTCATGGAAGCTCCATAGATACATCCAAGGGGCCGAATTACTGGGCTGAGGGCTGTGGGGACCATGGTGTCAGGCAACACCTAGCTCAATTGGCATAACAGAGCTTATAGAGAACATGTTATACATTCTACTTTGGTGAGTAGTGTCTGGGATCTGAAAAGCCTGTGAGCGGCAACCTAAGATACTCTACTGGTCCCACCCTTTCGGGAGCAAGGGAGAATGAAGAAAACTAAAGATACAAGGGAAAGACTAATTCAAAGGACTAACGGACCACAACTACCATGGCATCCACCAGACTGAGTCCAGTACAACTAGATGATGCCCGGCTACTATCACTGACTGCTCTGACAGGGATCACAATGGAGGGTTCCGGACAGAGCTGGAAAAAAACTTTCCTCCCAGATCCTCTTAAAGGAGACACTGTGTGACAGACTGAGAAAAATCCTCAACAACATCCTGTAAGAAACACATCTTGAAGGTCCATATGGCTGTTTTCCACTCTGTCCATCAATACAAGTTAAAGGCACAATGCCAAGGCACAAACCAAGAAAAGTAAGCCTAAGAAGGGCCAAGAAAGGCAGGCCAAGTGTTTGTAGCTGTCTATGGTTGGGCTTGATCCAGGAATTAAATCTAAACCATTTAAGGCATGGACATCTCTTTGGATAATTCTTCATAAACATTTTTCTTAAACCGAAGCCTTTGTTCAGATTTGGAGAGAAGAGAGTTTGAGATTATATGTTTGAGCAAAATCCTAGAGCAGAGCCACTATACGTTGTTGATTAAGGGCGGAGGTATTTGCTCTAACTATCAATATGGCTTTCTCAGGAAACAGTCTGTAAGAGGTAGGGCTATAAAAGCATATCACGAGATTAAGCATAGGGGCTCTTGGAGTTAGATGAACCTGGGTTTAAATATCAGCACTGCCAATTACTAGCTGTGGGACCTTTCTGAGCTCGTAAATTAAATGGAAATCCATTCAATCTCCACAAATGTCTTCTGAGCATCCAAAGTATATGGCATAATCCAATAAAATCTACCTCATATGGTTCTCTGTGAGGATTAAATGGGTAAATGCATCCAAATGCAGTGACTGGTACATGCTAAGCACTTAGTAAATGTTGACTAAAAATAGCAAAATAATAATCATGATAAGAGATTTCTGGTTCCATTCTATTGCATAAATAATTATATTATTAAGGCCTCAAAGTTCTATATCACAGAAGATGGTTGCAATAATGTTATCCTGGAAAAGTTTCAAAGTCAGCATTACCAATAACCCACAGTTTTAAACCATGACAGCCTGTTGGTGAACACATCAAGATAAATGTTATGCCTTGACCTATATGCTATATAAGACTTAGACACAAGCCAGTTAAATATTGGAAAACATCTGCCAAAATTATGATTTTACTTTTAGAATGCTGAAGGTTTGATGTTCTGAAGTTCCCGTGGAAGTATGCTCGTACCTTCACTAATCTCTCCATTTGGTAATACTACATAGCGTACAATTTCTCCCATAAAATGCCTACGAAAACAAAAAGCCTACTCAACCCTGAACAGAGAACGAAAGTGCACTGTGGTTGGGATGCTGGACAGGCAGCTAAATCACTCATTAGCCAGTGTCATCTTTCTGCGCAACAGTCCCACAGGCACAATCCAAATTGGTGCCTGAGCAAAAATACAAATTACGACATATCAGACTTCACAAGTGCTGCTCAAAAAACCAAAACCTCAAATGCTGAAATCTGCAGATGCCAAGCAAGTTCATCATAAAGTGTTCTTTTGATAGAAATTAGATAGCACAGCCAGATATCCTTTGAGTCCACCCCAAGTTTATAACAAGAAGCATTTATATATTTCTCTCCTATAAAGTAGGGGAGCATACATTCAGCTCATTCAAATGCAGGTTTGAGTAATTAACAAGCAAGTTTAAAAACGAGTGAAGAATATACTAAAAAATACTACTATATATAATCCTGACTTGAAATCACATGCAGATGGCGACTTCCCTAAAAGTATCAAGATGTGGGGTTGTCTGAGAATCAGTAGCTGGGGTGGGACACGAGAGAGGTCTACATCGTGCCCACACTGTTTATCATTTGTAGCACATCAGTTTCCTATCCACTGAGTCAAAGGCCAAGAAAAGATCAATAAAACTACAAATAATCTTTTGCTTTTCTTGACGCTTTTTGATATAAAGTGATGAAGAATGGCTGATGGTGTCATAGCTGTGCCTTGCTTAGACTGCTGCTAGGAGAGACCCTTACTTTCAATTTATCAGAGGAAAATGGTACGCATTTTAAATAGAACACGCTGCAAGCTAATAAGCCTAACTATGTTTAAGTGATCCCTCTAAACATGGTTGTTTTTCCTCAAAAAGGCTTGTTTTTCCTTTCCTGTTTATTTTTATGATTTGGGTGATCTGGAATGAAAACCGGAACGAGAAAAACTGTGGGTCGAAGCCCTGGAACAGAAGATTCGCAAGAGGTGTAGAGAGTCCCTAAACAGCCTGATGCATGAGACTGGATTATTGGCAGAACTATGGAGAGTGACACACATTCAAAGCAGCGCAGTTGGTTAGTTTCTCATTAAACAGTACACATACTGTTTCGTGACACTGGTTGCCAAGCCCAGACATGTCACCACTTTCCCCTTCTCAACCTTGGGCTCCCTGTTACCAGCTTTCCTGGCCCTCTTGCCTTCTCATCCTTACCCCTGGGCTGGTGTGCCCATTTAGTTCCTTTATTTTTGATGAGTTAGGCTACTCTCTAATTTCAACCAAATTGGGTCATTCATTATTTAATCATTATATATTAAGTAACTAATGCTAAGCTCTGTGCTTGGAGATACAGTGTTAAACAGCCATGGTCTCTATTTTTAAGCTTATAATCTTTATCCTTGTTTATGGTATTAAAAAAAAAAGTGGCAGTGGTAAGAGTCCACCAACAGAGAAAGAATTTTTCACCACATGCTTTTAAATCATCTCCTCTATGAGGGAATGCTATAGACACATTTTGGGTTCCAGCCTAGCTCATGTTCTTCTTTGAAACTGACTTTTGTCTATGCCCTCTTCAGAGAAACTTCCCTATCCACAAACCCTGCTGAGGGGATGAGTCTAAGGAGCCATGTTTATACCACATGACCTCACCACCTTGAGCACAATTATTTGATTCAGAAATAGATACCTGGACCAAGAGGAAGCAACCATAGTATTTTTTCTATTCGGAATTTGAAATTCAAATACAAGAATAAACAGACTATGATGGGCAATAGAGCTATAAAATCTGGAGACTTGGGGAAGGACAGAGGGAGGAAATTGATTGAGTAATTAAAAAAAAAAAATTTAATGAGAACTTAGTATTTGCCAGGTCCTGTGCCAGGGTCTAGAAATACAATACCTCTAGTAAGCAAGAGTGGTAAGTAAATAAACAAATAAAATAAATATTGTGATAAGTACTATTAAGAAAATAATAGGATGCTGAGTTGGGAATAACAAGGGGAGGGGTCGACTTTAGATGGGATGGTTCTGGGAAGACCTGAGAAAATGCTATGTAAACTTAGACTGGCCACGAGAAGTGCTGGGTAAGCCCATTCCAGGGAGAGGAAACAGTAAGTGCAAATGCCCTAGGACAGGGAAGACCTCAATGTATCCTGGAAACCAAAGCACAGCAAGTGAGTGGCATGAGAGGGGGTGGAGGAAGAAGGCAGAGCAGGAATTACACAGGTTCTTGTAGGGCTTGGAAAAGGGTCTGGACTTGTACAATGGGCAACCGCTGAAACGTTTTTAGAAAAGACACTGTGTTGTCAACATTTTAAAATCACTCTGGATGCTGGGGAGAATGGACTGGAAAAGGACAACTGTAGAAACAAGGGAAACTGGTCTGTGAGAGAAGAATGGTACAGACATGCAGAGAAAAGTCAGGATGAGAAATCACGGACTAGAGAGAAAATAGCTGCTTTATGACTTCCGGTCACATGAGAGCCAGCTGTGCTTCCTGCACTTCATTTCTGTGACATTCACCCATATCCTTTCAGGCAACTATACTCAAGCCGGACTGAGTGGATCGCTGTTCCTTGCAACCAAACAATTCCTGATTAAGGCAAGGAACACAGCTGGGATCCAGTTAAGAAGTGGCCTGGGGACTAAAAGTCTGAGGCAGTTGATTTCTAAAGTTAGATTATAAAATATAGCTCCCACCAAAACCAAACTTACTGCCATCCAGTCGATTCCGACTCATAGCGACCCTATAGGACAGAGTAGAACTGCCCCATAGAGTTTCCAGGGAGCACCAGGTGGATTCAAACTGCCAACCTTCTGGTTAGCAGCCATCGTACTTAACCACTCACTACGCCACCAGGGTCTCCAAGATTATAGCTCCAGGAGAATAGAAAACCTGTCCTCCCTTCCCCGCCCCACCCCGCCCAGCGCCTACTGATATGTGGTATGCTTTCAGTAAATATGTACTGAATGAGGGCTAAAAAGCTTTTCCATTAGTAAGTAGAGATCTGGGTGTTCATGCCTCACCATATTAATACCCAATTTAAACCTAGAGAACTAAGCCCCTAAATTTGCCCTTATTACTCATTTGAATGGCCAAGCTTAGTTCTTCTCAAGGATTTACTATACCTACTTTGTTCAAGGTCAGGAGATTTTATGATAAAATTTCAGTTTTATAGAATGTGGGGTATCCTTTTCCTAAGTTTGTGTCCAAGATATATTGGGTTCCCAACAATTTTTGCCAAGCCAGGTGTAAGAAAAGTTAAACCTACTTTCTCACAAACACAGAACACATAAAAAATATTTTTAATTTACTAATAATCTGTTGTTCAGAGGTGAGAGGAACGTCTTTTCCCTTAAAATACTGAAGTTAGAATTTCAAAAGACCTCTAGATATCAAAAATGGAGCTTTGCTCCATCTTGTATTCTCACCAGCCCAACCACCAGTGCGTATGGCATTTACAATATGGGAAAACCAGAAACAACCTAATTTTACAAAAGAAGGAAAACTGTTACACAAATAATGGATTATCACCATGAAGCCATTAAAATGGTAACTTTGAAGGTTATATAGAAAGAAGATATTTACAAAATATAGTTAAATGAAAAAGGAATGCAAAATTAAATATATAATTAGATTACAACCATGTAAAAATTAGGTTTGAGGCTATAAAGATTGGAAGGTATCAGAAGGGAATGAAAATAGTTGCTGCATTAAGGTGGTGAAACTATACAAGGGATTCTGAAATATATTTTTAATTTATCAGATTAAAACATTATTATAATATCTTTTAAAAATCAGTTATAAATACACATAAACACGCACACGATGCATTATAGCTCCAGAGGAAAAACTCGAACAAATGGATTAAAGAATTTCCATTCCTCAACTGAATGAAATGAACAATTCACTGAGTCAAACAAATGGGTCAAGGAGCTGCCCCATCAGGCTGAGGAAAATTGACGACAAGTGTGGGATTCTCTAAGGCAGGGGTTCTTCAATTTTGGTCCTGGGAACTTGTTAGAAATGCGAATTCAGAAACCCCACCCCAGACCTTCTGAATCAGAAACTCTGGTGGTGGGGCCCAGCAATCCGTGTTTTAATAGGCTCTCCAGGTGATTCTGATGCCTGCTCAAGTTTTGAGAACCACTGCTCTCAAGTTCCTTCCCATTTTGGTATTTGGTGATTTCCACAAGAATCCATCTTTCATATATACATCATCTCCCCCAAACACCACTCTCATCACCTCTGTTTACGAGAGTTCCATATTACTTATTAGTCAAGTTCAGCCCTCATCTAACAGTCAAGGTTTCACATTTGCTACTGAATTTCACCTTCAGTACTTCAGCTAGTTAGCATGGAGTGTGCATAGGTGCTTTATGTGCATCATCTCATTTAATCCTCATAGCAACTCTAAGGTAGATTAATATCCCCATTTTATAGATGAGAAAACTGAGGCCAAAAGAAGCCCAAGTCATACAACTAAGTAAATGAAACGAGAATTACTTCAGAGCACAAGCTGAATTAAGCACCACTGAATTTCAGAGAAATTAAGTAGCTTGACCTGGTCACAGAGCTAATAAGTGGAGGAGCTGGTATCTGAACACAGATCTCTCTGATTCTAAAACCTGAATGCTTCATGGCCACTAAGCTCCACTGCCTCACACTCTGTGCTAGGCAGGACCATTTCCTCACTGCTCTCGGAATACATCACTGCCAAGAATCATGCTTTTCGCCCATATCTGCTGTCTATCCTTATCACCACCAACTCATATCCTGCAACTCTCCAGAGGGCTTCCATGCCACTTCTCGACATCCCTGGCTAGACTGGGTTACTCCCTCCCTCTTCTCAACCTCTCTGTGCTCTATCAGTGCATCAGTTTATCTCTCACCAATTCCCACTCTGAATTTTAGTCATGCATGTGCTCCTTCAGGAGAGGCGGTGGTCAGAGTCAGCCTGGTGTCACCAGTGACCGACGTGTAACAGGCATTGATTAAGTCAACGTCTATTATGTGAGTAACTTCATTCTTTAGATATTTTATATATCTTATCTGCCTAGCTGGAGGGCAGGAAGCTCCTTACAAGAAGGACCGTATCTTACTTATTTTATATTTTCAAGAATACTCATCCCCAGGACAGCTACACAGTCAGGTAATATATACTCGAATTAAAGTAGAATGCTATTGGTACACAACTCTGGTATAAATTTTTTTACTACCTATGCCCCACAAGAATGTAGCTTATATTAATGGGGAATGATTGGGTACTACACAAATGGATGAAAGCCATTCATTTTTTGTGAAATTATAAAAATAGTGTATTTAATGCCAATAGTATAAAATAATCAACAGAATTTTATCAGCATATTTTCCTGCACATTTGTTCAAACTTCCATGCAACTGGAAAAAAATCACAATTCTGTCTCTTAAAAAACTGAGGCTATTATGTGCCTTCATTATACCTCTTTTAAAATGAAAACATACTATTGTTAAAAACCATAACTCAAAACCTCAGTGCCTCTCATTAAGGAAAATATGGATATTTTCTTTCCAGAAATCTATTATCTGTTACAGTTATTTATCTAATCCAACCAATATACTTTTCAACAAGAAAAAAAATCTTATAAATATTCTAACTCGTAGCACACACCCAGAAAGCAAAGGGCACAGAAAACCAGAATGTGTATTTCAATAACATTCAAACCTTGAAAACCAGGTTTATAAACTTGTAGGAATAATATCGTGTAAAAACCAAATGCTACTTTTCTTAACTCATAAATTATTTTCTTTAATTACATACACCATTAACTAAGAAAAATACCAAGCCTCAGTGTATTTTTAACAAACTGGAAGACACAGATTAAAAGTACGTAACAATAAAAACAGATAAAGATGATCAAATTATGCTGGCCTTTTAATAGCCATTTATTCCAATCCAATCCTTATGCTGTACCCACATGGTCTAACAGTAAATATACAACAAACAATCTAATGAGTTTGGTGATCCTCTCTAAATCTAAATCAATGTACTACCACTGAACAGACAGTATAAACTTACCAGCTCCACAGATCCATAATGTTTCCTACTGAAATCCCCACGTCTACAGCCTAGGTCTTCCGAGACAGAGCTGGAACAAAAATGCTTCATCAGTATTATACATAGCGATCTGACCATAAACCTTCTGCAAAAACCGACTACCATTTGCAAAAAGGGCTGCTATGGAACAGGCTTGCAGTGCCCCAGCTCCTCACTGCAGGGGAGCCTCCTTGCAACAGACACAGTCCTCAGCAGCCATTGCAGAGTCTGGCTTTTATGGAGCCTTCAGTAAAAAGAAAAACGCCCGAGTCATCCCTGGAACTATATGATTAAATTAAATATTTAGTCATTTGGAATCAATTGAAATTTCCAAGGCTACTGGTGGCTTATGATTTCATTTCTGTATGACCAAAGGGGACAGAAAGCCTGCAGTAAACTTGAGGCAAGGGATAAAGCTGCTGAACCAGATCTTGCAATTATCTTTCATTTAGAAGAGGCTCTTTGTCCCAAACATCCAACGTTAAAATAACCAACACTATTTAATGCTATGTTACTATTTAATGCTATGTTTTAAATAGAATAAAAAAATTTTTAAATCCTGGTAGGCCCTACCTCCCCCATTTTTATGTAAGATTTTTATGTGACAATATGAAAAAAGACCAGGACTAACAGAAAATTGAAAATCTAACTTCCAAGTATATTTAGTTTTTTATATAGCAGCAGCTAATATTTCCCACCACTTCCCCTTCCCCCCCCGCCCCCCAAAAAAAAGGCTAAGAAAAATCACATGCATTGTTGAAGAGCAATTAAAACAGTGGCACAATTGTTACTGCATTTACATCTTGAATGTACAGTTACACAATCAAAAGGTACAGTGAATAGTTAGTATATTTAGGACCCCAAACAGTTCTCATGAAACCACCAGAGATACGCAAATACGAACAGTTTTAATAAGTTTTGTTCTAACATAAGTCATGCAAATAACTCTAATAAAACACAGGAAATAAACTTACACAGAAATTACATGTTTACTATATCCAAAATATTTGAGATCTAACATGCAAAGAAAGGTGCATTTAGTACCTTTTCATCCTTCCTTAAAAGGTAAGCTACATTTTCTAAATTACAGCCCTCTCGGCACATTCAGAAAGAGACTGACTCTGATGCCCAGCATCCACAGAGCTGACTCTGTGCCAGGACACTGTTTGATAGGCTCCAAGAAAGACAGCATGAGAGAAATGAGATTAGAGAGTCTAATGGTATTCAGCTTCCACCATTTCACAGAGTTGGTTGAATTAATCTTATGTGAGAAATTTAACCTTTTGTAGTCCTCACTCCCTTAGCTGAAAATGTGCAAAAATCAATGAATGCAGTTTGGAAGGGTGTCCAGATACTACCCAGGCTACCTTCCTGCTTCTAGTGACATGGTTGTCTACAAAAAAATCTCTGAAAGAGATTTAAAAACTCCCCTTCGTGGTCTATTCTGGCTTGTGTTAAATATGTCCCCTCTGCCTGTTTTCTTAGCCCACCTTGAAAACCCTCCTGGAGAATATTGCCATTCTATGTATCAGTTTCATGATCCTTCCCTGGTGAACCTGAGTTACCGAGAGACAGGAAACTCCCCTGAGAGGAGCATCCATGCATTTGAACAGAGCTCTGGGTTTTTTTTCTGGGACAGGACAGATACTCAATGGCTGCTGACTGAATGCACTGCACCACCTTCCCCCTTGTGTCTGCCCAGATCTCAACCCACCTCTTCAGTTTTAGTCGGGCCCACTACACAATCGTCAAACAGCAGCAAAAGCAACTCCTAACACGAATGGGCAATGATAAGAAAAGAGCAAGGATGCTGAGCTCTGGGCTTCCCTCGCTGCCCTCACTACCACTGAGGGGGTTCTAAGACACAGTGCCATATAGTAGGTGTATCTTGCTGTCTACCCTCCCGCAGCTCCCTAACTCTGCTAACAGCCAGAAACAAACACAAAAAAGATGACAACCTGAACTCCTGGAGCAGCCACCTCCCTTAGAAGTCTCACTGAAGGAAGACAATGTCCTGTGAAAACAACCAAGGGAGATATAAAGAGAATATCTGCTATCTGTTGCCCTTTTCCCTGTCTAATTACATTTCCATCTAATACACTGCAGACAGAGTGCTTGCTAATGGTGGAAGCCAGGCTATTCTATATAGGGTACATTTCTCAGGTTGCAGGAGGCACTCAAACCAGTCATAAAAATCCTCTCCCCACTCCCTTCCTCCCTCCCCAGGCTCTCTGGCCCCTAAGCTCCCAGCACAAGGGTTGTAATTGGAGGCGATCACCAAGTGCTCCAAGAGAAGTTTGTTTTCTTCTGGGTCCCCAATGTCTGCCCACTGCCTGGCACAGAGAAGACATGTAATAGATGTTGGTTGCACTGATGAAGGTATTTGCAGATCTTTTGAATCTTACTAGCTAATGCATGGTAGCACCCCTGTGAACAGCAAGGCACACTGTCTTCCCTGATGAACCACTTGGACTTTAGACTGTCAATCCACACAGTCTTGGCCCATGAGGCAGAGACTGCTATGTGCTCACCAAAACCTGTTCTCTTTTCCTCCTGTGCTCACAGCTCGACTACATTTCCTAGCTCTTCTTGCAGTAAGAGTGGCCACATGACTGAACTCTGGCCAAAAGAATACAAGCAGAAGTGACAGGCACCACTTCTAAGCACATCCTATGTGAGGCACTTGCTCTCCTTCCCTGTAGCCACCTGCATGGAGAGGATTATAAGAACCTGCAGAAGGGCAGAGCTTCAAGACAGAAAAAACCTGGGTCTCTGAACAACCAAGTGGAAGGTCACATCACTAAGAACATCTGCATTAGAATACGATGTAAGAAAGAAACATTTAGTTGTGCTGATCACATAGAATTTAGGTTTACCTGTTAAAGGAGCTGTGTTATCTGAACTAACAAAGAAGTCAGTACCTTGAAGAGGGGTGCTGCCATAGCAACAACCTAAATATGTGGCACCAGCTTGGTAGGCAGGCAGCAGCCAGTGCAGAAGCTGATTTCAGAGGCTGCAAAGATGGAGACCTATGCTATGCAGTAGCAAAATATTTGGTAAATGAATATATTATACCTGCAGTAATTTGGAAGGTGGTCCATGTGCCTTCTGAGTCGGTAGCTCTAGGGGTAGTGTCTGGAAAGAATCAAAGTGGTGACATATGCTGGTTCCTATTGCCTGATCTTGGCAGGGTTTTGTTATTTACAGTGCAGAGACTAATCCAGGCAAGAACTGGATACCCAGGCAAGCAAGCCAAGATAGAAGGGAATAGAGAGGGTCCAGAGAACAAAGGTCCATAAAACAAAAAAACCAAACCTGTTGCCATCAAGTCAATTCTGACTCATAGCGGCCCTATAGGACACAGTAGAATTGCCCTGTAGGGTTTCCAAGAAGCAACTGGTGGATTCAAACTGCTGACCTTTTGGGTAACAGCCAATGTCTTAACCACTGCGCCACCAGGGCTCCTGCTGGAATACAGAAATGTCCAATTGTTATGGATTGTTTATGGCTGCTTTTGCAATATAATAGCAGAGTTAAGTAGTTGTAACAGAGACCCTCATGGCAGGCAAAGCCCAAACTATTTACTATCTGGCCCCTAATGAAAAGTTTGCCAATCTCTGTTAAGTATCCCCTCAAATCGCTATTGCTAGTTTCAAGACTACCAATAAACTATGATTAGTATGCCAATGAAAATACTCTATAGCAGTGTTTCTCAGACTTTAGAATCCATCAGAATCCCTTGAAGAGCGTTTTAAAAATGCAGATTCCCTGGCCCTATTCCCAGAGATTGTGATTCAGTATGTCTGCCATTTTAACAAGCAGCTGGGGGAATTCCAACGCAGGTGGCCCACAGAAAATGCTTTGAAAAATACTGCTCTTCCAGATGACTTTGGAATCCCCGGGAAACCTGTTAGCTGCTCTGTAGCACTTTTAAAAGGAGAACCAACGCCTTGATCAAGTCTTCTATGAATGGGAGGAGGTGCGATGTAGTCCTTGAGAGCATGTGGGTCAGTCTCAGACACAGGTTCTCTACCTCTCTAGGCACTGGTTCCCTCAGCTATAAAATGTGGTTGATCATATCACCTACCTCACAGGGTTATAAAGAATAAACAAGAAAAAGTGAATAAATTTCTAAACACGATGTCCATTACACAATAAATATGCAATAATTGTTAGCTATTATTTATTGTTGCTCTTATTGTTAATACAAATTCCTCTCAGATTGTTAACAAACTGGGAAGTGGAGTTCAACATAAATTACTAAGTTTTAAAAGAGTCTTAAGTAATTAAGTAAAAATGCCTTTTTGTTTCTGCAGTGAAAGGGAGACCTAGGAGCCCTGGTGGCGCAGTGGTTAAGCGTTTGGCTGCTAAACTAAAAGGCCAGCAGTTCAAATCCACTAGCTGCTCCTTGGAAACCCTATGGGGCAGTTCTACTCTGTCCCATAGGGTTGCTAGGAGTCAGAATCGACTCGATGGTAACCGGTTAAAGCCAAGCAGGGCTAGGGCAGGGTTAAGGGTTCAGCACTATGTCTCCTCCTTAAAAGTAATGGCCTAGCAATGCAACCTAGAAAATACTTGGGACCCACTACTGCCATGACAGGGGAAGGGGCATTTGAAAACTGGCTAGAGCATTCCACTAGAACAAGTAGCAGGTGCCAAAAAAGAACCAGAAAGCTTCAAGTTCCCCGCATGCAATGTGGCCCAGGCTCTAAATATAAACCCTTCTGTTTTAGGAAATTTATGTGTAAGAATGCTGGATCATGCGCTTTGCAAGCATGAGGGGAGCTGAGGACCTCCATGTTAAATCTCTAAATATGGCCTGGGATGAGAACAATGGTTTCCAGCGCTATACAAAGGCTAGACAAACTGCCGCTATATAAGTAAAGTTCCCTGAAAGGCAGGACAACTCCCTCCAAGCAATCAAGAGTTATTGAAAACAAATAAAGGAAAAAAGGGAATCAGGTACTCTCCAAGGGGAAGGCAAACTCAGTCATAGATGTCCTTACTCAACTGCCCCAGAGATTAGTAAGTGACCCTCACTACTGACCAGACCCCACTAACCTAGACCTCAATTATGGCTTACCATGCGGCCACCCACACATCTCTCTAGCCATGGTAAAAAAGCATGGTAGAAGGATTAAAATCAACAGAGAGAACGGGGACTCGTCTTGGATAAGCAGAGAGAACTGTGAAAAGCAAAAGGCAGTTTTTCAGAAGCCTGCCAATGAGACAGTTCAGTGTCAAGAGCTCCAGGACAATACCTCAGCCCCCCCACCCTCCCAAGCAGAGACAGATGGAAGAGATCCTCCTATTGAGGGACAGAGAAGCTAAAATATGTGCTAGACTACAGATTTAGGCTTGGAGCGAGTCCAGGGCCTCCTAACGAGTACTAGAATAGCTTATTACCCATAAGGACCAGTTGCCTCCCCTTCCAAAGATGAGTCAAGTGATACAGAAAAGCAGAGGTGCAATTATACAATGAAACTTTTATGTCTAATGATGACATGGAAGAATTCTGTTCTCTTTTGAAGGCATTTAAGACATTAAGAAGTGGGGTGGTAAGATTTCTGGACTGAAGTCAGTGAAACCAGAGCCCCTGATTCTCACAATTTCCCAGGCAGCCCACTATCCCCCTATTGTGTCACTGGGAGAACAGTGTGATGTGTTCCTTGTAGCAGGAGTTTACGTTTACCATCCCTTAGCAAGATCCACCAACCTTAAAATGGTCAGGCAGACCTGGATTTGAATTTCTGCTCTATCACCTTCTAGCTCTGTGATCTCAGGCACATTACTTATCCTCTCTGAGCTTGTTTCCTCATCTGTAAAATGGAATTAAAATAATATCTATCTCCACAGGTTACTAGGAGAATTAAAAGAGATCATAAGGTGCTTAGCACAACACCTGACACATAGCAGCCACTAAATAAATGCCAGTAATTTTGTCAGGGGCCTTATCTATCTCGGTCACCACCATGCCCCCGTGTGACTTACAGAGGGCCTGGATCATAGCAGGCTACTCAATAAATATTTGTTAAATAGATGAATCATGAATATATGATTACCTCTGCTCTCCTTTGCACTACTTGAATGCAGGTAAAGTTCCTACTCTTTTTTTTTTTTTTATCTCCAGCAAGCTTTATTTTGCTTGAGTCAAGGAAAAGGAGTCGGGGGGATCTAAGCCTCTCCAGAATCCTACCCTCTTTTCCCCTCCCTTCCCTCTGACATTACATATTCTCAAATACACCTTCAACTATATTTGCTGTTATTTTTCACCATTATTCAGTCATTTTTTTCTTATTTTAACCCTCTCTTCTCTAACATTTTAGAATATATTTCTTCTACAGTATTTATGTCTCCACTAAGTTTCTGACGAAGACATATGTCCCCAGAACTTATCTGGTTCACTACTACTGATGAAGCCTTCCAGTAATTCAATGCAGGGATCCTTTCAATGGTCTCTACCAGTGCTTTTAAAATTGTATCTCTAAAATAAAAAATATCAATAATACTGAATGCTGATGAGGATACGGAGAAATTGGATCTCTCCTACATTCCAGGTGTGAATGTAAAATAGTACATCCTCTTTGGAATACAGTTCGGCAGTTTCTTATAAAACTAAACATGTAATTATCATATGACTCAGCAATTGCACTCATGGATGTTTATCCTAGAGAAATGAAAACATATGTTCACACAAAACCTGAACACAAACGTTCACAGCAGCTTTATTTGTACTAGTCCAAAGCTGGGAACAACCCAGATAGCCTTCAAAGGGTGAACGGTTAAACAAACTGGTACAACTGTACCATGGAATACTACTCAGCAATTTAAGGAACAAACTATTGATTTGTGCAACAACTTGGATGAATCTCAAGGGAATTATGCTGATCGGAAAAAAGTCATTCCCAAAAGGTTACAGCCTGTATGATTCCATTTATATAACCTTCTTGAGATGACCAAACTATAGAGGTAGGAAGGAGGTGAGCATAGTTATAAAAAAGCAATACAAAGTATCTTGTTGTGATGGAACTGTTCTGCATCTTGTCTATGGTGGTGGATAAACGAAGCTACCAAATCAAAAAAATCAAATCTGTTGCTGTAAAGTTGATTCTGACCCATAGAGACCCCACAGGACAGAGCAGAACTGCCCCATAGGGTTTCTAAGGCTGTAATCTTTATGGAACCAGACTGCCACATCTTTCTTCCACAGAGCAGCTGGTGGGTTTGAACCGCCAACCTTTCAGTTAGCAGCTGGGCATTTTAACCACTGTGCCACCAAGGCTCCTTAAACGAACCTACAGGTGTAGTAAAATTGCAGAGAACAAAATATACACACAGATGTGATAAAACTGCAGAGAACGAAACACACACACACACACACACACAAATGAGTACATGTAAAACTAGGGAAGTCTAAATAAGATGGATGGACTATATCAATGTCAATTTCCTTGTTGTGATACAGGACTACAGTTATGCACGGTGTTACCATTGGGGAAAACTGGGTAAAGGTACATGGAATCTCTTTGTGCTATTTTTTGCAGCTGCATATGAATCTATCATTATCTCAAAATAAAAAGTTTAATTAAAAAAATTGTATCTGAGTTGAGGTTCTTTGACCCATTCAATAAATAGTTGCTGAGCACATACGAGGTGCCAGGTACTATGCCAGGTGCTAAACCTGAGATACATGGTCCCTGCTGTCATAGTTTACAGTGCAGTGGGAAAGAAAACAGAAAGTACACAGGACTACATAAAAAAAAAAAAAAAATTTTTTTTTTTTACAGGACTACATAGGAACATAAATATTGTGCAAGCAAAGCATACCTGTACATAGCAATGTGATAAACTGTGAAACAACCTCTTTTCATTGCCTTCTCAAGTAGCATATGTAATCTTTGGGTATGCATGCCTATAGGAGAAGCCTAGGAGATATGTCACACTATTCTTAGCTCAAAGCCCACCATTCAAAAACTTGGGAAACGCTGCCTGCAAAAATGATTCCTGCTAAGTGCAATGTCTACACATCTGTACACTCCCCTTACCACACTCCCCTTCCCCAAGCACTTCAGTGATTTTGGCTCCTACTCTCCTGTAAGATCCAGACTTGAGGGTTTTCCAGCACAGAGTATAATTTGGTCTGCGAACGTTGTTCCACAGGGGGTCTAAACATTTATGACCACAAAGCATTAAACAGCAACATTAAGGAAAGAAAAAAACAAAATAAACAATCAGCAGACAACATATGCTGCTACACACCTCTTCTGATCACCTGCAGATTTTACTTCTCGAAGAAATCCCTCCAAAGTCTGTCTTCCCAGATACTCACAACCTCCCCACTGAGATTCACAAGATCTGCCCCCAACTGCCCCCAGGCCCTGAAGGGAGGCATGCCATTCAGAGTAGGCGCTTCTGTATAGTTCCTTGCTGTTGTAGTTAGGTGTCCTTGAGTCGGTTCCAACTTACAGTGACCCTATGTACAACAGAATGAAACATGGCCCAATCTTGCGCCATCCTTACAATCGTTGCTAAGTTTGAGCCCATTGTTGCAGTCACTGTGTCATTCCATTTTGCTGAGGGTCTTCCCCTTTTTTGCTGACCCTCTACTTGGTCAAGTATGATATCCTTCTCTAGGGACTGGTCCCTCCTGATAACATGTCCAAAGTATGTGAGGTGAAGTCTCGCCATCCTTGCTTCTAAGGAGTATACTGGCTGTACTTCTGCCAAGATAGATTTGTTTGTTCTTCTGGCAGTCCATGCTATATTCAATATTTTTTCACCAACACCATAACCCAAAGGCATAGAATCCTAGTGTACACCTAGGTCATCTTGACTCTTGTTACTCAATGTGGTCCTTGGGCCACCTCAGACTTAAAGAAACAGAATCGACATTTTAACAAGATTCTCAAGGGGTTCCTATGCACATGGAAATTTTAGAAGCCTGATTCTTTGGTTCTCAAACCTGGCTGCATATCAGAATCACCTGGATTTTTTTCCTGACTTGTGTTATTATGAAATATTTAAGAAAAAGAACAATGTAATGAACACTTCTGTACCAACAATAAACCTTAACTTTTTGCTTCAGATATTGTTTTTCTCTTTTAAGAAATAAAGCACTACAGTTTGGGGTGTTAAACGCTAGCAAGCAGACATCTAAGATGCATCAATTGGTCTCAACCCACTTGGAGCAAGGAAGAATGAAGAACATCAAAGACACAAGGTAATTAAGAGCCAAAGAGACAGAAATGGCCACATAAACCAGAGACTACATCAGCCTGAGATCACTGCCTGGCTACAACCGGTGACTGCCCTGACAGGGAACACAACGCTTGAGGGAGCAGGAGAACAGTGGGATGCAGACCTCAAATTCTCGTAAAAAGACCAGACTCAATGGTCTGGCTGAGACTAGAAAGACCTCAGAGGTCATCGTCCCCAGATGTCCTGTTAGCCCAAGACAGGAACCATTCCCAAAGCCAACTCTTCAGACAGGGATTGGACTGGACTATGGGATAGAAAATGATACTGGTGAAGACTGAGCTTCTTGGATCAAGTAGAAACATGAGATTATGTGCGCAGCTCCCGTTTGGAGAAGAGAGGGCAGAGGGGGTCAGAAGCTAGCCGAATGGACACGAAAATAGAGAGTGGAGGGAAGGAGTGTGCTGTCTAATTAGAGGGAGAGCAGCTAGGAGTATATAGCAAGGTGTATGTAAGTTTTTGTATGAGAGACTGACTTGGTTTGTAAGCTTTCACTTAAAGCACAATAAAAATCAAAAAAAAATCTTAAAGAAATTTTAAGAGTTTAGCAAGCTGTAGTAAGGGCAACTTTCTGGTCAAATAGAACAAATAGAAGTGGTAAAGCAAGAAAGCAATGCCACCTGGCCTAGAGTTCAAGACACATATAAGCCAGAGGAGATGAGGATACAAAGACTGCTGCAAACTTAATGTCAAGCTGACAAGTTCATACCAGTATCTGGCAGGCAGTTTGGAGCAACCAAACATCTGAGCAGGAATCACATAATCTGAGCTAAGATTAAGAAAGATTCTGTGTCTGCCTTGATCATTTTGCTTTTTTAAAGAACCATCTCTATGGGATCGAGCTGACAACAGCAACTTGAAAGGTTAGGTAGGAAGCTGAGGGGGCAGTGAGTTTATGTTAACAGCAGAGGAACAATTCGGAAAAGGAGGGTGAGAATGGCTGTACAGCTTGAAGAATGTAGTGAAGTTGTACTGAATTGTACATGTAGAAATTGTTGAGTTGGTATATGTTCTGCTGTGTATATTTTTAACAACAACAACAAAAATAAATTATTTAAAGAAAGAAAGCATTACAGATACACTTGAAATTCCTGTATACCTCACCCTGATCCTATTTTCATCTCTCCCTCCCCAGGCATTAAATAAGCACTAACTAATTGGGTTTATACCTCCTGCCCATATACATTTTTTAAAAATAATTTTTATTGTGCTTTAAGTGAAAGTTTACAAACAAGTCAGTCTCTCACACAAAAACCCATATATACCTTGCTACACACTCCCAATTACTCTCCCCCTAATGAGACAGCCCGCTCTCTCCCTCCACTCTCTCCTTTCATGTCCATTTTGCCAGCTTCTTACCCCCTCTACCCTCTCATCTCCCCTCCAGGCAGGAGATGCCAACATAGTCTCAAGTGTCCACCTGATCCAAGAAGCTCATTCCTTACCAACATCCCTCTCCAACACATTGTCCAGTCCAATCCATGTCTGAAGAGTTGGCTTCAGGAATGGTTCCTGTCCTGGGCCAACAGAAGGTCTGGGGCCCATGACCACCGGGGTCCCTCTAGTCTCAGTCAGGCCATTAAGTCTGGTCTTAAGAGAATTTGGGGTCTGCAACCCACTACTCTCCTGCTCCCTCAGGGGTTCTCTGTTGTGTTCCCTGTCAGGGCAGTCATCGGTTATAGCCGGGTACCATCTAGTTCTTCTGGTCTCAGGCTGATGTAGTGTCTGGTTCATGTGGCCCTTTCTGTCTCTTGGGCTCGTAATCGCCTTGTGTCCTTGGTATTCTTCATTCTCCTTTGATCCAGGTGAGTTGAGACCAATTGATGCATCTTAGATGGCTGCTTGCTAGCATTTAAGACCCCAGATGCCACTCTTCAAAGTGGGATGCAGAATGTTTTCTTGATAGATTTTATTATGCCAATTGACTTAGAAGTCCCCTCAAACCATGGTCCCCAGACCCCTGCCCCTGCTACGCTTGCCTTTGAAGCATTCAGTTTATTCAGGAAGCTTCTTTGCTTTTGGTTTAGTCCAATTGTGCTGACCTCCCCTGTATTGTGTGCTGTCTTTCCCTTCACCTAAAGTAGTTCTTACCTATTACCTAATTAGTGAATGCCCCTCTCCCACCCTCCCTCCCTCCCCCGTCGTGTAACCACGAAAGAATGTTTTCCTCTCAGTTTAAACTATTTCTCAAGTTCTTATAATAGTGGTCTTATACAATATTTGTCCTTTTCCAAATGACTAATTTCAGTCAGCATAATGCCTTCCAGGTTCCTCCGTGTTATGAAATGTTTCACAAATTCCTCACTGCTCTTTATCAATGCGTAGTATTCCGTTGTGTGAATATACCATAATTGATTTATCCATTCATCTGTTGATGGGCACCTTGGTTGCTTCCATCTTTTTGCTATTGTAAACAGTGCTGCAGTAAACATGGGTGTGCATATATCTCTTCGTGTAAAGGGTCTTATTTCTCTAGGATATATTCCAAGGAGTGGGATTGCTGGATCGTATGGTAGTTCTATTTCTAGCTTTTTAAGGAAGCGCCAGATCGATTTCCAAAGTGGTTGTACCATTTTACATTCCCACCAGCAGTGTAGAAGTGTTCCAATCTCTCCACAGCCTCTCCAACATTTATTATTTTGTGTGTTTTGTATTAATGCCAGCTTTGTTGGAGTGAGATAGTATCTCATTGTAGTTTTGATCTGCATTTCTCTAATCCTGCCCGTATTTTTTATTTGTACTATGTACTTATCCATACACACTATATAGTATTATTTAGCATGTTAAAAATTTTTACACGAATGATATCATACTGTATATATCTTCCTGTAACTAGCTTTTTTGGTTGAACAATTTGTTTTTGAAACTTGTACATGTGAATATCTGTAGCTCTAATTCATTCACTGGAACTGCTACAGTATCCTGCTCTATCAGTGTCCCACTATTCCTCCATTCGTCTGTTGTTGGACACTTGGGTTGTTTCTAACTTTTTGGTATTGCAAACAATGCTGTAATGAACAACCTTTTACATGTCTTCTTGTACACAAGCGCAATCATATCCCTAGATTAGTGGAACTGCTGGGTCATGACATGTGCATCTTTGTTCTTTCTGCATATTGTCAAATTTGCTTTGTAAAGTGAGTGTAGTAATGTACTCTCCCATCCTCAGTGTATGAGTTCTGGATGCTCCACATCCTAGCCAACATTTGGTGTTGTCAGACGTTAGCTTTAGCCAGTCTGAAGGATACGAAATGGTGTCTCACTGAGGTCTGATTGTAATTTGCATTCCCCTGATAACTTGAGACCTTGAACACTTTCCATATGCTGATTGGCCATTTAGGCAACCTTCTCTATGATTTGCCTATTCCAAATTTTTTGTCCACCCCCTTTTTGTAAGTTGTTGGTCTTTTTCTAATTGATTTGTAAGAATCATTTATATATTCTAAATACCAACCTTTTTTTGGTTAAAATATAGATGCCTTCTTCCAAATGGTGGTTTTTCTTTTTAATTTGGTTCCTGATGTCTTTTGTGAGGCATAAATGTAAAAATTTTCATGTATTTTTCCATTATGGTCTTTGTCTGGCCTAATCTTTCATCACCATGGTGCCACAAAGATAGTCTACTAAAGTTCCCTCCATAAGTTTTAAAGTTTGCTTTATACATTTTTGTTTAAATTCCCACCCCAGGCCTCCTCAATCAGAATCTTCAAGAGTGGGATCTTAGCACCCGTATTTTTAACCAAAATAAACTCTATAGGTGATTCTGTTACTGCTAGCCTGAGAAACACCAACAGACATTTTTGCTACCCCCTGGAAGTCATTCCTCTACAAAAATCCCAGGGAACCACCTCATCTCCTTCTCCTTCACTTGGCTTCTCCTCTCTCCTCTTGCTCCCAAACTTTAAGTGCGTCCTAAGGCTCTGGCCTTGGAAGGATTTATCCGCACTTACAGAACAATTACTACTGATGATAACGTTGAATTTTACTTGAAACCTGTGATACTAGAAAACAGGAATGGTTAAAGAAATCCCTGCACCCACTTTGTTGAGGAAAACAGCTTGCTGCAAATAAACCTCTTAGATAATATACTTTACAACAATAAACTTAGCTAAGACCCACGGATACTCCCTTGTTTACCGATGATAAGGCCAGACACAGACCCTCCAAATTTCTGCTCCTCACCCCATAAACGAGTAATTGAATTGCTTGTCCTCACTGATCAATCAGAAACAAAGTGCTTGTTAACAAACTTTGGTTAAGCTTCTCTCCTTTCTCCTAGTCCCTGAACTTTGGCCCACTCTCAGCCTGAGCCAACATACTATCCCTTTTTAGGGGCTCCTCCAGGAAAACAGGCTGACCTCAATGTAAAACATTTTGATTTATAATTTGATGATGTCATCTACTCATCCCACCTCCCCACACCTGGGTTTTTTCTAGCTTTGTTTACTCTCAGACTCTAGAAAAGAAAGCTGCTTTTCCCTTAATTCTTAAGAAGCTTACAGATCATATAGTTGCGGTGCTCTCCCTATTTTAATAGTCTCTTCACCCCTACCACTTTTCCAATAGTCCTTTTTCCTTTCCCCTTTCCTTTCTGAATAAAATTTCTCCTTATCTAAATATGGGTTTTTTTGTTTTTTTTTTCTGGACACTGACAAATTCCAAATTTATATCTCTGTTGTTGTTAGGAACCATCAAGTCAATTCTGACTCAGAGGGACCACATGTGACACGGTAAAACTGCCCAGAGGATTTTCTAGGCTATAATCTAGCAGATTGCCAGGTCTTTCTCCTTTGGAGCTGCTACAGCAAGTGCTTCACCACTGCACTACCAGGGCTCCTTTTATATCTCTCGGCTTAATTAATTACACTCAGTTATTTTTTACCTTTCTTAACTCTTCCAGAGGCACTAGCAGTTGAGTGTGGTTTTACCAAAATTCATCCAATGACTTTGGTTCCTTTTCTCATTTCTGTCAGTGCTTCATTACCTTCACAATCTCAAAGCTATGGAATCACCTTTGACTTCTTCCTCTCTTTCAAGCTCTATAATCAATCCCCAAATATCACCAGTGACCATCAGCCAGCCTAGTTCCTTAGTCTCACAGGTCCTCACTGTCTGATTCCCACACTAGTCTAGTCAGTCTTCCTGCCTCCTTATCACAGGATTTTAGAGTTAGAAGAGAACTTAAAGGCCATCTGGTGTGCAACCTATTGTCTGTGATTGTGTATCTTCTCCCAGATACTTGAAAAATAGTTACCCAATCTCTTCTCACATGCTATTTGTGATAAGAAACACACTATGTCCCCAGGCCTTCCATTCTTCCTGTTAAACAGTATTTTTCTATATTGAGTTGAAATTCATCACACCTTAATTGCCACCTGCTAGTTCTGCATCTAGGTCCCTTTCATTTTTTCTTCAGTTCTTACATGACTTACACATATCTGTGCCCACCTGTCTAGTCTGGCCTCCCTCTCCCTACCTCTCAACACTCCAGCCATACTGCCTTTCTTTTACTTGAACTTGCTGAGTGACTTTTCGCCTTAGGAAGAATGCTACCTCCAAACTCCTTCTTCCTGAGCCCTCAGACTAGGAATTACAATGACAGTATTTGAGTAATGTCTGTCTCCCTCACTAGAATACACCCACAATGCTGTATCCTTAGCACCTAACAAGATGCCTGGTAGAGGGTTAGCTCTTGGTAGGCTTTTATTGAATGATGGATGAATGAATGAAAGCAAGGAAGCTAGGCAGCCCTTTGGAGCCATGTAAAACAAGGTCACTTCTACAGGGGGGCGCCTTCAAACATATGAGTGGAGCCATCATATCCCCTGAGTTTTTCTTCTTGAAAGGGGGCCAGGAGTAACATGGGAAGGTGAGGTCAGCTATGCCGGGTGGGTGCCAAGTGAAGGGGCAGCACAAACACACAGACCGTTTTTAACTCTCTCTAGAGTTACAGGGTTGCTAGAGTTGGCATTGACTCAATGGCAACGAGTTTTAATGGCAACGAGTTTTAATGGCAACGAGTTTTCAGGTTAGAGTCAGTCCTGGAAAGACACACCTCTGTGCTCACGGTTCCACTGAGAGTTGCTGCTCAGAGTGAGCTGCATTATGCAGCATATTCATGAAATTTGTTTTTGAGTCAGACATAAAAATACTGTAAATGTTGCCTCAGGTTAATCTTGAAAAACTCATTTCAGAGGTTAATACAATGCCAGTAAAGAAAATGCTGTGGGAGTCATCACCACTAACAAATTGTGACATTGCTCACCAGCCATCAGTTCATGATGAAGCTTACGGTTCCCATGTCTAGGGACTAGTGTCTTTCAATAAGTAGGTGATGGAGTTACGTGGGACTGATTGACACTATAACATTAAAAAGCCAATCAGCTGCAACTATCAAAATTCATCAAACTGTATACTTAAGATCCATGGATTTTATTGCACATATAACTCAATAAAAAATATCTAAAAAAGAGTTATACAGAGAAAATATAGAACTCTGAACCTAATCTTAAATAAATTAATATCTATCAAAAAACAGAAATCATATATGCATAAATGCTGCCAGATTTTACTTAGCCCTGTCTAACCATCACTAACTCACTGCCTAATCTTGGGCAAGAAATATCTCCTTGGTGGGTCTTAGTTCTTACAACTTCAAAATGGAACTTGATTAATTAATGAATTAACTCAATACATATTGATAACAGGGGTGGATTATCCACTAAGCAAGGTAAGCATGGGCTTCCTTACTAATCTATAGTGAACAATTTCACATGGGTTCACCAGATGGGTCATCAGCTCCAGTCTGGAACTGTAAATCTGAAAAAAGGCTTTGGTTCTGTTGGAAGGGGCTGTGGGGTTAGGAGACAGACAGCTGCCAGCCACCCCTAGAAGCAGAGTCTTTGATGTGGTGGAAAATGTGATATTGTCCACTGCAGATAACCCGGAAAGCAAGGCAAGCGCCATGTTTATCTTGCTTATTGGATAATCTGCCCCTGATCATCATGGTGCTTGGCTCATGGGGCTGTAGGATTCAATAAAAAATGCATATGAAGCACTCAGCATGGTGTCTGGTTTGAACACAACAAGTATTCGAATAAACAGGCTCCTCATCTCTCATTAGGAAGACAAGTAAGTACATGAGCACCAACAGCACACAGGAGAAAAGTTCTTCTGTAGAAAGCAAGCTAGAATTTGCTGTACCCTCACTTTAGGAACATAAACCAAAAATCAAACCAGCTGTGGATGAGTCAATTCTGACTCACGGTAACCTCATGTGTATCAGAACGGTGTTCCATAGAGTTTTCAATGGCTGATTAACAGGCCTTTGAAAGTGGATCACCAGGCCATTCTTCCAAGGCACCTCTGGGTAGACTCGAACCTCCAACCTTTTGGGTATAGCCAAGACTGCGACCATTTGCCCCACCCAGGAACTCCTTAGGAACAGTCAGTATCAATATGTGAAAAATTCTTAGTCTCAAACATGAAAAATAAAGGCTTGTGGAGCTGAAATGAATTTTGACTTGAGGTAGCCCAGGAGAGAGGAAGGCCCACGGCTACTTTTTAAACAATCCTTGGACCCAATTTAGAGCATTCCATTCTAATCTGTGTTCGGTTTTCCTCCCGGTACATTCAGGTCAAGGAGTGGAAGAAGGCAGCTTACTCTGTGTTTTAAAGGTCATGCTATATTTTAAAAGATATTCTAAAATGTTTACTTCACTAAGCTTCTCAGATTTTGAGATAGTCTCCCGAGAAAATGAGACTATGAAACCAAGGGCAAAGGAGGGTGAGGAAGAAAAGGGGGATATTCTTTAAAGAAAGCAAAACAATAAATCTATGGAAATATAGGAGGCAAAAATATTTTAACTATGAAATTTATTGCTATAGGAGATGACAAGAAAACAGCCAGCCTGTTGCTAACACCAAAATGGAATTTAAAAAAATGAGTGCTGGCTAAGGTTAAATTTAAGGCAGGGCTACCCAAATTATTTCATTTTGCCTCTTACAAGCACTAATTAGAAAGAGCGATGCTATCTAATCACTATTTATAGCATGTCCTTATGGAGTTCCGTACTGTACCTCGAGATGAGATGAGCACTAAAAATGGGTTGCTGGCCCTTGAGGAATATAAAATGTGAAAGGCTGGAAGACTTGAATAGTCAAAGGAATACAATTCTCAGTAATGGCATAACCTCTACGAGGAAAAATATTGCTTTTAGCAGTCATTCCTCCAGGGGATGCTCAGCACAAGTTCCAGGACTTTGCAGGTCTTGTATGGCAGCAGCCCCTTTGCTCTGGTTGGAGCTCAACAGTGTGCAGGGCATGCATAGCTTCTCTTCCCAAAAAGGGCCAGGACATCTGGCAGAGAGAGAGACCATTTTCCTCCCTGTCAGACAGAGCAGCAACACAAACAGTTTCTGTTCAGGTATCTGCTATTTATTAGCGGCATCTTTTAACTCCATGTCATCCTCTAATGGTGAAGATCCTCCTTCCTCTCCCTTCAATTCAGGCTCCCTACCTTCCTGGGGACCTCACTGTTTCTGTGCCTTCACGTATTGTCTTTATGCTAACACTCCCCAAACCAAATCTCCACTTGGATCTTTCTTTTCAACTACAGACTCAGACTCCATCTGAATGCCCCAGCAGCCCCTAAAACATAACATGTCATCCATCCACTTATGGACAGCTGATCTTCGACAAAGGGTCAAAGTCCATTAAATGGGGAAGAGAAAGTCTCTAACAAATAGTGCTGGCAAAACTGGATATCTATTTGCAGAAAAATGAAACAAGATCCATGCCTCACACCATACACAAAAACTAACTCAAAATGGATCGAAGACCTAAATGTAAAACCTAAAATTATACACATCATGGAAGAAAAATAGGGACAACACACACACACACAAACCAAACCTGTTGCCATCAAGTCAATTTCGACTCATAGCGACCCTATAGGACAGTCAATTCTGACTCATAGCAACCCCATAGAGTTTCCAAGGAGCAGCTGGTGGATTTGAATTGCTGACCTTTTGGTTAGCAGCCATAGCAGTTAACTACTATGCCACCAGGCTTTCCAGGGACAATACTAGGGGATCTAATATATGGCATAAACAGAATATCAAACATAACTAAAAATATACAGAGGAAGATAAACTAGATAACTAGGATCTCCTAAATATTAAACACTTAGCTCATCAAAAGGCTTCACCAAAAGAGTAAAAAGAGAACCTACAGGCTGGGTAAAAGTTTTGGCTATGACAGACCTGACAAGGGCCTAATCTCTAAAATTTATAAAAACTTCAACACCTCAACAACAAAAAGACAAACGATCCAATTAAAAAATAGGCAAAGGACATGAACAGACACTTCACCAAAGAAGACATTCAGGGGCTAACAAACACATGAAGAGATGCTCATGATCATTAGCCATTAGAGAGATGCAAATCAAAACTAAAACAAGATACCATCTTACCCTGGCAATAATGGCACTGATCACAAAACCAGAAAACAACAAATGCTGGCGAGGTTGTGGGCAGACTGGAACTCTTATACACTGCTGGTGGGAACGTAAAATGGTACAACCACTATGGAAAATGGTATGGTACTTCCTTAAAAAGCTAGAAATAGAAATACTATATGACCTAGCAATCCCACTCCTACGTACATACCCAAAAGAAATAAGAGCCTTAACATGAATAGACGTATGCACACCCACGTTCACTGCAGCATTATTCAGAACAGCAAAAAGATGGAAACAACCTAATGCCCATCAACGGATGGAAACTGTGGTACACACACACAATGGAATACTATACAGCAAAAAAGAATAATGATGAATTCATGACACATCTCACAGCATGGATGAATCTGGAAGGCATCATGCTGAGTGAAATAAGTCAATCACAAAAGGACAAATATTGTATGAGACCACTATTATAAAAAGTCAAGAAAAGGTTTACATACAGAAAGAAACATGGTTTTCAAGGATGGAAGAGGGAGAGAGGGAAAATCACTAACTAGAGAGTAGACATGTGTTAACTCTGGGGGGACATCTAGGTCAATTGGCATAACACAGTTCATACAAGACAATGTTCTACATCTTATTTTTTTTTTAATTAATTTTTATTAAGCTTCAAGTGAACATTTACCATTCCGATCAGTCTGTCACATGTAGGTTTACATACATCATACTCCCTTCTCCCATTTGCTCTCCCCCTATTGAGTCAGCCCTTTCAGTCTCTCGTTTCGTGCCAATTTTGCCATCTTCCCTCTCTCTCTATCTTCCCATCCCCCCTCCAGTCAAGAGTAGCCAACACACTCTCCAGTGTCCACCTAATTTAATTGGCTCACTCTTCATCAGCATCTCTCTCCCCGCCGCTGACCAGTCCTTTTCATGCCTGATGAGTTGTCTTTGGGGATGGTTCCTGTACTGTGCCATCAGAAGTTCTGGGGAGCATTGTCTCTGGGATTCCTCTGGTCGCATTCATATCATTAGGTATGGTCTTTTTATGAGAATTTGGGGTCTGTATCCCATTGGCCTCCTGCTCCCTCAGGAGTTGTCTGTTGTGCTCCCTAGCAGGGCAGACATCGATTGTGGCTGGGCACCAACTAGTTCTTCTGGTCTCAGGATAATGTAGGTCTCTGGTTCATGCGGCCCTTTCTGTCTCTTGGGTTCTTGGTTGTCGTGTGGCCTTGGTGTTCTTCCTTTGCCTTTGCTCCAGGTGGGTTGAGACCAATTGATGTATCTTAGATGGCCGCTTGTTGGCATTTAGGACCCCAGGCGCCACAATTCAAAGTGGGATGCAGAATGTTTTCATAATAGAATTATTTTGCCCGTTGACTTAGAAGTCTCCTCAAACCATGTTCCCCAGACCCCAGCCCCTGCTCCGCTGACCTTTGAAGCTTTCATTTTATCCCAGAAACCTCTTTGCTTTTAGTCCAGTCCAATTAGGCTGACCTTCCTTGTATTGTGTGTTGTCTTTCCCTTCACCCAAAGCCGTTCTTATCTACTGATTGATCAATAAAAAACCCTCTCCCTCCCTCCCTCCCCCCTTTGTAACCACAAAAGTATGTGTTCTCCGTTTTTTCTATTTCTCAAGATCTTATAGTAGTGGTCTTATACAATATTTGTCCTTTTGCCTCTGACTCATTTTGCTCAGCATAATGTCTTCCAGATTCCTCCATGTTATGAAATGTTTCAGAGATTCGTCACTGTTCTTTATCGATGCGTAGTATTCCATTGTGTGAATATACCACAATTTATTTACCCATTCATCCGTTGACGGACATCTTGGTTGCTTCCAGCTTTTTGCTATTGTAAACAGAGCTGCAATAAACATGGGTGTGCATATGTGTGTTTGTGTGAAGGCTCTTGTATCTCTAGGGTATATTCCGAGGAGTGGGATTTCTGGGTTGTATGGTAGTTCTATTTCTAACTGTTTAAGATAACGCCAGATGGATTTCCAAAGTGGTTGTACCATTTTACAATCCCACCAGCAGTGTATGAGAGTTCCAATCTCTCCGCAGCCTCTCCAACATTTATTATTTTGTGTTTTTTGGATTAATGCCAGTCTAGTTGGTGTGAGATGGAATCTCATCGTAGTTTTAATTTGCATTTCTCTAATGGCTAATGATCGGGAGCATTTTCTCACGTATCTGTTGGCTACCTGAGTGCCTTCTTTAGTGAAATGTGTGTTCATATCCTTTGCCCACTTCTTGATTGGGTTGCTTGTCTTTTTGTGGTTGAGTTTTGACAGAATCATGTAGATTTTAGAGATCAGGCGCTGGTCTGAGATGTCATAGCTGAATATTCTTTCCCAGTCTCTAGGTGGTCTTTTTACTCTTTTGGTGAAGTCTTTAGATGAGCATAGGTGTTTGATTTTTACGAGCTCCCAGTTATCTGGTTTCTCTTCATCATTTTTGGTAATGTTTTGTATTCTGTTTATGCCCTGTATTAGGGCTCCTAGGGTTGATCCTATTTTTTCTTCCATGATCTTTATCGTTTTAGTCTTTATGTTTAGGTCTTTGATCCACTTGGAGTTAGTTTTTGTGCATGGTGTGAGGTATGGGTCCTGTTTCATTCTTTTGCAAATGGATATCCAGTTATGCCAGCACCATTTGTTAAAAAGACTATCATTTCCCCAATTGACTGACACTGGGCCTTTGTCAAATATCAGCTGCTCATACATGGATGGATTTATATCTGGGTTCTCAATTCTGTTCCATTGGTCTATATGCCTGTTGTTGTACCAGTACCAGGCTGTTTTGACTACTGTAGCTGTATAATAGGTTCTGAAATCAGGTAGAGTGAGGCCTCCCACTTTCTTCTTCTTTTTCAGTAATGCTTTGCTTATCCGGGGGTTCTTTCCCTTCCATATGAAATTGGTGATTTGTTTCTCTATCCCCTTAAAATATGACATTGGTATTTGGATTGGAAGTGTGTTATATGTATAGATGGCTTTTGGTAGAATAGACATTTTTACTATGTTAAGTCTTCCTATCCATGAGCAGGGTATGTTTTTCCACTTAAGTATGTCCTTTTGAATTTCTTGTAGCAGAGCTTTATAGTTTTCTTTGTATAGGTCTTTTACATCCTTGGTAAGATTTATTCCTAAGTATTTTATCTTCTTGGGGGCTACTGTGAATGGTATTGATTTGGTTATTTCCTCTTCGGTGTTCTTTTTGTTGATGTAGAGGAATCCAAGTGATTTTTGTATGTTTATTTTATAACCTGAGACTCTTCCAAACTCTTCTATTAGTTTCAGTAGTTTTCTGGAGGATTCCTTAGGGTTTTCCATGTTTACGATCATGTCATCTGCAAATAGTGATAGCTTTACTTCCTCCTTGCCAATCTGGATACCCTTTATTTCTTTGTCTAGCCTAATTGCCCTGCCTAGGACTTCAAGTACGATGTTGAATAAGAGCGGTGATAAAGGGCATCCTTGTCTGGTTCCCGTTCTCAAGGGAAATGCTTTCAGGTTCTCTCCATTTAGAGTGATATTGGCTGTTGGCTTTGCATAGATGCCCTTTATTATGTTGAGGAATTTTCCTTCAATTCCTATTTTGGTAAGAGTTTTTATCATAAATGGGTGTTGAACTTTGTCAAATGCCTTTTCTGCATCTATTGATAAGATCATGTGGTTTTTATCTTTTGTTTTATTTATATGATGGATTACATTAATGGTTTTTCTGATATTAAACCAGCCTTGCATACCTGGTATAAATCCCACTTGATCAGGGTGAATTATTTTTTTGATGTGTTGTTGGATTCTATTGGCTAGAATTTTGTTGAGGATTTTTGCATCTATGTTCATGAGGGATATAGGTCTAAAATTTTCTTTTTTTGTAATGTCTTTTCCTGGTTTTGGTATCAGGGAGATGGTAGCTTCATAAAATGAGTTGGGTAGTATTCCGTCTTTTTCTATGCTTTCAAATACCTTCAGTAGTAGTGGTGTTAAGTCTTCTCTGAAGGTTTGGTAGAACTCTGCAGTGAAGCCGTCTGGGCCAGGACTTTATTTTGTTGGAAGTTTTTTGATTACCGTTACAATCTCTTTTTTTGGTATGGGTCTATTTAGTTGTTCTACTTCTGAATGTGTTAGTTTAGGTAGGTAGTATTTTTCCAAGAATTTATCCATTTCTTCTAGGTTTTCAAATTTGTTAGAGTACAATTTTTCGTAGTAATCTGAAATGATTCTTTTAATTTCATTTGGCTCTGTTGTGATGTGGTCCTTCTCGTTTCTTATTCGGGTTATTTGTTTCCTTTCCTGTTTTTCTTTAGTCAGTCTAGCCAATGGTTTATCAATTTTGTTAATTTTTTCAAAGAACCAGCTTTTGGCTTTGTTAATTTTTTCAATTGTTTTTCTGTTCTCTAATTCATTTAGTTCAGCTCTAATTTTTATTATTTGTTTTCTTCTGGTGCCTGATGGGTTCTTTTGTTGCTCAGTTTCTATTTGTTCAAGTTGTCGGGACAGTTCTCTGATTTTGTCTCTTTCTTCTTTTTGTATTTGTGCATTTATCGATATAAATTGGCCTCTGAGCACTGCTTTTGCTGTGTCCCAGAGGTTTTGATAGGAAGTATTTTCATTCTCGTTGCTTTCTAAGAATTTCCTTATTCCCTCCTTGATGTCTTCTATAACCCAGTCTTTTTTCAGGAGGGTATTGTTCATTTTCCAAGTATTTGATTTCTTTTCCCTAGTTTTTCTGTTATTGATTTCTAGCTTCATTGCCTTGTGGTCTGAGAAGATGCTTTGTAATATTTCGATGTTTTGGATTCTACCAAGATTTGTTTTGTGACCTAATATGTGGTCTATTCTAGAGAATGTTCCATGTGCACTAGAAAAAAAAGTATATTTTGCAGCAGTTGGGTGGAGAGTTCTGTATAAGTCAATGAGGTCAAGTTGGTTGATTGTTGTAAGTAGGTCTTCCCGTGTCTCTATTGAGCTTCTTACTGGATGTCCTGTCCTTCTCCGAAAGTGGTGTGTTGAAGTCCCCTACTATAAATGTGGAGGTGTCTATCTCACTTTTCAATTCTGTTAAAATTTGATTTATGTATCTTGCAGCCCTGTCATTGGGTGCGTAAATATTTAATATGGTTATATCTTCCTGATCAATTGTCCCTTTTATCATTATATAGTGTCCTTCTTTATCCTTTGTGGCGGATTTAAGTCTAAAGTCTATTTTGTCAGAAATTAATATTGCTACTCCTCTTCTTTTTTGCTTATTGTTTGCTTGATATATTTTTTTCCATCCTTTGAGTTTTAGTTTGTTTGTGTCTCTAAGTCTAAGGTGTGTCTCTTGTAGGCAGCATATAGATGGATCGTGTTTCTTTATTCAGTCTGTGACTCTCTGTCTCTTTATTGGTGCATTTAGTCCATTTACATTCAGCATAATTATAGATAAATAAGTTTTTAGTGCTGTCATTTTGATGCCTTTTCATGTGTGTTGTTGGCCTTTTCATTTTTCCACATACTTTTTTGTGCTGAGATGTTTTTCTTAGTAGATTGTGAGATCCTCATTTTCATAATGTTTAACTTTATGTTTGTTGAGTCGTTACGTTTTTCTTGAGTTATGGAATTGATATTCCTTTTTGTGGTTACCTTATTATTTACCCCTATTTTTATAAGTAAAAACCTAACTTGTTCTTGGCCCCCGCTCCCTCTGCATCGTATTTTGGTGAGCAGCATCTGGGGTCTTAAAAGCTTGTGAGCAGCCATCTAATATACAACTACTGGTCTCTGTCTGCAGCAAAGGAGAGTGAAGAAAATCAGACTCAAGGAAGCAATTAGTCCGGAGGACTAATGGACCACAGGAACCATGACCTCCTCCTAGCCTGAGACCAGAAGAACTAGCAGTACCTGGCTACCGTTACTGACCATTCTGACCAGGATCACAACAGAAGGTCCCGGTGAGAGTGGCAAAAAAATACAGAACACATTCATAAAAAAGAACAGACTTACTGGTCTGATAGAAACTGGAGGAACCCCTGAGACTATGACACTTAGACACCCTTCTAACTTGGAACTGAAGTCATGCCCAGAGATCAACTTTCACTCAAATAATAGGCCTATAAGATAAACAAAAGCATCTTTAAGTGAAATGCTCCTTACAGCAATCATCTACATGAAACCAAAAGGGCAACATTTGTCCAAAAGCAAAGATGAGAAGGCAAGGAAGGGCAGGAAAACTGATGAAAAGAAATGGGGAGCTCAGGATGGTAACGGGGAGATTGCTGACACGTTGCAGCAACTGCAACCAATGTCATGGAACAGTTTGTTTATAAATTTTTGGATGGAAAATAATTGGCTCTGTAAGCCTTCACCTGAAGCACAACAAAATGTTTATAAATATATATAACATGTCCCAGATCAAACGCACTCCCACCTCTGCACTTCCATCCAGGTTAGCAGAACCACCATCCTTTTCCCAGTCACTCGAGTTACAAAATTCACAGTCATCTTCCCCATGCCTCCTCTAACATCCAACATCTAATCAGTCACCAAGCCCTGTGACTGCTCCCTTCACAGTGTTGCTTTGAAAGTTCTATGTTTATGTGTATTTATATTTCATTTTTTGAAGACAGTACGCTCACTTGGCTCAAAGTTCACAAAGGAAAGTCTACCGCACTCCTTCCCTCATCCTCCCACTTCTTCTCCCCATCAACCCTTTGCAAATAAAAACCCAAACCTGTTGCCGTTGAGTTGATTCTGACTCATGGAAACCCCATATGTTACAGAGTAGTACCGTGCCCCATAGGGTTTTCTTGGCAGTAATATTTACGGAAGCAGACTGCCAGGTCTTTCGTCCATAGAGTTGCTGGGTAGATTTGAACTACCAACCTTTAGGTTAGTAGACAAGCACAAACTATTTGCACCTTCTAGGGCCGATTAAAAAAAAAACCAAAAAACAAACCTGATGCTGTCAAGTCGATTCCGACTTACAGCGACCATATAGGAAAGGGCAGAACTGCCCCACAGGGTTTCCAAGGAGCATCTGGTGGATTTGAACTGCTGACCTTTTGGCACATAGGGAATTTTATTATTTGTTGTGTATCTCCTAGAGACACTATATGCATTTACAAAGAAAAAGAAACACATATTCTCTTTGTCCCCTTTTTTCCACAAATTGTAGCATACTATTGGAAACCCTGGTGGTGTAGTGGTTAAGTGCTACGGCTGCTGACCAAAAGGTCAGCAGTTCAAATCTACCAGGTGCTCCTTGGAAACTCCGTGGGGGCAGTTCTACTCTGTCCTATAGGGTCGCTATGAGTCAGAATTGACTTGATGGCAATGAGTTTTTCTCTTTTTTTTTTTTTTGGTTTATATACAATTTTACTCCTTGTTTTTATTATTTTTTCACTTAATATGTCTTGGTGATCTTTCCAAACCAGTACCAAAAAAAAAAAAAAAGCTTCCAAGTAGTCTTTTTCATGGCTACACAGGACTTACCTTGTTTTATTTAACTAATCCCCTAAACTGCTTTCAATCTTTTGGTATTACTAATAATGTGGAATGTGTAACTTTATGTATGTAATTTTACACATGAGAATATTTGTAGGAATCCACAATGTCTTTTAGTTCTTAGCCCCTCCTTTCCCTTCCATTTTTTTTTTTCTACTTTAGCTCAGACCGTCACTGTCACAGAAGCCTTCCAACTGGCATCTCTGCTCTATTACTCTTAACTTAAACACCCAATAAATATTTAGTGAGCACTTTCTATATGCCGGGTACTCTCATAGAGAGGAGCAAGGGAATTAAAAAAAAAAAGCAATCTCCTAACCCAGATCTATCTCACAAATTCTTGTTGTCTCACAATTGTTAGAGCTTTGAGAGCTTATCATAAATGAAACCACTCTCTTCTCTGAGTTTGGAACCAGTTGAGAATCAGTGGCAGGAGTCAGGCAAATGGCGATTAAAATATGAATTTCCTTACTAACAGTGCTGCACTGAGGAGCGTGGTTACTACCAAGTATAAATTTTGGAACAACCCACTTGTGGGAGAGTCTGCTTTGTGGAGAAGCAGGTACTGTCCTGGATGGTGGCAAAGGGAATTGCTGACTCATGAGTGTCAAGCTCCAAAAAGAGGGCCAGGGACAGATGGGACTCCACACCTGCTTCTAGAAGACTCAGGTGTGTTTTCCCACATGGATACAGCAGGTGAGATAACAGCTCTGCTGCAACCAGATCCCAAAAGGGAGGGAGGAAAAGGAGAAAGGGAAAAATTATCCATCCAATCTCTTTCCTTTGTAGGATAGGGGCAAAAGTTTCTTTGTGGAAACCTGAGGGCAGAGGGATAGATTTTTTCCTAATAGTAAGCCAAAAAGCTTATTTTCCTGCACTGTAATTTAAAATAAAATGGTCCGTCACTGAGGCGAAAACTAGGTCTTTCAAGGCTTTTGGTAACTATTAAGAAAGAAATGTTAAAATAAAAAATTGCCTAATATTTGCAATAATGCCTCGACAACAAACTGTTTTGAAAGAGTTCCATGAACGGCTGGAACGTGACAACTTTCCTCAAAGTACCAAAAAGTAAATTATTGCTAATCAGAGTAGCTAGAGGAAGTTAAGTTTGAATTATAGACTTAAAAAAAAAAAAACATTTTGTTGTTGTTAGGTGCCCTCAAGTCAGCTCTGACTCATAGTGATGCTATGTAAAATAGAACGAAAGACTGCCCAGTCCTGAGTCATCCTCCCGACCGTTGCTGTTTGAACCCACTGTTGTAGCCACCGTGTCAATCCATCTTGTTGAGGGCCTTCCTCTCTTTCGCTGACCTTCTACTTTACCAAGCATGATGTTCTTTTTCAGGAACTGATTCCTCCTGATAACATGTCCAAAGTACGTGAAACGAAGTCTTGCCATCCTTGCTTCTAAGGAGCATTCCGGCTGTCCTTCTTCCAAGACAGATTTGTTTGTTCTTCTGGCAGTCCATGGTATATTCGATATTCTTCACCAACACCATAATTCGAAGGCATCAATTCTTCAGTCTTTCCTATTCACTGTTCAGCCTTTGTATACATATGCGCCAACTGAAAATACCATGGCTTTGTTGCAGTATATTGTAATTAATCATAGGAAGGATTGAAATTTAAAAAGAATTAGCAGGCAACTGAAGAGATTAAAAACTTTTCAAACTTTTTTCCCTCCCCTCCTGGCTGACATTCTTTTAAGGGAGACTGGCCCTAAATGAGGGGCCCAGATGGTACAGTGGTTAAAGCACTCGGCTACTAACCGAAAGGTCAGTGGTTCAAACCCACCTGCCCCTCCATGGCAGAAAGATGTAGCAGCCTGCTTATGTAAAGATTCATAGCCTTGCAAACCTTATGGGGCAGTTCTACTCTGTCCTATAGGGTCAGTATGAGTCGGAATTAACTTGACAGCAGTCAGTTTGGTTTTTTTGGTTTGGGCCCTAAATAACCTAATAGTTTTCCTTTGTTTTTCCCTAGTGTATTAAGTTAAAATACCTCTATGAAAAGATTTACCTGATTTAAGGTTAGTAATAGCCCCGAAACAAGGCTATAAATTACGAGAAGTGAGGAATACATCAGGCAGTCTTGCAATCTGCTGTCTGTCCTTGCTTCCCAACTGAAATTGCTTACTCAAAGGTAGGGTTTCCTAGTCATCAAATTCAATCGTCAGCTTTTAGTTTTGACCTTCAAACTTTCTGTTGCATCCAACACCTTAAGCCAGGTTCCTGGGACCCACCACCAGGGATTTCTAATTAAATAGGGTCCGTGATCCATATTTCAAAAAAGATTCCTAAGTTATTTTTGTGGTCAGGCACAGATTGCTCCCCTCCTTCTTTAAACTTTTCCACTGGCTTCCATAACCCCTTTGCATCCTGTTTTCTACCCCCTTGATCACTCTGCTCACCAAGGCAAGCAAGAACTATCCTCTCTTCCCCTGGTAACAGACACTGTCCGCACTGAACCAGAAATGGACATGTGACCCAGAGCAGACAACTAGAGTCCTGCCCCAGGGTTCTTCTAACTAATGGAGAAGATGTTTCCTGTCAAGAAAAACTGTAAGAATATACCCCACACTGCCTGCTGCATGCTGAAAGTCTGTGTATAGCAGAAGACAAGGAGGCCAACACACTGAGAGACAGAAGGTGGGAGGAATAAGAGAAAAACCAACTGACTTGACATAATTCAAGTCCCTGGACCCAGGCATCCCTGAAGCCAGCTCTGCCCCTTTCTGTAGTTTGGTTACATGCAAGTAGAAATCCTCCTTTTTGGTCTAAGCTGATTTGATTTGAGTTGCTATCCCTACAACCAACAAGCCCCTCTCTAGTTCATCTCTTAACTGGTCTTCTGGCCTCTTCACTGTACACAGCTATCAAATTAACCTTTCTAAAGCAGAGCTCAAACCAGCACTTGCCTGTCTCAAAGACCATTCAAAGGCTAAGGACAAAGTACAACATTTTTTACATTATGTCCCCCAATATGACTTTCTACCACTTTCTAGACTTCCTACCGCTTTATCATACAAGAGACAAACAGGATGTATGTTATTCCTCAAACATGCTACAAAGTTATTCCTGCTTTGTGCCTTTGCCAATGCTGAGCCTGACAACTGGAATACCCACCTCTCTCATCTCTGCCTATTAAAATCTACCCAAGAACAAGAAAAGAAGGAAGGAAGGTATGCTCCTCTTTCAAGGTTCATTTCATATCACCTCTCCAAGAAAACTTTCCTAAGAACCCTCTGCCCCAGAGATATAACTGTACCCCTCTTAAGTCCTGATAGCATGTATCTAATGATATTTGACTTATTCTGCCTTGGATTTTATGCTGTCTTATCCCAGGGCCCTCTTATTAATGGCAAGGCCAACCACTCAGCCTGTACATGCCAAAATTCTGAGACTCACTTCCTCACCCCACCACTCATACATTTACCAGGTCTACTCTAGTCTTCCTGTTAAATATTTCTCAAATCAATCCCATCACTCCTGCCACTCATCACAATGCTCACTATCACCTACCTGACCACTCTAATAAATAGGTCTCCCTGACACCAGCCTCATCCTACTGCAATCTAGCTGCCCACCGACACCAGGTATCTTTCCAGTATGCAAATCTGATCATACTACGCCCCAGCCTAGAGAGTAAAGGCCAAACTTCTTAACTTCTTAGTTAAGCCCTCCCACTCCTTAATGGCTTGCTTTCTGTCTACCTTCCCAGCCTCATGCCTACCACTCTCCAAGTGGCACCAGCCAAACCAGACAATTGCTGTTCCTTTAATGCTGCTGGCCTTTGCACACATGGCTCCCTGGGTCTGGGAAGGCCTTCCCCCACCTCTGCCTGGTAAAGTTCCCATCCTCTTACTGGACTACCCTTAGGTAACACTTTAATAATTCCATACTTAATCCAGAAGAAGATGCTTTCTTTGTGTTCTCAGTGTCTAGCACAAGGCCCAGCATGGCATACAGATTCTCAGTGAATTGTTTAATAGACACCAGGAACCTTTTCTGGCTGGGAGTAGGTCTTTATATTACCATGGTCCCTAGCAGACAGTAAGCCTTGTGCTTGGTCAGCTTCATTGGTGCCTGATACTGATCCTGTACTGTAATATCTTTCACTTGACAGTACCAAGACACCCTATGGACACTGACATCCCATGAACACTTTTTTTCTTAACCGCACAGTTCAATGCATTGAGCATAAGAGATAGGCTGTAGTGCTAGACAGACCTAGGTTCACATCCCTGTTCTGTCACAAGCTGTGTGCCCTGGGTAAGTCTCTTAACCTTTTTGGGCCTCAGCTTTCATATCTGTAAAATGGAGATAACAGTAACTACCTTACAGGTTTCTTGTGAAGACTAAATGAGATGATACATTCAAGGTGTTTGGGCAAATGCCTGGTATGTAGAAAATCAGTATTTGTTGAATGAATTAGTGAATGAATGAGTAGCCTACAAAACGACAGCAGTTCTTTAAAGACATATCTTTCTGGCCCTTTTCCCAACATCTGGCTCCTGGTAAACTCTGGTTTCCAGTCAGGCCCTGGAAATCTGGGGTCCAGCCGTTGGCCCACCCCACCCATTCCCAGGTACCGCGGGGCGAGACTAGTGGGGACATGAAATTCAGGAGTCGGTCACTCAGCTACTTTATAAAAGCAGCGGTGCTCACCCAGCTCGGTACTACCCAAGGGCAGCTGGCATCCTGGTACCCCCGCCCACCCGCCGCTACCCCTTTGCATCTCACTCTCCCTGCAACTCCACCAGCCTTTACCGCCACCAATCACCAGGGCTCAGCCCCACCCCTAACCGGATTCACCAATAGGGCCCAGAAAGCACCAATTCGGACTGCTTTCGCTGTTTCATAGGCTCTCCAGCAGTCCTGCCCACCCCTCTGGTGTGTCATCCGTGCGATCCACTGTGTGGGGTTTGTAGTTTGGAAAAGACAGCAGCCAGCCAGGTCCACGATGATGATTATCTCCCCAGCCCTGAGCTCCAGAACTGAAGGCCCTTGGGTTACCTCCAAGCCCCCAACCTAAAGCTTCTCCATTCCGTGGTCTAGACACAAAATTCCCTCTTCTACTGAGTAATGAAGGAAGGAAAGCTGGACATTCTCTCCCCCTCCAACCCATTTTTGGTAGATGAAGCCCTGGGTCCCTCACCTCCCTCTGCAGCACACTGGGGCTACCCGAGACCTAGTTTACCAGTGGCCTCCAAGAAACAGGAGAATTTCGCTCAGATAATTCAGCAGACTTTCAATTCTAATGCTCACCTATGAGGCAATTTATGGAAGGTATGATCCCGTTGCCGTTGAGTTGGTTCCAACTCATAGCGACCCTACAGGACAAAGAAGAACTGCCTCATCGAGTTTCCAGTGAGTGCCTGGTGCATTCAAACTGCTGACCTTTTGGTTAGCAGCTGAAGCTTTTAACCACTACACCACCAGGGTTTCTATGATAGTAGTTCTGAAAGTCGACCATGACTCCAGGCATTCCCTAATTTCCCTTAAGAAATGCATTACAGAACTAGCAATCATGAATTATGTAAACTATGTGAACTAGAAAAAAACTCAGTTGCTGTCGAGTCATTCCTACTCATAGAGACCCTACAGGACAGAGCAGAAATGCCCCATAGGGTTTCCAAGGAGCAACGGGTAGATTCCAGCTGGTGACCTTTTACTTAGCAGCCAAACACCTAACTGCTGCACCACCAGGGCTCGGATAGGGTCACTATGAGTCGGAATCTACTGGGCAGCAATGGGCTTGTTTGTTTTTTTATGTGAACCATAAGTTCAGACCCCTTAGCTAGTCATACAAGACCCTTCATGATTATTTTGTGTTTATTTAATTATGTGTGGTTAAAAATTTTAAAGTGCTATTTCTCAATGTTTGCTGTGCTTGGGAATCACCTGGAAAGCTCTTTCAAAATACTGGTGCTTAGGGGGCACTGAGTTTATATTAATGGCGGTAGAATTCTTTGGAAAAGGATAGCGAGAATGACTACACAACTTGAAGAATGTAATCACTGTCACTGAATTATACATGTAGAAATTTTCGGGGCGGGGGGGAATACTGGTGTTTGGTCTCACCCTAGACCTCGGAATTCTGGAGGGATGATGCAGGATTCTACACATTTTTAAAGTTCCCCTGGTGACTCGCATGGGCAGTCCAGGTTTGATAGTTTGCTGTCTATCAAAATTGATGGAGCACGCCTTCACGGATTCAAGCCTTTGTTCTGTAGTTTCCTCTGTTGAAGATGGCCTTCTTCCCCTTTCCTGCCTAACTAATGTTCATCCAAAGAGGCTGAGCTCAACTCTTGTCTTTCCAGTCCCCAGCAGATTACTTACTCCCATAGCACTTTACGGCAGCCCTGAGTGGCACAAATAGTAAATGCACTTGACTGCTAACCGAATGGTTGGAGGTTTGAGTCCACCCAGAAGTGCTTTGCAAGAAAGACCTGGCAGTCTACTTCTGAAAAATCAGCCATTGAAAACCTATGGAGCACAATTCAACTCTGAGACACAAGGGGTCGCCATGAGTCAGAATCAACTCTATGGCAATTGTGTAAGTATGTATAGCACTCTATGCATGCTTCTTTTCTAGTGCATTGTAGTTATTTTGTTATTGTCTGTCTCCACGGATTGGCTATGAGTTCTGAAGAGCCCTCTTCAGAATCCGAATCTCTGGGAGTGGGCCTCATATGTAATTTGTTTTTTAAGTTCATAGGTGATTCTGATCCATGTCCCTAGTTAAGAATTAGGCTCAGAAAAGCACTGGGTACAGTCGGCATCAATAAATATTTGTTGCATTGAATTGATGAGGCATCTCATTTATTTTTAAGTCAATTATATTACTGCACCTAGTTGCCTCTGATTCCACCGGAGAGCTAAAAAGCACTCCTCTCTTGTAATAGTTTCTTCATTCATTTACTTATTCACCCAACAAATATTGTATGCCCTAACAAAGCTCTGGGGATTCAGGAGTAAACGGGAAGACACCATATGGGTTAATACCATATGGGACTTAGTCTACTGATATATTAGTTATTATTATAATTTCTTCTCTATTATAGTGAAATTATCTTGTTTTTCCTTCCAAATACTATTTAATACTCAAAGGTAAAGAAAATGTCTTATTCTCATATATCTCCTATGCTGCTGGCATATAAAAGGCATTCTGTAAATTTTTATTGAATCAAGGCAACACATTTCATAGCACTTATCACAGTTTGTTAGTATATATTTGTATGATTATTTGATTTATGTTTATATGCCCATGAGTGTGAGCCCCCTGAGCACAGGGACTGGATCTAGTTTGCTTATCAGGCCTGGCTAGAGTAGGTGCTCAACAAATATTGGTAAACAAATAAATACATGGATAAGACATCCTTAAGAAAAGAAATGCAATTTCCCAACCAAACATCCACTCTCTTCTCCCTCCTCACTCTCCCCCAAAAGGTAAAGAGTTTTTTCCTCTTGAGCATTAAGGGGTTTTAATTTATAGTGAGCATAAGCCCAAACTGAGATGATGCTTCTTTTACTTACTTACAGGTTGACCTGGGACTCTAGTTCAGGGTCTTTTGTTGGCCATGTCTGAAGGGGCTGGATGCCAAAGGAGAGAGATGACTTTGCTTTCCATAGAAGGGTTTGTGCCATCTGACTCCCACAGGACCCTTTCGTCAGCGGATCCATCAGTGGGCCTGGAGGCTGAAGTGCTGTACTGAAGCAGAGGGGGTTGGGAAAGGCACTGAGAAACAGAGCACAGCAGGCCTATTCTGGCACTCCTACCCAGAGGCCAGCCCCATTATTACAAGTCAGGAGGAGGGTGAAGCCAAGCACTCCCAAGACCCAGGTGCCCTACCAAGACTGTATCATGATCATCCTGCACAAAGCGATGCCTGTGCAAACTACGTATAACGAAGGCATCGTGCCTCTGGACTAGTCCCAGTCCTGTCACGCACCTCAGCAATGAGTTAAATCATCCACACTGTCAAGTCAGTGGGGTCTAAAGGGAAAAGGAGGGCCAGTGAGCATTTTAACAACTGCAAACTCATTTAGAAAAAAGGCAACATTATTTTGGTAAAGAGAATTTATGTGTAAAATGCTTTTGGAGAATAACTAGTGGTGGGACCTCATGGCCATCACTGTGGCAGTCTAAGAGTGCTTGATTTATCTCCTCATTTTTAATTAAAATATCCAAGAAAAGCCATAAAAGGGCCTATATTGACAACAACACTGTAGATAAATAGGCCCAAAGCCCATATTTCAAGAGTAATGGCATACAGTATGTAAGCAATAAATTCTTGATGAATTAATAAATGAATTGCTCATGGGAATAAATTGAGAAATGAATTCCTGAAATGTGCCTGCGCCTTTCTCTGATGCCGCAATGAAGAAGGTGGAAAAGGTAGCTCTGGAATGCACAGGCTGCTGTATTAGGGCAATTCAGGCATCCCTGCTCCTCCTGGCTAGAATTACTTTCTGAGCCAATTGGCAGTGTTTTTACTAACCTTTATCTGGAAACCCTGGTGGCATAGTGGTTAAGTGCTATGGCTGCTAACCAAATGGTCAGCAGTTTGAATCCACCAGGCACTCCTTGGAAACTCTATGAGGCAGTTCTACTCTGTCCTATAGGGTTGCTATGAGTCGGAATCAACTCGACGGCGCTGGGTTAGGTTTTTTTTTTTGGATCTGAAGTGACAGACAAATAAGCAAAAAAAATCCAATTACTTGGGAATGAAAAATAAAAATAAAAGCAATTTTAGGTAATGTTTTAGTCAAAAAGGATTCTGTAATGTCTTCTTAATAAAGACTGTGACAAGACAAAAGGCCTAGTAGTTCAGGGCAGTATTATCAAAGAGAAGAGAAGTCTGCACAGGAACTGCCGTTCTGCCAAGGATTGTATGCTTAGTAGTGACTGACTCCCCACAACCTGGATTTATGGGAGCCAGACAGATACCGCCCTTTCCCAAGCTGCTACAGTAGCACTAATCAGGCCCAAGGCTGCAGGCATTTTTTAAAAAAAAAGTTACTGCAATGGTCTATACCTAGCACAGGAAAGATTCAAGAACCACCTGACCTCCCAACGTCCCACCTGCCCCCTTTGAATTTTCTCTCTTGCCAGGTTCTCCTGGTATTCCTTCTTTATAACTGCTGACTCAGATCCCTCCCACCCCCATGGCCTTCCCTGGGCCTGAGAAGACACATGCTGCATACCTGACCTAGACTTCTAGATAATCTTAACCTAGGCTGTCTTTAGGCCACTTATCTTGGCTGCAAGACTTTCACATATGCCTCAAGACTTCCACATACAGCTAATGGCAAGAAGCCAAGGTTCTGGTATGCCATCAACCGTTCTTTACTCAAAGTAAGCCCAAGTCTTCTAAAATCCATTGTCACTAGAGTTTATGGCTGCCTTAGCAATGAACAAATAAATAATAACAAGTCTTCTAGATGAGATATATATTTTCCTCTTATTTATTTTGAAGCCCTCTGATTTTTTTAATTTTTTTTTTTTTAGTTAAAAAACCCTTGTATGCAAAAGGTTTATTAAGCAAATATTCCCAAAGGAAACTGATAAGGAAGTGGAAGAGGCCAAGTAAGGCTTTATTTTCAGGCAAAGTGCCTTGAAGGGACAGCTTCAGCCTGATTGAAGCTGTGCTATCCAACTTGGTAGCCACATGTGACTACTGATTAATACGATTAATTGAAATGTGGGTAATGAGATGTGTAAGTATAAAATACACATAAAGACTTGGTACAAAAAAAAAGAGTATATAGCAGCATTATTCACAATAGTCAAAAGGTGGAAACAGCCCAAGTGTTCATCAACATATGGATAAACAAAATGTGGTATAGCCATACAATGGATTATTATGCAGCCATAAAGAGAAATGAAGTTCTGATACATGCAAGACATGGATGAACCTGAAAACCATTATGCTAAGTGAAACAGGCCAGAACCAAAGAACAAATATTACATAACTCCACTTACATGAAATATCTGGAATATGGCTTCAAACTGGTTCACTCTGGTTTGAACCCCTGCTGAGAATTTTAACAGATATCTTTGTTAAAATATAGATTCTGATTCAGTATATCTGGGGTGGAAATGTAAATTCTCAGCAGGGGTTTGAACTGCAATGAACCAGATCTAGAATGAGCCCTGGTCTAGGACAGGCAAATTCACAGAGGCAGAAAGTAGATTACAGGTAACCAGGGGCTGGGGAGAAGGAGGAATGGGGAGCTATTGCTTAATGAATACAGATTTTCTGTTTGGGGTGACGAAAAAATTTTGGAAATAGATAACGGTGACAGTTGCACAACAATGTGAATTAATGCCACTGAAGCGTACACTTAAAAATGGTTAAAGTGGCAAGTTTTATATGTATTTTACCACAATAAAAATTCTAAAAAATAATGTAAAACATCTCATTAATAATTTTATACCAATTATATAACGAATGATAATAAAATATAGTCTTAAAATTAATTTTAATGTAGCTACTAGGAAATGTAAAATTACACATGTGGCTCACTTTATATTTTGAGCAGTGCTGCCTGGGATGCCTAGGAGTTGTCCCCACCTAAGCTAAGGAGCTGGGCTTTCACACTCCTGTGGCCCTCAGCCCTTTGCTGAGAGCCATGGGGTAGGGGAGGTATAAACTCCCAGGTGCTTCAGACTCTGCACATGTGGGCAAAGCAGCTCCAGTGATGCCAGGGCAGTCTCCTAAGAGGAGTTGCAGGTGTGGATGGTGAAGGCAAAAGCACTACCATCCATACCTAAAGAGGGACAGGGAGGAGAGTACGGAAATAGTAAAAGAGGCCCCAAGGGATCTAAGCAGAGAGTGCCAACGTCCATAACATTCCTACCTCCACTCCCTTTCCTCCTCTAGTTTAAAACAGTCTGATAGTTTCCTACCACTCCTTTCTCTATGTATCTGTGAACCTTTATGTGACATATGTACATATACTACGTACAATGTTTCAAGACTTGCTTTTCTACCTGAACCACATCTTTCTATGTCAGTAAAACTAGGCACATCATTAAAATGGGATATTACAGAATAAGACAACCCCATACTTTGTGTTCTTTCAGTTTATTTTAATCTTTTAATACTTAGATTATTTGTCTTAACATATAATTTTCTAGCCCTTTAATCTTTAAGATTTTGTTTAAAAAGTTCTTTTAAACCTTTTCCATCATTTAATTTTATTTTTACCATAAAAGGGCACACTTACTTTGTCATAACTTTACCATTAGAGTTTCTGGGTTCTTTTTTATACTTTCATCTAATTCTTTAACTTCATTTCCTAACCATCCAGATTTTGTCTCATCATTGTTAATTTTAATCCTTTTACTCATTTATTTTATCTTTTCTAGTCTTAATTTTCTAATTAAAAAACCTGATGTTCCTCTTAATCTTTTGACATATTTTATCTTCATTTTCTCATTATGTAAAATATTAAGCAGTTAAAGAACTACCTGGAGAGATGACAGAATCTAAGTGTCCATTTGCACAACTGCCCTCCTTAGTACTCATTGAAATACAGCCCAATATATAAAGGAAAACTTACTAAAACAAGAGAACGGCCAGACTTCATGGCGCAACTCTGAAGATCTGCTGTACACAGTAAAATGCAGATAAACCAAAAAAGAATGAGGAGATGCCACATATTTTATGTATGCGAGGAAAATGTTCTGAAAGGTCTGACAGTGCCACATTTGGAGGGATGAGATCCGGAAGCATGCGCAAGACTGAGGTAGAAGCTGCTTCTTTTTCTTTTCTTCTACTGCCCCAGCTTTCTAATAAGAAAGGTTGGATAACTAAGCAAAACAAAAAAAACAGGATGAAACAAATAAATCTACAATCAATAAACAAAGAAAATAACTACTGAATATCCTGAAAAAAAAAAAAAGTAGAAAATATCAAAACGTATTAAAAAAATAGGACCGGACGGTTCTAGTAGGCAACCAAAATAAAACACCAGATCACCTTCCAGTAGAAGAAAAGGCACTGGAACTACCCGATAGGGAATTCAAATCTCTAATATTCCAACTATTTAAGCATTGAAGGAAAAAGCAGACAAAAATGAGGAAAAAATAGATAAAAGCATGGAAAAGACAGACAAAACAATGGAAGAATTCAAGAATACAGGAACGAAATGTCAAAATAAATTCACAACTAGAAATCAAACAAAAACAGCAATTAGAATCAAAAAGATAACAAGATTTCAGATAGGGACAGTGTCAGAAGGCTTGAAGAGCAGGTTTGAAACACTGGAAGACAGGATTAGTGAAACTGAAGACAAATAACTTGGATACCACTTTGTGGAAAATCAGAGAAAAGAATGAAGAAAAATGGAGAAACCCTGAGAATGACGTAGGATACAATCAAATGCAAAAATATGCAAGTGATTAGAGTTCTAGAACAGGAGGAAAAAATGGACAATACAGAAAGGAATACTGAAGAACTGCTGGCAGAAAACTTTCCTAATATCATGAAACATGAAAAGTTGACCATCCAAGAAGCTCAATGAAACCCATATAGGATAGACCCCAAAACAAAATCACCAAGGCATATTATCATCACACTAGCTAAAACGAATCAGAGAATCCTGAGAGCAGCTCGAGAAAAACAAAATGTCACACACAGAGGGGAAACAAGATTAAGCTCTGATTACTTGGCAGAAACCAAGCAGGCAAGATGGCAATCGGATAACATATACAAAACCTTGAAAGAAAAAAAACTGCCAACTAAGAATAATATATCCTGCAAAACTGCCAGCAAATATGATGGTAAAATTAGGACATTTCCAGATAAATAGAAATTAAGGGAATATGTAAAAACCAAACTAAACTTACAAGAATTATTAAAGGGAGTCCTTCAGTTAGAGAACAAACAACATCAGATGACAGTCTGAATCCAGAATGCAAGACTGCATCAGCCAGATACCATCCTAGGCAGTGAACTCTCAAGGATTAATCAAAACTAAAAGGTCTACAACAGGGAACCAAAGAGGTTAATCTGTAAATGACAACAATGTCAGAACAATAAAAGAGGGAATAAACGGTGTAGGTATAAAACTTTCCCATGGAGAGGAAGGGAAGGTGATATCAAAAGTAATAAAAGACTGGTTCAAACTTAGGAAGGCAAGGGTAAATTTCAAGGTAACCACAAAGAAAGTTAAGAAATCTACTAATCAAAATAAAGAAGAAAAACAAAGTCTAAGTAAACACAAAATTTACAAAAACAAAAGAAATGAAAAAAATCCACAAACAAAAGGAATTCAGCAAAGGGGAGTAAGAGGAACAAAGAAAACATCAGCACCACAAAAAAAAAAAAAAAAAAAGCACTACAAAATGACAACAATAAACTCACACCTATCAATAATTACACTGAATGTAAATGGCTTAAATGCACCCGTAAAGATACAGTGAGTGACAGAATGAATTAAAAAACAGGATCCATCAATACGCTGTCTACAAGAGATACACTGTAGAAACAAAGACGTAAATTTATTAAAAATCAAAGGATGGAAAAAATACATCAAACAGCTACCGAAAAACAGCAAGAGTGGCAATACTAATCTCAGATAAAATGGACTTTAAAATAAAATCCACCATAAAAGACAAAGAAGGGCATTACATAAAGATTAAAGGGACAATCCGTCATGAAGACGCATCCAGTGACAGGGCTCAAACATACATAAAACAAACTCTAACAGCACTGAAAAAGAGAAACCGACAGTTTCACAATTGTAGGAGAGTTCAACACACCACTCTCGGTAAAGGACAGGACATCTAGAAAGAAACTCAGCAAAGATACAGAAGATCTAAAGGCCACAATCGGCCAACTTGACCTCACAGACATATACAGAAGAGTCCACCCAACAGCTGCAAAGTACACATTCTTTTCCAACGCACATGGAATGTTCTCCAGAATGGACCACATCTTAGGCCACAAGGCAACCCTCAACAAAATCCAAAACACTTAGATAATACACAGTATCCTCTCCGATCACAATGCCATCAAAGTAGAAATTAACAACAGGAAGAGCAAGGAATAAACTAGCACAGGACCTATGAAAAGCAGTATGCAAAAGACAGATGAAGAGTTAATGATCAGAAGATTTTTAAGAGGGATTAGACAAAAAATATTAGACAATGGCTTCGTTATCTTAAGAAAAATGACAGAATGTGGACTCTCAAAACACAAATCAAATAAAACACAACTCACAAGGTTGTAGGATAAAAACCCCAGAATGTGGATAAGAAATAAGACTGACTGACAGTATAGAGTTGCTTTCTTGGAGGGGAGTGGACCTGAAGAGAAAATGAGGACGTCCACGGGCAAACCTCCTGTGTGGGGTATCTTTGCATGTGTGGTTTTTTATTAGACTTAAGAGAGCTCTCAGAAACATACAGTTTACAATTTTCTCCTCTAATGATGTGACTCCCAATCCCTCAGGATGCCTTGATTGTTAATATTTTGGGTATAAAGGGATGGGGGTAAAGAGAAAGGTGGCCTGCCTCACTGTTGGCCCTCTGCTGAAGACTGTGAGGAGGCAATTGCAGTCTACTGAGAAAAACTTGTCTAGAACTCCAGGGCAGGACTAGCATCTGTGCTAACCACAGCCAAGCCTGTTGAGGCCCAATGACTCAGTAAAGGCAAACCATGGAAAAACATAACAGGGCACAACCAAAGCTGTCTCAAATGTTAGTAGGTAGACCCCTGAATGCAGCAACGTGGTATAGAAGGCAGCAAGGTCTCAGTTCTGGCTCCTTCACCCTGGCAGATACCTCCCCTGGTAAAGGCTCCATTGATCACTGAACTTCAGCCATAATTCCACAGGGAATATGAGAAGCATCAGCGAGCCATACCCACTCACTTGCATTCTTGATCTTGTATATTCCTCACCCTGTTTGCTGAAAACAACCTTAAACTGAGCCCAAATCATCATTCTTGCCTGTCTCCAAATAGAGGCCAGACTTTGAGGTGCGAACTGGCTCAGTAGCTAAGTGAGCAGTGGTCCCCGCAGAGCTGGGGGCAGTGGGAAGACAAGCGGAGCAGCAGGTGTCTATGGGCGAATCAGAAGTGGACACAAGATAATTCCCTCTGTCCCAGCATCTAAGATGCCCCCTCCCACATGCACAATTACTCTCTACCCTCCAACCCTCTTATTTTCTCCATACCACTCACTGCAATCTGAAATCATCCTAGGTATGCATCTGTTTATTGCTATATCTTCTATCTCCCTCCACTTGCATATTAGCTTCACCAGTGCAGGAACCTCATCATTGGTCTCGTTCACAGTTGTATCCCCAATACCTAGACTGTCTCATAAACTCATTGCTGTCGAGTCAGTTCCGACTCATAGCGACCCTATGCACAACAGAACGAAACACTGCCCGGTCCTGCGCCATCCTTACAATCATTGTTATGCTTGAGCTCATTGTTGCAGCCACTGTATCAATCCACCTCGTTGAGGGTCTTCCTCTTTTCCGCTGACCCTGTACTCTGCCAAGCATGATGTCCTTCTCCAGGGACTCATCCCTCCTGACAACATGTCCAAAGTATGTAACATGCAGTCTCGCCATCCTTGCCTCTAAGGAGCATTCTGGCCGCACTTCCTCCAAGATAGATTTGTTCGTTCTTTTGGCAGTCCATGGTATATTCAACATTCTTCGCCAACACCACAATTCTTTGGTCTTCCTTATTCAGTGTCCAGCTTTCACATGCATATGATGTGATTGAAACTACCATGGCTTGGATCAGGTGCACCTTAGTCTTCAGGGTGACATCTCTGCTCTGCAACACTTTGAAGAGGTCCTTTGCAGCAGATTTGCCCAATGCAATGCGTCTTTTGATTTCTTGACTGCTGCTTCCATGGCTGTTGATTGTAGATCCAAGTAAAATGAAATCCTTGACAACTTCAATCTTTTCTCCGTTTATCATGATGTTGCTCATTGGTCCAGTTGTGAGGATTTTTCTTTTATGTTGAGGTGTAATCCATACTGAAGGCTGTGGTCTTTGATCTTCATTAGTAAGTGCTTCAAGTCCTCTTCACTTTCAGCAAACAAGGTTGTGTCATCTGCATAACACAGGTTGTTAATAAGTCTTCCTCCAATCCTGATGCCCTGTTCTTCATATAGTCCAGCTTCTCGGATTATTTGTTCAGCATACAGATTAAATAGGTATGGTGAAAGAATACAACACTGACGCACACCTTTCCTGACTTTAAACCAATCAGTATTCCCTTGTTCTGTCTGAACAACTGCCTCTTGATCTATGTAAAGGTTCCTCATGAGCACAATTAAGTGTTCTAGAATTCCTATTCTTCGCAGTGTTATCCGTAGTTTGTTATGATCCACACAGTCAAATGCCTTTGCATAGTCAATAAAACACAGGTAACCATCCTTCTGGTATTCTCTGCTTTCAGCCAGGATTCATCTGACATAAGCAATGGTATCCCTGGTTCCACGTCCTCTTCTGAAACCAGCCTGAATTTCTGGCAGTTTCCTGTCGATATACAGTGCTGCAGCTGTTTTTGGGTGATCTTCAGCAAAATTTTGCTTGCGTGTGATATTAACGATATTGTTCTATAATTTCCACATTCAGTTGGATCACCTTTCTTGGGAATAGGCATAAATATGGATCTCTTCCCGTCAGCTGGCCAAGAAGCTGTCTTCCATATTTTTTGGCCTAGACAAGTGAGCACCTCCAGTGCTGCATCTGTTTGTTGAAACATCTCAATTGATAGTCCATCAATTCCTGGAGCCTTGTTTTTCGCCAATGCCTTCAGAGCAGCTTGGACGTCTTCCTTCAGTACCATCGGTTCCTAATCATATGCCACCTCTTGAAATGTTTGAATATGAACTAATTCTTTTTGGCATAATGACTCTGTGCATTCCTTCCATCTTCTTTTGATGCTTCCTGTGTTGTTTAATATTCTCCCCATGGAGTCCTTCACTATTGCAACTTGAGGCTTGAATTTTTTCTTCAGTTCTTTCAGCTTGAGAAACGCCGAGCGTGTTCTTCCCTTTTGGTTTTCTGTCTCCAGCTCTTTGCACATATCATTATAATACTTTGCTTTGTCTTCTCTAAAGGCCTTTTGAAATCTTCTGTTCAATTCTTTTATACTTCATCAGTTCTTCCTTTTGCTTTAGCTGCTCGACGCTCAAGAGCAAGTTTCAGAGTCTCCTCTGACATCCATCTTGGCCTTTTCTTTCTTTCCTGTCTTTTCAGTGGCCTCTTGCTTTCTTCATGGATGATGTCCTTGATGTCATTCCACAACTCATCTGGTCTTTGGTCACTAGTGTTCAGTGCATCAAATCTATTCTTGAGATGGTCTCTAAATTTAAGCGGGATATACTCAAGGTCATATTTTGGCTCTCGTGGACTTGCTCTGATTTTCTTCAGTTTCAGCTTGAACTTGCATATGAGCAATTGATGGTCTGTTCCACAGTCGGCCCCTGGCCTTCTTCTGACTGATGATATTGAGCTTTTCCATCATCTCTTTCCACAGATGTAGTCAATTTGATTTCTGTGTGTTCCATCTGGTGAGGTCCATGTGTATAGTCGCAGTTTATGTTGGTGAAAGAAGGTATTTGCAATGAAGAAGTCATCGGTCTTGCAAAATTCTATCATTCGGTCTCCGGCATTGTTTCTATCCCCAAGGCCATATTTTCCAACTACTGATCCTTCTTCTTTGTTTCCAACTTTCACATTCCAATCACCAGTAATTATCAATGCATCTTGATTGTATGTTCGATCAATTTCAGACTGTAGCAGCTGATAAAAATCTTCTGTTTCTTCATCTTTGGCTCTAGTGGTTGGTGCCTAAATTTGAATAATAGTCATATTAACTGGTCTTCCTTGTAGGCATATGGATATTATCCTATCACTGACAGCATTGTACTTCAGGATAGATCTTGAAACGTCCTTTTTGACCATGAATGCAACACCATTCCTCTTTGAGTTGTCATTCCTAGCATAGTAGGCTATGTGATTGTCCGATTCAAAATGGCCAATGCCAGTGCATTTCAGCTCACCAATGCCTAGGATATCGATGTTTATGCACTCCATTTCATTTTTCACGATTTCCAATTTTCCTAGATTCATACTTCGTGTCTGTCAGTTTGTCGTACTGTGGGGGCTTGTGTGTTGCTGTGATGCTGGAAGCTATGCCACAGGTATTCAGATACCTGAGGGTCACCCATGGAGGACAGGTTTCAGCTGAACTTCCAGACTAAGACAGACTAGGAAGAAGGACCCGGCAGTCTACTTCTGAAAAGCATTAGCCAGTGAAAACCTTATGAATAGCAGCGGAACATTGTCTGATACAGTGCTGGAAGATAAGCCCCCCAGGTTGGAAGGCACTCAAAAGATGACTGGGAAAGAGCTGCCTCCTCAAAGTAGAGTCGACCTTAATGATGTGGATGGAGTAAAGCTTTCGGGACCTTCATTTGCTGATGTGGCATGACTCAAAATGAGAAGAAATAGCTGCAAACATCCATTAATAATCGAAACCTGGAATGTACGAAGTATGAATCTAGGAAAAATTCCTAGCCTGTAAAGGTGCTCAATAAATATTTGTTGAATGGATAGATACGTAAATATGTGAATGCCATGAACTTCAGAAACATATTCATTAGGACTAGGGAAAACATTTCAGGTTGTTTTTGCCTTTTGTGAATGAGGTCACTGCTGGCTTCAGCCACATTGATGAGACCTGTTTCTTTACCAGTCTCTAATAGGCAGCTGCATTGTATTGACTGCGACGAGTGTGTGGGAGTGAAGACAACCCATTTACAAAACATCAGTCCTGGCTTGATACGTGGAACTGATGCTAGAAAAAAAACTTAATGGTTGACAGCGCTTCTAGAGACATTTTCTCTCTAGTCAGAAAACATAAAAGAGGTATTTATGTCCTAACTTTCATCTGTGCTAAAACTGTGGAATGACTGACACTTATGGTTAGAAAGTCCATTTCAAGCACCTACGAGGTGTTTGATTTCCCAATTTTACCTCCTCACCCAGTAAGGTGTCTCCCAAGACTGGAGTGCCAAGTATGCAGCAGCACACCAGTGTACAGGGAACCTTTCACCAGTGTGCCTTCAACTTTCAGTCAATGTGTCTAATTTACTTGTGCTATGATTTGAAGAGCAGCTCTGGTGGCACAGTGGTTAAGAGCTGAGCTGCTAGCCAAAAGGTCAGCAGTTCTAATCCACCAGCTTTTCCTTGGAAACCTTATGGGGCAGTTCTACTCTGAGTCAGAACCGACTCGACGGCAACAGGTTTGGGTTTCTTTTGTGTGACTGAAGAAAGATACCGTTTGTGGCATACCTGCTTGATATCCGGTTCAACCAGCTTTTAGTGGGCTAAGGTTGGGAAGCAAAAACATAATTCCCTAAACTCCTTTGCAGTAAGAGTTCTGAACATGATTTAGATTCCACAAGTCAGGTGTGCCCATGAGAGATGGTCTTAGTCATCTAGTACTACTATAACAGAAATACCAAAAGTGAATGGCTTTAACAAAGAGAAATTAATTTTCTTACAGTCTAGTGGCTAGAAGTCCAAATTCAGGGTGTCAGCTCCAGAGGAAGGCTTTCTCTTTCAGCCCTGGAGGAAGGTCCTTGTCATCTATCTTCCTTTGGTTTGGGAGCATCTCAGCACAGGAAACTCAAGTCCAAAGGACGTGCTCTGCTCCTGGTGCTGATTTCTTGGTGGTATGAGGTCCCCAACTCTCTGCTTACTTCTCTTACCTTGTATCTCTTGAGAGATAAAAGGTGGTACAGGCCATACCCCAGGGTAACTCCCTTTACACTGGATCAGGGAAGTGACTTAGTAAGGGTATTACAATCCCACCCTAATCCTCTCTAACATAAAATTACAATCACAAAATGCAGGACCACCACAGACTACTGGGAATCATGGCCTAACCAAGTTGATACACACGTTTTTGGGGAGACATCATTCAATCCATGACAGAGACTCTGGTTTGGAATCGGGACCGGCAGGGTGAGGGGATACAGGGAATCATTTCGCTTTTGCACATCATGACAGAGGTGCTGTGGTTCTGGAGTCAGCAGCTTCCTTATTCTACAGCTTTCTGAAGCAGCAGTGGCACGTTTGGCGTTCAATGCAGAGTTGGTAATGTGGTTCTCTAGTTAGCTAAGGTGGCAGCAGTTTCTTGCTTCTTGGTTTACCAGCTTCTTGTTACGGAAGCGGCAGCTTTCTTTTTCACCCCAGAGCAGAATGGCTATGGGGGCTAGGAGGTGTTCCTGGGCACTCAGATTTGAGTCTGCTCTCTAGCCCTTCCAACAATTTTGTAAGCACTTAGTTTCCTGTATCAATATTAAATCCCTCTCTGCTTATACTAGGTAGAGTGGATTCTGTTGTCTGCTAATCAGATGACTGACTGATAAGCCTTTTTTAGTGATGTCTGTTAGATCGGATTTTGATCTCTATGTGACTCTGTGCAGAGTGTAGAGTAGGGCACAACTTTCTTCTGATAGGAGCAAGAGTATAAACTCCAGTAGGCAAAGAAAAGAGATTGTGTGTTTTTACTGAAATACATAGGAATTTTGTCTTTGGAGTATAAAAGAGAGCTTGCTCAAAGCACTGAACATTTCTATGCAAACAGCAAAGGGGTGCTTAAGGGTAGCCAAAAGGACAGCATACAAACTGTGGATGTTTCTAAGGTCACTGTGATACTGAAGAAATGATTGTGCTATCATTATTACTGAACTGTTTAACATAGTTTTGAGTATTTTCAAGTGTGCATCAAAAATGATTATACCCAAAAGTGTGCTAAAAACACAAAATACTTTAGAAATACTAGTCTAACCTATAGATGCTTCAACACCTCTAGGAATAAAAATTTTACTGCATCCTAAAGTAAGCCACCCCAGCCTGGGGCAGCACTGACTGCTGGAACGTACTTGCATGGATTGAGTTCAATCTGTTTTCTCATACCCCATACCCACTGTGATGGGAGGTTCAGCCCAGGGCCATACACAGAATGGGCCTAATTCCCTTCTCGTAAGACATCCTCTAAAATGTGCATTTTCTGTATATTTTCTCTTCTCCAAGTAAAACATGCCCCCAGGCCTCTGGGTACTGAAGTCTTTTCTCTTTACAGAATTATTCCCATCAGATACAAATACCTTTAAAAAAATAAAAACAACCCCTGCCCCCACGTCCCCCAATTTAAATCATATCCTTGCAAAGAGTTTACTATATTCCTTGTTCCCAACCCCTTCCCTTTCATTATCTTCTGAAGCTGGTCCAGTCAGACTTCCATTCCCACTATTCCAAAGAAATAGCTAAAAGGTATCAAAGGCCACCAATGACCTACATGATGCCAAAGCCAGTGGTCAACTCTCAACTGCTTACTTTGCTAGACCTAGCAGCAGCAGCATTTGGCACAGAAAATCACTCCCTCTTTCTGCATTTTAAAAAACTGTTTATTTATACTAATCTTGTTTCCCCAAAACAAAAGGCATTTAAATGACATCATGTATCTATGACACCATGATTTTACATTTAAGTCTCAAAATCTAAATTTTACTTGGGATTTACATGAACAGTTAACCAAAGTCCACCAAATCATAGTCACACTTCCTGGTTGATAAAGTTTATTTATTGTTTCCCTTTTCCTAATGTCTCTTGATATCCCTTTTTCCCCCCCACAAATTTTTCATCCTTCCCTACTTCACTGTGATTCATAGTCACATTAAAAACAAAACAAAAAAACCTTGACGTATTGTTGCAAAGATTTCCTATCCGAAGGTCCATAGCTACACTGTCTGATAAGGTAGCCCCAAGCACATCTCGCTACTGAGTATTTAAAATGTGGCTAGTTTGAACTGAGATGTACTATAACTGTAAGATACACACCAGATTTCTAAAGACAGTACAAAAAAATTTAAACTATCTCAATAAGTTTTTATATTGATTATATGTTGAAATGATAATATTTTGGATATATTGGGTTAAATAACTTATTAAAATTAATTTCACCTTTCTTTTTACTTTTCTAAATATGTCTACTGGAAAATTTAAAATTACTTGTGTATAGAAGAATACTGATCAAAAGGGGGAAAATGTAGAACAGAACTTCAAATTCTCATGGACTTCAGACTCTGGAGCCATGGAGACTGGATGAACCCCTTGAAACTATTGTTCTATGATAATCTTTAACCCTTAAACCAAAAATATCCCCTGAAGTCTTCTTAAAACCAAACAATAGTTTGGCTTATCTAGTAAGAAGTATCTGCCTTGATCATTATGCTCTTTTAAGAACTATCTCAAATTGACAACAGCAACTGGAAAGATTAGATAGGAACCTTAGGGAGAAGTGAGTGTTAATTGGGGAGGAACGACTCTAAAAAGGAGGTAAGAATGGTTATACAACTAAAAGAATGTAATCAATGTCACTGAATTGTACATGTAGAAACTGTTAAATACAACAAAATAAAAATTAAAAAAAAATTACATATGTACTCACAAATACCAGAGAAAGGCACTTTTCCCCCCCGCTAAGCACCCTGGTGGTGCAGTGGTTAAACAGTTGGCAGCTAACTGGAAAGTCGGCAGTTCCAACCCATGTGCTTTGGAAGCCCTGTCGGGCAGTTCTTCTCTGCCCTATTGGGTCGCTATGAGTCGGAGCTGGCTCAACAACAACGGGTTTGCTTTTTTGGCTTACAAACGTAAAATACACACCAAATTTTTTAAAACAGTATAAAAAATTTAAACTATCTCAATAATTTGTTATATTGATTACATGTTGACATGATACAATCTTGGACATACTGAGTTAAATAAGGAACCCTGGTGGCGCAGTGGTTAAACACTTGGCTACTAACCAAAAGGTTGGCAGTTCAAAACCACCAGCCGCTCCATGACAGAAAAATGTGGCAGTCTGCTTCCATAAGGATATACAGCCTTGGAAACAGTGTGTAGCAGTTCTATTCTTCCCACAGGGTTGCTCTGAGTCAGAATTGACTCAACGGCAATGGGTTTTTATTGGGTTAAACAAAACAAATTATTAAAATTAATTCTACCAGTTTCTTTTTACTCTTTAAAATATGGCTACTAGAAAATTTAAAATGATATATGTGGCTTTATATACTTGCTAATACCAGAAAAAGCCAATTTTCCCCCACATTTTATACACACACACACCTTTGTCACAGATATTTATACATATCTTTTCAAGTCAGAAACATAGATCCATATCACCCTTTCTAACAGATAAAGAATAGAGTACTGATAGCACTCCTGGTGGATGTTTCTTTTTAATTTTGCAAATAACCCTGCAGTGAACACCCTTCTACATACATCTCCTTGGGCAGCCACACCTCATTGCTAATTTATAATTGCTTACTGTCCTCTAAGGTCCTAGCTCTAGAGATAATCAGATGTGTCATTTATGTTTTCCCACTCATGCATGCTACTTTAGAAGGATTTTTCCCCAGGAAAAGCAGCAGTGAGTCTCACTGTATAGGCCAAATCTCATAATTTTCCTATAGCATTGTTTGTCAGACTTTATCTCTCTTCAGACCCTCAACTCTGGAAACCAGACAACCAAACACAATTTCTCATATTAACCTTCTAAAGCAAAACTAATTTGACTATTATCTTCCTCCAAGAAAGGAAGCTGGTTCGCATTAACTTAAAATCTTAGTGAATAATAAAAGCTGTTTTTTTTCTTCTCTTAGGAGAACAGACATAATATGAAAATTAATTTGCCTCTGTTGGCCCTAAAAGCCCATTATGTCAGCCTAATACAACACAGCTTTTAATAGTCTTTCCCAAGAAGACTGCTGTTTTTCCAGAAGAAAACTGACAGCAGCAGATTTATTTGTGATTAAATACTTAAGGGCCTGGCATAAACAAAAAGAATAATGACATAATATAGAGGAATGAGGAATCTGAAAACAGCTCACATTAAAATACTGGCATATAAAACTACCCAGAAAAAAAGTCTCCTAGGCAAAAACAAAAAAAAAACCTAACGGTCAGGAGAAACGTAAGGGAGAAGAAAGCAACCCAATGGATAATGGATAATTACTCTTTTCTGAACTTATCTTGGCCTGGAAAGCAATATGTATTGAAGAACAAAACATTTGTCTTGGCATCAAATTTGTTCTCACAAGGTGTGGGTGCAATGCATTACTAATAAGGAAGCCGTCATGTAGGAAGCAATATTTGGGAAAGTAGAAAATATATTTTCCATTTGTAATTTCAAATCTTCTGTCTATGGCGGGGCTCTGTACCCACTGTGGCTAAACATAGTAACCATAATTTAATCACTTAACTAAGGTAGTATTTTACAACCGGAACTAAAAAATATCAAAACTCCAATTCTGTGACTTGGGGTGATGTCTGGGCATCCGTATTTTGAAAAAGCTTCCCAGATGTAGTGGTATATATATATATTTTTGCTGACCCAGTATCCACTCCCCTTCTTCTGGTAATCCAACCCAACCAACAGCTGCTGGGGAGGAGATTCTGACTCATGGCGACCCCATGTGTGTCAGAGTAGAAACGGTGCTCCACAGGGTTTTTAATTTTTTGTTGTTGAGAATACACACAGCAGAACATACACCAATTCAACAATTCCTACATGTATAACTCAGTAATACTAATTACATCTTCAAGTTGTTCCACCATTCTCACTCTTCTTCTTTCAAATTGTTCCTCCCCCATTAGCATAAACTCACTGCCCCCTAAGTTTCCTATCTAATTCCATAGGGTTTTTAATGGCTGATTTTTCAGAAGTAGATTGCCAGGCCTTTCATCCAAGGTGCTTCTGGGTAGACAAGAACTCCAACCTTTCAGTTAGCAGTTAAGCACATTAACCATTGGCACGACCCAGAGCTCTTCTTCTGGTAATAGCACTGTGATTTTCTTTGGGAAGGTCCCTATGGATGGAATTAATCCAACCCCTCAGTTCTGGATTGGGCACACGACCCAGGCCCAGTCCCTTCTGGCCAAAATGACTGGTTCAGGGATGAGCATTGAACCCAACAGATCCAATGAATGTCAACCCTGGGACATGTGCTGGGATTACTGAGAAACAACACTACCTTTCTGCTGGTGGTGTACACTGGTAGAATGTAAGCCTGGATTGGTTAACTTTGTCTCCATTAGGAAAGACTTTGAGAATAAAGCCAACTCAGATGATGGAGAAAGACTACTGATGAGACTATTTGAGCACCTGGATCTGCTCTCTCTGAAAGCCTGGTCTACCCCAGCATTTTGCATTTGCATCAACAAATAATTCCCTTTTGCTTGTCACTCATAGCCTTTGATAATATTTCTTTAAAATTTTTAACAACTGGTTAAGGCAGAGATACTAGCCAATGAGAAAAGATGCTGATGCATTACTAGTTAAATGTCAGTCCTGCTTGTGGATGAAGAACTGTTCAATGGTAATTACAGCTGGGTAGCCTGAAATAAGAACCATTTAACCACTGAGACTCCACCCTGCAATCTAACCCACCACTTTTCATCTGGAATCAGAACCACAGGCATTAGTATTGCAAGTGGCTATGAAAGCAGAACCATGAATGGTGTGTCAAGTATAATGAGGCAAGCTTGGACTTCACTATTAGGAAAACAGAGCTGTCCAACAATAAAAAGAATTGCCTTATGAAGTAGTGGGTTCCCTGACCATAGATGCAGTAAACAGAAGCTGATGACCCATTATAAGGGCTGTTGTAGAAAAGATTCCTGCATTACCCTAGAGGAGTGGTTTTCAAAGTACGTCCCTGAACCAGTAGCACTAGCATCACTATGACCTAGTGAATCAGAATCTCTAGGCACAGGGCCCAGGAAACTTTTAAGAAGCCCTCTAGGTGATTCTCATACAAAAACTTACACATTGTTATGTGCCCCTAGTTTGCTCTCCCTCAATGTGACAGCACACTCCTTCTCTCCACCCTGTATTTCCCGTGTCCACCTTGCCTCCAGACAGGAGCTGCCCACATAGTCTCATGTGTCTACTTGAGCCAAGAAGCACACTCCTCACCAGTATCATTTTATGTCTTATGGTCCAGTATAATCTTTGTCTGAAGTGTTGGCTTCGGGAATGGTTTCAGTTTTGGGCTAACAGAAAGTCCAGGGGCCATGACCTCTGGGGTCCCTCCAGTCTCAGCCAGACCTTTAAGTCTGTTTTGTTTTTTTTTTTTACTAGGGTTTGAGGTCTGCATCCCACTTTTCTCTTGCTCCATCAGGGCTTCTCTGTTGTGTTCTCTGTCAGGGCAGTCATTGGTGCTGGCCAAGTACCATCTAGTTCTTTCAGTCTCAGGCTGATGGAATCTCTGGCTTATGTGGCCCTTTCTGTCTCTTGGGCTCATATTTTCCTTGTGTCTTTGGTGTTCTTCATTCTCCTTTGCTCCAGGTGGGTTGAGACCAATTGATGCATCTTAGATGGCTGCTGGCTAGCTTTTAAGACCCCAGACACCACTGCCCAAAGTGGGATGCAAAATGTTTTCTTAACATACTTGGTTATGCCAATTGACCTAGATGTCTCCTGAAACCATGGTCCTCAGACCTCCAGGTGGTTCTTATATACATTAAAGTCTGAGAATCACTGCTCTAGAATAGAGAGTATTGTTCTCCAACAGTTTCCTAAGCCTCATCCCCAGAGATTCTGATTGAGTAATTTGGAGTGCAGCGGTTAAATGCTTGGCTGCTAACCAAAAGGTTGGTGGTTTGATCCCACCAGCTGCTCTGCAGCAGAAAGATGTTGCGGTCTGCTTCCTTAAAGATTACAGCCTTGGAAACCCTATGGGGAAGTTCTACTCTGTCTTGTGGGGTCACTATGAATTGGAATCAACTTGAGTTTCGGTAATTTGGAGTAGGGGTCCAGAATTTGAATATCTGACAAGTTCCCAGGTAATGCTGATGCTACTGATCCAGGAACCACACTTAGAGAACCACTGTCCAAGAGGTTAACCTAGGTGGTGTCTACCATCCCACCCAATGTTGAGATTCTTTGATCTTTAGGATTTGCCCTGTGAATTCAATTCCACTGATAGAACGTTCGCTCTGCTGTGTCATACGTAATGCTATGGCTCACATGTGGTTCAGCCTCCATAATGTGTTGCAGCCAAAGGACACAGCTCAGCAACTGGAGAGTAATTTTAAAAATAAAATTTTTAGCTTCATTAATTGTACTTCCTGATCACCACAAAGGAACAAAAGACAACAGATGTATTTCTTAAGATCCCCACTGCCTGCCTATTAGCCTCCCTCATATAAGGTAGATGTTTCTGTACTTTTCACTTCAAAACACCCCCTAAAATTTTTTCAGCCAGTCCTAACCTGCTCCCTTCACACCTCTTGTTCTTCTTACCCCCTCTCTTCCTAAATCTGTCGTTCAAAAATGCAAAAAAGGCAGGGTCATCCTCTGAGGTCAGAGGACATGGAGAAACTGAATGGCCAAAGCTAGGATTTTAATCAAGCAAGGGGAGGGAAAGGTTGACAACTTTCATATAAATGTTGTTTTTATCTATAACTGGTTAAAAACCTGTTGTTGTCGAGTTGATTCTGACTCATAGCGACCCTACGGGACAGAGCAGAACTGCCCCACAGGGTTTCCAAAGAGCACCTGGTAGATTCGAACTGCCTAACTTTTGGTTAGCAGCAGTAGCTCTTAACCACTACATCACCTGGGTTTCCTTATCCATAACAGTTACCGTTAATTAATGCTCTGCGCCAGGCACTGTTTTAGCATTTTGTATAAATCAGTTCTTCTAAATCTCACATCAATACTATGGGATAGGTGTTACTGTTATTTTACAAATGAGTTAACCAAGGCTCAGAAGGTTTAAGCAGCTTGTCCAAGCTCACACACATCATAACTGAAAGGGCAGAAACTTGAACCCAGGTTTGTCTCACTCCAAAGCCCTTGTTCATGATCACTATCTGATACTGCCTTCCTACAAAACGATGGCAAACACATCTACGGCAAATAGTTTAATCATCAAGCATCTTACCCTGCTGTCTGCAGTCATCACTGCCCGCTCTAGGTTTTCCATGGAGCCTTTCCTGTTGTCACCTGCTGGGATGCATAATGTGTGGGCCATTCCTTGCTCTTTTATGTTTATTAGCTCACTGTGTCTGCATGCCAGTTATCAGAGAAGACAGGGGATATTAGTAAAGAGAGTCACACAGGGTCACCATCCTGAAAGTAATGCCCTTTTTTTTCCTGATGTCAAGAACATGACTAGGTAAATATGGTAAACCCGATTCTGAAAGGTTCTAAACATGAGGCAGTGGTATTCAAACTTGATACAACAGGAAATGAGAAGCAACGGAGGACTTTAGTGTAAAAGACGTGTTATGGGTAGAACTGTGTCCCCCAAAAATGTGTGTCAACTTGGCTAGGCCATGATTCCCAGTATTGTGTGATTGTCCCCCATTTTGTCAGCTGATGTCATTATCCTGTGTGTTGTAAATCCTACCTCTGTGATGTTAATGAGGCAAGAATACAGGCAGTTACATTAATGGGCAGAACTCTATCTACAAGATTACGTTGTGTTTTAAGCCAATCTCTTTGGAGATAGAAAAGGCAGAAACAAGCAGAGAGACATATGGGACACCTCATACTACCAAGAAACAAGAGCCAGGAGAATAGCGTGTCTTTTGGACCTGGGGTCCCTGCGCTAAGCTCTTCAAACAGGGAAGACTGACGACAAGGACCTTCTCCCAGAGCCGAAAGAGAGAGAATGCCTTCCCCTGGAGCTGCCACCCTGAATTCGGACACCTAGTCTCCTAGACTGTGAGAGAATAAATTTCTCTTTGTTAAAGCCATCTACTTGTGGTATTTTTGTTATAGCAGTGCTAGATGACTAAGATAGGAGGCTAACCTGGCAATGTTTGCAAATGAGGCAAGGGCTCTTGACCCTGGCTGTCCTCAGAATCACCTGAAGAGCCTTTCTGAACAACCACACGCTCTAGCACCACCCTGGGTTTTCTGGATCAATACGTCTGGGGTAGGGGCCCACACACCTGTACGGTTAAGATGTTCTACCAGTAGTTCTGATGCACAGCCAGGATTATGAGGTAATTTGGTTTAATGGATTAAAAAGGTAATATTTTTAAAAACAACAAAAATAAAGGGAGAAACTGCAGATGAATATCTGTTTTAGTTTAGGGAAGTTTTTTCTAATTAAGCATGAACAGGAGGATTTAGTAGATGTGACTAAATAAAACAACAATAATGATAAAAACTTAAAAAAAAATATAAAGTTAAAAGGCAAAAAAAAAAAAAACCCTTTGCCATCGAGTCTATTCTGACTCATAGCGACCCTGTAGGACACAGTAGAACTGCCCCATAGGGCTTCCAAGGAATGCCTGGTGGATTGAACTGTTGACCTTTTAGTTAGCAGTCATAGCTCTTAACGACTACACCACCAGGGTTTCCAAAAGGCAGATAGTGAAGTGAAATAAATATTTACTACATATTTGACAAAAAAATTACATTAAAAAAAAAAATACTTCAACTCAACAAGGACAAGAAATATTCCAAAGGAAAAATGGACAAAGTACATGCATACATATTTCATAAGAAGAAATAAAAATTATAAATAAATATGAGAAAACAGTTTTACCTCACTACTAAACAAAGGAATTCAATTTAAAACAAGGTACCACTTTGGCAAATATTTATAAATGATAATGTCCAGAGCTGAGGGAGGGAAGAAATAGGAATATGCATATATTTTGGGGGAAACTAAATTGGTGGTTGATTTGGCATTATGCTTCAAAAGCCTTAAAAATGTTCATTTTCTTTAATCCAATAATTCTCATCACTTCTATGAATTTATCCTAAGGAAAGAATTTACCCTAAGGAAATGATTACATTGACTTTGGCACATAGATTCACTGCATTTTTAGTAAGAGTGAAAAACTGGAAATAAACCAGCTGTCCAACAATAGGATGGGTTATATACATTTCAATATATCCAGATGACAGAATACCAACCAAGGATTTAAAAACAGATTTTTTCAGAAATGTTTAAGGCTGTGGGAAAATCCTTACAATAGATTAAGTGAAAAAGCAAGTTAAAATGTTAACATAAATATACACAATTAGGAAGGAAAAAGACTAGAAAATATGTGGTAGGATTATGGGTAAACGAAAATTTAATTACCTTCCTGATATTTTCCTTGATTTTTCAAATTGCTTCCCACAAACTGTTTTTATACTCAGAAAAATGATAATTATTATTTCAAAGGCTTATCAGATAATTTCATTAAGTGTTAAATAGAAGGAAAAACTCCTGGAGGACAAGAAGTCATTTAGGCTTTCAGGTATAAGGTCATGGAGACAAAAGAGGAAGTGGTCCAAGTAGGAATTCAGAGAAAAATTCTGTATGATAAACACTAGTTTTATGGATATTTAAATTTATTAAAGTTAAATAAAATTTAAAATTCCATTCCTTAGTCACACTAGCCACATTCCACATGTTCAATAGCCACATATATTGTTGTTGTTAGCTGCTCCTGAGTTGGTCGCAGACTCACGATGACCCCATGGAATGAAATACTGCCTGGTCCTGTGCCATCCCCATGATTGGTTGGAGATCAGACATTGTGATCCATAGGGTTTATCATTGGCTGATTTTCAGTAGATCACCAGGCCTTTCTTTCTAGTCTGTCTTAGTCTGGAAGCGCCACTGAAACCTGTTCAGTATCATAGCAAGGTGCAAGCCTCCACGGACAGAGGGGTGGTGGCTGCACTTGAGGTGCACTGGCCAGGAATTGAACCCAGGTCTCTCATGTGGAAGGCAAGAATTCTACCACTAAACCACCAATGTCCCCGTGCTACCATATCAGACACAGCAAATTAGGGAACATTTCCATCACTGCAGAAAGTTTTATTGGACAGTGCTGCTCCAAACATGCTATCTAAGGCCTGGAAGATCCAGCTGCTGGCTCGTCTCTTGGTATACCTTTTTCCATTCTTCACGCTCCAGCAACACTAGTATAAGCATCAAAAGGACAGAGACCATATTTGCCTGGTTTTCCCAGTCTAAAAGGGGAGATACACTGTCCAGGTCACTACACACAATATAGAATAAAAGACACAGCATCGGTTGTTGACAAAGCACAGAGCATGGCCTGTAGCTCAGGGAAGGTTTCCCAGAGGAAGAGGGGTAGGTGTTAGCCAAAGAGTAAAGGAAAGAGCATTCTAAGCAGAGAAAAGAGCATGATATGAATAAAGGCACAGATGACACAGCACAACATAAGGGAGGAATTACCAGCTGGTCAGGCATTTTTTCATTCAACAGAAAATAAATGTCTCTGATGAGCCAGGACCTGAGCCAGGCTCTGGGGATAGAACAGTGAGCAGGACAGTTATAGTTCCTGTTCTCATCATGTTCCTCTCATCCAGTATTGTTGGAGCACCAAGGGTGAGGCAAGGTATGGCAAGAGCTGAAGATGGAGAGAAAAGGGATTGAGGACCTCCCACCCCATATTAAGGATCCTGGTGTGTTACCTTGGCAGTTGAACTTTCTTTCAGGCCTCTGGGGGGGGGGGGCGGGCAGAGTCCCACCTCCTCATCTTATTCTTTGCCCCCAACCCAGCCCATCACTGCTGTGGATCGAGGAGAGCTCTTCAAGGGGTTTAGGCAGCAGGGGGCACAAAGAGTTTTAGTAAGATCTTTCCAGAGGCCAGCTAGGAGGTGGATTTAAAAGGTGTCAGAATAAAGACAGGAAGCTTGGTTGGGAGGCTGCTGCAGTCATCTAGGATAGGATGGGGGACTGAAAAAAATGGTAGGGCAGGCCTGATGATGCTGAAGTAGGAGAATTCACTAAAAGTTAAGAAAATGCCCTCTGAATGAAGAGGCCTGGCAGAGCTGGGGGTGGGGGCACCGAGGTCAGCAGCGGAAGGAGTGTCTATGAGGCAAGGCTCCAAAAAGAAGAGGACTGAAGATCTGCAGGAGAGTTCCACTGGCTAAAGGAGGGTGGGAGTCAAGGAGGGGCACCGGCGTCGCAGGCAGAGGAAAGACGTCCTCCAGGAAGACGTGCACGAGGGGCTCTGCGGGTCGGGGGTGTTCCACGGTTCCAGGAAAGGGCCGGGCTGGTGAGGCAGCAGGTGTGCTGTTACCTCGGGAGCGAGGGTGGGAGGAGGCGAAGCCGGCCTCAGTTCAGGGGAAGTGCAGAACGGCCAGAGGCTCCCGAGGAGAGGAAGACCTCTGTTTGGACTTGAGGGGTTATTTCTCGACCTTGTCCTTGAGCAGTTACAAGTAGCGGGCAGGGCACATTCTCAATAGCCTGGAATCCGCCTTAGAACCACCGGGCTTGCTCAGGGCCTGACACAGGAACGACAGTTTGGGGGCGTCTCCTCGGGGTCTGGATTCCCAACACTCGCTCGGTTCTTCTGAGGCGTGCCCCTCCACACCGCCCGCTCCCGCTGCTCGGCCCCAAACCCCCTCCGACCCCCGGCCCATCAGCCCAGACTCCTCGCCCAATCCCCCTCAGACCTCTTCCCACCCACGGCATCACCACCCTCCGCCCCCTCAGACCGCCACCCCACCCCCACGTGGCCGCGCCCCTCCCCGGCAGCGGTACCTGGGGCTCTCGAAGCTGCATCCCCTGCGCCGCAGCGCCGCCCGCTTCTGCCGCAGGAGCGCAGCGGCCGCCCCGCCGGGCTCCGGCTCCATCGCCCCGGGCGGGGGCCGCGGGCTCGGACGCATTCGGGTGGGCTCGGGACTCGGCGGGACTCGGCTAGCGCCCGCACCCCACGCCCCGCCTTGAGCCCTCCGCCCAGCCTAGGCCCCGCCCCGGCCCGCCCCGGCCCCGCCCCCACTCCCAGCCGGCCCCGCCCCCACTTCCAGCCCACACCGCCCAGAGCACCTCCGCCAGGGTCCAGGCGCTGTTCCCGCCGCGCGTTCCAGCCACGCCCCGCCCGCGCCGGCCCTGCGGGGTTCCCCGGCCGGCTCTCCGCTCCTCCGCTGGGCCCACAGGTTAAAGACGCCCACTCCGTCCTCCCGGCCCAACTCAGTCCGGTCCACAGCCCCGCCACTCCCGCTCCTTGCCCCTTAGGCAAGGCCCCGCCCACCTACCCTTCCCTTTACTAAGTGCCGGCGTGGACCCCGCCCTCACTCTAAGTAACGCTCTGCTCCGAGCGACCCCTCCTCACCTCAGCACCCCACCGGCCCTTCAACCGTAGCACCGCCCTCTCCTGGGACCGCCCTTCTCTATACCGCACCCACTTAATGGTCCCGCCCCCGTGGCCCCGCCTCTTGTCTCCTGAGCCCCTCCCTGTCTGTGCCCACAGCCGCCCACTCCTCAGGCCCTCCTGCACCCAGACCCAGCCAGGGCCCACACAGGGCCCCGCCTCAGTCCGCAAGCAGGCCCCGCCTACCCCCGGGGGCCCCGCCCGCAGCGCCCTACCTTCTCACCTCCACGCCTCCTGGCTGAGGCTGGGATCCTGGAGTACCTTACTGTGGCTAAGCCCACATTCTGACATTCCCCTGTAAAGTCCGCATTTGTTCCAGGATCTGCCCACCCACCAAAGGTTGGTTCTGCTGTCTCCAGTGGCCTTTTGTGCTGCCTGAGGAACAGGATCCTATATAATGAAAATAGCGTCAATGGCAATTAGTTTTATATTGCTGAATGATCTCTCACAGCTGGCTATGGAGACAGCAATGGCTAATGGCTAATAGAAACTGCTTGTTAGTGTCCCTCCTCAAGCTGCACCTGGGGCACCTGCCCTGCCTGCCATGCCTAGGACCATATCTTAGTTACGCCTCTGCTGACGCAGTGGGGCTGAGAGGGTAAAGCTTTGCAAGCTACAAGTCCTGGATTCAAGTCTTGACTTCACTTCCCAGCTGTTGATGACCCCCTCCCCTCCCCTCCCTTCTCCAAGTCAGAGGCATCCATCTCAGGGCCTTGAACTGCTTGTGTGACTGAGGGCAGTGACCCCATCTGGGCAGAGCCTGGGTCTCTGCACCATCTAAGTCTTGAGGAAGAGGTGAGCTAGGGCCACCTCGGCAAGCAGGGTTTTGTCACAGCTGGGGATGCGGGGCTATGCTGGCATGAAACTGGGATGGTGGAGCAGAGTCTGCAGGATTGTGTGGACAGTGTGTGCTCGGAGAATCCACCACTCCAGCTTTGGAAGGCATTGGCTGGGAAACTGAGGCAGGCAGGGCTAGGAGAGCCCTTGATCAACTGGGATCCTGCCACTCCCTGGCACACATTCTCTGACTTCCAGGTGTTCTCTCCGTAAAGTCTATACTTCTTTTGCTGTGCATTCAAGCAGAGAAATCAGTCTGGAAAGAAAAGGAGTGGATGCCCAAAGAGGAGACTTTGGAAGCTGGAGACAGAGAAAGACGTTGAATGGCTGCCTCAGTGTTGTTGTTAGATGCCACCGAGTCGGTTCTGACTCATAGTGACTCTATGCACAACAGAACGAAAGGCTGCCCAGTCCTGCGCCATCCCCAAAATTGTTGCTATGCTTGAGCTCATTGTTGTAGCCACCGTGTCAATCCACCTTGTTGAGGGTCTTCCTCTTTTCCACTGACCGTGTACTCTGCCAAGCCTGATGTCCCTCTTCAGGGTCTGATCCCTCCTGATAACATGTACAAAGTATGTAAGACGTGGTCTCACCATCCTTGCTTCTAAGGAGCATACTGGCTGCACTTCTTCTAAGACATATTTGTTCGTTCTTTTGGCAGTCCATGGTATATTCAATATTCTTCGCCAACACCACAATTTGAAGGGCATCAATTCTTCTTCAGCCTTCCTTATTCATCGTCCAGGTTTCACATGCATATGCTATTGAAAATACCATGGCTCGGGTCAGGCGCACCTTAGTCTTCAAGGTGACATCTTTGCTTTTCAGCACTTTAAAGAAGTCCTCTGCAGGAGATTTACCCAATGCAACGCGTTATTTGATTTCTTGACTGCTGCTTCCATGAGTGTTGATTGTCGATCCAAGTAAAATCCTTGACAACTTCAATCTCTTCTCTGTTTATCATGATGTTGCTTATTGGTCCAGTTGTGAGGATTTTTCTTTTCTTTATGTTGAGGTGCAATCCATACTGAAGGCTGTGGTCTCTGACCTTCATTAGTAAGTGCTTCAAGTCCACTTTCAGCAAGCAAGGTTGTGTCATCTGCATGACACAGACTGTTAATGAGTCTTCCTCCAACCCTGATGCCCCAGTCTTCTTCATATAGTCCAGCTTCTCAGATTATTTGCTCAGCATACAGATTGAATAGGTATGGTGAAAGGACACAACCCTGACACACACCTTTCCTGACTTTAAACCAATCAGTATCCCCTTGTTCTGTACAAACAACTGCCTCTTGATCTATGTAAAAGTTCCTCATGAGCACAATTAAGTGTTCTGGAATTCCCATTCTTCACAATGTTATCCACGATTTGTTATGATCCACACAGTCGAATGCCTTTGCATAGTCAATAAAATCCAGGTAACCATCCTTCTGGTATTCTCTGCTTTCAGCCAGGATCCATTTGACATTAGCATGATATCCCTGGTTCCATGTCGTCTTCTGAAACTGGCCTGAATTTCTGCCAGTTCCCTGTTGATATACTGCTGCAACCATTTTTGAATGATCTTCAGCAAAGTTTTGCTTGCCTGTGATATTATTCAATAATTTCTGCATTCAGTTGGATCACCTTTCTTGGGAATAGGCATAAATATGGATCTCTTCCAGTCAGTGGGCAAGGAAGCTGTCTTCCATATTTCTTGATAGATGAGCGAGCACCTTCAGTGCTGCATCCGTTTGTTGAAACATCTCAATTGATATTCCATCAATTCCTGGAGCCTTGTTTTTTGCCAACGCCTTCAGAGCAGCTTGGACTTCTTCCTTCAGTACCATCAGTTCCTGAGCATATGCTACCTCTTGAAATGGTTGAACATCGACTAATTCTTTTTGGTATAATGACTCTGTGTATTCCTTCCAACTTCTTTCGATGCTTCCTGCGTTGTTTGATATTTTCCCCCATAGAATCCTTCACTATTGCAACTCGAGGTTTGAATTTTTTCCTCAGTTCTTTCAGCTTGAGAAGCACCAAGTGTGTTCTTCCCCTTTGGTTTTCTATCTCGAGCTCTTTGCACATGTCGTTATAATACTCTGTCTTCTTGAGCCGCCCTCTGAAATCTTCTGTTTAGTTCTTTCGCTTCATGATTTCCTCCTTTTGCTTTAGCTGCTCAAAGTTCATGAGCAAGTTTCAGAGCTTCCTCTGATACCCATCTTGGTCTTTTCGTTCTTTCCTGTCTTTTCAATGACCTCTTGCTTTCTTCATGGATGATGTCCTTGATGTCATTCCACAACTCATCTGGTCTTCGGTCGCTAGTGTTCAATGGGTCAAATCTATTCTTGAGATGGTCTCTAAATTTAAGTGGGATATACTCAAGGTCATATTTTGGCTCTCGTGGACTTGTTCTGATTTTCTTCAGTTTCAGTTTGAACTTGCATATGTGCAATTGATGGTCTGTTCCACAGTCAGTCCCTGGCCTTGTTCTGACTAAAGATACTGAGCTTTTCCATCATCTCTTTCCACAGATGTAGTCAATTTGAATAATAGTCGTATTAACTGGTCTTCCTCCTAGCCGTATGGATATCATCGTATCACTGACAGCATTGTACTTCAGGATAGATCTTGAAATGTTCTTTTTGACAATGAATGCGATATCATTCCTTTTCAAGTTGTCATTCTCAGCATAGTAGACTATATGATCGGCCTATTCAAAATCGCCAATACCAGTCCATTTCAGCTCACTAATGCCTAGAATATCGATGTTTATGCATTCCATCTCATTTTTGATGATTTCCAATTTTCCTACATACTTTGCACATTCCTGGTTCCGATTATTAATGGATGTTTGCAGCTGTTTCTTCTCATTTTGAGTCATGCCACATCAGCAAATGAAGGTCCCGAAAGCTTTCCTCCATCCACATCATTAAGGTCAACTCTACTTTGAGGAGGCAGCTCTTTCCCAGTCATCTTTGGAGTGCCTTCCAACCTGGGGGGCTCATCTTCCAGCACTATATCAGACAATGTTCCACTGCTATTCATAAGGTTTTCACTGGCTAATGCTTTTCAGAAGTAGACTGCCGGGTCCTTCTTCCTAGTCTGTCTTAGTCTGGAAGTTCAGCTGAAGCCTGTCCTCCATGGGTGACCCTGCAGGTATCTGAATACCGGTGGCATAGATTCCAGCATCACAGCAACACGCAGGCCCCCACAGTACAACTGACAGACATGTGGGGGCTGACGGCTTTTCGTTTCTCCTTCCTGCCCCTCAGGCTTCCATGAGACAGCCCTTCTAAGATATTCCCCTTTGTTTTCTTAACCAAGGTAGGATGGGTTTCTGTTTTTTGCCTGACATCGTGAGCTCCCCCAACATACCTTTTCAGACTTACATCCCAGTACTCCTCAAACTCTTTGCTCATTGAGGCTGGGTTGCCTGCTTTTTTACCCAACCTCATTCTGCTCCTTCCCATCTCCCTCACCCCCTATGTGTTCTGCAGTCTCTGAACTGAATCTCCAAATGTCTCCTTAACTCTAAAGCCTCCCCAGATACCCCAGCTCCTTCCGCTGAGTGCCCACAGCACTGTCTATGTCCTGAGGGCATTGCTCCTACATGTCATTTATGTTCTAGTCTCCTTTTCGCTGGGCTCTGAGTGCCCCATGTCTCCTTCATGTCTGTATCTGGCACTTCAACTGTTTGCTAAGTGAATGCACAGGACTTCAATAAACTTAGCAAGATTCATTAGAAAACACATTTAATTTCAAAGTAAACAAAGATGTTTGTACATTAAAGTATTTAATTAGTGAAACAATTATTATCAGTGTAACAAGCTGAAAAATACAGCAACTTGATACAAGACTGAGGTAACAAAATACTTCACCCAAAATCTAAAGAATCCCATGGAGGGGTGATGTTCAGTGGTTATTGCAGGTGAGACAATTCACAAAAATTAGACAAAGTCCTTACACAACTGCATGCAGGGGTCTGCTGGAAAAAAAGACAGCCCAGGAGAGTGCAACAGATTTAACAAGAAATTAAAATGTAGAAACTGATTTTCAACTTACTTTGAAGAATATGTAAGAAATTGAAAACTACTCTCTACGCAACATTTTGAATGCTAAGTGGAAAACCATGCATTTTGGCACGAAATTTATTAAAGATTATACTATACTAATAAATTAATTACTACTGTTTCATTACTGAATGGTCACAGTTGTTCAGAAATCAAAAGAGATCAATGGTTATAAAACGGACAGATGATCCACCGTGTTGCTGCTATGAACAGGGATTTCGGGGCTGTCCATGGCACACACAGGCTACAAGCAGCAGAGGGATACAAGGTGGTCTAAAGTTCACGGTACAAGTTCTCAACGCCCAGGAAAATGCAGCTCTTGCACTAGCTCATGCTGTACTTGTATTTCTCATTGAAATAATAATTTTAAGAACTAGGAAGCAAACACTGTGAACATTCTGACCCTGCTCTCTCGTTCCACCTTGGAATCCTTGGTGTACCCAACTATAGCTCTAGCTCTGTGCCTGGCTGTTCTGGGCCAACTCGGCCTCTAGGACAGCAACTCCATCTAGTCCTCATTGCGACTGAACTTGCAGATCAAGAAGCTATTCAGTCTGTTGAGCCTCTCAAACCTTTGTGGAGGAATGTGTGCACAGGATTTGTACCCATTGCTAGGAGAGAGGATGGGTGTTACCAGAGGAGATGCGTGTAGTAGGGATTATTTGTTCATTGGGTGGTTAGCTCCATGAGGGCAGGGATTGGGTCTATCTTGTTCTCAGCCATTTAAATCCCCAGTAGAGCCTGGCACACAGGAAGCACTCATTAGAGACGTGAATGAATGGTTTTGTGCAGAGCATCTATTATTTCAAAGGGACTCTTGTAATGTTTTTGTTTAATATGAAGTCACTCAACATGTCAATATGATGTGGGGCTCCTTAAAGTCATTTCTGGTGTCACACATGCAAAAAAAAAAATTAGGCTGTGTTTTTTTTTTGCAACGTTCACAAGCATTAGCAATGTGGGTGCAGAGCTCTGAACTCAACCTGTGGAATGAAAACAGACCTTGCTTGAAAGTAGCTTCCCATTTTCATGGACAATTTTCCACTTGTAAAATGACATCCTAAAAGACACATCTCTTGGGCTTGGGAGTTGGAAGGAAGATGATGAAAGAAATATTGGCCATCTTAATAAGAACATGCTTTATAAGTTCAGTTGGCAAGAGGGTGGGTTCTTTCCTAAGCAGAATCCCTTCAAGTGTCTTCCTCCTCCAGTTCCAGTCCGACAGGGTGATGAATGGGGTTCTACTCAAGGGAAGAAGGGAGGCCATACTCTCTCATTCTGAACAATATTTTTACTGCTCTCCACCAAATCAATCCTCCATGAAGTATTTCAGTTGCCAGAATGCACTTGGCTGACCTTGAGTTACAAAGCAAGTTCAACTGTGAGGGGTGAAAGAGTTACTCCCAGGGAGTGGTGAACGAGCTGTTCTTGGGACATCATAATGATACCAGCTGCCTACTCCACAGTTTGTAGATAGCATTCTACAACTTTCATTTGGGGTGCCATGATCTGTTTGCTTTAAAAAAAGATACAGCATATGCATGCAAGATATTTCTCCTTCAGTGGTTTCACAAACATTTGTGCAATATGGACAAAGAGCAAAAGACAGAAATGTTTCCCTCCACAGTGAAAATCCACCTACAGATTTTCCTCCTTTGTGGCTTGTGCCTGGCCCCCTCCGTCCCAGGCATGCAGGCCTTCTCATCTGGGGCTTGAGGGACAAGTTAACACTAGGAAGACACTCAGCACTTTAACTCACATGCTTGCCCCTGAGCCCCTCCTTGGAGAGCTAAGTACATTTCAGCTTCGTCTGCAGGACTCTTCTGGTACGTTCAAGGTTCTTGTTAGATCCCACAATGCCTTTTCCAACAGGTCTAAACAGATTCTTCAAAAGTCCAAGCTAAGAATGTTTCTGGGAGGGGGTGTGGGAGCAGTCTGAATTCGTGAGAAGACTAAACACTTTGAGAAGAATTTCAATTATTCAAATTAGGTTTAGAAGAAAGCATTTGGGCAAGATAAGAAAATCCGCAAAGGGTAGAAAACTATCTGATTTAGTAGAGCCCAAAATTTTGAGGTTTTTGGATTGGCATCCATAGTATTTCATGTGAGAAACCAGGACAGTTTGAAGAGTAGAGCAATCCAAGGAAAATAAGTAGCGGATGTTCCCGTCTTGCATTTTCATCCACACTTAAGACTTCAAAAAAAAGTTTATATGTAGAATTAGATTCAATGTAAGTTAAAGGGTTAATACTGCATCTGGTCAGAGGTGTCTGGAGTGTTTGGCATTTTCATTAAGCCACTAGATGCTCGTTTTTATAAGTCACTGGCATAATGTAACTGTATACATTCTGACCCCAGCTATGGTTGGGTGTGCAAAGCACCCACGGCCAAGGTTTGATGGCATCAACTTTACCATCTGGAGTTTCTCCTGGTGCTCTAGTCTTTGCTCAAAAGTTATTGAGCACAGGAAGGTTTCGCCACAGAATAATGGTTTGGTAACAACTACTTTCTTCACCAATTCATTCAAGTTTTCAAAAAGTTGTCACCATTTGATCAAAATACAATGGAGGGTCCTTTGGTAGTTTTTCAACTGACCTATTACCAGTTTATTGGTTTAGGTGTTGTTCTAAAGCATCTTGGTTAGGAACTCTTAAGGGTAGTTTGATGCCCAATCAGTGTGAGTTCTGAAACCATGATAGCTACAAGGAGCCCAAAATACCAGTTTCTCTCAGAAAACTAAGAGTTTCCTTCTCAGAATTAGGATACCCAAACTAAAAGAGAGAAAGAAGCTATAATGATGGAGTAATTCATCATTTTGAATAAAAACATATCTGTGCAAAATAAAAGTCACTTTAAGGTATAACAAGAGGTGACAGATAAAGGACATTGTTCATGTGGACAGCTCTTCAATGAATGTAGAGCTTGGACCATTCACTCCCCAGGGCTTTGCTGTCTTGTCACCATGGTCATCAATAATTATGCCCTTGGACTTGGATGATGGAGAACTTGCTGGTGACTGTGTTTGGGGCATGTGGGGGCAAGACTGGGGAAGCTTAAGGCCTCAGTGTCACTCAGCTCCCCAGCAATATTAGGATTCCCAGTGGGCTCCGCCCTGGCAGTGGAGACAAAGGGGTGATAATGGGAGCAAAAATCTCGCCCTACAGGGAGAGGTTGGTGCAAAATAGCTTCTGTGCAGCCATTCCCTGTGAGCCTGGCAGCATCTGAATTACTTCAGATAGAGCTGGAGAAAATGTCACAACTTCCCATTCTGTCGTGGTGTGAGGGAATGAAAAGAGAAGGGCCTTCAGACCCTGCCAGGGAGAGGGGTTGGGAGGAAACCAGCAGGCCAGTGGCCCAGTCCACAGTCCTGAAGCTGGGCCCAGTCTTTGAAGGGCTGATGGCAACAAGGGACCTGGGGGGTCCAGGGAGCAGGACTTCCAGATGAATAGCACCCATAGGAACAGAAAACAAGACACAATTTAAGGCATTGTTTGTTTACAGTAAAAGAACACAAGGGATCCTTAACACAGAAGTAATCTGGGCTCTCACTCTGACCTTCCTTGGTGGACAAGGCTATAACTTAAGGTGAACACAGGGCCTCAATGCGAATGAAGTGTGTGATGTCACAACTCTTGTGCCAAAATGCATGTTTCTCAAAGAGCTCACACTCGCTCACACACACGCATATACAGCTCACGAACGCAGAGGACGCTTCGGGGGTTGTACAAAATCTGAGGCAGCCCTGTGGGCGAGCGACCCCGTGCACTTGGGGCGTAAAAAGCCTGTTCCACAGCCTGTTCCTCCTCTCCAGCCCCTCACGCAGGTTAACACTGTCCACTCTTTTGTGCAGTAGAGAGCACTGAGAACCCAACGTGGGCCAAATGCTCTCCAGTCGCAGAAGCAGCTCATGGACGAGGGCCCAGAGAGGGCAGATGTACAGTTTGGGGTCCAACCACTGCCCCTCCAGGTGATGCTGCAGAGTGCATGTCATGAGAGTCGCTGGGGGTTGGCAGGTGGATCCCGAACCGGTGGAGTCCTCTGAGACTGTGAAGCCACAGGCCATGTCCCATTGAGTCTGAGTGGCTGTGACTTTCCCAGCATCCTGGCCAAAAGCCTGTACTCAGGGCGTGCTCTTCTCCACCAGTCCCAGGCCAAGGATCCCAGAAGCCTTTGAAGTCATGCCAAGTCCCGCAGAGACTTATTCAAATGACATAAGGTTTGCAGGTACCTAGAAAAGAAAGCTCAGCCTCTTGTCAAAGTTCTAACCTTTCAAAATGGGATGGGGTGGTCCTAAGGGAAGGGGCCAGACCTTTCTGAGTCTGTGAATGAGCAGCTCAGGTGGACAGAGGGTAGGAGAATAATAATAGCCACCATTTATTCTGTGACTGCTGTGTGCCAGGCAGTCCCGAGCACTTCAGACGCATTATATCCTTGAGTTCTCACAACAATCCTATGAGGCTGGTACTGGAATTATCCCCATTATAAAGATGAGGAAACTAAGGCTTAGAGAGGTTAAGTGCACAGTAAGTGCCAGTGCTAAGACACCAGAGTCCATGCTTTCAACCATTACCCTTTAATCAAAATAAATCTGTACTTGGGGTGAGGGGGAGACAAACCACACAGGAATGGGGCATGTGCCTCTGAAGGGGTACCAGCGAGGGTGGGGTGGGTGTTAGGGGATGGCAAGAATTGGCAAGTGGAAGCACAAGGAAGAGTAAGTTCGGGGCAATGGGGAACCCTAAGACCTTCCCATAGCTATACTCCAGAGCTGCTCCCTTGACAAGGCCCCCAGCCCCCTTTACTGAGGGGGACCACGAGCTCCGAGGTCAGCCTGCTTTTCCCTCCCCTCAAAACTGCCCACACATCCTCAGCTCTGGACCTTCTCACCCAGCACTGCCCTCGACTCCAGGAGATTTGATTAGAAGCAATTTAATCAAAAACAAATCCATCTTGGCATCAGTTTGGTCCAAATGATGGATTGGAAAAAATGCATCTCCTTGTTAGGAGACGGTTGTAAGAATAGTCACGGCAGCACTGTTCAAAACAGCAAAAAGCAGGATACCATTCTCGGCATTATCGATAGAGGAAATGATTTAAAAAAAAAGAAAACAGTACAAATAAATAATGACAGCTACATGAATTAACACAGATGAATCTTAGGAACGCACTGCAGGAGAAAAGTAAGCCACAGAAGAAAACATACAGTTATGGTTCTATTTATAAAAATACAGGCCAGATAATACATTGTTTAAGGAATCAAATAACAAATACATGTGCTAAAATGGTAAAGAATGGCAAACACACAAACCAGGAGAGCAGTTAGCACACGGAGGTGGAAGAGAGGGAGGCAGGATTAGGGAGGGGTACCTGAGGGAGAAAGGAATCCTGATGGACTAGTGATTAAGCACTGGGCTGCTAACCGTTGCCCCAGAAAGATTTACAGCCTTGGAAACCCTAGAGGGCAGTTCTACTCTGTCCTATAGGGTTGCTATGAGTTGGAATCAACTCAACGACAGCAGTGGGTTTTGGGGACCTGGAGGAAGGGGCTCCAAGGCCCTGGGAGATTCTCCTTAGGCTGGGTGGGGGGTACACATGTGTTTGTTTTGTTTTATGGTATATGAAAAATAATGTTTTAGTGTATTCAGTGTTAATAAAAACAATTTTAAAAAATGCAATTCCACAAAAAAGAAAACAGATCTTAGTCACTGAGATTTTCCCTGTGAAGAGATGCATTTCTGTAACACCCTTTATTATACCCATCTTGGATTTCATCACACAATGTACTGTGATTTAGTCAAATAATCCTCTGCTGTTGAATATTTAGGTTGTTGCCAACTTTTTATTATTACATATAGCATAGAATGGGAATATTGATTAAAAGTTAATCAGAAAAAAAAAAAGATAAAAAGTAGAAAAAGTAAAACATTCCCTTCCCTATGTCTGAAAATTGGACAAAAATACTTTAAAGTTGTAAAACCGCCTTTCCATGGTTTTGCATTTGCCAATTCATGAGATTTAATCCATTTATCCTTTTGATAAAGTATCAGCTCTGCCAAATTGGTTTGGCCCAGTCAGGTGCTATCTGTTGTGGAGCTGCTGCCACCCACTGGCTGCTCCCCCAGAGCCGGACAACAGGCTCTTCCTCAGGGCTTCCAGTGCTCCTTGCTGAGGCCTGCCCAGGTGCCATGGTTCCGAATCAGACAAAGACCAAGGCCCTTCCTCTCTCCCCTGGTGGTGAGGGGCAGTGGCTCCTCCATTCAACAGCTCCAAGGAGTCTCCCACAGCCATTCCCTACTCCCACCATCCTAGAGGCCCACCTCATGGCTGTCAGTCCCTGTCAAACCTGGAGCCACCCCAGCCTCCTGCTCACAGGTCACAGGGGCCATCTATGTGTGGCAAATAAGTTCCAGTGTGCTGTGCTTTAGAGAGTGGCACTCAGTGTTGATGAAGGGCGGGCCCCAAACATAGCGTGACCAGTGCAGAGAAGAGCAGGATGCTTGTCCTCTAGTAACGCACCCTGAGGTGGCACCAGCCTTGTTCAAACCTCAACACATTGTTCACTTTGGATCACCTGGAGATGACTGCTGACCAAAACCCCTGGTCTTTCCATCATGTAGATGGTCAATTACATTTGTTTTATATAAAAAATGTATGTAAGCCCTCTAGAAACTACAGAAGTGCAAAAAACCAAACCTAACCCAAACCCAGTGCCATCAAGTTGATTCCGACTCACAGCGACCCTATAGGACAGGGTAGAACTTCCCCATAGAGCTTCCAAGGAGCGCCTGGTAGATTCGAATTGCTGACCCTATGGTTAACAGCTGTAGCACTTAACCACTATGCCACCAGAAGTACATAGTTTCTTATATATCATTTTAGAAATTTTATATGCATATGCAAACACATAATAAAAAATGCATTATGTATCTTAATACAAATACGATCACCCTTTATATACTTTTTTACATTCTGCTTTTGTATTTATATCTTGGAGATTCTTTCCAGTCATCACGTACAGATTTACCTGTCTCTTTAATAGCTCTCAAGTGTTGTACCATAGGGATCTAGTGATGGCCACTGAAGCGGTTTCCAGAGTTACTCCTATCAAGAACACTGCTTCAGTGAACATTCTTACACGTGTGTGAACATATCCCTAAGACAAAGTCAAGGGACTCAACTGCAATTTATTTGAGCCTTTCTGTGGTAGTTTTTTGGTGGTGCCTCAAATTTATCCCTGTATTGGTCTTGACCTATTGTTCCAACTTGTCAAGGATTTTCTGGATCCTGATTTTGTCATCCAACCTGTTAATTCTGCTGTCCAGCTTCTTATCATCTAGAATTTTGATCGGCTTGTCATATATGTTCTCATCCATGTTACAGATGAAAATCTTGAACAGGACCAAGCTGAGCACAGAGCCCTGGGACATGCCACTGGAGAACTCCCTCAAGTTCACAAGAACATCTTTGTGAGGCTATAAAGTCATGACTGTCCTGTGACCAGCACAACTGAAGTCCCTGCACTCACAGACCTAGATGCCACTGTGACTTGCCTTTGCTGAGGTTCCCTCAGGCCTCTGAGGAGCTGCTCACAATGAGATGGCTTAACTTATACCCTCAACTGCTACCTTGAAGCTGCCACATTTACACCCTGCCCTGATACTCTCCTCAGACTGGCTTAGGAAGGGGACCCAACTTCCCCAGCTCCACAACTGGCTGATTCCTGTGGAACATGGACAAGGATACTTATGGACAAGAGGACCAGTACTGGCACCAGCAGCCCAAGTGCTGCCCACCTGCCTACCCTTGAGAGCAGGAAGGACCAGCCTGCCCAACTCTCATGCTGAGGGTGGGGGGAGCCATTTCTCTCACAAGCCTGGACAGCCATGGCTGTGCTTCCAGGCCTTTAGCTCAACTGCAGGAGCCTGAGCACACTGGAGGCTTCAAAGGAAGCATGAGGCTGGAGAGCTCAGTGGTGGCAGGTACAGAATTGGTAGTCAGGCAGACCTGGGTCAGATCTTAGCTCTACCACTTACCAACTATGGGGCTGTAAACAGGCACCTGCCAATTTCCGAGCCTCAATGTCCTCAATGTCAACTGGAGACAGCAAGAGAACTTGCCTCACAGGGACGTGGTAAGGATTTGGCTTATTCCTGCATATAAAACATTTAGCACAGTGCCAGGATGGGATTGGTTGGGGCAGGGAGACTACACAACAATCCAGGCCCAGCAGTCCAGAGGGGGCCACATCAATACAAATCCTATTGGTTCAAATAGCTGAGAAACCAGAAACCCCTTCATTTCATCAGCAGCTTTGCCTGGGCATGGTTGCCTTTCAGTAAATTAGCTATTACTCTTCTTCTTAAGGGTTGTACCCTTCAGTCAGTCTGGAGTATTTTCATGAAATCAACTTTGGTGGGGGTTATCTAAATAGATGCTGCAGCCTGATCCTTGGGGTGAGATCATACCTGCCTGACTGTCCCACAGTGGATGTTTTTGTGATGTTTCCTTTAGTGGGAAAAACACAGGGACTAGGTTCAAAGTTCTGATTCGAAGCTGAGCTTAGTTATAAACTGAGCAAGGGGTGCTTTGTTTCACGGAAAAAGGCTGATCAAAAAGGTGGCTGGGAGCATAGCTAATGGGCTCTGAGGGAGAAGCAGGGAGCCCTGATTTCGGTGGGAGAAGGTATTTCAGGTAACAGGATTTTGGTGACCTTACCTGAGGCCTGTTGCTTTTACATGCATCATCCAAATGCTTGTGCCACAGTATTGCATGAAACCGGGAACCAGTCTGAAACTTGTAAACATTGCCTGACAGGTAAAGAAACCATTGGTTAAGAAGAGTGTCACATAGGAGGATCAGCCTGTGACTGGGAAATGAAGATAACATCAATATAGGTAAATGAGGAAGATCAGAGCAGCCCAAGGCAAGCTCGTGGCTTGCAGAGGAGGCAGCTTCCCATCTCTGGGGGCTTTCTCTTCAGATCAGGGGCTCTCAACCATTCTGGAGGCCATGGGTGCCTTTGATAGTTTGGTAAAACTTGTGGAATCCTTCTCAGAATGTTTTCAAATGTATAAAGTAAAATACAAAAGAAATTAATAATTCTAAAATACAGTTATCAAGCTATTAAAAAACAAACTAGTTACATAATTATATATGTGCTTCTTTGCTAAGGCACTAATAATAATTATAGCTAGTGGCAGGTAAGACACTGTACTGTAATTTTGAAGTGGTGAGCATAAATGCTATCTTGAGATATCTGCAACAATATGCGATATGAAAACATCTGTGATTTCTCTTAAGAGATAAAAATCACAGAGACTACTAATATTCTTATAGTTTGATATCTACAACCATAACTGAAGGAGTTAGAGGTTACTGAAAACACAGATGTAATTTCTTCCCATTCAAGTTCATGGACCTTTTGAGTTCTATCCATGGACCCTGCCCATCCCCTATGTCACACTTCCCTCTGCTTAGGGACAATATTTTCCTTTGGGCTAAGGCCCAAGAATTGCCTGTAGTCCGAATGACCATAGTGTCTTTAAGTCAAGCTCATGCAGGATAGCCTGTACTTCCTAAAGAAACCATCTCTAATCTTGGCCCAGAGTGTCAAGGAATAAATTCAAATAGTAACCAAACTGAGGCCGCACTACTAATAGTAGGTGGGTTCAATCACTCAGACATCTAGAAGAGAATTTGACAACCTACATCTCCTCCCCCTTCCCTGGATCTTTCAGCAGACTGGCATATTTGTATTCCTTTCTTTCTTTCCCAGCTAAGAACATTAGAATGTTGACACTCAAAGTATGATCTTTTGACCAGCTCCATCGTCTGTATCACCTGCAAACTTGTTAGAAATGCAAAATCTTGGTTCTGCCTCAGATTTATTGAATCCAAATCTGTATTTTAACAAGACCCTCAGGTGACTTGTACATACATGAGCCCTGTATTAGAATATTCATGTTAAGGTGTGAAGATGATTGTCTATTCTGAATATCAACAAAGACGAGGCTCCCCGACAAGATGGCATGCAGAGCCTCTCCGTTTTCCAACCATGGTCACAGGGAAGGACGAACCAGAAGGAACTGGAAGATGGCTGGGGAAATTACCCCGGAGTTCAAACCGGTTTGGTGTATTTCAAACCCCTGCTGAGAATTTGTATTTCTACCCCAGATACATTGAATAAGAATCTACATTTTAACAACATTCCCAAGTAATTCTTATGTATAACCAATTTTAAGAACCACTGCTCTACTAGTGGTTCTCAGAATTGGTCCCTAACCAGCAGCATTAGTATCACCTGGGAACTTGTTAGAAATGCAAATTCTCAGCAGGGGTTCGAACTGAAATGAGTTGTTTTAAGCCCTGAAATTACCATAAAGTTAGAGCTTATAAAATCTATATGAAAGGGTTTTTCTCCAAGTTGCCCTTTGATAGGTACACTGCCAGAGGCTCATAGAACAGGCAATCTCAGGGGTTCCTAAAATCTCCCAGATCACTTCCAGTCTATGGTCACTGCCTCACCAGCATAAATTTATTTATTCCAAGACCTTGAATCTATAGTCCCAGGGGTGATGGGCCCCAGCAGCCATTGGCAAGGCCACAAAAAGGATGCCTGAAGCCATGTGCCATGAACATTGTACCCTGGATACACCAACCACGATCTAAGCAGCTTTCGTGGAATGGTAAGGGGACTCCGTGAATGTTGGAACCTAAAGCAAAGGGAAAACAGCAGCCTATAAAATTCCTAGTATTTCAAAATGCATATTTAACAGAAGAGAGAGAATCTGCAAGTACCCAGCCTGCTGCCTACCTTTGTCGGGGTTATTTAGCTGGAAGATATCTGGGTGCTCAGGGTCGTCAGGTAGCTGCACCATCCAGCCCATAATGGAGACTTTTTTGCCAGGTGTGGATTTATACTGGAAGAGAGCGACAACACATCTGGGAGGCCAAAGCCCATGCCCTCTCTACATTCCACCCCGCAGGAAGGCAGACTTAGGCCAGGCAAGACTTCCCTCCCACACACTGGCACCCCATCCCCCCTCCATGCAGATCCCAGAGGTCCCTTTGGGACCCAGGGCTTACGTGTTTTCTGTCTGTGCCCCGCAAGGACTTGGCTCCGTAGTACAGGAGGGTGGATCCTGAGAGTATGACCCAGTACCTGGTCCACGAGGATAACTACAGAGGAAAGGGAGGAAGAATGACAAAGCTGTGAGTGATGGGGGGTGGATATCATCCTGGTTTGCCTGGTTACAGACCCAGCCATGTAGGTGAAGGCTGCCCACCCCCATCAATGGAAGTGCAGGCCTCATCTTGTCCCTGGCCCTCCACCATTCCTTCTCAATGCTAACTCCACTCAGGACCTACAGAAGACTTTCTTTTCATGGGTGTTCATCAGCTCTAAGTTCCATTTAGGGGAAATCACCACAGGTCTCTCTACGTAAACAGCTTTTCTTTTTTTCACCTTGTTTTAGGCAGTGCTGTGGCAAAATTTGTATGTGTGCAGGTGACATGGGCCCAAGAACGTCTTGGGGAAAAACATTTTTAGAACATGGTGTCTTAGGGATCTAGTGTTGCTACAAAAGAAATACCACAAGTGGATGGCTTTAACAGAGAGAAATTTATTTCTTCACAGTAAAGTAGGCTGAAAGGCCAAATTCAGGGCATCAGCTACAGGGGAAGGCTTTCTTTCTCTGTCAGCCTTCTCATCAATGTTCATCTGGACTAGAAGCTTCTCCGCAAAGGAACCCCGGATCCAAAGGATGTGCCCTGCTCCAGCACTGCTTTCTTAGTGGTGTAAGTTTTCCCCTCTCTGCTAGCTTCCCTTTCCTTTTTATCTCTTGAGAGAGAAAAGGTGGTGCAGGCCACACCCCAGGGAAACTCCCTTTACATTGGATTAGGGATGTGACCTGGGTAAGGGTGTCACAATCCCACCCTAATCCTCTTTAACATAAAATTACAATCACAAAATGGAGGACAATCACACAGTACTGGGAATCTTGGCCTAACCAAATTGATACATTTTTGGGGGACACAATTCAGTCCATGACACATGGCCATGAAAAACTATAGCCTAGAAGAACCAAAATGTCTGCAGTGAGGTGCTCTGGCCGAGACTGAATGCTAACATTTTTGAAGCCTTTATGGCTAGACGTGGGCAAACCCCACAAGGCAAAGCTGCAGGCATTGTTTCTGTTTCTCTAGAGATGAAGGCTAGAATTCCCCACTCAGAGGGCTCTGGTCCTCTGTTTGAGGTAAGTTACTTCAATGGGTGTTTGGTTCTGCAAAGGTGAATATCCCATCCCGGGAGAAAAGCACTGAGTCTACAAGGATAAAACTGCTGTGTATCACGATGCACAAGGCTGTCTTCATGTTGGATGGAGCTGCACTGCTACAGATGGTGAAAGCAGTGGCTTTCGGACTTTTCTGACTGACTCCCACACGAAGAGATGCAATTTATATCACAACTCAGTACACATATGCAAATATATGTAGAAGTGAAAGTTTCATGAAACAATACTTACCTATATATAATGAACTATGTATACTATATATAATGACCTCCACGTTTCCATTCCATTCTATTTCATTTTGCTATATTCAATACAAAAATACATTCTGAATTGATTTCACCACTATTCAGTCAACCAGAATTTAGGAAGACATTGCTTTAAGAAAACTGTCTCTCTCTGGCCTTGGAACAACTGGGGCCTAGACTTTGGGTAAGGGAGAAAAGCTGTCAGGTCTTTCCAGCAGGGCAGCAAGCCAGATTCAGGGCCCCATGTCACAGGATGTTTCGTGACACTCTGGGCCCAAGTTTCAGAGTATGGCCCAGAGCTGGGGTGAAGACTCCTCCTCACCCACGAACCACCAGCACCTGAAGACAGGAGCCTTCAAGAGCATCTGAAAGCGTCACTTAGACAAAAGCCCTACCATCATTATAGTGAGACACATTAGATGGGGGTATGGCTCCAAGTAGCTCTGTGGGCAGTGGACAGGCAGCAGGAGCCTGAGCAGGAGAAGAAGGGCACAGCACATGCTGCCTGCTCCAGACCAGTTTGTAGGCATGGATGCCCAGAAATAACTGAGGACTTCGCAAGGGGCTGAGGCCCTGCTATGGCTGGAAGTCTTGAAGCCAGTGACATCTGGGTCCTGGATGGCTGACCCGGGGGCTAGTGGTGGAGCCTGAAAGGGCTCCGGGTACCTTGTCCCTGTACCACTCATTTTAGAATGCCGCTCTGAGAACAGAGGGGAAGAAGAGAGAGAATCTGCAGCTGGGAATACCACCCAGCAGTGGGCATGTTCTCGGACACTCGGGCCTCTGGGGCTGTGCTGACTCTCTCAGGGGGCAGTAGCCATACTTAGTCCCAGATGTTTCCAAGCTACCACTGGGAGTTAATAAAATTGTTACAGCTCAATGTAATCATTATAGCTTCTGTTCTCTGCATGCTCTCTGTGTGCAGGCCTTCCACCAAGCATGTGAAATTCTTGTTCAGTCCTCTAGGCACTATTCTACTCCTATTTACAGATGTGGAAACCGAGGCCCTTGCCCACTCAGTGGCACAGCCAAGGCCAGAACCCTAATTGGCTGGCCTCTGGCACCCAGGCCCCCTCACTGCTGCCCATGCTGCCTGTGCACAAAGGTGCACCTGAGCTTACCGCAGGCTTCCGTCCTTCCTTGAGCAGGGTTTTCCTTCTCAGCGGCCCCTCCATGGTGGGCACTGCTGCTGAGCTCCCCAGAGTACAGATGCATGGGCCAGTAGGGCTGCAGAGAGACCATCAGTCAGACATCACCGCGGAGGAGCTGAGGATACACACCTTCTCACACACTGTGGTCCACATACTCCTGAGGCTCTCGGCCAGTGTTCCCCACTGTGGAGTCCACGACATTCCCGGAGGTCAGAGGCTGCCACAGGGCTGTGGCAAGGCCAGGGAGTGGAGGGCCCCAAGGCCACAGAAGAGCACAAAGAAAGGTGGCTCTAGGGTCACACACAGCTGTGAACTTTCACCTCCCTTTCTGAAGGCTGCAAGGCTCTAGGTTTGGTAACCAAGTTCCCCATAACCCAGATCCCTAGCAATACTCCTCCTCATCCCCATCCTGACCAACACCTTGGCTGAGGCTTCCTCCTGGCCTCTCCCTGGGGTCACACCTGGAGGCAGATGGGGCCTGTACACCTGAGGAGTTGGGGTCCAGTGCAGCCTTAGCTCTGGCTGCCCCAAGTGGGAGAGGCGGGAGGCCTGGGGGACACACCACCATTCCTTGGACCTTCTTAGCTGGAGCTCTTATCTCACCCTCTACCACGCAGATTCAGGCACCACCTATAGGTGAAAACGTCCAAGTACAACACCAGCCCAGACCTCTCTCCTAAGCTCCAGATCTGTACAAGCTCCTGCACTTTGGATGCCTACTCCCCTCCACCTCACAATTTCATTTAACTGTCATCACTGTCCTCCAAGCCGGCTCTTCCTCCTCATCCCAGTGAGAGGCACCACCACCATCTACCTGGTGACTTCAACCAGTAACTTGGGAGTTTTCTTGTCTCTCCTACCACCCACAACTTAATCAACCCCAAAGATCCTAAGTATGTCCTGACATTCTAAATATGTCCTGACTGTCTATCTCTGCCATCCCACTGCCCCCACTTTAGGCCCGAACTTGATCTTCCCTTTGAAGGGCTGCCCAATGCTCTTCCTTGGCCTTCTTGAATTTACTCTTGCTACAGCCAGGATGACCTGATCATGCCACTACCCTTCCCTTCCCTTCCCCCACTCTCATATCAAACCCCTCCACTGGCTTCCCACTGGTTTTACCCCCTGCTGGATATAACTCCAGACCATCTCTCCAGTCTCATCTTGTACCTGTCTCCTCTCTCTCATTTCCTGCAACACTGACTTTCTTTCACTTACTGAGTCACCCTGTTTTTTTCCCCCTCACCACCCCCACAGGCTGTCCCTTTGGCTAGAAACATTCTTATCAGTCCTACTCCTCTTCACCCATTATTTGGCTAAGTCCTGTAATTTTTCCAGTCATTTCTTCAGGGAAGCCTTTCCTATCCTCCCTGACTGAGAAAGTTCCTCTTCTTATCTCTTCCAGAGGACCTCATACTTCCTTCTCTGGGACTGCAGGGAGGACACTCTGTCTGTCTCATTCAGCAGCCTTTAATTCAAGCTTGGCATGCAACAGGTACCATTTACTGAGTAAATGAATAAATGAATACCTGTAGACGCAGCTCCGGGTTCTGGGAGAATTTCGAACTGGAACCCGCCAGTTGGGCCCCAAGGTGGCATAGAGACGTCCCCTGCTTCAGAGGGAAAGGGTTGAATTTTAGCAACATGCTGCAAAGACCAGGTACTCCTGAAGGAGGCAAGAGCATCCTAGACTACGTATGTGGTTATTGGCTCAGGAAGCCCTGCAGAGCAAAAAACCCACTGCGGTCCAGTGGACTCTGACTCAGGGCGACCCTACAGGACAAAGTAGAACTGCCCCATAGGATTTCCAGGGAGTGGCTGGTGGATTTGAACTGCCAGCCTTTTGGTTAGCAGCCAAGCTCTTAACCATTGCACCACCAAGTATCCTGCAGAGCAAAAGTGCTCTCCAATTCCTAATCCAGCCTTCTTGGTCATGCCACAAGCACATGTGGAGCACATATGAAGCGGCCAGGTCAGCGATCACAACGCCCTCCAGAGCCTCCATCTGTCTAAGTCCCCAAGTCTCCAGGTAATTGTTCCCTTAATTTATTATTGAACATTCATCCATTTTTTAGCATCCAGGGGATGCCTAAAATATAGGATAAGCCCACTTACCACAATGTGAAGTTGAGATGTTTAATAAAAAATGCCATACGGCCCATATATTCCACAACAAGACCATGTTAAAAGTGCACATAGACACGGAGTTCTGGGCAATCTTCGATACTGGGCCTGGGGGTCATACGCAGCATCATCATTCACCAGGACACAACTGAATCCCTCTGTTTGCTACATCCACTGGGCGGTCTCCTTTGCTGGCTCTAGCCAGTCTCCTGCAAACTTGCTCTGTCACCTGCAGAGGAGAGTTCGCACTCCAGAATCTCTCTGTGGACCATCCATCTGGCTTTTCTTTCACCTGTAGTTCCCAGCAGTAAGTCTTTCCAGGGGAAGGTGCAAGCTTAATGCATTCAGGGGGAGGTTTCCATTTTTCTCCTCTCTTTATCCCCTCCTCTCTTAGAAGAATCACTTCTTGTGTCCACTTCTCTCTACCGCCATAGCATGGTCTATCCCTGAACTACAGCTTTCCTTGCCCATTGGTCACAAAACAATATAATGCAATTTATAAAATCAGACAAAGTCCAGACTTCCTTTCCAAATATTCCCTCTGTCCTCCACTGCCAGTACTAGGTTGCTGCACACTGCCTTGTGTCACCAGACACCTGTGGGAAGAAATGCAGTGGGTACATCGTATTCCAAGCGAGCCCAAGGTCCTCTGAGAGGTAGCTGTGTCACTCTCTGCTCCCCCATCCTTCAACCAAGAAGGAACAGTTCTTGATGACCATCTTGGGTCTACTGTCCATGGGTACAAGTTCAGGGCTGGTGGGAGTCTGATGGTCATTTAAGGTGACTGCTCCAGGATCGCTGCCCCATCAGCTACTTCTCTTTTGGTGATGAAGTGCCACTGTGTGTGCTCGGCTCCCCAAGTCCTCTAATGTAACATGTCTTGGCCCTTTCCCCACCACAACCCCAGTGTCAGATGACGGTCATTTGCTGACCCCACTCTTACCTTGAGCTATGCCACAGAGAGAGAGGCCCTGGTGTGTCTGACCCCTAGCCCACTGGTAAAATTGCCTCCTCCCTTTCTTCCATTCAAGAAAGCAGGTTAGAATACAGTGACTGTGACATTATACAAATAATGATGACTTTCACCACCACAAGTAACAGTTGTTGAGTACCTCACAACTGTGTACCACCACAATAGGTCACAATCCTGCGCTTAAGCAATGCTGCTCAGGGGAGGCATCCAGGCTCACTTCTTTCCTCACTTTATTTCCTCTGAACCAGGGTCTGACAATGAATCTTTCTGTGATGACATCCCTTGCGGCTTGGTGGGCTACTCAGACACCTTCTCCTTATCTGTTCCAGATTTGTGCTCTGAACTTCTGCCTGTTTAGAGTTAGAAAGAGTCACCCTTCTCAGAGCTGGATCCTCTGGTCCGTTCTCCTCCACCTTTCTTCTCATGAGTCTTTTCTTCCCTGGCACCCCAGGACAACTTGGGATGATAATGGTATGTTCGCAATTACCAGTTCTTTAGACTGGGCATAGGTGTCTTGAGCTCACATTTCGTAAAGTCCCTGAGGCCCTGTTGCTGGTCTAGGAGGTTCTTCCTAGAAGTCTTGGGAAATTATGTTAAGGTCTCAGTAATTTTAGTCTTAGTAGAAGGAGGGACCCCATTCTTCTGTCTTAAGAGCAGAGTCCCCTAGGGCGTATACCTGTAGAAAGGTCCAAGTGATGCTATTCAGCCTCTCAAGTGCTGCTACCTTCTTTCATCATTACTTTCACCGTTTTGAGAAGTCTGTGGCTGCATACTTAACAGGCATTTGGAAGAAGTGACACTTGAACAATAGATAACTTTAAGTCAGCACCTTCCAGCCAGTCTGGCCTTTTAAACAGTCTCTCCTCAAGCTCCAAGTGCACTGGACTGGTGGGCGAGTGCATTCACCCATGGGCCAATGGGGTATATCACAAACTGACCAAGGAGTCACTATTATTGAATACTCATATGTGCCAGGACATTACATTCACTATCTTACTGAAGCTTTGTTTAAGCAATAATAGCCTCTCATGAGGAAACTGAGACCCAGCGAGCGATGTGAAGCTACTTGACTAAGGCACAAGCCAAGATTTGAACCCAGTCTGTCTGACTCTATAGCCCAAGCTCATAACCACCCTGTGAGATGTTGCCCTTCAGGGTAGAGGGAGAGTTGGGGTGTCACATGTGGTAGGATCTCCCATAGGGAGCCATCAATAAGACCCTGCAGAATGGGTTCCATGTTTGGAGCCAGCATCATGTGGGAAGCTTCCCTGGCATTCTGCTCTCAGAGGCTCCACCATTTATAAGGATCTGCCTGCAGTTCACTAAATAGGCTTTGTTGGTTTATATGAGACTGGATGGCCACAAAATTCTTAAACTGAGGATCTCCTGGCTGGGGCCACTTCCCAAGTCCCCTGGCCCCTTGGTTTCCCTGATGGGGTATTCTCCTGGTGGTTCTGGCTGCCTGGCACTTAAGAGCAGCTGACATTTATCAACTGCCTGTAAAAAAAAAAAAAAAATTTTTTTTTTTTTTTTTTACCCATGTCAACTAAGTGATTTCAATCAATCCTGTGAGAAAGGCGCTGTTCTCATAACCTGTTTAGGTGAGGAAACTGAGGCTTAAGGAGATGAAATCACGTGTCCCACCCCACTGACCTGCCATTAGAGATGGAGATGCAAGTGCTCACAAAGGGAGGCTTGCTTGCCCGCGTAAGCCAAGTGCCTGTATCAATCTAGCTGCTCTAGGCTGTGGAAGTCAGAGCCCACTCTCTCTGGGGGCTGGGACAGTGACACTGTGTCTTGAAGGGCACAGTAACGGTGAACTTCTCCCTGGGGCCAGCTTTTAGGAGAAGTAGGGTCAGGGTTGTTGTGTCCCAGGGTGAGCCCACTGCAGAGCTGAGGAGCGTTGTGATGGCACAGGATGACTCTGGCTGGGCCTGGGCAGGCTAGCATCTGCACAGAGGAGCTAAATCTTTAGCCACTACAGACAATCTGATCATTTCCCAGCTTTGAGAAGATTTGCTATTCAAATGCCCAGGGTCAGAAAATGAAAAATGAACAGTCAGTGGTTATCTGGTGAACCCCAGAAATCACTGGATTTCTCTGACTTATGTGGGGACTCTCACTCCAGAACCACAGACATCTTTCCCAGCTTCATTCTGGGAACATGTGGGCTAAACAGAATATGCCCCAGGAATGCCACTTCACTGTACCTCTCAGGGCTGTATGGTGAGGGAGGAGTTATAGTAGGCAACTGAGGCCTTTCTAGACCAGGAGCTCATGGGGGGACAAGGGGGATACAGGTTGGCAAGCAGGTAGAACATCTCAGTCCCCAAGGGTGTATAAGACGATGATGAATGTGATGATGATGATGGGTACCAGACAATGTGCTAAGCAGTATGTGTTCATTATCTCATTTAATCACACAACACAGGAGGTAGGTACCATTATTATCCCCAGCTTATAGACAAGGAATCTGAAGCTCTGGAAGGTGGAGTAACTTGCCCAAGGTCACGATGCCAGGAAGAGGAGGAGTGGGTGGTGCTGTTGAGGTGGAAGCAGCTACGGTACTACTTGGGCCAACAGCATTGTAGTGCACTCAGACTAGTCAAGGCAGGTCAGAAAGGCTATCTTCCCCTCAATCATTTTCTAGATACACATTAGGTTGTAGGTATCTTGGAGCTCAAATTTCATGAAGTCCCTGAGTGCCTGTTGCTGGTCTAGGAGTTTGCGAAGCAGGGAAAAGTCTTAGAAAATAATTACATTGAAGCTTAGTAATCTTAGTCTTGGCCGAAGTAAGGTCCTCATTCTTCTGTCTCAAGAGCACAGATACCCCTGGGAGGGGTGTACCTGTGGAAGGGTCCAGGTGATATTATTCATCAGCAGTGTCTACCTCCACCAATGAGCCCTTGATGGGAAGCCAGTCCCATTAGACCATGGTTTGTTCATCAACATTTCTCAGTGATTCAGTCTTATCTGCAGTAGGAATCTGCTGCCCTGAGTTCTGTTGGGCCCTAGGACTTCCCTTCCAGCAATGCATTTTGAAGGACCGGTAAGCCACCCACGCTTCTCTGGAAAATGTCCCTGATTCACTGAGTGGGTCCCTAGGATCCATGTTTGTACTGTATGTCCCTACCCTTCTGATAGCTGAGTGGATAGGACAATGCCTGAACCAAGCCAGCTCAATCAGATTTTCTCTCCCGGAAACTAGGAACAAGATTTGAGAGACTGCAATAGGGTCTGTGGCAGGGTGAAGCTATAACATATAAACCCATCATCCCCTCTGTGGACTGAGAAGTCCAGAAAGCTGATCTGCTGAGATAGAGTGTAAAGCAGACATGCAGACAGAAGGACATACACAAGAGTGTTTGCCCACTTTCCAGGTCTTGACTCAGAGGGGGTTGTAGGCAGAGATTTCTCAGCTAGCCATGAATCAGCAGCAGCTAACATGCAAGGCCCACTCTTGTCTGCCATGGCCTAAGGACAGAGTCAAGCAAAAGGCCCTGAGACCTAGAGGTCCGGGGACTTTTGCCCACTCTTTCTCAGGAGGATTTTCAGGGTGTAGCCTCACTTGCCAGATTTTAGTGCTTAGACCTAAGGGAATAATGCAAGAGACAGCATCTTTGAGGGAAACCAAATCAGAAGCTAGGCAAATAGTCCACCTGAGTTGCCACCCAAAGTGGCTGGGCAGAGAAGCGGAATCAGGTACAAAGCAGCAGTATGGACCTGGAGAAATGAAACCTAGGGGTGGGCAGGTGAGGGATGTGAGCCTGGGGGATTCTCTAGGCCTCAGCCACAGGTGAGGTGAGGCAGCTGAGGTCCTTAGTGATAGCTACACTGAAAACAGCCACTCTCATGGTTGCAGTTCAGCCGAGGCTGGACCCCCTCATCTCAAGGATCTCCTCCAAAGCCCTGCTGAAACACTAGAGTCTGGGGTTTGAGAGGCACTCTTGTAGCCTGACAAACCTGGGGTATCTACCATTCACTCTTATGATCTTCTCAAGGAAGGAAGTTAGTTTCTTTAAAACACTGATTTCGGGGTAGCAGGCTTGGTCTGTTGCCATGAATCCACTTTCCTGGTGTCTTCCTAAGGGTTTTAGACTATTCTTCCAGTTAAAAAGGACAAGTCAACCTCACACCTCACGCCCATCTGTCAGTGGAGGCTTGTGTGTTGCTATGATGCAGAACAGGTTTCAGTGGGGCTTCCAGACTAAGGTGAACTAGGACGGTACGACCATCTACTCTGAAAAATCAGCCAATGAAAACCCTACAGATCACAACAGTCTGATCCAATGGGCAGCGTTCTGTTGTGCATGTGATAGCCATGATTCGGGGACTGACTCCGCAGCAGCTAAAAACAACAATATTGCATCATCCAACCTTCTAAACACCCTCCTGTACCTTCAGGGACCAAAGCTGTCTGCAGCAACCTCTTAAGGGGCCCTCCCCACAGTTCAAAGTCATCCTGGAGGCGAATGGGGCTGGTGGAAATTTGCATTCATTCATTCCAGTTCAACCATCCTGTGATGACTGAATTGCCATTTGGGGACTTTTCTCTTACTCTCACCCACCTAGACCCCTGGATCACTTTCTTACTAGCAAGAGGTACCTATTAGGACATGAAAAGAGAGAGTGGAGGGAGAGAGCGGGCTGTCTCACTAGGGGGAGAGTAATTGGGAGTGTGTAGCAAGGTGTATATGGGTTTTTGGGTGAGAGACTGACTTGATTTGTAAACTTTCACTTAAAGCACAATAAAAATTATTAAAAAAAAAAAAAAGAGGTACCTACTGAATGAAACTCATAAAAATCCCAAAATGAGTTCCCCAAATGTAGCAGCTCCATCTATGGGCTAAGTATTTACTGTTAGCATCCTCCTTGTAGAGCTGAGGAATCTGAGGCTCAGAGAAGTTAAGAGCCGTGCCCAAGGTCACTGAGGGAGTAAGTGGACCTGACTTTAGGCCCCTCCCAGCATTGCTGGCAGTGTCCAGATTCCAGACTGAGACCTTTCACTGCAAAGGTACACTAAGAACTTCAGTGAATAGGACATGTCACGAAGCCCAGAGAATGGGACTCTCAGAGACACTAAGCATTCCTGGGCCATGTCTCCCATCCTGGTACACAACTCAGGACTAAGAATCCCCTCAGGCCCCAGGATCTCCCCTAAAGGCCCACTTTAGTCCTCTTTACCAAATATCCTTGGGTCTCTGCTTAACCATCACCTCTTCCAGAAGCCATCCCTGAGGCCAATCTGACAAGGGCCACCCTGTTAAACACGGCCATAGAGACCTACACATCTTCTTCATGATCCTTTATGGGCCTGGCATCATTTATTTAATCTGTCTGCTGACTTGACTGTAGGTTCTGATGAATTCCCTGTTGTATCCCAACCCTCTCAAAGAGAAGGAAGAAGAGGAACCCACTGTTACGCTTTCTTCTCCCTTCCCTCTCCTCTCTGACCACTTGATCCTCTAAGGACCTGTCTGCCTCCTGGTCATTCCACTCCCTGGTGTCACGGTCCCAGCACTCACAGGAGCAGGTCCTTCCACAAAGACTGGCAATGTCGGCCCAGAGAAGATGGATGGCTGAGTGCTTTGTAATGAACACTGTGACATTCTTTCATATTTCACTTCTTAAACAAAACTGATTATACCTTCTTTAAAAAAGTTAAAAGTTTTTTCTGAGTATAAAAGAAATATTGACCCATCAAGAAAAATTTGGCGAATATAGAAAAAAAAATAACAAAGGAAACTTACCCAATAATCCTACAACCCAGAGATAATCAAGATTAATAACAGTATGCACTTTCATACACACAAATATGTTCACCTCTATAATCCACTTTGTTTCCCCTTTAAACAAACAAACAAACAAAAAAACCTCCTTTTAAAAACCTCTGAAATTCGACTACATCATCCTGAGACCAGAAGAACTAGATGGTGCCTGGCTACAACCAATGACTGCCCTGACAGAGAACACAACAGAGAACCCCTGAGGGGGCAGGAGAGCAGTGCGATGCAGACCCCAAATTCTCATAAGAAGACCAGACTTAATGGTCTCACTGAGACTGGAAGGACCCCGGTGGTCATGGCCCCCAGACCTTCTGCTGGCCCAGGACAGGAACCATTCCTGAAGCCAACTCTTCAGACATGGATTGGACTGGACAATGGGTTGGACAGGGATGTTGGTAAGGAATGAGCTTCTTGGATCAGGTGGACACTTGAGACTACGTTGGCATCTCCTGCCTGGAGGGGAGATGAGAGGGTGGAGGGAGTTAGAAGCTAGCGAAATGGACACGAAAAGAGAGAGTGGAGGGAGACAGCGGGCTGTCTCATTAGGGGGAGAGTAATTGGGAGTTATGTAGCAAGGTGTATATAAGTTTTTATGTGAGAGACTGACTTGATTTGTAAACTTTCACTTAAAGCACAATAAAAATTATATATTAAAAAAAAATCCTCCACTGGTCTTACGGAGATTTTTAGGTCCATCTAACTAAGTTCCTTCAGGAAACCAGGGAGAATACAGTAGTGACAGATAAGAGGCAATGAAACTTTGAATCTCCTACTGTAGGGATAATATATTTATTATGAAATACAAAAAAAAAAAAAAAACCCTCTGAAATTCTTAGGCTGATACTCTTGGTCTCCCCTCAGTGCCTGACTTCCCAACCAACATAGAAGAGCACCTACTCCCTTTTGCTGACGCTCTTGACTAAAATACTCCCTCCCTACTTCATTTCTCAGAAGGCTGAGGCTGCTTGAGGTCCATTTTAGCAGTGCCCACATCCCCATCTTTCCAGTTAATTAAGTGCCTGTTTAAAATGCTGCCTCAGGCCACCTCCTTCTCCGTGGGAAGTACAGTGTGCTGCAGGGCTTTCGTTCCACCTTTGTCCCCATGGTTCAGAGAACAACTCACAGGCAGCAATCCATCCTCACCGCACTCCCCCCAGAGATTCCCTGGCTGTCTGTTTTTTGAGGGTTCTGGCCGAGGACCACCACCCTGTCCTCATTCTGGGACCAGAGGTCTTGGGTTCAGCAATAGGAGAGGGTCTTAAGGCAGGTCAGGGGGCTGAGAAAAGACCAGCACCTTCCCAGTTTTGGCTGCCTGGCCCCGACTACAGTCCCGCTTCTGCCTCTCCCTAGCCCTGTAGGCCCTGTGACCTTGCCGAGGCTGGGATGGCTGAGGAGACAGGAGCATGAAGAGCAGAAGAGGAGGGCTCCCTTTGTTCCCTATACCTTTACTCCACAGTTCCCTGACCTGCCCCGACAGAGAGCAGTGAAGCGGGTCTGCTGGGTCCAGGGGATTCCAGCATGGGCACTCTTTAAGGCCGGCTGAAGCACTGAGCACAGCCTGACCTCTCGTGGCCACCCAAGGACTGGCCACTGGGCTGTCACAGTGTGTTGATAATGAAAACTTGGCTAGATAATAGAAACTCTTCTGCTTGCCCTTCTCACAGTGACAAACCTAGTGGTCAAGATGTGCCCTCAAACCAATGGAGGTTTGTGTGGTGGGGAGCGGGATCACTGGCCACGGGACTTCCTGCCCTTCATCTTGATCTCTGGATCTGTTCTTCCTGGCCTGGCCAAGCTTATCACCAGGGCTGGGAGCTGGTAGGTGATTCACTCGAAGCTTATGGCCTCCTAAGCTTCAGGGATGTGGGCAAAGTGCTGGCCCCTACCCTAGCTGTGTGGAATGGAGAAGGCGGTAGCCTCTTCTTCTCTCAACTATCAATCCTGTGGGTGGGGCCCAGCCCTCTCCTGCACCCTTGGCCCTGGTTCCAAGGCATCAGTCCACTCATGCAGGTATAATGATGCAGAGAAAGCTGCATTCTCGGAACATCTGGTAGGAACAGCTGGTTAGAACTCCAAGGAGAGGGAGGCTCTACTTTGCTGATAAGTGTTTTGGATGCTCTTTCTCTCCATTAGGCACAGGCAGACCCAGGCTTCCAGGGAAGAGGAAATCTATCCCCTTTTATAGAGCGGAAGCAATCTGAGTTGGGGGAGAACTAGAGGGTAAAGGGAGAACCCAGCAGAGCCGATTGTTGGGTGGGGAAAAGTTAGGAATAAATGAGCCCCAGGTGGCAAATTGAAGGTCACTGAACTGTGAAAGAAAACAGCAATAGTCTAGTGAAGATTTTCAAGCTGTTTCACCACAAGGTATGTGAGGTAAATCCTCCCCTCCAACTCACCCATGGAGTACTCAGTGAAGTCTAGAATGCTCACACGCTTTGAGAGGGTGGGCTCTTTCTGGTGAACATGAACAGGGGCTAGTACAAGATTGAAATGGAGACTTGTCGGGGTGTCACAGGAGTTGGCAGGCAAAGGGGCAGTGGGCACCTAGAACGTCAGGACTGCCTTGAGTCTGGGAAGGGGCTGGAAGGGCCATCATAGCCCCACTGGCATCTCCCAAAGCCTCCTGCTCCCCTCAGCAAGGAGGGGTTGGGCCAGGAGCTAGGTCTCAAGTGAATGAGAAACAGCATTCTTACTGCATGATGGGTCCAAAGGCTGCTGGGGGCAGGCTGGGCTTCTGAGTGCACAGAAGAGTTGGTTATCAGACCAGTGCTTGGAGGAGATCCCACCCAAAAGGCACATACTATACACATCCGGATGGATAGTGAATCTAAATGCTACATTGTAAATAAAAGAGAGAAAAATAGAAACGCTATAGCTTACAACGTTCATTACTGAATTAAGTACACCATCATCTCCATGGAGCAAAGAATTCTCTATCACCATTTTCCTTCTCAGACGTAGGTACTTAGCAGGAACCGTATCTGTTACATTCCCAGTAACTAGCATGGCGCCTGACAGGGAGTAGTTGCTTAATAAACAGCTATTGAATAAATGAATGAGCCAATGAATGAATGAATAGGTCCTGGTCTAGTTGATATTCAGGATCTTGCCACTGTAACTGAGTTTTTCATCTGATGACCCCTCTTTGGTTGTGCCCTGGGAGATGTTGTCTCGCCTGTAAGCCCTCTTTTCTCAGAGTCTACCCAGGAATCTCCTGACTGGCGCTGAGAAAAGACAAATGTTTGGTCACTGGTTCTGGAGTCTGCCCCTGGTGGCTGTCTGGTCCTCACCCCTACGGCTGGGGTGCCCCCAAAGTAAGAATAGTTTGGCCTATCTGTCTGAGCTTCAAATGGGAACAGAGCAAATATTCCTCCAGGAGTCCTGCACTGGGGCCAGATGGTAAGAGCCTCTGAAGGCTCACAGCATCCTTTTCCATCCCTCCACCTTGGGCTCCACATGGACAGACTGATGGATTGGCCCTCCATGATACAGCTGCAGGCCTAACTTGTAGCCCACACAGCTTATCCTCTGGAAGTGGCTGTGGAGCACAGTGATGAAGAGGCAGGCTTGGTTGTCAGGGAGATAGATTTGGGTCAGCTCTGCCACTTACTAGATAAGTGTGAGGCAGGACAAGTCATGTCACCTCTCAGCCTTTCTATGTGCATATAACAAGAGAATATGAATAGCGACTGTGGAGGACTGTCTGAGACGATGCATGTGAGACAGTGCCTGGCCCACAGTGAACACTCGACAAACATTAGTTACTATCATGGTAAGCCCCTGTGCCCTGTGAGGATCTGTTAGGCAGGATTTACATCTTTGGTCATTTCATGATCATGGGGACCCAAGGGTACAGAAGGCTTAAGCACCAATGGAATGCATGTGTATGTTTGAGTGTATATGTGTTTGAGAGCATGTATAAAAGAGTGTGCACACATGTATGTATGTGAATATGTGCATGTGTATACTTGAGAGTATGCACACGTGTGAATGTGTATGGATGAGTGTGCATACATGTGCAAGCATGTGTGAGTATATACATGTGTGACTGTGCAAATATGACAGTGTGTGCACTTACACATATATGATGTGAGTGTGCAACTGTACATGTGTGAGAGTGTGCATGTGTGCCCGTGTGCAGAGGGCCTAGGTGTTAGTGAAGGCGCTGCCCTCAGGACAGGGCAGACCTGCCTCTCCCTGACACTCAGGGTCACTGCATTTCTCCCTGTCTCTCCTAAGTTTTTTTTCTCCTAAGGCCTAGAGCCACCACACTGCTGCGCTTCACCTTTACCTCCCCAGTGCTGCAGCTGTGGGAGTACCCTATTCACGGTGTCCCCTGTCTTCTCACAGGCCATCAGGTACCTGGCTCAGAGAAAGCACCAGTACATGCATATGCAGTGGGTGAATTCCTGAGGCTGGAGCAGACAGGCTCTCCAGGAACCACGCCCTGGCAAGGGATCCACAAAGGCACAGGGCAGCCGCGACCACCTCACTGTCACCAGTGCCTCGTGGGGTGGACACTCAAAAAATGCATGTGGAGCCACAGCACAAGGCCTGGGGTCATGTGGATACAACACTCTCAGGCCCCACCAGGTGGAGCCACGTGCCCATCTCAAGACCAGGCTGAGTCTCAGGCTTTTGGTTTCAGGAACCCATATTTGGGACCAAATTTGCTCCAAGGTCTCCTCCTGCTGCGTGGCCCAAGGAAGAAGTCACTGGCTTCAGGCTTCTGCACTGGCTCTGGGCTGAGATAAGGAGTGGGGTGGCTCAGAGCATGGAGGCTGGGACCCCTCACCACCAGGCCCACCTTGTGCTTCCTTCCTCCCCACACCCACCCCCAGGCCAAGCTGAGAGGCCACAGAGCAGCCCTCACCTGAGGCTGGGCCAGTGAGGTTGGCTGGGGAGACCTGTCCCTACCCAGAGACTGTTTTCAGCTTCTTTGAGCCCTGAGCACCTCCCCTGGGAGGGAGACTGAGCTGAGGCCACACTCACCTTTCCAGCCCTGAAGACATTTCTTCACTAAACTCTGAGCTCTCACTACTGCCTGAAAAAGGAACACAGATCAATGAGCATGGTGGCCTCTCAGAAGAGGGGCTGACCCTGGGGGTGCCCATTTGCCTAGGTCCCCAGGCCCATGCCCGTACACTCACAGAAGTGCTGGAGAAGCAGCTTCCTGTCTCTGTGGACATCAACATGACCAGTTTTGCTGCTGCTGTTTCTGACGGTGCACTTAGAGGGGTGAAAGAACCAGTCCATCCCACAAAAGCTGCTCACAGGTGGGACCTCCACTCCCTTCCCACCATCCCCAGAAGCAGCTGCCTGCCCACTGGCCTAGTATGATCTGGGTCCTCAGGCTCTGTCTTGGCCTGGCCTGGCCCCACCACTGCCTCCCTCTGGCCCAAGTGAAGCCAGCACAAGAACAGGCCTCACTGATGAGGACAGAGGCAAAAATGAGCACTTCTCTCTCCAAGGGTCAGGGCCCTGACTAGACACTGGCCACAGTGCAGTCACCTAGTATCAGACAGAAACCTCAGCGAGGGCCCCTTCAGAACCTTGGTCAGTGTAGACGGACAGAGAGGGTCTCAATTCCACTGTCCTGCTCCTCCCCCAGGCCTGCTCGGATGGGGCTAAGATGCCCTGCTTCTCAGGGGCTCTCCAAGGCCAAGGACAGAAGAGAGATTTCCTCCTGTCACGCAAGCAACAGGGGAGGCCTTTGTACTCTCCCTCAGGCCTCAGGGGCTCCTTGTTCAGTGCTCTTTGCCTGGGCCACCTGCCGGCAGTGGGAAAGGGAAAGGCAGAAGGCCTCAGGCCCCTGGAAATCAGTCGGAGCCATGGCCCTCATTACAGCATAGGAAACAGGCCTAGTTAAGTTCGACAAGTGCGCATGTACACACAGCAGCTTGCTCCAGTGCTTTCAGCTCCAAACAGAAAAACATTTTGGGTTTTCTAACTTGAGGAGCCGAGAACCAAACAATCTTGTGATCTCCCGCTTGGATACTAGACAGCATCTGATTCAGTTTTCTGTCTTAGGAATAGCAAGCCCTGGACTCAGGCACAGCTCAGAAAGTTTCCTGGACGTAAGACCACTGTTCTGCTTCCCAGCTGAAAGCTCTTCAGCTGGAATTTCCCAGAGTGGGTTCCATAGAGCCCCTGTCCCATAGGGCACTCCAAGGAAAAAGGGTTCCACGGCCAAATAATGTGGGAACACTGCAGACTCTAATGACGTCTGGGAGGATTTGTAATGCACATGAGCATGTTAAAATCTCTGAGAAGCCTGCTTATCTTTGATTAACCCAGCCTTTCCCAAACCCAGACCTCTTGTGCCAAGGTGCATCTAGGAGCCATGGGAGGCACTGTCCTCAGCTGTTACACATCCTCACTGGATCCAAATAGGATGACTTCCTCCAGAGATGGAAGGTGGACAGCTGCCCTCTGGAGTGTTATTGCCTACGGCCTCTGAGACTGGTCTAACTTGACAGGACCGTGGGACATGAGGTTCCTGCCTGTCCTCCTGTCCCCCATGCTCATGTCACCTCTATCCTACAGTCCTCACCAGATCAAACTCCCAGCTTGACAACTGTCTAACCCACCACCAGCCCAGGGAGGACCCCCTGTTAAGGGAGGCAGACAGACACACAGACATGCAGACCACAGAAGCACAGAAAGGGAATACTGTTAGAGAGTGCACTTGGCTGCCGGCAATGACGACTGGGTGGGCCCACTTTCCCTCAGTTGGCCTGGGCACTGCTGGGAGTCTGTCTGTGACCAGAGCTCAATGCCACCCTCAGTTTTCACTTCATCTTCTTCCCATCCTAGCCTCAGCAGCAGTTTCTGTCCTTTCCATTGATGTCAACACTATTTCTGGCTAAAGCTCAGAAATGCAATTTCACCCTGGAAGATCAATTTCTCATTTTCCCTAATTCTGGCTTCTCAGTGTGACGACAAATACATAGGTGAGAACCTGGTGGCATCTGAGCCCACTCCAACTGCTGTCCTGAAGCAGCTTCTCCTGCTTTGCCTGCAGGGCCCTGGGACCCAAGGTCAGCAGCCCCTCTGGGCAGCACCCAGGCTTTAGGAGTTGTCAACCTATGACAACCAGTCTCAATTGTGTCTCCGGCTGATCAGGCTAAGCAGGCTTCCACCTGTCTGCCACACCCAGGGACTGCCAATTGGATGGAGACAAACTCCAGGGCTCTTCATGAAGCCTACAAAGCCAGGAAGGGGAAGGCTTCCCTGACTCTGGGCTTCTCTGTGTGGAATGAGGTGTCACTGGGTTCCCCACGGTGATGGCACCACTGGGCATTGCACAGCCACACAGAGACAGACATGGAGCACACGCAGGGCTCACGGGCCCACCCGCCTGTCGTGTGCAGGCCAGAGACGCTTACCTAGGGAGAGTCCATTGGTGACAGCAGAGGAGGTGAGTGTGAGGCCCCTGCGGGGGCTGCGGGACTCTAGGACGCTGTCGTCCAGTAGGTGCCTTGCTTTCTCCGATGGGAATGTCGCACTTTTACTCTCAACTACACTCAACTGACACATCATACTGGAAAAGGGAAAGAAGAGAGAAGGCGAAGCTCCTTATCTAGGGAGTAACGGTGGTTCTACCTGCCCTGGGGGCCTGAGCAGATGGGGCAGCTGCAGGACAAAGACGTCTACCTGGAGCCACAGTCCAAGGCCCGGCTCTGCCACTACCATCCGCGTGACCTTGGGCAAGTCACATTATTCTTCTGAACTGCAGTTTCTCCACATGTTAAATGGGGATAATGGTACTTGCCCTGCCTGTCTCCCTGGACAGTTATGGTAGGGCTGCGCTTGTGGCTGACAGAGGCTGCTCAAGTGAACGGACGGCATCATCCTGTAGTCAGCTGGCCTGGTTCTGAAGTCACACGCACCTGGTCCAAATCCTTGCTCCAATGCTCACTCACCATGGTAAGGTACTTCAACTTGTTGAACCTCACTGGATTCGTTCTTAAAATGTATATACCAGTAATACCTACCTCAGAGACCTGCACAGGGACTCAAGGCGATAATGCTTGGCAGGGCAGCAGCAAAGGACCTAGCGGACAAAGTGCTGAATGCTGGGAGAGCAATTACTGCCCTCCTCCAGCCTGTGAGATCCTCCAGGGCCAGCCTGGAGTGGGCCAAGGCTTGTGTCATGGTGGAAAGAAGGAAGGAAGTGGAGAGGGAGGGAGGGAGGGACAGACATGTTCAGGAACCTGTGCCCAATGCCCTGAGGACACAGGCATGTCTGCCCCCTAGCAATACTGAGGACCCACACACGTCTACCAGCCGTCAGCCCCACCAGATTGGATGGCTCAGTAGATTCACTGCAGTCCTTCTGTGGCAACTGGCAAGCAGAGAGACTCTGAACTCACAAGACATGAGACACCTAATGGTGGCCTAGATGACAGTCACCCCGTGTCCACTAGACTTGGGGTTTTTCCACAAAGGAGTCACTGACTGAGCTTGGGCAAACTTTCTGGAATTTCGCTGTTGTTTCCATCCTTGGCATTCTTCCTCAACTGGCTACTGATACATGTCAGTAGTATGAAGCGTGCTCTGCTGCAGCTGCCCTCAGCTCTCTTCTGAGCCTATGCCAGTCTCAAGAGCGAGTAACAGCCAGGGATACCAAGTGCCCCCATCAGCAACTCCCAGCATGGGGTAGGGGAAAGGGCCCAGCTGGCTAGTATTTCCCAGCATTCCTTTAGGCCACACCCCTCAGCTCAATCTGATCTAAAGCCCTTGGAAAGGATCTGTTCAGTCACCCACTTGTTGCCCAAGCTGTGGCTCTTCCTGTGTCTTGGGACCGGGGGTGTGGGGAGGCTGCCAGCAACAGATGCATCAGGACAGGTGGGCCTCCGGCTGAACCTTGCAGAACTGGAGCCAGCAGAGGGGCCTGTGAACAAAGCAAAGACAGAGAGCAATCATGGGAGTAATGGTGGCAGGTAGCTCTGCAGAGGACCAGGGGTGGCGGCCCTGTGTTTAGGGTGAACACCTGGCCTGGCTGTCATAGACTAGGCAAGGTTCATATGACCTCAATTTCTTCCTACTCATTAGATATAAGCCCTCTCCCTCAAATCAGCTCCCAGAGCTGATAACTATCAGGATGGCTGTCTTAGTCATCTAGTCCTGCTGTAACAGAAATACCACAAGTTGATCAGTTTAACAAAGAGAAGTTTATTCTCTCACAGTCAAGTAGGCTGCAAGTCCAAATTCAGGGCATCAGCTCCAGCGGAGGGCTTTCTCTCTCTGTTGGCTCTGGAGGAAGGTCTTTGTGATGCATCAGTCTTCCCTTGGTTGGGAGTATCTCAGCACAGGAGCCTCAAAGGTCCAAAGGATGTGCTCTGCTCCCAGTGCTGCTTTCTTGGTGGTATGAGGTCCCTATGTCTCTCTGCTCACCTCCCTTCCTTTTTATCTCTTGAGAGATAAAAGGTAGTGCGGGCCACACCCCAGGGACACTCCCTTTACATTAGATCAGGGAAGTGATCTGAGCAAGAGTGTTATATCCCACCCTAATCCTTTTAACCACAGGCAGAGATTATGATTTATAATACATAGCAAAATCACAAAAGGGAAGACCACCACATATAGCCTAACCAAGTTGACACATATTTCTTGGGGACACAATTCAAACCATTACAATGACCATGTGTCCTGCTGTACAGTGCCCAGTGACCAGGCACAGCCCCACTGTTTAATATAGAGCCAAAGGGAGAGTGCCATAGATAGATATGGGGACCAGCCTGGCCCCCCATTTCCCCATGACATGAGTTACCTAAGGCTATCCAGCTAGTAAGTGATAGAGTTGAGACTTCAAAGTATGCCTTCTGACTCTAAGACCAGTGCCCTTACCACAGTGCCCTTCTATAGACACCTTCTGTTCTCCACCCTTTCGTTCAACAAACAGAGACTGAGAGCTTATTAAAAACCAAACCTACTGCCATCGAGTCAATTCTGATTCATTGGGACCTTACAGGACAGAATAGAGCTGCCCCATAGGGTTTCCAAGGAGCAACTGGTGGACCTGAACTGCCAACCTTTGGGTTAGCAACCATAGCTCTTAACCACTGTGCCTCCAGGGCTCTAAGAGCTTATTTGAGGAGGTATTTAATTTGGCTTTTTTATTTAATTAGGGAGAGCAGTTAGATAGGCAAGGATTCAGATCGCAGGACTGTCAGTTACAAGCTGGATGACCTTAGAGAGTGTACTTATTTCCTGAGCCTCAGTTTTCTTATCTGAAAAATGAGAATAATTAAACCTGCCTTGCAGGTTGTTGGGAGGAGTCAACAAAATAATGTGTATAGAGAGCATTTATATTTATTTTATTATCATGATTATTGCCATAACCCCTTAGCCCCAGCCATGGTGCCAACAGGAGGTCATTAGAGCCAGGGAGTTGGGGGTCACTAATCCCACTGCACACAATCCATAGACACTGAAGTAAGAGTCCACGAATCCTTCATGCTGTCCACATCACAATCACACCTTGAGGGGCACGGTCCTGACTACTGTTGTACTGTTTATAGTTTCTGTATCTTGGGCAGGGAGGCCTTAAGCGAGGTGGCCCCAGCTGTTAGCCTAGCTCTGGGTACCTGGATTACATATCAGTGATGGAAACAGGGCATCCACACAGGGGCTTAGCCACCTTCCGCAGAACGTGTCAAATGCAGAGCAAATCAAAGTGATTGCTGCCAGGCCATGCTTGGGAACTTTCCTGGAGGCCTATGAAGCATGAGGTCCATCCAGAGCTCCAGATCCTCGACCACAAGAACTTGTACATCTACAAGTGACCTAAGGGTTCCCATGTCCTTCAACTGGCTTGGGTCATCTCTATGTTAACGTCCAAAGCCTGTGAACTGTGGAAGTCCAGCTCCCTGCTGGTATTTCTGAAGATTCACGAGGCAAGAAAGCTTACATTATCTCTAGCTTTGAATTCCTGCTCCCAGCTAAATTCTCATTTCCCACTAGTTGTCTCACCTCCAGCTATTCTCCCTCCACACCCTACTCTGCACACTCACCTTCTCCTTCATTTCACTAAAGCTGTACCATCAATCCCTTTATTAGGCCTTGGTCAACTTTCTCCATTGTTCCCCTCAACAACTATTACCACATATGACCTCTCTCTTTAAGCCTCCTGTTCAACTCAGAGACATCCTCCCTTTCAAATGATGTCACTCTCCACTTCAGTGAGAAAGCTGTGGCTGTCAGGCTTAATCTCCTTCACTTCCATCCTTGCAGTCACTACAAGTACCTCTAGTCACCTTCCTTCCTGCCAGTCCTGGGAAGTGGGGGCCTCCTTCGGTCAAGGCCAATCCCTCCTCTCCAACCCTACCTGTCTCCTCTTGAGAATTTACTCCATCAATTTCCCCTTCTCTTTCTGGCTCCTCCTCCATCCTTTAAACACACTCCAGTCTCTTTTCTGTAAAATAAGGTCTTCCTCCCAGCCAGTCACACTTCCTCAGAGTGTCTATGTTCCGTGTTGCTCCGTTTCTGCTCCTCTTATTCACTATTCAAGTCACTAAAATCTGGTTTCTGTATCTAACGACACTTCCAGTGACATACCTTTTACAAAGCCAATGAACACTCATAGGTCTTCTTCTCACCAGAGCCCTTGGCATCTGATTCACTCCTTCTTGAAATGTTCTATTTCCTGTGTGTCTGTGATGTCACGCTTCCCTGCTTCGCCTTGTGCTTCTTCAATTGCTACCACTCTGTCTCCTTCATGGGCTCCTTATCCTCTAACAACCCCTCATGCAGGTACTGTCTGCACAGGCCTCTCTCTTTAGCTCCTGTTTTTTTATTTTAACCACAACAGATATGCTGATGACTCTTAAATCTTTACTATACTCTCTTTTTGCCAAGACCTTTATATCCATGATACTTCCATCTAAACTTCCCTAAGGTACCCCAGATTCAACACAGTGGAAGTTGAGCCTAGTACCTCTTTCTCTTGTAATTCCACCCTTGGCTGGAGGTACTGCTGTTCACTAAATAACCTGTCCTGGAATGTGGGGTTGTCCTTGGCTTCTCCCAGCTATGATTTGCCTTTTCTCTTCTTACTTCTTCTATTGACCATACACAATCACCAAAGACCCCAGATTTTTCACACCTATCTTGTCACTAACTGGTCTCAGCTGCTATACTTTTTTTTTTTTCTGCCTCCTGTCTGATTCTCTCAAATATAATCCCCATACAGCTTTGTGAGTGATTAAAAAATGAAAAGCTGACCGTGTCATTTCTCTCCTTGAAACTGACCACGACATGGTGTTCAAGATTCTGCCTGACCTGGTCATTCAAACTGATCTTAAAATCCCCATGGAAGAGCAAAGACCAAAATAATGAAGACAATTCTGAAGAACATAGTGTAGATCTTGCCCTACCAGATACCACAACAAAGAATATAGCAATAATAGTTCAAACAGTTTGGTACTAGGGCAGAGATAGAGAAATAGATCAACGAATCAGAAGAGAGTGCCCAGAACTTCTTCATAATGGTGTTGTCATTACAAATCAGTGGGGAAAAGAGGGTTTTGTTCAATAAATGAAGCTAGAACCATGGGGTTCTACGTGGAAAAAGATAAAATTAGATCCCCGCTTTATACTAACCAAAAAAAAAAAAAAACCAAAACACCAAACCCATTGCCGTCGAGTGGATTCCAACTCATAGTGACCTTATAGGACACAGTAGAACTGGCCCATAGAGTTTCCAAGGAGTGCCTGGTGGATTCAAACTGTCGACCTTTTGGTTAGCAGCCATAGCACTTAACCACTATGCCACCAGGGTTACAGGTGCATTAATGTCATGAATGTTGCAGTGTGATGGATTGCTTTTATATGGCCTTTCTGGCCATGGTCTTTTAACTCCCACCAAATCAATGGGTGGGACTATACCAATGAGGTGCTTGAGGACCACCAAGGGGATTGGATGGCTTGCTAATAATACAAATAAGGTGCACAGCACCCTTGTGGGGGTGGGAACATACAAATAAAGTACACGGAACCCTACCAAGGGGGTCAGTTTTGCCATCCTGCTGGGCTTAAAATGAGCCATCCCAGAGGCAGAAAAGGGGAACCTCACTACCAAGAAGAAGTGATGGGAGCAGAGCATATCCTTTGGACCTGGAGTGCCTGTGCTGAGAACCTCCTAGACCCAGGAGACAGAGAGAGAGCTGTAACACAGGAGACTGGTATGAGATGGCACAGGGGGCTTCCTAGGCCATGGAGCAAGGCAGTTATGGTGGGTGTGCTCACCCAGAGAGCTGGAGAGCTGAGTGCCTTTGGGCAGGAGGCTTGCTGGTGAAGTGGGGTGCCTCTGGGCACCTGCTGGCAGAGCTAGCTCATTGACCCAGAGAGCGAGAGAATTGAGCGCCTTTGGGCCGAGGCTTACTGGTGGAGTGGGGTGCCTCTGAACATTTATTGGCGGAGCTAAAGGGCTTTGTGGAGCCCTGGTGGCATAGTTGTTAAGAAATCGGCTGCTAACCAAAAAGGTCAGCAGTTCCAATCCACCAGCCACTCCACGGAATATGGGACAGTTGTCTGTCCTATAGGGTCACTATGAGTCAGAAGTGACTTGCCGCACCTAACAATAACAACAACAACAAAGACCTCTATAATACTTGCCCAAGCAAAGCAGAGGCTGGGCCGAGGGGCTGAGGGGCCAGAGAGAGGCCTGCCTGCAGGCATGGCTAAGAAGAGGCTATTTTGATCGAAGAACTGTATCCCGAATTGTAACCTGTTACTTCTCTTATAAAATGCCATAACTGTGACTATGGTCTGTGTGGCTATCGCCATGAATTACTGAACCCAGCAGAGAAGTAGAAAGTGCTGCGGGAGGGACAGCTAGTGTCAGAGCTAGTAAAAAGGTTGGAGAGTGGAGGTATGTCTGATTTCTGCTTCATAGGAATCAGCCTTGGGCTAATGTTGATTTTGATTCTCTTTCCCCTTGTGAAGTGAGACAAAGAGGTCAGAAGTCACCACTACTCCATTTTTACAGTTGGTGCCAGAAATGGGATTCACTGCAATGGCTCCAAACTCATGGAAGCCTGGGACATTGCAAGAGAAAGAACAAAGGGGCACGGGAAGTGAAATTTTTGATTCTTAGATGGCTGCTTTGGTTGTCGTTACTTGTAATGGGTGAAAGGAGATATTATGCAGCAGGAGAGGGGAGAAAAGCCACATCTGGAGAGGATTGGGGCAAAAACCAGGTCGGTTAAATAAGATGATTGATAGGTGGCCAGGGTTTTGTGGTTCCACCCAGCCAGAGGCCCAAGGCCATACTCAATTGAATGGGAAGATAGTCAAGGGGTGGAGGAGAGAATATGAAACTGGAATGTTTTAAAAAGGGTTTACGTGTTTATTTCAATGTACTATGGATTCTGAATGTTTCTCCTACCAGCTTGAGAAACGCTGAGCGTGTTCTTCCCTTTTGGTTTTCCATCTCTAGCTCTTTGCACATGTCATTATGATACTTTGTCTTCTTGAGAGGCCCTTTGAAATCTTCTGTTCAGTACTTTCACTTCATGAATTCTTCCTTTTGCTTTAGCTGCTCGACGCTCAAGAGCAAGTTTCAGAGTCTCCTCTGACATCCATCTTGGTCTTTTCTTTCTTTCCTGTCTTTTCAGTGACCTCTTGCTTTCTTCATGGATGATGTCCATGATGTCATTCCACAACTCGTCTGGTCTGTGGTCACTAGTGTTCAATGCGTCAAATCTATTTTTGAGATGGTCTCTAAATTCAGGTGGGATATACTCAAGGTCATATTTTGGCTCTCGCGGACTTGCTCTGATTTTCTTCAGTTTCAGCTTGAACTTGCATATGAGCAATTGATGGTCTGTTCCACAGTCGGCCATGATATTGAGCTTTTCCATCGTCTCTTCCCACAGATGTAGTCAATTTGATTTCTGTGTGTTCCATCTGGCGAGGTCCATGTGTATAGTCGCAGTTTATGCTGGTGAAAGAAGGTATCTGCAATGAAGAAGTTGTTGGTCTTGCAAAATTCTATCATTCGAACTCTGGCATTGTTTCTATCCCCAAGGCCAAATTTTCCAACTGGATTGACAGACACAGGCAATTTAAAAATTGGCTATGAAAAATGGGGGGAGATAACTGCATGAAGTAGCTGATTTATACACTTTCATGGGTTTGCTTACACTCAAAATGAGGGAGACAAAGGAAGATCCCCACTGAATAGCTTCCTCTTTTCCTGATGGGTCTGGGGACGAGAGGGTGGAGAAAAATGCTGAGAGGATTATATAATTCAGCTGTGAGTTCTGACTGCAGGAAGGATTAACTGTGGTTGTAAAACTACTTGTAGAAGCTGTAAGTATGAAAGAGCGGACTAAGAGGGAGGTGAGGCTGCACTGGAATACAGTGGCTGAACCTAAAGTTCCTTAAAGGTTTTGCTATGCTGATACTTTGTGAGGCTCAGAGCAAGGGAATCTTTTCTCAGTTAAATTTTGTCAGACACCCGAAAGGGTGAAGCCGAGATGACTTTTGAAGAACCTGACCAGGTCAGATGGATACCTGTAGCAGACCTGAATGGTTGGTGCCTGAGTAACCTCACCCTGAGGACTTTTTGTCCTACTGAATGGCTAATTGTTAATGACTGATTTAGACTGGTAAAATAATTGTGGGGGAGAGAATTATCCTGCAAGTATGAAAGAACCACGGCTAGAAAAGTCAGGAGGTGGTCTGCAGTGCAACAGATCACTTTTATACGGCCTTTTTTGCCAGGGTCTTGTAATTACCACCAAATGAGTGGGTGGGACTACATAAATGAGGTGCTTGTGGCCCACCAAGAGGATTGGATAGCTTGCTAATAATGCAAATAAGGTGAATGGCAGCCTTGTAGGAGTTGTTCTGACTCAGGGTGACTCTATGCACAACAGAACAAAACACTGCCCGGTTCTGTGCCATCCTCACAATTGTTGCTATGCTTGAGCCCAATGTTGCTGCCACTGTGTAAATCCATCTCAGTGAAGGTTTTTCTCTTTTTCACTGACCCTCTACGTTACCAAGCACAATGTCCTTCTCTAGGGACTGATCCCTCCTGATAACATATCCAAAGTATGTGAGACACAGTCTCGCCATCCTCGCTTCTAGGGGGCATTCTGGTTGCATTTCTCCCAAGACAGACTTGTTTGTTCTTTTGGCAGTCCATGGTATATTCAATATTCTTTGCCAATACCACAATTTGAAGGCATAATTCTTCTTCAGTCTTCCTTATTCATTGTCCAGCTTTTGCATGCATATGCGGCAATTGAAGACACCATGGCTTGGGTCAGAGACACCTTAGTCTTCAAGGTGACAGCTTTGCTTTTTAACACTTTAAAGAGGTCTTTTCCAACAGATTTTCCCAATGCAATGCGTCTTTTGATTTCTTGACTGCTGCTTCCATGGGTTGACTGTGGGTCCAAATAAAATGAAATCCTTAACAACCTCAATCTTTTCCCTGTTTATCACGATGTTGCTTATTGGTCCAGTTGTGAGGATTTTTGTTTTCTTTATGCTGAGGTGTAATCCACATTGTAGGCCGTGGTCTTTGATCTTCATCAACAAGTGTTTCAAGTCCTCTTCAGTTTCAGCAACCAAGGTTGTGTTATCTGTAGAGCTGACCTTAATGACATGGATGGAGTCAAGCTTTCCGGACCTTCATTTGCTGATGTGGCATGACTCAAAATGAGAATAAACAGCTGCAAACATCCATTAATAATTGGAATCTGGATTGTATGAAGTATGAATCTAGGAAAATTGGAAATCATCAAAAATGAAATGGAACACATAAATATCGGTATCCTAGGCATTAGTCAGCTGAAATGGACTGGTACTGGTCATTGAGCACCAGACAGTCATATGGTCTACTATGCCAGGAATGACAGCTTGAAGAGGAATGGCATTGCTTTCATTGTCAAAAAGAACATTTCAAGATTTACCCTGAAGTACAACGCTGTCAGTGATAGGATAATACCCATATGCCTACAAGGAAGACCAGTTAATACAACTATTATTCAAATGTGCACACCAACCAATAAATACAAAGATGAAGAAATTATAGATTTTTACCAACTTCTGGAGTCTGAATTTGACTGAACATGCAATCAGGATGCACTGATAACCACTGGCGACTGGAATGCGAAAGTTGGGAACAAAAAAGAAGGATCAGTAGTTGGAAAATATGGCTCTGGTGATACACATGATGTCAGAGATCGCATGACTGAATTTTGCAAGACCAAGGACTTCTTCACTGTGGGGGTGGGGCCATGTTGATAAGGTGTATAGAACCCTAGCAAGCGGACTGGTCAGTTTTGCCATCCTACTACGCTTAAAATGATCCCAGAGGCAGAAAGGGGGGACCTCACTACCAAAAAGAGGAGATGACAGCAGAACCCATCCTCTGGACCTGGTGTTCCCGTGCTGAGAACCTTCTAGACCCAGGAGACATAAAGAAAGAACTGTAACACAGGAGACCAGCATGAAATGGCACAGGGGGCTTCCCGGCCCAAGGAGCAAGGCAGTTACAGTGGGTGTGCTGACCCATGGAGTGTCTTCAGGCAGGAGGCTTGTTAAGTGGAGTAAGGTGCGTCCGGGTACTTGTCAGTGGAGGCAGACTCCCTGAACACCTTTGGGCCGAGGCTTACTGGAGTGGGGTGCCTCTGGGCACTTCTGGGTGGAGCAGAAGAGCTTTGTCATAACACTTGCCCAAGTAGGGCAGAGGCACATACAAGCATAAAGTATTTGGAAAGCAATTAGCAATACTGAGTAAAGGTGAAGATGCTAGGTCTGACCCAGTGATTCCAATTCTAGGTATCTACTCTAGATAAACTTTTGTACATGTACACAAGTAGACACACATACAAGGATGTTCGGTGAAGCACTGTGTGTAATAGCAAAGAAGTAGAAACAACCTATCTGTGCCTCCATAAGGAAACAAATAAGCTGTGGTTTATTCACTTAACAAATTCTACAGAGCAGAAAAGAGTTAAGAAACTGGATCTACAAGTATCAATATAGATACATCATAAAAATATATGTTAAGTGGAAAGAGCAAGTTACAGAAGAATATTTATGGCATGATGCCCTATATATAAAAATTTTTTTTAAATAATTTTTATTGTGCTTTAAGTGAAAGTTTACAAATCAAGTCAGTCTCTCACACAAAAACCCATATACACCTTGCTACACACTCCCAATTACTCTCCCCCTAATGAGACAGCCCACTCTCTCCCTCCACTCTCTCTTTTCGTGTCCATTTTGCCAGCTTCTAACTCCCTCCACCCTCTCATCTCCCTTCCAGGCAGGAGATGCCAACATAGTCTCAAGTGTCCACCTGATCCAAGAAGCTCACTCCTCACCAGCATCCCTGTCCAACCCATTGTCCCGTCTAATCCATGTCTGAAGAGTTGGCTTTGGGAATGGTTCCTGGCCTGGGCCAACAGAAGGTCTAGGGGCCATGACCACCAGGGTCCTTCCAACCTCAGTCATACCATTAAGTCTGGTCTTAGGAGAATTTGGGGTCTGCATCCCACTGGAGTCCTGCTCCCTCATGGGTTCTCTGTTGTGGCCCCTGTCAGGGCAGTCATTGGTTGTAGCCAGGAACCATCTAGTTCTTCTGGTCTCAGGATGATGTAGTCTCTGGTTCATGTGGCCCTTTCTGTCTCAGGCTCGTAATCACCTTGTGTCCTTGGTGTTCTTCATTCTCCTTTGATCCAGGTGGGTTGAGACCAATTGATGCATCTTAGATGGCTGCTTGCTAGCGTTTAAGACCCCAGACGCCACTCTTCAAAGTGGGATGCAGAATGTTTTGTTAATAGATTTTATTACGCCAATTGACTTAGATGTCCCCTGAAACCATGGTCCCCAGACCCCTGCCTCTGCTACGCTGGCCTTCGAAGCATTCAGTTTATTCAGGAAACTTCTTTGCTTTTGGTTTAGTCCAGTTGTGCTGATCTCCCCTGTTTTGTGTGCTGTCTTCCTATATATAAAATTCTAAAAACACACAAAACAATAGTACGTATGTTTATGCAAAGGCATATATGTAGTATAATACAAAAACCTACACAGGAATGACATGCAACAACATCAGGACAGTACATACCTCTAAGAAGGAAAGGGAAAAGAGGCAGAATGGGGGTGAGACTGACTTTTGCTCTATATTATAGTCCTTAACAAATACGAAGCAAATATGGAAAAATGTTAACTTCTGTTAAATATGGGTGGTGGGAACATGGGTAACTGTGATATTATTTTCTGTATGTATTAAATATTTATTATTTAAAATTATTGTTGTTGTTAGCTGACATCTAGTTGGCCCTTGAATCATGGTGACTCTGACTCTATGCACAATGGAATAAAACTCTGCCCAGTCCTGCATCACCCCTATGATGGGTTTTGGATCAAGCTGTTGTGATCTGCAGGGTTTTCATTGGCTGATTTTTGGAAGTAGATCAGCAGGCCTTTCTAGTCTGAGTTAGCCTGGAAGCTCTGCTGAAACATGTTCAGCATCCTAGCAATGCGCAAGCCTCCACTAACAGATGGGTGGTGGCTGTATTGGCCAGGAATCAAACACGGGTCTCCTACATGGAAGGCAAGATTTCTACCACTGAACCACCACTGCCTCTTGCTTATTTAAAATGAGAATACTTTAAAAACAGTGGGCCCCTACTCTGTGCCAGATGCTGTGCTAGATGTTGTGCTGGAATCTTCCGTTTGTGCCTCTTAATCTACTCTCCACTCTTTTCCGCCCTGTACCATGAACTAGAGAGCTGTGTTATGAGGCCTAGATCAGCAGGGTCCCTTGACCTGTGGCTTCTCATTGGGGTAGGCCAATGGAAAGCACTGGCTGGAGTAGAGGAAGGGTGGAGGGTGACAGTGGGGCACTGCTCCCTCAGCTCTCTCCGTGCAGTAGGGAACAGTCATGTAGGTAATGGTCTTCTTAAGCCCTCTGTGACTCTGGGTTTTGGTGACCGCTGCCTCCTGCACTCCCGCAGGCCTAAGAGTGGTAACGGTGCCCCCCAGTCTCAAGCCCTGAGGTGCTGCACATCCCTTGGGGTTTCCCTACACCCTGCCCACGTCTTTGTTAATAGCTCTATTCCGAAACTTTCCTCCAATTACTCAATTTGAGTGTGCCGTCTGTTTCCTGTCATGACCCCACAGTGCCTTCACATGTAACACCCTTCTAAGGCCTGTATTATTATCCTATTTTATAGACAGTGAAGCAGAAGCTCAAGAGATTAGGCATTTTGTCCAAGGACACAGAGCTGGATGGCAACAGAATTGGTTTCAAGCCCAGGCATTATGAATCCATGGAGGGTACACCTGAGACCATGTTCCCAGCACTTTCTCCAGGAATCGCTCCACCAACTGGTAGGGTTATAAGGGTGCCAATGTGGCTTTTCCCCTAGCCCCAGCTGATTAGTCTAAGGGTGGACACATTCCCAGGATTTTCAGATTTGAGCCTAAGAGTTTGAGGACAATCTCTTTTTGGTGGATAAAAAATAAAACCTAGATACTGTGGTAACCATGTTTTCCTGCTTGTGGAGAAAGAAGCTGGTCTATGGTGACAGGGAAAGAAACTGATTCACAGAATAAAGCCACAAAGCTAGATGAAAGGGAGTACTATTTCAGTTGCTCCTGAAGCTCAGTGGCTTCCTGCCTTTCCTGAATTTTATGAGCCAATGATTCCTCTTTTGGTTGATGCCGGCCAGTGTCTTTCTCCGTTGTTTGCAGCCAAAACAACCTTAACAAAGAGACCCCACCACACTGTACATCTTCTCAGCACAGTGCCTGGTGAGGGGTTGCATAGAAGGGAGGCTGTCCTGATTCCAGCCTTCAAATGGTATCTCAAGAACGGGGCTCTAACAGACCTATGCACAGTAATAGAGCCAGGGAGTCATGACCCTGAAGTAAAGGTTCTTGGCCTGGACTTCATGAACCCAGAGGGGGTTCCACAGAAGGCCTCTGAGGAGTACGTGGAGGTACTGAAATTGTATCTAAGCTTTGTGTCTCCACATTTTTCTGGTGTATGGGGCCATGTTGTCTTCAGCTTCTTTAAAGCTAGGATTCTTAACTAGGCAATGTACTGGAATCACCTGGGGAGTTTGTTAACCGTAGACTTACTTGGGCCCATCCTGGAAGCTTCTGGTTTAGCTGACCTGTGACTGGTTTGCATTTGACAAAGCTCTCCAGATGAGTCTGCTGTGCAGCCCTGATGAAGAACCTCTGCTCAAAAAACCAGGACCAAAGGCAGGATCTAACCCCCTGACCTGAAGAAACTATCTCATAGAGTTGCTCCAGAGGAAAAAAGAATGAAAACCATCCTGATTTGTTTCTGTTTTGCACATATTGCTCAATAACTGAATCCATGTAGACGTTGGAATCTGCCTTGTTTATTAGCAGCCATGTATGAGGGATTAAAACCTCATTGCCTGAGTCACTCTGGCTTCCACCCTGGGTTTAGGAAAATATTTTCTAGAGGTCAAACTGCATTGCTTCTCCCCATGGATTCTGAACTGGAACTCAAGACTCCCTGCTCTTGTGGTAGTAATAGTACTGGTGATAATGATGGCTGAATGCTATACGCCTGGCCTTGTGCTTTGTGTTCGTGCTGCAATCCATGGGGTGTGTACTCTTAGTAGCCCCATTTTACAGATGAGAAAGCTAGACTTTATATACCTACTAAATGCTGAAGCTAGGACTTGAACCCAGGTATACACCACTACCATTGTGGTGACAGGGGTGAGGGTTGGTGGGGGAGAAACTCTAGCTGTTCAAAGGTCAGTCACAAGGTCAAAACATGAGGAAGGAGGAGCAGTGACCATATTTGAGGTGATCTAATATGCAGGAAAGCACTTCCTCCAGGAAATCTGTGACAGATAAGATCTAGTTGCTACTCTTGAAGAAGGGAAGGGGAAGGGGACTAACATCTACTATGCACTGATTGTATGCCAGGCTTGAATAAACACTTCAGTGTCCTATTCCATTGAATCTTATGCAGCAGGCTCTTTTATTATTGCCATTTTAAAGGGAGGCTTGGAAGGTAAATGCCACACTAAGAGCACATGGCTGGAGAAGATGCTAGATTTGTTTCCTTAGCCTGCAGGTAAGAGCGAGTTGCTCTGAGGCTCTTCTGATAACTTCCTTTGGGCTCGTCTTGCTCACTCCTGATTGACTCCTTTTGTCACCCTGTCTCCATGTAGTTCCTGCCTCCTGGCTCTGATTTCCATTTTCAGTCTCTCCCAACACCTCTGGACTTGCCCTTGATGCTTGGTTTCTTCCATTCAACTCTTGATTCTTCCTCCAGGACTTGGCCCAGATAGCTCTCTCTTCTTTCTGCATACCTGGCCTCAGATACCCATTGATCCAGCTGGGGAAGGGTGAGGGACTCAAGCAGAAGAGCCCACCATCTTCCTGGGTCCTGTTTCAAAGCTGCTGCTGCTGTCAGTGTCCATGGTCTCAGCCCCTCCCATCTCCTGTGTTGCTGACCAACAGCTTGGGTCTGACGTGGAAGCAGAAGAATTTCCATTCAGCTGGGACCCAGGGATGCGGGTCAGCCTTTGTGCCAGTAAATGACACCCTCTGCTACTGACAAGGCCTTGTGTTCCTGCCTGGGCAAGCCTGGGGTGGCCCCCACGTGACAGCACCAGGGACATGTGTCTTCTGCGACAGTTTCTGAGCTGGGTGGCTGGCAAGTTTATTTCTCTATGTCCTCGGTGCAGGGACGTGGGTGGGGGCAGTGATAATGAGCCGGAGCTCTGGCCTTGCTCAGTAAAGTGTAGTCCCCGCTGCCCAGCCCGATATGGCATGAACATCTGGAAAAACTGATCATGTGGCTTGACTATCTCAGAGGATTGCTCTATTTTTCCTCAGCATAATTTTTCCATGAATAATCTTTAAAGCTCTTTAAATGACTGTTTCTTTAGCAGTTTTATTGGAACATATGAGGAATGACAGTCTCTGTGGGGAACAAGATATTGTATTGAAAAAAAATCTGGTTTTCATTACATTTCTCTCAAGAAACCAACATACTGCTCAAGAGACCACTCATTAGTTGGAAGAAAAGGGAGCTTGGGGCTTTCTAATAACAGCCCTGGAGTGGACAGGGTTAAAGATGATAAATGGTGACAGAAGAACTCAGGATCAGGAGGCAGACAGGCCTGGGCTCCCACTGTGTCTGCCACTTGCAGGATATGTGACCTTGCACGTCACCTCACAACTCTGAGCTTGAGTTTCCACATCTGCCAAATAGGGACAGTGATCCTGAACTTGCAGCCTCCTTGTAGGCATAAATGAAGTAACGCCCCTCCTTCCTTCACACAATGAATGTTCACTAAGCCCCAGCCCTCTGCCCACCACTGGGTTAGGTACTAGAGATACAACACTGACTTAGAAGGATGTTCTGCCTTCATACAATTTACAGTCAAATGGGGGAGACAAATAAGCAGATAATTACACCCAGGAGAGACACATGCTTTGACAGAATAATAGTAACAATAAATAAAGAGATACTAAGAACTATGACAATAGTAATGATGATAATAATAATGACCAAAAAACCAAAAACCAAATCCAGTGCCGTTGAGTCGATTCCGACTCATGGCGACCTTATAGGACAGAGTAGAACTGCCCCATAGAGTTTCCAAGGAGCACCTGGCAGATTCAAACTGTGACTTTTTGGTTTGCAGCCGTAGCACTTAACCACTACGCCACCAGGGTTTCCTAATAATAATGACAGCTAACATTTATTGAACATCTACCATGTTCTGGAAACTGCGCTAAATGTTCTGTACACATGATCTCATTTAAACCTCACAATAACACTGCCACGCAGGTACTGTTATTATCTCGGTTTTACGATGTGGAACCTGAGGTCACAAAGGTTGAGAAATTTGCCTCTAGGTGAGCAGCTGTTAAGTGTAGAGCTGGGAGCACAGTGCATCTGAGAACACAAGAAAAGAGTAAGAGAAGCCTTTTAGAAGGTCTGACGTCAGGCTGGGGCAAGAGTTCCAGCAGAAGCAGCGATATGTGCAGAAGGAACAGCATGTGCAAAGCACAGAGATGGTAAAGAGCAGAACCTGCTAGAGAAACTGCAAGCCTGGCTGGAGAGTCAAGGGTAGGAAATATAAAAGATGAGGCAGAGAGAGAGGCCACAGCAAGAGCTGCAAGCCTTCTGAGGAGCCCAGAGTTTAATGAGGGAAGGCATGGATGGAATGTTTAGGAAGCGCAGTGATGTGCTCAGATTTGCACCCTAGAATTGTCTATAGTTTGAAAAGCAACTGGATGTGGTCAAGACTTGAAGCTACATGGGAGTGAGAGATGTGGCCGAGAGATGTCTAGGAGCTAGACCGGCCCGGGAGTATGGAGGCAGAGAGGAGTCAGGGTAATCCTTAGCGGAGGCTGGCTCCATTCACTTAGGGAGCAGGTTTGGGGAGACAATAAGAAGTTCGGTTTGGGACTGATGTCTGGAGGACATTGGGTAGATAGGCCTGGCACTTAGGAGACAGCATGTGGCTAGGGATGGATGTGTGCTTTTTAGCACAGGGGAGATGTGGAACCCTGACGTGGGCGAGGTTATCCAGGGAGTGTACTTCAGTGAGAAGAAGAAAGGCCCAGGACAGATGTGGAGGAAATCAGTGTCTGTGGGACGCGAAGAGGAAGGCTAAAAAGGAACTTGTGTGAACACCAATGAGAAGATAACCATTTTTAGGTGTATGAGGAAGGCGATCTTGTATTTCACTTGTAATTCTAAAGGAAGGTGTCTCAAAAGCAATGTGCCATTCTCCTGACACCAGTAGGCCCTGGTCTCTGCTATCACTTCTTCCTTCTCAGAGACAGCCTTGTGGAGGCAACACCCACATTTGGGATTGGAACACACAGCAACTGTCCCCTTTCCTGAGGTCTGGGTGTCTGGAGAAAGCAAAATGGATGGGCCTTGGCTAGCTGGCTGGTGCCAGAACACTGCCAGGAGCCACAGTGTTCTCTTCTGCCCACCATGTGGGCCACAGCAGACAAACCTGAAATATTTCAAAAACTAAGCTACCCAGGAAATGATCTCCTGTTCATCCTGTGTTTCTCTTGGGAGAAGAGAGAGAGAAATGGAGGGGAAAAAGTGCTGCTGACCCCAAGGGATATTTCAGTGTTTACAAACAGCTGCTCTTTTCTCATCTTCAGGGGTTAAATTAGATAACCCATTAACCCACTGCCGCTGAGTTGATTCTGATTTACGGTGACCCTAGAGGACATATACAACACTATCCCATAGTGTTTCCAAGGCTGTAAATCTTATGGAAGCACACTGCCACATCTTTCTCCCTTGGAGAGGCTGGTGGGTTTGAATCACTGGTTAGCAGCCAAGCACTAACCACTACACCACCAGGGCCCCTAAGTAGACAACAAAACCAAAACCAAGCCCACTGCCATCGAGTTGATTTCGACTTGTAGGGACCCTACAGGATAGAATAGGACTGCCCCATAGGGTTTTGAAGGCTGTAATATTTACGGAAACAGAGTGCCACATCTTTCTCCTGCCAAGCGGAGATCAAACTGCTGACCTTTTGGTTAGCAGCTGAGCCCTTTAACCACTGTGTCACCAGGGCTCCCCAGGTACACAACCAAAAACCCATTGCCATGAGTCAATTTCAACTCACAGTGACCCTACAGGACAGAGAACTGCCCCACAGAGTTTCTAAGGAGTGCCTGGTGGATTCGAACTGCCAACCTTTTGGTTAGCAGCAGTAGCTTTTTACTACGTCACATAGTGGGGGATTTTTGCTGAGATACAAGGCCCAGTGCTTTACATAGTTTACATGCCTGAGTTCTCACAACAAGGGCTATCTATCTAGCTGGAACTTGGGCACAGCAGGTGGTTCCCCCCACATCCCAGTCCTCCTCCTGTCATGTGCTCTCACAGGGGCCTGTGCCTTGCCTTCACTTCTGTTTACTTGTAATCAAGGAATCTGGTGTGATTACTTATTTAATGTCCATCTCTCCAGTTCCATGTGACTACTTGTTTACTGTTCCCCTCCCCTACTGGTCACAGGCTCTGGGAGGCAGGGGATGCGTTCCCAGTGCCCAACATCAGGCTGGGCACGCAGTATTTGTTGAATGGATGGATGCTGCCGAGGAGGACATGAGGCTGGGACGAGGAGCCTCATTCCCACAGATTTCCAGCAGCATCTGAGCGGCCTTGCTCTGGGTTAGCACTGCCCTCTTTAAGTAGTCTGGCAGTCCTACTGCTGCTCAGGCAGTGCTTTCCAAGTCTCACACATCAGAATTTAATAGACGGCAGCTGTGGCTCAGGGAAACTACTCAACACAACTTGGAGTCACGAGATTCCAGTCCAGTCCAGCCTCTGCCCCATGCTGAGCTGGAAGCTCATGGTCGAGTCTCCTCATCCTTTTGAACCTCGGTTTCCTCATTGGAAAGAGAGGAATGACAACTGCCACAATCTGGAGCTTCTGAAAGTGTCACACTGCACATCTGGTTCACAAGGCATACTTTGACCAAATTTGAAGGGGTTCAGTGTCTCTTGGACTTCTTTCCTTTACATGTTGAAAGTCCTCTTCCCAGACCAAAGACTTGGGCCCTCTCTTGGTCTGCCAGAGCCCTGTGGCAATCGGAGGCAGGGGGGCCCCTCTGCACAAAAAGTCTGTTTGTGTTGAAAACCTCCTCTGGCCAGGTTTCGTGGTGAAGCCTGGGAGCTGGTCACTTTTACATTCACACACATTCTTTGTCTCTCATACATGCAGCTCTCATAGGTCCTTACTGTAAGCCAAGATATATCTCATACATCACTGAGATGTGAAAAACGGCATCCAATTGCCCTTTGTGGTGAAGTTGAGATACTTTCTCCTTGGAGTCAGAAGGCCCAGATTCCCAGTCCACAGGGAGCACAGAACAAAGGAATGTCAGGGAAGCTGTTGGGCCCTGTGCAGAGCTAGGCCATAGCAGGGCAGCGGAGTCTAGGTGTGAGTCTTAGCTCCTCTGCTTGACTGTGACATAACAGCTTACTAAGATGGGAGACTTCGAGAAAAAAGTAGATATGGAATTCTAGAGTGAATGGGCAAGAACTGGCTTCTAGCTCTTAAACCCCTTACCTAGGGGCCCCTCACCCATTCTGAGAATATGAAATGGCAGAAAGATCAGCTTTCCAGGAAAAGGAGCATGTGGAGAGAAGTGAGATTCCATCCCTCGCCCATGGGGTGCTCTCTTCTTCTATATAAGCATAGTGAAGGGGGCCTCCCTGGACCACTTGGGGAGCTTGCGATGTCTCCAGCAGCTGGGAGACACAGGGAACAGGCCTGAGTAAGCCAACATGGCCACACCTGTAGGCCTCCTGTGGACCAAGGTGGCCCTATGTGAGGAGAGCTGGCATGATGTTGTCTCAGGTCTTGGCCCATAGGGTGTGAGGGGACCCAAGCGGCAAGGAGCTGATGGTTGGCATCAGGATCTGAGAGGCCATGGAAGGGGTTGCAAGTGATCCCCAGAATGGATTTGCACCACCAGGGTCTTGACCTGTGGAATCTCCATGAAGTGCCCAGGAGAGGACGAATCAGCTTAATTGACTACACCTGGAGGGCCTTGTGCCCCAAGACAGCAGACGCCCCACTAAGACCATGTTCTTTCTCCTAACCTCTCCTTCAGGCCATGGTTAGAAAGCCAAGGGAAGGAGAGAAATGCTAAGGGCCAGAGAAGGGCCAAGTACCTCTGCTTTCCTGACATAGCCGTCAGGCCTGAAGCACCCAAGCTAAGGTGAGGGAAGGAGATTTAACGCCAAATCACTTTGGATTTCTGATTCTCACATAAGAGCGAGCCTTCTAACAACCAAACTGGGAAAGCGTGTGACTCAAAATGTCTGTAGCAAAGTCATGGTTGTCACTCAGGGGCAGAGCAATTACTTCACTGCCTAAAGGCCACAGGCAATGGGGACCCAGCTCAATGGCTTTGGGGCCCTCATGTGTATCATGTTTGGTTCACATGTTGTCCACATGTACAAGTACAGAAACCTGAGGCAAGGCAACATATCTGTCTAGACCCCTGGATTCAGCTCTCGGCTCTGTACTTACTTGATTCATGATGCTGGGAAAAGGACCCTGTCTCTCTGTGCCTTGGCATCTTCCAGCTATCTGATGGGGGTCATACTGATACCCAGCTCATAGTGCAGTTGCTAGGATTCCCTGAGTGAACACATGGGATGTGCTGAGAACAGTGTCTGGCAGAGAGTACGTACTCAATATACATTTGCTACTATTATTAACCCTTTGAGCCTCTGTTTTCCTACTGCTTAACAGCTGGAGTGGTGATTTTAAAGCATGCTCACAAATTCTTTGACACTGCTCCCATTGAGTGGTAGGGTCTATGTCCCCTCTCTTGGGACCTGGGCAGGGCTCTGTGATAGAGTACGGCAGAAGTGACACTACATAACTTTTTCTGAAGCCAGGTCATAAAGATGCCATGCAGCTTCTTTTTTTTTTTTTTTAATTCTGCTTTAAGTAAAAGTTCACAGCTCAAGTTAGTTTCTCATATAAAAGTTTATACACACATTGTTATGTGACCCTGGTTGCTCTCTCTATAATGTGACAGCACACTCCTCCTTTCCACCCTGGATTTCCCATGTCCATTCAACCAGTTTCTGTCCCCTTCTGCCTTCTCGTCTTGCCTCCAGACAGTCTCATGTATCTACTTGAACTAAGAAGCACACTCTTCATGCCATCTTACTCTTCTGGGGCATTCTCTGGGGGAAAAGCAGTTGCCATGTAAGAGTCTGACTACCCTGAGACTGCCATACTGTGAGGAAGCCCTGGCCACATGGCGAAACCACACGTGAGTGTTCAGCCCCAGCTAACCATCAAGCACCAGGCATGTTAGTGAAGATGCCTCCACATGATTCTAGCCCCTGCCTTCAAATCTTCCCAGTTGAGGCCTCAGATATTGCGGACCAGAGACATGCCACCCTGGGTAAGCTCTGTCTGACTTCCTGACCCAGAGTGGTTGTTTTGTGCCACTAAGTTCTTGGGTGACTTGTTATGCAGCGGTAGTAACTGGAACAGCTGGTGAGTGCCCAAGCTGGAGATGAGGTGAGGGTCCAATGCTCTTCTGGCTGCCTCACACTGCCCTTCTATCTGGACAGCATCTGAGCTTACCTGTGAGGGCAAAGGGCTAAAACACTGAGTGGTAAGTGTTTGCCAAGCACCATGTTAAAGGCTTTTCCAGCACAGTCTCAGTAAACCTTCTTGACAGCCCTGTGAAATATGCACTATTCCCATTTCACCAACAGAAAGCTGAGGTTCCAAGGGATTAAGCCAATTGTCCAAGATCCCATAGTTAAGAAGTGTTAGGGGCGGGCTTTGAACTTAGTCTGCCTGACTTTAGAGCTTGGGCTTCTACCACTAGGCAATAAAACAAAGGAAGATGAAAAGGTGTGTCTGAGAGCAGACCTGATGGTACGAGTACAGAAATCCAAGGCCAGGCTGAGATTTTCCATGACCTTGCTTGTTGCCAAGGAATCTTTAAAGAAAACCCGTCAGTTGGTTAAGCTACGTGGAGGCGGGACTAACAAAATCTGGAAATGTCTTCACTGGTTCCAAGGCACACACAAACATTACTTGCCCTCTCTAGAGGGGGTCAACGTTCTTTATGATTTTTGTTCTCCAGGAAAATATTAGTTCATTTATATAAACTAAACATTACATATGGAGAGAAAATTGAAAACGTGGCATTCCTGGTCTTTTTTTCTCCACCAACCTAGAAACTGAGAAGTTTTCTCCATTTCCGTTCTCACAGTCTATTTGTTGGTATGAAACTGATGCACAGACATTCCTTGGGGGGTGGGGAGTAAGGGGCAGCTCTCTGTGGGGTTCAGGAACCATCCCAGAGGCAAGGGCACAGCCTTAGCTCAGGATCACTTTTGACATTAAATAAGGCCTTATAGAGATCCACCACCAAGGCTGCCATCAACACTAGAATGTGGTAGAGATCCACCACCAAGGCTGCCATCAACACTAGAATATGGGCCTCCCCTGTCCCAGAGGCAGATAAACCAGGCAGGGAAGTGGGCGAAGCTTCACAGAAGGGTCAGAGGGCCCACCTGGTCATCTTCATTGTGCTCCACTGGCCTCCTTGTGTTTTAATGTGCTGCTCCTAGCTCCCTCACGGCTTTTGCTGCCTGTCTCCCCCACTAAAACGTGAGCTCCATGAGGGCAGGGTCTTAGTCTTGTTCTCAGTTGGACTTGGCTCATATAAATGTTTGGCTCGTAATAGGCCCTCAGCATGCATGTCTTGAGTGAGTAACTGAATGAATGAATCTTGGAGTCTTTCCCTGGCAGGTGTAGGAGTGACTTCTGACTGCTGGAAAGAAAGCCCAGGGCTGTAGTTTAAACTCTTCTTCTGAGGAGCTGAGGGAAGCTGCGTTCCTTCCATTCCTGGGACTGCAAGAGGCACATTCCTGTCCCTGTGTCTGGGTGGGTTCCTGCCACGCAGCTTAGTATAACTGCCAGACCTGGGGAAGGCCGCCCTGGAGCTGCCCCTCCGCTCCCACCCTCCACCGGATCCCTTGGCTGCTCCATGGCTGCAGCAGCCTCCACCACCTCTCGGTCATCTGAGGTACAAGTGGGAAGCTGGGACCGCAGAGTGTGTCTGAAGCCTTCCAGACACTCCCAGCCCCTCTGGTGATCAATGAAAACTTTAACATCCTGCTTCCAGGGCTGAAGCCAAGGATTTGGAAAGTGGGTGGAAAACACTCCTGTGAGCTGGGGCTTGCTCCACTGTGTAAAAACTGCCGGCATCAGCACTCCCCTCCCCACACCGCCCCCAAAGGGAGTGCCAAGTCAGCAGTTGGCCCACTCTGGAGTTGCTGCCGAGAAGCAGGTGCCCACAGGGCCCAGCAAGCTCAGAGAGGCCAGGGCTGAAGGGCAAGGGCAGGCAACCATGGGTATTTATCAAGTGCCCCCACATGCTGGGGTTTGAGCTGGGCTTTGGAAATTCCAGACTTAACGCTTTACTTCAGGAAGGTTTCAGTCTGGTGGGGAAGAAAGACATGGAACAAATAAGCACACAAAGAGCCGTCTAGTTATCACAGAGGTAAGTGCTAAGGAGAACGACAGAGAGCTGGAACATGAGTTGGCAAACTTTCTGTAAAAGGTCAGATAGTAGATTTTTTGGCTTTGCAGGCCATAGGGTCTCCAGTGCAACTACTCAACAACATTGTGGCGTGAAAGCAGCCACAGACAATATGTCAATGAATGGGAATAGCGGTGTCCCAACGATAACTACATGAGTGGGATGGATTTGGCTAACAGTTTGCCAACCCTTGATGTAACAGAGGGCCTGACCTGGTTTGGTGGGTAGGCAAGGCTTCCCTGAGGCAGTGATGATTAGGTAAAACCTGAAGGCTCATTCAGTGACAGAGGCAAAATCACAGTATTGACAGTGATATCATTATAATAAAGTTATACTTGATGAGTGTTGTGGATTGAATTGTGTCCTCCCAAAACACCTGTTGTAACTCCTAACCTCCATGCCTGTGGTTATAATCCCATTTGGGAATGGGTTGTCTTTTCTATGTTAATGAAGCAGGATTAATGTAGGATGTACCTTGAGTCAATCTCTTTTGAGATATAAAAGAGATCAAACAACCAAGCTAGGAAGCAGAGATGGGGGAAGAGTGATGCCAAGCCACATGAAGATCACCCAGGAGCAGAAGCTCAGAAGAGACAAGGACCTTCCTCCATAGTTGACAGAGAGAGAGAAAGCCTTCTGCTATTGCCGGCACCCTGAATTTGGACATCTAGCCTCCTAAGCAGTGAGAAAATAAATTTCTGTTTGTTAAAGCCACCTACTTGTGGTATTCCTGTTATAGCAGCACTAGAAAACTACGACAACGAGTGTGTTCTATGTGTGAGGCACTACGCTAAATGTTTTACACACATGATCTCAATAAATTCTCACAACAACCCTTTGAGGAAGGTATTATTATTCCCACTTTACAGATGGAGAAACTGAGGCTTGGTGGGTAGGCCGGGTGTTCTCTTTGCCCACTCAGATGCATTCTCTGCTCTGCTCAGTGTCCTGGGACACTGATCCCTGAAATACGTCTCTTGGCTCCCTCGCCCTCTGGCTTCCAGTTGAGTTTGGCCAATGGAAGGCTCTGGCAGCAACTGGAGGGCGGGAGGAGAGAGAGGTCAGGGTAATTCTTCTCAATCCCTCCTTGTTTCACCCCTGTATCTATGGCAGTGGCTGTTTTTGCATGAACCACAGCACCTTTCAAGCCAGTCCTCTACGACTTGATAATCACTGGGGTCAGTAATACTTCTTCTTCCTCATGGGCTTCAGCCTATGGGTTCTGGGTACCTTACCATTCTTCATTGGTTTCCTTCATTAAAGTCTCTTCATGTGAACCATCTGCGGTTAATTCTGTTTCAAGCTAGGATTCTGACTAAGGCTGGGATTAGTTAACTTTCTGGTTTCTGGTCTTACAAAGCTGACAAAGGACAGAACCAAGCAGTGGTGATGGTGGATGGAAGGGAAGGAGAGTCTGACTGAGACTTGAGGCTGGGCTAGGGGCTGGGGGCTGGGTCCTGGCTTCTGACTTTCAGGCACTGGCTTCCGTTATGGGCAGGGATCAAAAAAGCCTGGTAGGGGAGGAGCCAGGATGGTGGCTTAGTCACATGTACCATAATATCCCTTTCACCAAAGACCCAAAAAACCAAGTGAAACAGAAGCAGGTTACAATCTGGGAACCCTGAACATCAAAAAAGAAGGTCTGAGAACTGAACCAAACATCTACTGGAAGGAAAAAGTGAGTGAAAGCAGCAAAAGGGGAGTAACACGGAATGGGGGAGCTCAGCCAGCCATTCTGGCCTGACACGGCCATCTTAGGACAAACCTAGCAGTGACCCTGGGTGAAGAAAACAGCAAGGCAACTTCATGACTTTCCTAAAAGGCACAGAGAAACTCTATAGACATGAATGGAGAGAAACAGAGGCAGGAAGGAAGCCAGGATCCAGAACCAGAGATACTCAGGAGTGGCAACCCCTCACCTCAGAGGTGAGTGGCATACATGAGGTGGTGGACTCACAGAGTATCGGGAGGTCTTCCACTCATCTGGTCCCTGGGTGGCCTCCTCGTCTAGTACTCAAGAGGGGACAGGTCCTGCTCACTGGCTGTAGGGGTCACGAGGTGCCCTGGCACACACATATTCTAGCCAGAGAGACACACTTCCTCTCACCCCATCCTCCTGATTGGAGGCAGCAGAGGGTTTCATACCCCAACTACCTTGCTTGACTGGGAGACCACGACATAAGCCTATCATCTCTCTCCCGACCAAACCCAAATCTGTCCACTACGCCCCCTTGCCCACCCAACAAGTGAGACTGGACATGTCCCTGTGCGGGTGCCCACCCATCACTTTCAACCCAGTCAAGGGCCCAGTGGGGGGCAGTGGTGATGAGTCCACAAGAGAGCATACCCACCACTCCCTTCTTTTTCCCCCTGCCCAGCATGGGGCAGAGGAGATGAGACTATGTGCACACCCCTCTGCCACCCCATCCTCCCTCCCCCACCCACTTTGAGTGTATCCACCAGGCGTAACTCCCTCCCTTAACCTGCCCAGCAAGGGACAGAGGAACTGTGACTGTGCACACATCTCCCCATGACCCCTTCTTCCCTCTCCCTGCCTGGAATGAGGCAAAGGCAGCGCCACCGTGCGCTCATCCATTAGGCGCGGCTCCTCCCATTAACCTACTCAGTGAGGGTCAGAGGAGCTGTGACTGCATGCACATCCCCTTGCAGCCACTTACACCCTCCCCCTGCCCAGCTGGAGGTGGAGGTGGTGCCACTGCGCAAGGATCCACTAGGCGTGATTCCCTCTCTTAACCCTCACAGCGAGGAGTGGAGGATCTGCAATAGTGTGCGCATCCCCCTGCAGCCTCTTCTTCCTCCCCCACCCACTTATGAGGTGGGGGTAGTGCCGCTGCATGCACATCAGCATGTGTGACTCTCACCCTTAACTCGCCCAACAATGGCTGCAGGAGCCATGGCTGCATGCACATCCCCCCAGAGGCCCTTTCCTCCCTCCTCCTGCCCAGTGTGAGATGGAAGCAGGGCAAGTGTGTACAAATCTACTCACTGCACCTTCCTCCCTCTCCCTGCCCACCAACAGATCCAGTGTGACTGAGTGGGCATCTGCCTGTTATTCCTTCCTCCCTCCTCCCACCCAAGAGGAGGTGGAGGTAGAGCAACTGCATGCACGTCTGCCCACCGCCCCCTTCTATCTCTCATCCCCCTGGCTGGAGAGAGGTGATGACCACATCCCCACGCACCTGCCACACCCATCACACTGGTCACTCTACCTGCAAGGTAGGTAACAGTCCTCGCTCCTGTGCCACTGAACTGAAGACAGATGGAGGCCAAACTATGACCAATCCACCCTCAGGCACCCTGAAAGAGCAGTAAACAGAGACCTAAGCTCCCACACCTATCCACTGCCCTACTTGCACAGAGACAGGTAGAGAGCACTCTAGCATGGCCAGCCCAGCAACTAGAGCACTGCATCAGCCACACCTGCTAGGAATCATCAAAAACAAAACAAAAAACAGGACACAGCGAACAATTATACAATTAAAAAATAAATACAACAATCCCTTGATGTCCTGGAGACAACAGACAATAGCAAACCACCTAAAGAAGCAGGGCAAGATGGTCCCAGCAAGTGACCAAAATAAAGAACCAGAAATCCTCCCTGAGGAAGAAAATGTAATATAGCTTCCTGACAAGGAATTCAAAAATCTTATGTATAGGGTTCTCAAAGGAATCAAGGAAAACACAGACAAAACACTAGAAGAATTCAGGAAAACAATACAAGAACAAAATGACAAAATAAATAGACAATTCGAATCCATACAAAAACAGAAACTAGAAATCCAGGAACATAACAATAAAACTTCAGAACTATACAACTCAATGGAAAGCCACAGGAGGAGAACTGAAACAATGGAAGACAGGATCAGTAGAAAACAAATCCCTTGACACTAATCTGTTTGAGGAATAATAATAATAGTAATAAAAAAGAACGAAGAAAAGTGAAGAAACCCTAAAAGTTATGTGGGACACCATTAAGTGGAATAACTTACGTGTAACTGTAATCTCAGAAGGGGAGGCGTCAATAAAAAACAGAGAGAATTACTTAAGATCTGCTGACAGAAAACTTCGCTAATATCACATAAGACCAGAAGATAGCCATCCAAGAAGCACAACTAACCCCATACAGGATAGATCACAAAAGAAGAACACTGAGACATATCATAATCAAACTTTCCAAAACCAAAGAAAAAGAAAAATCCTGAAAGCAGCTCAGGAAAAAAACAAAAGATCACCTACAAAGGGGCATCAATAAGACTAAGCTCTGATTACTCAGCAGAGACCATGAAGGCAAGAAGGTAATGAGATGACACATACAAAACCAAGAAAGAAAAAAAGTCCTGACCAAGAATTATATATCCAGCAAAATTATCCCTCAAATATGACTGTGAAATTAAGACATTTCCAGAAAAACAGAAATTAAGGGAATTTGTAAAAACCAGACTAACTTTACAAGAAATGTTACAAGGAGTCCTTTGGGCAAGAAACTAACAATATCAGACAACAACTTGAGATTAAAGCACATGATAACATCAGCCAGGTAACAACCCAGATAAAGAACTCTCAAAAATAAAATAAAGCTAATTGACAGAAGATAGGCAGCCAGAGATATCAATCTGAAACTGATGATCACTTCAAAAAATAAAGGGTGAATAAAGGGTATAGGTTTACAACTTCCATATGGAAAGGAAGTCAAGGCAATATCAAGAAATAAATTACTACTTTAAATGGAGGATGATGAAAATAAATTTCAGGGAAACCACAAAGAAAGTTAACAAACCTACTCATCAAAATGAAAAAGAAAAACATAAAGTCTCAGTAAGCACAAAATCTACAAAAACAAAAGAAACAAACAGAAAGTCCACAAATAAAAGGAACTCAGCACAGGAGAGTAAGAGGAACAAAGAAAACATCAGCACCAAAAAAAAAGGGAGGGGGGCGCACTACAGAACGACAGCGATAAACTCACATCTATCAATAATCACAGAGCCCTGGTGGCATAGTGGTTAAAGAGCCTGGCTGCTAGCCAAAAGTTTGGCAGTTCAAATCCACCAGCTGCTCCTTGGAAACCCTATGGGGCAGTTCTGCTCTGTCCTACAGAGTCACTATGAGTCAGAACCAACTTGACGACACCTAACAACAACAACAACAACAATGGATAATCACACTGAGTGTAAATGGCTTAAAAGCACTCATAAAGAGATAGTAACAGAATGGATAAAAAAACAGGACCATCAATATGCTGTCTATAAGAGACACACCTTAGAAACAAACACATGAATATATTAAAAATCAAAGGTTGGGAAAAAACATATCAGGCAAACAGCAACCAAAAAAGAACAGGAATGGCAATACTAATCTACAGATAAAACAAATTATAAAACAAAATCTACCACAAAAGACAAACAAGGGCAGTATATAATGATTAAAGGGATGATCCATCATGAAGACATAACCGTAATAAATATTTACACACCCAATGACAGGGCTCCAAAATACATAAAACAAACTCTAACCATACTGAAAAGAAGAACTGGCAGTTCCACAATAATTGTAGGAGACTTCGACACATCACTCTCGGCAAAGGACAGGACATCTAGAAAGAAACTCAACAAAGGTACAGAAAATGTAAATCAATCAACCAACTTGACCTCATAGACATACACAGAACACTCCACCCAACAGCAGCAAAGCATACATTCTCTTCCAACACACACGGAACGTTCTCCAGAATAGACCACCTCTTAGGTCACAAAGCAACCCTCAACAAAATCCCAAACACTGATCATATAAAGTATCTTCTCTGATCACAATGCTATAAAAGTAGAAATTAATAACAAAGGAGCAAGGGAAAAAAAAAAATAACACCTTGCTTAAAAACCATTGGATGGTAAAAGAAATCAAACATGGAATAAAAAAGTTCTTAGACTCAAACAACAAGGAAAACATATCATGTCAAAAGCTTTGGGACACAGCAAAGACCATCCTCAGAGGCCAATTTATAGCAATAGATGTACACATCAAAAAAGAAGAAAAGGATAAAATAATAATGTCAACTTTACAACTTAAACATAAAAAGAGAAGAGCAAAATAAGTCCACAGCCACCAGAAGAAAGGAAACAATAAAGATCAGAGCAGAAATAAATGAAATAGAGAATAGAAAACAAAAGAAAGAATCAACGAAACCAAAAGTTGGTTCTTCGAAAGGACCAAAGAAATCGACAAACTACTGGCCAACCTGAAAGAAGGAAAACAAGAGAGGAAGAAAATAACCCAAAAAAGAAATGAAATGAGGAACATCACATCAGAACCAACTGAAATAAAAAGGATCACAACAGAGTACTATGAAGAACTGTACTCCAACAAATTTGAAAACCTAGAGAAAATGGACAAATTTCTAGAAACACACTACCTACCTAAACTAACACAAACTGAGGTAGAAAATCTGAACAGACCCATAACAAAAGAAGAGATTGAAAAGGTGTTTAAAAAACAAAAAACTCCCAACAAAAAAACTCCTGGCCCAGATGGCTTCACTGGAGAATTCTACCAAACATTCAGAGAAGACGTCACACCAGTACTACTCAAACTATTTCAGAACACAGAAAAGGAAAAGTTAACTTCCAAATTCATTCTATGAAGCCAGTGTAACCCTAATACCAAAAACAGGCAAACACAAAAAAAGAAAATTACAGATCAATATCTGTCATGAATATAGATGCCAAAATTCTCAACAAAATTCTAGCCAATAGAATCGAATAGCATATCAAAAAAATACATCATGACAAAAGTGGATTCATACCAGGCATGCAAGGATGGCTCAACATTAGAAAATCAATCAATGTAAGCCATAACATATATAAAAGAAAAGAATTACATGGTCATCTCAATTGATGCAGAAATGGCATTTTATAAAGTCCAACACCCATTCCTTATAAAAAAATCTCAATAAAATAGGAATAGGACAGAAATTCCTCAACATAATAAAGGGCATCTATACGAAACCAACAGCCAACATCATTCTCAATGGAGAGGCTGAAAACATTCCCTCTGAGAATGGGAACAAGACAAGGATGCCCTTTATCACGACTCCTATTGAACGCTGTGCTGGAAGTCCTAGCTAGAGTACTAAGGCAAGAAAGAGAAATAAAGGGCATCCAAATCAGTAAGGAAGATTTAAAACCATCCCTATTTGTGGACGATATGATACTATACATAGAGAACCCAAAAGACTCTACAAGAAACCTACTAGAACTAAGAGAAAGATTCAATAGAGTAGCAGGACACAAGATAAACATACAAAAATCAGTTGGATTCCTATACATCACTAAAGAGAACTACAAAAAGAAAATCAGGAAAACAATACCATTTACATTAGCCCCTAAACAAATAAAATACTTAGGAATAAATCTAACCAGGAACGTAAAAGACCTATACAAAGAAAACTACAAACGCTACTGCAAGAAACCAAAAGAGACCTACATAAATGGAGAAACATACCATGCTCATGGATACGTAGACTCAACATTGTGAAAATGTCAATTCTACCCAAAACAATCCACAAATACAATGCAATCCCAGTCCAAATACCAACTGCATTCTTTAATGAGACGGAAAAACTAATCATTAACTTTACATGTAAAGGGAAGAGGCCCCGGATAAGTAAAGCGCTGAAGAAGACGAATAAAATAGGAGAACTCACACTACCTGACTTCAGAATCTACTATACAACTACAGTAGTCAAAACAGCCTAGTACTGGTACAGTGACAGACACATTGACCAATGGAACAGAATTGAGATTCCAGATGTAAATCCATCCACCCTATGGCCATCTCATCTTTGACAAAGGCCCAAAGTCCATCCGATGGGGAAAATAGTCTTTTTAACAAACAGTGCTTACAAAACTGGACGTCCATCTGCAAAAAAGTGAAACAGGATCTATACCTTACACCATGCACAAAAACTAATTCAAAATGGATCAAAGACCTAAATATAAAACCAAAAACTATAAAGATCATGGAAGAAAAAAATAGGGTCGCCACTAGGGTCCATAATATATGGCATAAATAGGATACGAACTATAACTAACAATACATAGACACCAGAAGGTAAGCTAGATAACTGGGATCTTCTAAAAATTAAACACTTACGCTCATCAAAAGACTTCACCAAAAGAGAGAGAGAGAGAAAAGAAGAAAAAAAAAACCTACAGGCTGAGAAATAATTTTTGGCCATGAAAAATCTGACAAAGATCTAATGCCTAAAATCTATAGGAAAATCCACCACATCTACAACAAAATGACAATCCAATTAAAAAATGGGAAAAGAACATGAACAGTATTTCTCTGAAGAAGACATTTAGGTGGCTAACAGACACATGAGGAAATGCTCACAGTCATTAGCCCATAGAGAAATGCGAATCAAAACTACGAGATATCATCTCACCCCAACATTACTGGCATGAATCAAAAAAAAAAAAAAAAAAACCCGGAAAATAACGAATGTTATTTTGGAGAGTGGAACTCTTATACGCTGCTTGTGGGAATGTAAAATGAAATGATCATTTTGGAAAATGATATGGTGCTTCCTTAAAAAGCTAGAAATAGAAATACCATACAATCCAGCAATCTCACTCCTAGGAATATATCCGAGAGAAATAAGAACTCTCACATGAACAGACATAGGCACACCCATGTTCACTGCAGCATGATAATAGCAAAAAGATGGAAATAACCTAAGTGCCCATCAACAGATGAATGAATAAACAAACTGTGGTACATACACACAATGATAAAGGATGATGAATCTGCAAAAAATCTCACGACATGAATGAATCTAGAGGGCATTATGCTGAGTGAAACAAGTCAATCACAAAAGGAAAAACTCAAGAAAAGGTTTAAACATGGAAAGAAACGATTTTTGATGGTTACAAGGAAGGGGAGGGGTGGGGAGGGAAAAACACTAACTACATAATCGATAAGTGGTAACTTTGATGAAGGGTAAGACAGTACACAATACTGGAGAAGTCAGCACAACTTGACCAAGGCAAAGTCACAGAAGATTCACAGACACATCCAAACTCCCTGAGGGACCCAGTTACTGGGCTGAGGGCTGGGGACCACAGTCTCGAGGGACATCTAGTTCAGCTGGCATAATGTAGTTTATAAAGAAAATGTTCTACATCCTACTTTGGTGAGTAGCATCTGGGGTCTTAAAAGCTTGTGAGTGGGCATCTAAGATGGTCTCATCTGGAGCAAGGGAAAATGAAGAAAACCATAGATACAAGGGAAAGATTAGTCCAAAGGACTAACGGACCATGACTACACAGCCTACTGAGTCCAGCACAACTAGATGATGCCCAGCTACCATTGCTGACTGCTCTGACAGGGATCACAACAGAAGGTTCCAGACACAGCTAGAGAAAAATGTAGGACAAAATTCAAACTGACAAAAGGAAGACCAGACTTACTGGTCTGACAGAGGCTGCAAAAACCCCGAGAGTATGGTCCCTGGACACCTTTTAACTCAGTACTGTAGTCATTCCTGCGGCTCATCTTTCAGCCAAAGATTAGACAGGCCTATAAAATACAGTACACAGGTAGTTTAACCATGTGTATGAGACTAAATGGGCACAACAGCCCAGGGCAAGGATGAGAAGGCAGGAGGGGACAAGAAAGCTGGACAAATGGAAACGGGGAACCAAGGTCGAGAAGGAGAGAGTGTTGACATGTCACAGGGTTGGCAACCAATGTCACAAAACAATATATGTATTAATTATTTAACAAGAAACTTACTTGCTCTGTTAACTTTCACCTAAAGCACAATTTAAAAAAAAAACAAAAAGACTATACACACAAAACCAACAGCAATGAGGAAATGAAAAGACTCCCCCCCTCCCCGGAAAAACAAAAACAAAAAATTCAGCACTAAAATTAAGCAGTACGAAGAGACCATCAACACTACACACACACAAAAAAGCATAATAAAATGACAGCAATACTTTTTTTTTTTTTTGTCAATAATCGCACTGACTGTAAATGGCCTAAATGTGCCAGTAAAGAGATGGACAGTGGCAGAATGGATAAAAAAAATGATCCACTGATATGCTGTCTGCAAGACACATGCCTTAAACACAAACAAAATAAACAAAAACTTAAAGGATGGAAAAAGATACATCAAGCAAACAATAACTTAAAAAGAGGAGTGGCAATATTAATCTCTGATAAAATAGACTTTATGGCAAAATCCACTGTAAAAGAACAGGAAGGACATTATACTATGATTTAAGGGTTAATCCACCAAGAGAACATAACCATAATAAATATATCCATACCCAATGACAGAGCTCTAAAACAAACTCTAACAGCACTGAAAAGAGAAATAGACAATTTCACAATAATACTAGGAAACTTTAACACACCACTCTCCGTGAAGGACACAACAACTAGTAAGAAACTCAACAAAGACACAGGAGATCTAAATATCACAATCAACCAACTAGTCCTCATAGACATATACAGAACACTTCACCAAACAGTGGCAAAATACACATCTCCAATGCTCATGGATCATTCTCCACAAGAGGCCACTTTTTTTTTTTTTTTATTAACTTTTATTGAGCTTCAAGTGAACGTTTACAAATCAAGTCAGTCTGTCACATACAAGTTTATATACATCTTACTCCGTACTCCCACTTGCTCTCCCCCTAATGATTCGGCCCTTCCAGTCTCTCCTTTCGTGACAATTTTGCCAGCTTCCAACTCTATCCTCCCATCCCCCCTCCAGACAGGAGATGCCAACACAGTCTCAAGTGTCCACCTGATATAATTAGCTCACCCTTCATCAGCATCTCTCTCCTACCCACTGTCCAGTCCCTTTCATGTCTGATGAGTTGTCTTCGGGGATGGTTCCTGTCCTGTGCCAACAGAAGGTTTGGGGACCATGACTGCCGGGATTCCTCTAGTCTCAGTCAGACCAGTAAGTATGGTCTTTTTATGAGAATCTGGGGTCTGCATCCCACTGATCTCCTGCTCCCTCAGGGGTTCTCTGTTGGGCTCCCTGTCAGGGCAGTCATCGATTGTGGCCGGGCACCAACTAGTTCTTCTGGTCTCAGGATGATGTAGGTCTCTGGTTCATGCGGCCCTTTCTGTCTCTTGGGCTCTTAGTTGTCGTGTGACCTTGGTGTTCTTCATTCTCCTTTGCTCCAGGTGGGTTGAGACCAATTGATGCATCTTAGATGGCCGCTTGTTAGCATTTAAGACCCCAGACGCCACATTTCAAAGTGGGAGGCAGAATGTTTTCATAATAGAATTATTTTGCCAATTGACTTAGAAGTCCCCTTAAACCATGGTCCCCAAACCCCCGCCCTTGCTCCACTGACCTTTGAAGCATTCATTTTACCCCGGAAACTTCTTTGCTTTTGGTCCAGTCCAATTGAGCTGACCTTCCATGTATTGAGTGTTGTCCTTCCCTTCACCTAAAGCAGTTCTTATCTACTAATTAATCAGTAAAAAACCAAGAGGCCACTTTTTACACCAAAAAGTGTGTCTCAACAAATTCAAAAACACCAAAATAATACAAAGCATCTTCTCTGATCATAACACTATCAAAATAGAAATCAATAACAGGAAGAGCAAGGGAAAAAAACCTAATACATGAAAACTAAGTAACACCCTGCTTAAAAACTACTGGGTAATAGAACTAATTAAAGATTGAGTTAAAAAATTTCTAGAATCAAATGATGATGAAAACATAACATACCAAAACCTTAGAGACACAGCAAAAGCAGTGCTCAGAGGTAAATTTATAGCAATAAAAGCACACATAAAAAGGAAGAAAGGGCAAAAAACAAAAACATTATCCCTACATCTTGAACAATTAGAAAGAACGCAGCAAAAGAAGACTACAATCACCAGAAGAAATAAAGTAATAAAAATTAGAGCAGAAATAAATGAAACAGAACAGAAAAACAAGATAAAGAATCAACAAGACTAAAAGCTGGTTCTCTGAAAGGATCAATAAAACTGACAAACTACTGGCCAAACTGACAAAAGAAAAACAGGAGAAGATGCAAATAACCCAAATAAGAAATGAAATGGGGAACATCAGAACAGAACCAACTGAAATAAAAAGAATCATAAAAGAATATTATGAAAAATTATACTGCAACAAATTTGAAAACCTAGATGAAATGGCCAAATTTCTAGAAACACATTATCTACCCCTAAGCTAACACAAACTGAGGTAGAAATCTTGAAAAGACCCAAAACAAAAGAAGAAATTGAAATGGTCATAAAAAAAACCCCAAAAAACTCCACCCAAAAAAGAGCCCCAGGCCAGATGGCTTCACTGGAGAATTCTACCAAACATTCAGAGAAGAGCTGACACCAGTTCTACTCAAACTACTCCAGAACACAGAAAAGGAAGGATACTCCCAAATTCATTCTATGAAACCAGCATAACCCTGATACCAAAGCCAGGCAAAGATATCACTGAAAAAAAAAAAAAGACTACAGACCAATATCCTTCATAAATATAGGCATGAAAATTCTCAACAAAATCCTAGCCAATAAGGTTCAACAGCATATAAAAAATATAACACGTCATGACAAAGTGAGATTCATACCAGGCATGCAAAGATGGTTCAACATTAGAAAATCAATCAACTTAATCTACCACATAAATAAAATAAGGAATCACATGATCATCTCAATCAACACACAAAAGGCATTTCATAAAGTCGAACACTTATTTCTTATAAAAACTCTCAGCAAAATAGGAATAGAATAATAAAGGGAATTTATACAAAACCAACGGCCAACATTATCCTCAACAGAGAGAGTCTGAAAGCATTCCCGTTGAGAATAGGAACCAGATAAGATGCCCTTTATCACCCACTTATTCAATATTGTATTGGAAGTCCTAGTGAGACCAATAAGGCAGGAAAAGAAAATAAAGGGCATCCAAATTGGTAAGGAAGAAGTAAAACTATTACTATTTGCAGATGATGTGATCCTATATACAGAAAATCCTAAAGATTCCACAAGAAAGCTACCGGAACTAATAGAAGGATTCAGCAAAGTAGAAGGATACAAGATCAACATACAAAAATCAGTTGGATTCCTCTACTCTAACAATGAGAACTCTGAAAAGGAAATCGGGAAAACAATACAATTTACAATAGCCCCTAAAAGATAAGATACTTAGGAATAAATCTAACCAGGGACATAAAAGCCTTATACAAAGAAAATTACAAAACACCGCGGCAGGAAACCAAAAGAGACTTACATAAATGGAAAAATATACCACTCCCTTGGACAGGAAGACTTAACATTGTGAAAATGTCAGTACTACCCAAAGTGATATATAGATATAATGCAATCCTAATCCAAATCCCAAAAGCATTCTTCAACAAGATGGAAAAACCAATCTCTAGCTTTACATGGAAGGGAAACAGGCCCTGAATAAGTAAAGCTTTATTAAAGAAGAACTAAGTAGGAAGCCTCACACTGCCTGACCTAAGAACCTACTATACAAAACAGCCTGGTATTGGTACAAGAACAAACAAATTGAGAACCAAAAAGTAAATCCAACCACCTATGGACAGCTGATCTTCCACAAAGGACCAAAGTGTATTAAATGGGGAAGAGACAGCCACTTCAACAAATGGTGCTGGCAAAACTTGGTATCTATCTTTAGAAAAATGAAATGGGACCCATACCTCACACCATACACAAAAACTAACTCAAAATGGATCAAAGACCTAAATATAAAACCTAAAGCTATAAAGATCATGGAGGAAAAAATGGGGACAATGCTAGGGGCACTAATATATGGCATAAATAGAATACCAAACATAACTAAAAATGCACACACAGAAGTTGAACTAGATAAATAGGATCTCCTAAAAATTAAACACTTAAGCTCAACAAAAGACTTCTCCAAAAGAGTAAAAGAGAACCTATGAAAAAAAAAAAAAAAAGAGAACCTATAGACTGGGAAAAAATTTTTGGCTATGACATATCTGTCAGGGGTCTAATGATCTCCAAAATTTATAGAAAACTTCAGTACCTCAACAGCAACAACAAAAAAGACAAAGAATCCAATTAAAAAATAGGCAAAGGATATGAACAGACACTTCATGGAAGAAGACATTCAGGGGCTAACAAACACATGAAGAAATGCTCACGATCATCAGCAATTAGAGAGACGCAAGTCAAAACTAATGAGATATCATCTCACCCTGACATTACCCACACTAATAAATAAATAAATAATCGATGTTGATGAGGTTGTGGAGAGACTGGAACTCTTATACACTGCTAGCGGGAATGTAAAATGGTACAACCACTATGGAAAATGGTATGGTGCTGCCACAAAAAGCTAGAAATAGAAATACCATATGATCTAGCAATCCGCCTCTTGGATATATACCCTAAAGAAATAAGAGCCATGACACGAATAGACATATGTACACCCATGTTCACTACAGTATTATTCACAATAACACAAAGGTAGAAATAACCAAAGTGCCCATCAACAGATAAATGGATTAACAAACTGTGGTACATGCAATGGAATACTACGCAATGATAAAGAATGATGATGAATCCACAAAACATCTCACGACACAGATAAATTTGGAGGACATTATGCTGAGTGAAATAAGTCAATCATAAAAGGGCAAATATTGTATAAGACCACTATTATAATGTAACAACAAAAGGTTTACATACAGGAAAAAAAAGAAAAAACATTCTTTGATGGTTAAGAGGGATGGGAAAGGGAGGGAGGGAAAATTACCAAATAGATAGTAAACACCAAAAAACCAAACCTGTTGCCTTGATTCCAACTCATAGCAACTCCATAGGATGTCCTGGTGGATTCAAACTGCCAACCTTTTGGTGAGCAGCCATAGCTCCTAACCACTACACCACCAGAGTTTCTAAGATAGTAGACACATGAAAATACTAATAAAGGGAAATGCAATGCACAATATGGGAGAAGTCAGAGCAACACGACCAAGGCAAGAGAGGACACTGAGAGGAATGTAGGAATAAAGAGAAGCTATGGTCGACTCCCCCCACGTGTCTGTCAGTTTATCATACTGTGGGGGCTTGTGTGTTGCTGTGAGGCTGGAAGCTATGCCACTGGTATTCAGATACCAGCAGGGTTACCCATGGAGGACAGGTTTCAGATGACCTTCCAGACTAAGACAGACTAGGAAGAAGGACCTGGCAGTCTACTTCTGAAAAGCATTAGCCAGTGAAAACCTTACGAATAGCAGAGGAACACTGTCTGATATAGTGCTGGAAGATGAGCCCCCCAGGTTGGAAGGCACTCAAAAGATGACTGGGGAAGAGGTGTCTCCTCAAAGTAGAGCCAACCTTAATGACATGGATGGAGTAAAGCTTTCGGGACCTTCATTTGCTGACGTGGCATGACTCAAAATGAGAAGAAACAGCTGCAACCACCCATTAAAAATCGGAACCTGCAATGTACGAAGTATGAATCTAGGAAAATTGGAAATCGTCAAAAATGAAATGGAATGCATAAACATCGATATCCTAGGCATCAGTGAGCTGAAATGAACTGGTATTGGCCATTTTGAATTGGACAATCACATAGTCTACTATGATGGGAATGACAACTCGAAGAGGAACGGTGTTGCGTTCACTGTCAAAAATAACATTCCAAGATCTGTCCTGAAGTATAACGCTGTCAGTGATAGGATAATATCCGTACACCTACAAGGAAGACCAGTTGATATGACTATTATTCAAATTTAGGCACCAACCACTAGGGCCAAAGATGCAGAAATGGAAGATTTTTATCAGCTGCTGCAGTCTGAAATTGATCCAACATGCAATCAATATGCATTGATAATTGCTGGCTATTGGAATATGAAAGTTGGAAACAAAGAAGAAGGATCAGTAGTTGGAAAATATGGCCTTGGGAATAGAAACAATGCCGGAGATCAAATGACTGAATTTTGCAAGACCAACGACTTCTTCATTGCAAATACCTTCTTTCACCAACATAAACTGCGACTATACACATGGACCTCACCAGATGGAACACACAGAAATCAAACTGACTACATCTGTGGGAAGAGATGATGGAAAAGCTCAACATCATCAGTCAGAAGAAGGACAGGGGTCGACTGTGGAACAGACCATCAATTGCTCATATGCAAGTTCAAGCTGAAACTGAAGAAAATCAGAACAAGTCCACGAGAGCCAAAATATGACCTTGAGTATATCCCACCTGAATTCAGAGACCATCTCAAAAATACATTTGACGCACTGAACACTAGTGACCAAAGACCAGATGAGTTGTGGAATGACACCAAGGACATCATCCATGAAGAAAGCAAGAGGTCACTGAAAAGACAGGAAAGAAAGAAAAGACCAAGATGGATGTCAGAGGAGACTCTGAAACTTGCTCTTGAACATCGAGCAGCTAAAGCAAAAGGAAGAATTCATGAAGTAAAAGTACTGAACAGAAGATTTCAAAGGGCCTCTTGAGAAGACAAAGTATTATAATGACATGTGCAAAGAGCTGGAGATGGAAAACCGAAAGGGAAGAACACACTCGGCGTTTCTCAAGCTGAAAGAACTGAAGAAAAAATTCAAGCCTCGAGTTGCAATAGTGAAGGATTCCATGGGGAAAATATTAAACGACGCAGGAAGCATCAAAAGAAGATGGAAGGAATACACAGAGTCATTATGCCAAAAAGAATTAATCGATATTCAACTATTTCAAGAGGTGGCATATGATCAGGAACCGATGGTACTGAAGGAAGACGTCCAAGCTGCTCTGAAGGCATTGGCGAAAAACAAGGGTCCAGGAATTGATGGAATATCAATTGAGATGTTTCAACAAACAGATGCAGTGCTGGAGGTGCTCACTCGTCTATGCCAAGAAAATGTGGAAGACAGCTTCCTGGCCAACTGACTGGAAGAGATCCATATTTATGCCTATTCCCAAGAAAGGTGATCCAACTGAATGTGCAAATTATAGAACAATATAGATAGTATCACACGCAAGCAAAATTTTGGTGAAGATCATTCAAAAACGGCTGTAGCAATATATTGACAGGGAACTGCCAAAAATTCAGGCTGGTTTCAGAAGAGGATGTGGAACCAGGGATATCATTGCTGATGTCAGATGGATCCTGGCTGAAAGCAGAGAATACCAGAAGAATGTTTACCTGTGTTTTATTGACTATGCAAAGGCATTCGACTGTGTGGATCATAATAAACTACGGATAACACTGCGAAGAATGGGAATTCCAGAACACTTAATTGTGCTCATGAGGAACCTTTACATAGATCAAGAGGCAGTTGTTCGGACAGAACAAGAGGATACTGATTGGTTAAAGTCAGGAAAGGTGTGTGCCAGGGTTGTATTCTTTCACCATACCTATTTAATCTGTATGCTGAACAAATAATCCGAGAAGCTGGACCTCTATGAAGAAGGACAGGGCATCAGGATTGGAGGAAGACTCATTAACAATCTGCGTTATGCAGATGACACAACCTTGCTTGCTGAAAGTGAAGAGGACTTGAAGCACTAACTAATGAAGATCAAAGACCACAGCTTTCAGTATGGATTACACTTCAACATAAAGAAAACAAAAATCCTCACAACTGGACCAATGAGCAATGTCATGATAAATGGAGAAAAGATTGAAGTTGTCAAGGATTTCATTTTATTTGGATCCACAATCAACAGCCATGGAAGCAGCAGTCAATATCCAAGAGGTGTGGGAGGGTGTCAGGGAGCACACCCACCAACAGATACAGGTTTAGTAGTGGATATTTCTAAACATATGACTGTAGGTTCTCCTCCTACATTAATATAGACAACACAGCACACAAGTGGCACAGTCAGGGAAACCTCTTAGACATAACCAAACACCTCATGGGATAAAGTTCCTAGGCCTGAAGGCAAAGGACCATAGACTTGAGGGATATCTATATCAATTGGCACAACCTAGTTCACAGATGTCCTACATCCTACTTTGGTGAGTAGCATCTGGTGTCTCAAAAGCTTGTGAGCAACCATGTAAGACACAATTATTAGTCTCTTCCAGTTCGGAGCAGAGGAAGAATGAGAAAACCAAAGACTCAAAGGAACAATTAGTCCAAAGGACTAATGGATGACATGAACCACAGCCTATACAACCCTGAGACCAGAAGAACTAGATGGTGCCTTGGTACCACTACCAACTCCTCTGACTGGGCTCACAACAAAGGATCCTGGACGGAGTACGAGAAAAACTGTAGAACAAAAAAATCAAATTCATAAAAAGACCAGACTTACTGGTCTGACAGAGATTGGAGGGACCCCCAAGACTATGGCCCTAACCCACCCTTCTGACCTAGAACTGAAACGATCCCCAGAGATCACCTTCCAGCCAATCAATATACAAACCCATAAAATAATAACATCCAAGAGGAAGGTGCTCCTCAGAACAATCAATTATGCAAGATAAAAAGGCAATATTTGCTCAAAAGCAAAGATGGGAAGGCAGGAAGGAGCAGAAAATCAGGACAGAAAGAAATGGGGAATCCAGGATAGAAACGGGGAGAGTGCTAGCACACTGTGGGGAATGAAGCCAAGGGCATGAAAAACTTTATGTACAAACTATCAAATGGGAACCTAATTTGCTCTGTAAACGCACAAATTACAAAGAGAGAGAGAGAGAGACCGGTAAATACAGCTCCTCCTCTCCTGCCCCAGGGCTCGGTGAGTGGCTCAGTTCTTGAGCTACCCACCGCACCATAACCACTGTCATGGACTGAATTGTGCCCCCCTCCCAAATATCTGTCAACTGGGCTAGATCATCAGTCCCTTGTATGATTGTATGATTGTCAACCATTTTTATCTTCTGATGTGATTTCCCTATATGTTGTAAATCTTATCACTATGATGTAATAAGATGGATTATCAGCAATTATACTGATGAGGTCTACAAGATTAGGTAGTGTCTTAAGGCGATCTTTTTTTTTTTAATAGTTTTTATTGTGCTTTAAGTGAAAGTTTACAAATCAAGTCAGTCTCTCACAAAAAAACCCATATACGCCTTGCTACACACTCCCAATTACTCTCCCCCTAATGAGACAGCTCGCTCTCTCTCTCCACTCTCTCTTTTCGTATCCTTTTCGCCAGCTTCTAACCCCCTCCACCCTCTCATTTCCCTTCCAGGCAGGAGATCCCAACATAGTCTCAAGTGTCCACCTGATCCAAGAAGCTCACTCCTCACCAGCATCCCTCTCCACTGTCCAGTCCAATCCATGTCTGAAGAGTTGGCTTCGGGAATGGTTCCTGGCCTGGGCCAACAGAAGGTCTGGGGGCCATGACCACTGGGGTCCTTCTAGTCTCAGTCAGACCATTAAGTCTGGTCTCATGAGAATTTGGGGTCTGCATCCCACTGGTGTCCTGCTCCCTCAGGCGTTCTCTGTTGTGTTCCCTGTCAGGGCAGTCATCGGTTGTAGCCGGGCACCATCTAGTTCTTCTGGTCTCAGGATGATGTAGTTGCTGGTTCATGTGGCCCTTTCTGTCTCTTGGGCTCGTAATCGCCTTGTGTTCTTGGTGTTCTTCATTCTCCTTTGATCCAGGTGGGCTGAGACCAATTGATGCATCTTAGATGGCTGCCTGCTAGCATTTAAGACCCCAGACGCCACTCTTCAAGGTGGGATGCTCAGTGTTTTCTTAACAGATTTTATCATGCCAATTGACCCTGAAACCATGGTCCCCAGACCCCTGCCCCTGCTATGTCGGTCTTCGAAGCATTCAGTTTATTAAGGAAACTTCTTTGCTTTTGGTTTAGTCCAATTGTGCTGACCTCCCCTGTATTGTGTGTTCTTTCCCTTCACCTAAAGTAGTTCTTATCTACTATCTAATTACTGAGTACCCCTCTCCCACCCTCCCTCCCTACTCCCTCTCGTGACCACAAAAGAATGTTTTCTTCTCAGTTTAAACTATTTCTCAAGTTCTTATAATAGTGGTCTTATACAATATTTGCCCTTTTGTAACTGACTAATTTCACTCAGCATAATGCCTTCCAGGTTCCAAGGCAATCTCTTTTGAGATATAAAAGACAGAAGCAAGCAGAGAGACATGGGGACCTCATACCACCAAGAAAGCAATGCCAGGAGCATAGCGCATCCTTTGGACCTGAGGTTTCTATGCTGAGTTGCTCCCAGACCAAGGGAAGACTGATGCATCAGATCAAGGACCTTCCTCCAGAGCCAACAGAGAAAGCCTTTCCCTGGGGCTGACGCCCTGAATTCGGACTTGTAGCCTACTCCACTATGAGAGCATAAACTTCTCTTTGTTAAAGCCATCCACTTGTAGTCTTTCTGTTACAGCAGCACTACATAACTAAGACAACCACCAATTAGTAGTTTTAGTTCTCTGAGCCTGGCTTCTGTTATGTGTATTTTTTTTTTTTTAATTAATCTTAATTTGTTTGTTTTTGTGATTTCCCTATTTGAGTTGATATCAGGACGTTCTGTTTTGTGACCTTGTGTTGTGCTGATATCTGATATTATTGGTTCTCTGACCAAACAATATCCTTTAGTATTTCTTGTAGCTTTGGTTTGGTTTTTGCAAATTCTCTAAACTTGTGTTTGTCTGTAAATATCTTAATTTCGCCTTCATATTTCAGAGAGAGTTTTGCTGGATATATGATCCTTGGTTGGCAGTTTTTCTCCTTCAGTGTTCTGTATATGTCGTCCCATTCCCTTCTTGCCTGCATGGTTTCTGCTGAGTAGTCAGAACATATTCTTATTGATTCTCCCTTGAAGGAAACCTTTCTTTTCTCCCTGGCTGCTTTTAAAATTTTCTGTCTATCTTTGGTTTTGGTGAGTTTGATGATAATATGTCTTGGTGTTTTTCTTTTTGTATCAATCTTAAATGGGGTTCGATGAGCATCTTGGATAGATATCCTTTCGTCTTTCATGATGTCAGGGAAGTTTTGTGTCAGGAGTTCTTCAACTATTTTCTCTGTGTTTTCTGTCCCCCCTCCCTGTTCTGGGACTCCAATCACCCGCAGGTTATCCTTCTTAATAGAGTCCCACATAATTCTTAGGGTTTCTTCATTTTTTTTTAATTCTTTTATCTGATTTTTTTTCAGCTATGTTGGTGTTGATTCCCTGGTCCTCCAGATGTCCCAGTCTGCATTCTAATTGCTCGAGTCTGCTCCTCTGACTTCCTAGTGTGTTGTCTAATTCTGTTATTTTATTGTTAATCTTTTGGATTTCTACATGTTGTCTCTCTATGGATTCTTGCAACTTATTAATTTTTCCAGTATGTTCTTGAATAATCTTTTTGAGTTCTTCAACAGTTTTATCAGTGTGTTCCTTGGCTTTTTCTGCAGATATCCTAATTTCATTTGTGATATCATTAAGCATTCTGTAAATTAGTTTTTTATATTCTGTATCTGATAATTCCAAAATTGTATCTTCATTTGGGAAAGATTTTGATTCTTTTGTTTGGGGGGTTGGAGAAGCTGTCACGGTCTGCTTCTTTAAGTGGTTTGATATGGATTGTTGTCTCCGAGCCATCACTGGGAAACTAGTTTTTCCAGAAAATCCGCTAAAAAAAAACTGCAGTCAGATCCCTATCAGAATTCTCCCTCTGGCTCAGGCTATTCAGATGTTAATGAAGCCGCCTGGGGAGGGTGGGGGAGGGAACAGAGAGATAGGAGAGTAGCATCTCAGAATATAGCCAGAGTTGCTTGTCTTGCTTGGAATGACTGTTATATCTGAGATTCCCGCGGGCGCGTTGCCTATGTGTGCTGGCTGTGTGGAGATTGCCCCCAGGGGGTCTGGCCCGCTGGAGTCACGGTCAGATCCTCCGCTTCCAGCCCCACGCCCAGCGTCAAGGCTCCCCTACTGGGACGGTGCACTCTCAACTCCAAAATCAGTCGCTGCCTCCCGGGGACTTCTCGTCCCTCCAGCCGCGTGGCCGTGCCGCCCCCGTGAACCAGGTGGGCCCCCTCCCGGGGTTAGTTCAGATGGGTGGAGTAGCTCCCCGTGCTTGTGCCACGACCAAGTGTCCCAGCTGGAACGCTGTTCTCCCCACTCCAATACCAGTCGCTGCCTCCCGGGGACTTCTCCTACCGGCTGCGTCCCACGCCGCCCGCGCGACCCGGCTGGTCCCCTTCCCGGGGTTAGTTCAGGGGGTGGAGCAACTTTCCGTGTTTATGGCGTACCTGCGAGCAGTCCAAATCCCTGCGGGACGGTTCCCCGGCTCGGATGCTGCTCTTTCTGCTCCAAGATCAGTCACTGCCTCCCGGGGACTTCTCCTACCGGCTGCGTCCCACGCCGCCCGTGGAACCGGCTGGTCCCCCTCCCGGGGTTAGTTCAGGGGGGTGGAGGAGGTCTCTGTGCTTGTGCCGTACCTGACTGGTACGCTGGCTCCAGGCTCTGGAAACTATCGCTGCTTCCCCGTATTAGTTCGTTCTCCGTCTCTAAATCCGTGTTTGTTGTTCAGGGTTCGTAGATTGTTATGTATGTGATCGATTCACTTGTTTTTCCGTGTCTTTGTTGTAAGAGGGATCCGAGGTAACGTCTGCCTAGTCCGCCATCTTGGCTCCGCATGAGCCTGGCTTCTGGAGTACAATCCTTTGGTCTCTTCCACAGCTTTAGCAGTGGAGGGGATGGTGGTACAGACCTGGACTGGAGGCAGAGGCAGAGACGGGGGCCTGGTCTCTTCCTCAGGGAAGAGGTTGCCAGGTGGGTGCTGGTGAAGAGAGGGGTTCATCGGGGTCAGACAGATGCTGGAAGGGAAGAGATGGCCTCTGCCACCATCTCCCCAGGGAGTGGGCAGCCTATAGTCTCTGCAGGCTGGCTTGTTGAATGGCTGGTGCAGACAAAGGGTCTGGGCTGACAACCCTAGTGGGGGTGGAGGGCACTGATGAGGATGGGACTCTCTGAGACTTAGGTCTGAGACTGCAGCAACAAGAACTCCCTCGTGCTGGACCTTGGGTGGTGTAAAAGGTTAACACCGTCAGCTGCTAACCAAAAGGTTGAAGGTTTGAGTCTACCCAAAGGCGCTTCAGAAGAAAGGCCTGGTACTTCTGAAAAAACTAGCCATGGAAAACCCTATGGAAAACAGTTCCACTCTGACACACACGGGGTTGCCATGAGTTAGAAACAACTCCACGGCAATCGCTACCGGTATTCCAGGCTAGAGCGTACTGAAGGCTCACCTGGGGCCTGAAGGTGACCTCCAGCTTCGGCCCGGTCATTCGTCCATCCATCCACCCACCCTGTGAGGATCAAGCATCTACAAAGGGCAGGCATTATACAAGGTGCTGGAGATTCAACAAGGAATGAGTCAGGCCAGGGAAACAGATGAATAAAAAGAATGATCACAAATTATGGTGAGTGTTCTAAAGAAACAAAAAGCTGAAATAACAGTCTCTCTGAGTTTAAAAGGATGGGCAAAAGCTGACCATGGAAATAAAAGGAAAAGGTATTTCAGACACATGTAAAGGTCCTGGTGTGAGGAACTCTGCAGAGACTCTGCTTTTCTCAGGCCAAGATGAGGCTTGCATTTGACCTGTGTATGGAGAGAACCACTAGAGAGAGGTGCTAACACCCTCCCTCTGGCATGACCGCTTACCCTCCCATATATTCCTGCCTTAATGGCCCTGGCATGCAGGGACAGGGCAGTGAGCTTGGTTCAGGCCCTGCTGGCACTGAAGTAATAGAATCAGGCAGCAGGAAAGGGCACTAGGAGATGGACCATCCAGCACTGTCTGATGGGTGGAAAGAAAGTGTGGCCATGGGGGTGTCTTGGCATCTGGAGAAGGCCAGAGATGTGGCTCATTTTGTTAAGGGATATTAACCTGATAAGGCTGCAGAGGCCTTTGATTCACACTGATTTCGAAGGAACTCAGAAGGGCAGAATGTATTTGAGGCTGCTCTCAATATGCTCCGGAATTTTGGCATTATCTTTTGAAGAAACAGTCTTGAACGGCCAGCCTTTCCTACTGTTCATTCTGTGGCCCTCCACAACTGCTTTAGAATTCTGCTGTTTCCTACATCCCTCTGATGGGAACTCAAACCCCTCTACCTTCCCTCTGTCCCCACACACATACACATAGGTCACGTGTAGGTGACTGAGCATTTGAAACGAATAATGTTAACTGAGAGGGGGAAACTGTTCTAGAACAGGGACAGAAGACAGGCACCAGGAGCTTTCCTTCTGGTCACCCTTGCTAGTGGGTCATCTGTCATGTATAGAAGGCAGTGGATTTGGGAAAGTACTACAGAAGGTATATATATTATATTTAGTATTATATGATATTACTATTTTAGTGTTTAACTCTAAGGTTTATATAGCAAAATCCCAAACTTCAGTTGAGGAAACCTTTATAGTTGTTTTTGTCACTTTAACCATTTTTAAGTATGCAATTCAGTGACATTAATTGCAGTCACCACGTTGTCCAACCCTTATCACTATCCATTTCCAAATGTTTTTCATCACCTTAAACAGAAACTCAGTACCCCTTAAACAATAACTCCCCATTTCCCCCTTCCTTCAGCCCCGCTCCTCACTAATAAATTTTGTCTCTATGTATTCGCCTGTTCTACATATTTTATACAAGTGGGATGATACAATATTTGTCCTTTTGTGTCTGACTTATTTCACTCAGCATAATGTTTTCAAGGTTCTTCCATGGTGTAGCATGTATCAGGATCTCATTTCTCTTTATGGCTCAGGAATATTCCATCCCATGGATATACCACGTGTTTATCCAGTTGATGGGCACTTGGGTTGTTTCTACCTTTTGGTTATTGTCAATAATGCTGCAATGAATACAGGTGTACAAGTGTCTGTTTGAGACACTGTTTTCAATTCTTTGGGGTATATACCAAGGAGTAGAAGTGTTGGGTCACGTGGTAATTCTACGTTTAACTTTTAAAAAAATCTTTATTGTGCAAGTTACAGTTTACAGTTCAAGTTAATTTCTCATACATAAATTTATACACATATTGTTTTGTGACACTAGTTGCAATCACCACAATGTGACAGTACACTTCTCCTTTCCACTCCGGGTTCTCTGAGTCCATTCAACCTTTCTGAGTTCTCATCCTGCCTCCGGACAGGAGCCGGCCATTTGATCTCGTGTATCTGATTGAACTAAGAAGCACACTCCTCATGTGTATTATTTTTTGTTTTACAGTCCTGTCTAATCTTGTTCTAAAGAGTGGGCTCCGGGAATGATTTTAGTTCTGGGTTAAGAGAGTGTCTGGGGGCCATAGTTCTGGACTATGTTTAACTTTTCGAGTATCCACCAAACTATTTTCTACAGTGGTTGCACCATTTTACATTACCACCAGCAATGAGTGAGGGTTCCAATTTCTCCACATCCTTGACACTTGCTATTTTCTGTTTTTCTGATAATGGTCATTTCAGTGGGTGTAAAGTAGTACTTCATTGTGGTTTTGATTTGCACTTCCCTAATGACTTATGTCTATTCAAGTTCTTTGCCCATTTTTTAATTGGGTTATTTGTCTTTTTGTTGCCGAGCTGTAGGAGTGAAGAAGATATTTTAATATTGACCTCATGAACCAAAACTAAAAACCCACTGCTGTTGAGTCAATTCCAACTCACAGCAACCCTATAGGACAGAGTAGAACTGCCCTATAGAGTTTCCAAGGAATGCCTGGTGGGTTCAAACTGCTGACCTTTTGGTTAGCAGCTGTAGCACTTAACCAAGACACCACCAGGGTTTCCTGAAGGCTCGGTAAAAATCAAGCTTAGGCCAGGACTCTTTCTCTCATGGTGTGGACAACAGCCATCTCCCAGGGCTCTGTAGATCAATCGGTATCTCCTTCTGCTAAGTTAGGATAGGGCATACCCAGGAGTGCTAGGAGCAGGTCCACCTTGTAAAATGCAGCCAGAAGAAGTTATAAAAGCCAGCTGAGGGGACCAAAAGTCTGGAGTAAACCCCTGGAGGTGAGACGGAAGATCTTGCTTGGTAGAACTCTGTGGTTTCCCTGTGCCTACCAGGGGATGTTACTGCTGCAGCTGGAGTAGCTTGGGAGGGTGGAGAGAGTGGCTTGAATAGATTACCAGACTATGGGTTGCATGGCACCAGGTAGCAGCTTGCAAAAGCCACATGATTACTGAACACTTGCTCCATGTCAGACTACACCAAGTACCTTCCTAATATAATTTTATTTTTGATGTTCCATGTCCTGGGACAAAGGTTTTATTATCTCCATTTTATAGGTAAGGAAACCAAGGACCAAAGGGATGAAGTCACTTGCCTAATATTCAGTGGCCTAGAATCCTGTTTGGTGTGACCCAGATCTCACTCAGAATGAGAGAGAGAAACCAGCAGCAGCAAAGGTGGTCAGACCCTCTACCCCTCCTCCCCACCAATCCGTCATCTGCTACCTACCTGGGCAGCAGCAGAGGAGATCATCCCTAGCCACTGAGAGTTGGCTGGAATACCAATAAAAGGTAACCATTATAATAGTAACAATGAAACAGCTAATACCATGGACACTTTCACCATTTGCTTGGTCTGGGCTGAGCACTTTAAAGGCGTGAACTTATTCAGCCATCACAACAACTCTATAATGTAAGGACTATTATTACCTCTATTTTGTGGATGAGGCCACTGAAGATCAGAAAGGTAAAGCAACCAAACTTGGAAATAGCAGAGCTCAGGTTTGAACCCAGGTCTCAATGATTTCAAAGACTGGGTTCTTACTCACCAGGAAATACTGTGTTCTATATCCCCCAAATATGTTAATAAAACTGATGCTCCAGGAAGAGCCATCTGTGTCCGGTGGTACTCAATGCCTCAGGCATCCTGAGCACCACCACACACCGCCACCCCCCCACCTCCCCCCTCATTGAGCAATAAACCTGAGCCTGGGCAGCAGGCCTGATGATAAGGGTCCTGGTGGTCTGGAGACGACCCTGGTGCTTTCTTTACACTGTGCATGCTACAAATTGGGGTTCTGATCTTGCCACTCTTGGGGCTGTTTTGTTCCAGGTGCCAACACCCAGGTTCTTCCAGGGACTTCCAACACAGAGTATCCCACAGGTGTCCCATGTGATCAGGAGCCCAGGCAGGTTGGTGTGGTAAGACTGTGAGCAGGGACAGCTGAGTCCGCCAAGCTGTAAACCCAACTCTGCCCTTTGGCTCCACAGTCAACGCCAAACCTGGCAGCCATGTTGAGTCTATTATATAGTAGGTATGCTCCCAAGTGAGGTGCTACAATACCTGCAAGATCTTCCTTGGAAGAGACTAGTCTCGGAGAGCTGCTTCCCGGTTCAATTCTGAGCGACAGTCTGAAAACAAAGATTGTCACAAGATCAGATATGCTCTGTTGTTATCAGAGGGAGAACTGAGTATGTGTATGCTTGGTGTTGGGAAAAATGGATTGCTGTTAAGGGTATGGAAACCCTGGTGGCGTAGTGGTTAAGTGCTACAGCTGCAAACCAAAGGGTTGGCAGTTCAAATCCACCAGGTGCTCCTTGGAAACTCTATGGGGCAGTTCTACTCTGTCCTATAGGGTCACTATGAGTCAGAATCGACTTGACGGCACTGGGTTTGGTTGAGTTTTGGTTAAGGGTATTATAATCCTGGAACCCCGGAATCTTGCAAGGTCTGCTCCAGACCACAGCCAGTTCCCTCTTGGTCCCATGTCTGAGAAACAATGGTTAAGGAAGACAAACTACAAAGAACAATAATGGCTCATTGTTTACTGTGCACAAATGTATAATTCTCACAACAACTCTATGAACTAGGTACATTTATTGTCCACGTTTTATGGATGGAAAAACTGAGGAGCAGCAAGGTTAAGTAAAAGCTCTCCCAAATTCACAGGGAAAGCAAGCAGCAGTGTAGGAGATCAAACCCAGGACTGTTTGACCCAAACCAGGGCTTTTAATCATTACACTGCACTCTCTCTTGTCAGACGGTCCCAGAGAGGTACCAGGCAGTGGACAGGTTATGAGGACTGGCACCTCACTATTATTTTGTTTTTTAAGCACAGAGTAAGAACTTCTGAGTGAAAATGACAGAGCAGAGCCAGATTCCGTATCCTCCCTCTTCCAACAAAACCAACAAACAATTACAAAGGCTTATGAGTAAAATAATTACCAGCTGCAACTAAACAAGTTAAGGGGTATAATTTAAAGCCATGAACTTCGAAAACTTGTAACCAAGGAAAGAAAAAGAGGATCCGAAGTTGCAACAAGAGTTGAAACATAGCATGGCTTCCCTCCTGCCCTCTAAGACTTCTCAGTAACTGAGTGGGAGTTCTTACCTTTCTCTCTTCTGAGTAGCAACAGATGTGGGGGAGAAACTGATCAAATGGGTGGAGAACATGAAGGTCTCCACAGGGTAGGATTTGAAACCTAAGGATATCCCCTTTCTGGAATGGATTACAGCCCTGCAACTACTTGGAAGAAACCCTTATACAGACCTTTTAAAAGAGGTCACTTATCTAAAAAGACTGCATATCCCCTGCCTCGATGCAGCCTGAGCCATTTCTTCCCCTCACTCCTTTAGGCTACAGAAGAGGGGAAAGACCAAGAACCCATGGGCCTCACAGCACAGCAGGGGAGGAAAACCAGCCCACCTCACCATGGGAGGAGGATCAGATGTCTCCTTCCCTGTATTAGAGTCATGGAATATCCAGATGGAGCCTCTCAAACAGGAACAAGATGAAAAGAAATGATATGGTGACTAAATAAACATCCTTTCACAACAAAAGGAAAAAGAAAGGAATATAGCACTTTCCAAAGAGCCCAACCTAAAAGGCAGCCCAAGGAAAAAACAGAATTTTACCAATGCTTCAACCCATAGAACTTATTAAGAACATGGATTGAATAAAACAAAACCTGAAAAATGAGATGATAAAACAAAGGGATAAATTAAAAAGGGAGACTGAAGACCTAAGAGAACAGATCAAGGACTGAAACAACAGAGGACTGAATGAGTAAGTAGAAACAAACCCTCAGAGTGATTATTGATGAAAAAGGTGGGGATTACAGCCATTAGAAAGAAGATAACAAATATGGAGAGCAGAGAGTATCCAACATATGGATTCCTAGGATCCCTGAAAGACAGAAGCCAAGAAACGGCACAAATATAAGCCCGAAGAATTTTTCAGAAATGAAAAAAAGGGCACACCATGTTTCAGGGAAAGTTGGTACAGAACCCTCCACTCTGAGGAATTCCCTTACTACTAAGCTTTTGAACTTCAAGGAATTCTTTACCCAAACCAGGCCAACAAAACAAGTCACTTACAAGAGGAAAAAAATCAGACTGACTTCAAACCTCTCTATAGCAACATCGAACTCCAGAAGGCAATGGAGCAAGGTCTGAGGGAGAGAAGCAAAGGAGCATGACCCAATGATGCTAGACCCAGGAAGATACAGACATTTTCATAAGAAATCCGGGAACGCAGGACCTATGAGTTCTTTTTGCAGGGAAGAAAGAAACCTACGTCATAACGAAATTCAGTTAAATAAGAGATGGATTTAAAACGAAGACTCCAGGAATGAAGAATCTGGGGTAAAAAACAGGTGGTCAGAATTGAATCTGTTTAAGATTACTAAATAGTAGGAATTATGATTCTGGAACATGAATAATAACACAACTAACAAAAAACTGGGAGGCGGCAGAGGAGGGGTGAAGGAAGGGGAAGAGTATTAACATCCTCTTTTTTCATAACCAGAGTCAACTGATGTTCACAATGTAAACCTAGTTAAAATAAAACTCTAATTGACTCAAACCTCTTATGTTTCTCCTGACCTCTTTTTTTTTTATTAACTTTTATTGAGCTTCAAGTGAACGTTTACAAATCAAGTCAGTCTGTCACATATAAGTTTACATACATCTTACTCCGTACTCCCACTTGCTCTCCCCGTAATGAGTCAGCCCTTCCAGTCTCTCCTTTCGTGACAATTTTGCCAGCTTCCCACTCTCTCTATCCTCCCATCCCCCCTCCAGACAGGAGATGCCAACACAATCTCAAGTGTCCACCTGATATAATTAGCTCACTCTTCATCAGCATCTCTCTCCCACCCACTGTCCAGTCCCTTTCATGTCTGATGAGTTGTCTTCGGGGATGGTTCCTGTCCTGTGCCAACAGAAGGTCTGGGGACCATGGCCGCCGGGATTCCTCTAGTCTCAGTCAGACCAGTAAGTATGGTCTTTTTATGAGAATTTGGGGTCTGCATCCCACTGATCTCCTGCTCCCTCAGGGGTTCTCTGTTGGGCTCCCTGTCAGGGCAGTCATCGATTGTGGCCGGGCACCAACTAGTTCTTCTGGTCTCAGGATGATGTAGGTCTCTGGTTCATGCGGCCCTTTCTGTCTCTTGGGCTCTTAGTTGTCGTGTGACCTTGGTGTTCTTCATTCTCCTTTGCTCCAGGTGGGTTGAGACCAATTGATGCATCTTAGATGGCCGCTTGTTAGCATTTAAGACCCCAGACGCCACATTTCAAAGTGGGAGGCAGAATGTTTTCATAATAGAATTATTTTGCCAATTGACTTAGAAGTCCCCTTAAACCATGGTCCCCAAACCCCTGCCCTTGCTCCACTGACCTTTGAAGCATTCATTTTACCCCGGAAACTTTTTTGCTTTTGGTCCAGTCCAATTGAGCTGACCGTCCATGTATTGAGTGTTGTCCTTCCCTTCACCTAAAGCAGTTCTTATCTACTAATTAATCAATAAAAAATCCTCTCCCTCCCTCCCTCCCTCCCCCCTCGTAACCACAAAAGTATGTGTTCTTCTCAGTTTTTACTATTTCTCAAGATCTTATAATAGTGGTCTTATACAATATTTGTCCTTTTGCCTCTGACTCATTTCGCTCAGCATAATGCCTTCCAGGTTCCTCCATGTTATGAAATGTTTCACAGATTCATCACTGTTCTTTATCAATGCGTAGTATTCTATTGTGTGAATATACCACAATTTATTTACCCATTCATCCGTTGATGGACACCTTGGTTGCTTCCAGCTTTTTGCTATTGTAAACAGAGCTGCAATAAACATGGGTGTGCATATATCTGTTTGTGTGAAGGCTCTTGTTTCTCTAGGGTATATTCCGAGGAGTGGGATTTCTGGGTTGTATGGTAGTTCTATTTCTAACTGTTTAAGATAACGCCAGATAGATTTCCAAAGTGGTTGTACCATTTTACATTCCCACCAGCAGTGTATAAGAGTTCCAATCTCTCCGCAGCCTCTCCAACATTTAGTATTTTGTGTTTTTTGGATTAATGCCAGCCTTGTTGGAGTGAGATGGAATCTCATCGTAGTTTTAATTTGCATTTCTCTAATGGCTAATGATGGAGAGCATTTTCTCACGTATCTGTTAGCTGCCCGAATATCTTCTTTAGTGAAGTGTGTGTTCATATCCTTTGCCCACTTCTTGATTGGGTTGTTTGTCTTTTTGTGGTTGAGTTTTGACAGAATCATGTAGATTTTAGAGATCAGGCGCTGGTCAGAGATGTCATAGCTGAAAATTCTTTCCCAGTCTGTAGGTGGTCTTTTTACTCTTTTGGTGAAGTCTTTAGAAGCGCATAGGTGTTTGATTTTTAGGAGCTCCCAGTTATTGGGTTTCTCTTCGTCATTTTTGGTAATGTTTTGTATTCTGTTTATGCCTTGTATTAGGGCTCCTAGGGTTGTCCCTATTTTTTCTTCCATGATCTTTATCGTTTTAGTCTTTATGTTCAGGTCTTTGATCCACTTGGAGTTAGTTTTTGTGCTTGGTGTGAGGTATGGGTCCTGTTTCATTTTTTTGCAAATGGATATCCAGTTATGCCAGCACCATTTGTTAAAAAGACTATCTTTTCCCCAATTAACTGACACTGGTCCTTTGTCAAGTATCAGCTGCTCATACATGGATGGATTTATATCTGGGTTCTCAATTCTGTTCCATTGGTCTATGTGCCTGTTGTTGTACCAGTACCAGGCTGTTCTGACTACTGTGGCTGTATAATAGCTTCTGAAATCAGGTAGAGTGAGGCCCCCCACTTTCTTCTTCTTTTTCAGTAATGCTTTGCTTATCCGAGGCTTCTTTCCCTTCCATATGAAATTGGTGATTTGTTTCTCTACCACCTTAAAAAATGACATTGGAATTTGGATCAGAAGTGCGTTATATGTATAGATGGCTTTTGGTAGAATAGACATTTTTACTATGTTAAGTCTCCTGACCTCTTTTATTAAGCTTAGAAGGATCTTTTAGGAAACAATATCTCTTGTGGTGAAGAAACATTTATTTGAAGAGCAGCAATTCCATAAGTTTTATTTTAGGTCCTTTCACTGGTTAAATTAAAATAAAATTAAAGTTAATACTTTTAATTAAAATTAGCAAGTATAGTATGATTCAATTTCAATAAATTCTACTCTTGTATTCGTCCGTTGATCCATCCTTCTCCATGTATATATGCAGAGAAAAAGTTTCTGAAATTAGCTTCACTTAATGCTAATGGTCACTCTTTTTACATGGTGGGAATTTGGATAATTTTTCTTAAATTAAAAAAATAGAAAAAAGGCCAAGACAAACAAAGCACTGGTTGGCCCCTTGGCACAATATCTACAAAGCAGATGGTGACAGGATATTAGAAATGCAATGTAATAACTAAACCACTGCATCCTTTGGGGATGGGGAGCAAGTCTCCAGGGCATGAGTTGCGCCGTGAAGTGTGGGCTCCTCAAGCAGAATCACAAGGCCCACCCATCTCATGCCAGTCAGAGCCAAGAACTCTCTGGAAAGGGACACCCCCTCAATGGGTCTGGGAACCTGGAGTGAGAATGCATGCTTCCTCTCTTGTGTTTGTCCACTGTGAGCACAACAAAAGGCCTTTATAAAATCCAGGCTGATGCTGTTGTTTTACATAAAGTACTGGGGTCGTTGAACGTACTTCAGGATGGAAGTAGTAATTACTCATGATCTGCAACTTGCCCAAGGATTATCTCATGGTTAGAAGTATTTATAGACCATTTTTCTCCTTAAAGGATATTAATGTTAATGAAAAACTACTGTTTCCTTAATCTCAATATGCACACGAATGGAAAATATTATCCCAGAACCTAAGTGGGAATAATTTTTTACTCCAGGGTACTCTTTTCAGGAACAGTAAATGCTTTGTAAATAAAATGAGCTTAATTTATGGCGGACACAATTTTAACTGTAATCTTTGGCCTTCATCTACTGTTTTAACTATTATATATCACAATTTCATATTATATTCTACTTTAACAAATTGTTGTTGTTGTGTTGTTGTTAGGTGCCATCGAGTTGGTTCCGACTCATAGTGACCCTATGCACAACAGAACGAAACACTGCCTGGTCCTGGGCCATCCTCACAATTGTTGTTATACTTGAGCTCACTGTTGCTGCCACTGTGTCAATCCATCTCGTTAAGGGTCTTCCTCTTTTCCGATGACCCTGTACTCTATCAAGCATGATGTCTTTCTCCAGGGACTCGACCCTCCTGACAACATGTCCAAATACGTAAGACGCAGTCTTGCCATTCTTGCTTCCAAGGAGTATTCTAGTTTTACTTCTTCTAAGACGGATTTGTTCGTTCTTTTGGCAGTCCATGGTATATTCAATATTCTCTGCCAACACCACAATTCAAAGGCGTCAATTCTTCTTCGGTCTTCCTTATTCATTGTCCAGCTTTCACATACATATGATGCGATCGAAAATACCATGGCTTGGGTCAGGTGCACCTTAGTCTTCAAGGTGTCATCTTTGGTCTTCAACACTTTAAAGAGGTCTTTCCCCAGCAGATTTACCCAATGCAATTTGTCTTTTGATTTCTTGACTGCTGCTTCCATGGCTGTTGACTGTGGATCCAAATAAAATGAAATCCTTGACAACTTCAATCTTTTCTCCGTTTACCATGATGTTGCTCATTGGTCCAGTTGTGAGGATTTTTGTTTTCTTTGTGTTGAGGTGCAATCCATACTAAAGGCTGTGGTCTTTGATCTTCATTAGTAAGTGCTTCAAGTCCTTTTCACTTGCAGCAAGCAAGATTGTGTCATCTGCATAACACAGGTTGTTAATGAGTCCTCCTCCAATCCTGATGCCCCGTTCTTCTTCATATAGTCCAGCTTCTCGGATTATTTGTTCAGCATACAGATTAAATAGGTATGGTGAAAGAATACAACCCTGGCACACACCTTTCCTGACTTTAAACCAATCAGTATCCCCTGGTTCCGTCTCAACAACTGCCTCTTGATCTATATAAAGGTTCCTCATGAGCACAATTAAGTGGTCTGGAATTCCCATTCTTCGCAATGTTATCCATAATTTGTTATGATCCACACAGTCAAATGCCTTTGCCTAGTCAATAAAACACAGGTAAACATTCTTCTGGTATTCTCTGCTTTCAGCCAGGATCCATCTGACATCAGCAATGATATCCCTGGTTCCACATCCTCTTCTGAAACCAGCCTGAATTTTTGGCAGTTCCCTGTCAATATACTGCTACAGCCGTTTTTGAATGATCTTCACCAAAATTTTGCTTGCGTGTGATACTATCTATATTGTTCTATAATTTGCACATTCAGTTGGATCACCTTTCTTGGGAATAGGCATAAATATGGATCTCTTCCAGTCAGTTGGCCAGGAAGCTGTCTTCCACATTTTCTTGGCATAGACGAGTGAGCACCTCCAGCACTGCATCTGTTTGTTGAAACATCTCAATTGATATTCCATCAATTCCTGGACCCTTGTTTTTCGCCAATGCCTTCAGAGCAGCTTGGACGTCTTCCTTCAGTACCATCGGTTCCTGATCATATGCCACCTCTTGAAATAGTTGAATATCGATTAATTCTTTTTGGCATAATGACTCTGTGTATTCCTTCCATCTTCTTTTGACGCTTCCTGCGTCGTTTAATATTTTTCCCATGGAATCCTTCACTATTGCAACTCGAGGCTTGAACTTTTTCTTCAGTTCTTTCAGCTTGAGAAACGCCGAGTGTGTTCTTCCCTTTCGGTTTTCCATCTCCAGCTCTTTGCACATGTCATTAAGATACTTCATCCTCTTGAGCCACCCTTTGAAATCTTCTGTTCAGTTCTTTTATTTCATTAATTCTTCCTTTTGCTTTAGCTGCTCGACGCTCAAGAGCAAGTTTCAGAGTTTCCTCTGACATCCATCTTGGTCTTTTTTTTCTTTTCTGTCTTTTCAATGACCTCTAGCTTTCTTCATGGATGATATCCTTGATGTCATTCTACAACTCGTCTGGTCTTCGGTCACTAGTGTTCAATGTGTCAAATCTATTCTTGAGATAGTCTCTAAATTCAGGTGGGATATACTCAAGGTCATATTTTGGCTCTCGTGGACTTGTTCTGATTTTCTTCAGTTTCAGCTTGAACTTGCACATGAACAATTGATGGTTTGGTCCACAGTCAGCCCCTGGCCTTGTTCTGAATAATGATATTGAGCTTTTCCATCATCTTTTTCCACAGATGCATTCAATTTGAATAATAGTTGTATTAACTGGTCTTCCTCCTAGGCATATGGATATTATCCTATCACTGACAGCACTGTACGTCAGGATAGATCTTGAAATGTTCTTTTTGACGATGAATGCAACACCATTCCTTTTCAAGTTGTCATTCCCAGCACAGTAGACTATATGACTGCCCAATTCAAAACGGCCCCCACCAGTTCATTTTAGCTCACTAATGCCTAGGATATTGATGTTTATGCATTCCATTTCATTTTTGATTTCCAATTTTCCTAGATTCATACTTTGTACATTCCAGGTTCTGATTATTAATAGATGTGTGCAGCTGTTTCTTCTCATTTTGAGTCATGCCACATTAGCAAATGAAGGTCCTGAAAGCTTTACTCCATCCATGTCATTAAGGTCACCTCTACTTTGAGGAGGCAGCTCTTCCCCAGTCATCTTTTGAGTGCCTTCCAACCTGGGGGGCTCATCTTCCAGCACTATATCAGACAGTGTTCCACTGTTATTCATAAGGTTTTCACTGGCTAATACTTTTCAGAAGTAGACTGCCAGGTCCTTCTTCCTAGTCTGCCTTAGTCTGGAAGCTCAGCTGAAACCTGTCCTTCATGAGCGACCCTGCTGGTATCTGGTGGCATAGCTTCCAGCATCACAGTAATACGTAAGGCCCCACAGCATGACAAACTGACACATTAATAACTACAGACATCATATCTATGTTCTTAAACACGGCTGATCATCAGAACCACCTGGGGATCTCTGAAAAAATACTAATTTCCAGGCCCCACCTGTACATTAGAAACCTCAGGTGATTCTGATTCACAGTCAGAGCTAGGAATCACTACTGTAGAGGTAGCCAGATGTGTAGCTACTGGAACAGCCATTCCCAAGGTCCCGGTGAGTAAATCACTGGTAACCTGAGTATGTTGCTAGTGGTCACAGCTCCCTACAGTTTTCAACGACTTGGATCAAGACAAAGTAATTAAGCTAATCAGGTTCGTAGGCCTAAAACTGGAAGAGACATAACATATATTGGGTAATGGGATTCAAAAGAATCATAGTATGCTGGAAGCAACCAATGAAATGAGGCTTAAAACAATACATGTAAAGTTGGCATTTAAAAAAATAAAACCTGTTGCCATTGAGTCAATTCCAACTCATAGCGACCCTATAGGAGAGAGTAGGGCTGCCCCATAGGGTTTCCAAAGAGCAGGTGCTAGATTTGAACTGCCAACTTTTGGGTTAGCAGCTGAGCTCTTAACCACTGCACCACCAGGGCTCTGCTAAGTTAGCATTTAGGTGACAATCACTTGCAAGATGACTGAGGCCTACCTTGTTATCAGATGATATGAAAATTACTAAGGCTCACAGTTGACAAGCTCAAAATGAGACAAGAGGATGTCTAATCAATGTGGCAGACAAAGTTGACCTGCTCCAAATACATGGAAATGCTGGGTAAGTTCCCAGGGGCCACAAATGAAGAAATAATTGAAAGCCCAAGCACAATGAGTGGAAGCTGAGGCCAGAGGGCCTACAAGGGTCTTTACAGAAGCTGGGTCTCCACCACAGGGACTGCATGGGGGTGGAGATGGGACCTTGGACAATGACTGACAGCAAGAGTCCTGCAGAAAGTTGGGAGCCACAGAGGGCTGTCCCATACATAAAATGGGCTCTCAGAGAACTCTTTGTTTGCTAGCCTGGAGATGTGGCTAGAAAGCTGGCCTTCCACCGAGTGAGGTGGGTATGGAAGGAGTCACTCACGATAACCCAGAAAGGGCAAGCCTGCGCCATACATATCTATGGAGTTCAAATTAGCATTCTGTTACAATACTGTATGAGAAAGTCAAGCTGATAAGTTAACAGAAAACCTTTCTCAGAACCGTGGAACCTCGGGGGTTAGGACAGAGGCAAATGGGAAGAGATGCTCAGAAAGCCACTGTGGGGTCTGTGGGTTCAGAAGTCACATTACATACGTGTACTTGTGTGTGTTGGGGGAGGGTGCTGCTAGAATGACTTTCTATAAGCCCTGGTCCCAACAAGGCCAAGGCCACCTGTAAGTGCCAGAATGTTGAGGGCAACAGCCGAGAGGGGGCGGGCCTAACAAATATGAGAAGTAGGCGGGGACTTACTTGTAATTGTCATCTTCCACGAACTTCTGGAGCTCTTCAATGTATCGTACGGACTTTAGGTACTTCTGCACGTGGGGCAGGGTTGTGAGGTGGTCTGTGAAAGACAGACAAAACCCAGAGGCTTCAATCTCTTCCCATCTCTAAGCCCCAAAGGGCAAGTGTAGAAATCACTGATTTTAGCATGAGATGCTTCCTGGATATTGAGACATTCATTCACTCTTCCAACAGTCATAGATGTTCCATTGGGCCAAGCCATATGCTGAGCACTGGGCACATAGAGGTGATCAAGCCTGGGTTCTGCCCTTGAGGAGTACTTCCAGAGTGTTGTACCACAGACACCACACTTAAAGGCAGCCACATTTACTTGGCCAGGAAGGAGGAGCTGAGGCCTCTACTTGTGCCTCGGGGGCAGGGAAAGATGGCTCTCTGGCCTCCAGAAGAGACCACTCATTTCCCTCTTCATTGCTGACATCTCCTGACTGGCCCCTGGTCAGTCAGACTCATTCATGGAGGACTTGGGCACTTGGTGCATAGTTGAGCTCCACACTCCAAAGTCAACCATCAATCTGGGTAAAATCAATGTCCACATGGACAGCCCATTTAGGATTCTGACTGCTCAACTGCTTGACATCATCAACAACCTTCTCCTCTATCTATCTCAGGTACCCATCTTCATGGTCACACTTTAGATCTGGTCACGTGTAGCAGAACTTGGCTAGTTGTTCATCAAACTATTTGTCTTTTCCTTCTGGGCACACAGCTAGATTATATTTCCTAGCTACCTAGGAGGAAGTGATGTGTGCCACTTCCAAGTCTGGTTCATAGAACCTGCCCTTGTATGATTCTCTCTCTTCCTGCCTGTGCCACCTGAATGCAAAGAGTCCAGTGGAGGACTCTGAGGTCATGGGAAAGAGGAGTCACAACACAGAAAGAGCTTGGTCCCTGGATCTACTTGGAGAAAAGCTTCCCTGAAGAGTAGTCCAAAAGGAACACCTGCTTGGACTATTCTGTGAGCAAGAAAAACTCTTGTTATATTAATGAGAAATAAGCTCATACTATCTTAAGCCACTGAACATTTTGGCACTGCTTGCTATACCGTTAGTTTACCCTGACTAATAACTGGTAATGGCTCTATCTCTAAATGACTAATAAATGAGTCCACTCTCTGACCAGTCTCTTCTTCCTCCACTACTCCTACAAACTGTTCTCAGACTCCATAGGATCTGCAGTTCACTGTCATCTCTATTTTCTCCCATTCATCACCCTCTCCTTTCTTTAGTTCACGCCTTATGCCACTTAGTTCCCATGGCCCATCATTTCAGCAACACTCTTGCCAATACTCTAAACTCCCTCTGTCTTCTCTCTTTCCGTCCTGTCCATTTGGAAAACCCCTATGTTGGATGAACCAACTCTCCCCTCTCCCCATGACTACACCTCAGCAGCTTGGATCTGCTGGAGAAAGCTATATGTTGAAATGGACTGGTCCCATATCTAATACCAAGAGGCCTCACAAACCCACAGTATTTCTCTGAGAAACACTCTTCCCCATGCTCCAAAACAACTATATCAAACTGTCTCCACTACCATTAAACCTCTAACCTCCATTTCCCTTTTCTCTCCAGCAGATTTGCTTGCTTCCTACTTTTAGAGAAAGTAGAAGCCATCAGATGGACATGCTCTAATCTTCCTGTCAGGACCCACCCCCATCTGTATTTCCCACCCTCTTAGGGAGACTGGCATTGATAGTGTTAACAAAAAAAATAAAATAAAATAAATTTTTTTGTTAACACTATCAATGGCCAGTCTCCCTATCTCTGCTTTGGGTCCCTTCCCTCCTGCCTTTTCAAGGACATTACATAATTGATTATTCTTTAACCTTTCTCATCTCTTATATTCTTCCCATTAACTTATAAAATGCCAAGTTTCTTCATGAAAATCAACAACAATCACATCCTTTCTTGATTTCACACTTCCTCGTTTTCTCTTTCCTCTTCTTTTAGTTCTCCCAGTATCTGTTACCTCCAGCAAAAGTAAATATTATCTCTTACCTGCACAGATAACCTTCTACCAGGTCTCCATGCTTCCACCCTAGACTCCCCCACTAATCTATTCTCTATCCCACAGGAAAGATAATCTTTTCAGAATGCAGGTCTGATCATTTCACATACACATTTAAGACAGCTTAATGGCTTCTCATGGCTATTAGGATAAAGATACCTACCTTTGCCAAGAAGGCCCTCCACAGTCCTTGGCAGCTTCTGCAGTCTCACATGATATCACGCTCCTCCCTGCTCTCTCTGCTCCAGCTCACTAGTCTTCTTTCAATTCCTGGTATATGCCATGCTCCCTCCTACCACAGCGACTTCGCAGGGGGCTATTTATTTCCTTTGTGAGGACACTCTCCTGCCCTCTCTTCTTTAGTGAATCCTTCCTTGATTCCTTGACTTGCTCAAGTTCACCTTTTATGCCATTATGCCACAAAGTACTTCTCATTTGTAGCTATGCATCACAGTCGGAACTTTACATTTACTTGTGTGATATTTGATTAAAGTCTCTATACCTGAACTCTGGAGCCCTGGTGGTATAGTGGTTAAGAGCTCAGCTGCAAAGCAAAAGGTCAGCAGTTCAAATCCACCAGCCACTCCTTGGAAACCCTACGAGGCAGTTCTACTCCATCCTCTAGGCTCACTAGAAGTCGGAATCTACTTGGCAGCAATGGGTACCCAGGTACCTAAACTCTAAAGAGGCAGTGGTAATGTCTGTTTTATCTCCTCATCATATCTCTAGCTTTTACTACAGGATCAGTGTTTTAGTTACCTAGTGCTGCTATAACAGAAATACCACAAATGGGTGGCTTTAACAAACAAAATTTACCTTCTCACGGTTTAGGAGGCTAGAAGTCTGAATTCAGGGTGCTGGCTCTAGGGGAAGTCTTTCTCTGTCAGCTTTGGAGGAAGGTCCTTGTTTCTTTGAGCTTCTGTTCCTGGGAGATCTTCATATGGCTTGGCACCTCTCTTCCCCCATCTCTGCCTCCTAGCTTGCTTGTTTGACCTCTTATATCTCAAAAGAGATTGACTCAAGACACATCCTACATTAATCCTGTCTCACTAATATAACAAAGACAACCCATTCCCAAATGGGATTATAACCACAGACATAGAGGTTAAGAATTACAATACATATTTTTTTGGGACATAATATAATCCATAACAACCAGGCACAGAATAAGTGCTCAAACATAGCTGCTGAATGAATGAATGACTTGGGAGCCAAACAGACCTGGGTTCTGCCACTCACTACCTATTGCTGTCGAGTGGATTCTGACTCATAGCGACACTATAGGACAGAGTAGAACTGCCCCATAGGGTTTCTAAGGAGTGGCTGGTGGATTTGAACTGCTAACCTTTAGGTTAGCAGCTGAGCTCCTAACCACTGTACCACCAGGGCTCCCTGCCACTCACTAGGTGTGTGAAATCAGACAAGTGACTAAACTGTTTCCAGCCTCGGTTTTCTCACATGGGATACAGAGATAGTAATGGCTGGTTTGCACAATCTTTGTGAAGATTAAACCTTTGTGTAAAAAACCCAGCACATATTTGATGCTCCCACGAGAACCCAGTGCCATCAAGTCGATTCCGACTCATAGCGACCCTATAGGACAGAGTAGAACTGCCCCACAGAGTTTCCAAGGAAAGCCTGGTGGATTCAAACTGCTGACCCTTTAATTAGCAGCCGTAGCACTTAACCACTACACCACCAGGGTTTCCATTTGATGCTTAAGCTATTAAAATGAAGTACTAGCTGGTTTCTTGAGCTTTCTCATTGACAGGTGCTAGACCCTGAATTTTAATAATGTAAGATTTCAGGGTTCCAACATGTACTAACCGTAGCTGCAGGAAACTTGCAAATCAGCAATTATTCGAAGAATATTGTTCATCTGATTGGACCTTTGTTCATTTTCCATGATGCTGCCTGAGGCAGGATATGCAGAATCAATGTAGATTAAATCCAGAAGATAGATCCCTGAAATTAAAGAAGATATTTAATGATGGTTAGAGATCACCATTTATCAAAACAGCACAAAGTAGCACTGCTCTGCTAAAAGGTATAAAGAGTGACTTATGGAAAACCAAGATATGATCTGGACTTCAATTTCAATCCTGACTACTCGTTTCTCACACAGACTGCTCAATTGTAAATCAAACATTTGAGCAACAAGCAACACAAATGCCGGCAAGATTTTAGCACTTCTAGTTGTTATACTCTCCATCAATAAGAGCTTTTACTTAGAACCCAACACAGAAAATGGTAGGACACAAAAGGTATAAATACTTGTACTGCCCACCAACTGATAAAGATAGGTCTAAGGTGTCATATTCAGGAGCACCCTCTTTTGGACTGAGTTCATTTTTAAATTTATTCACTTAGCTGTCTATCTATCTGTCTAATCTACCTGTGTACACACACACACACACACACACCCCACAATCAAAAATCAGAAATTAACTGAGGGACAAAAGAAGAAATTGAAAAAGCAACAGTCTTGGGTATACTATTATTGGCTGTGTGGCCTTGAGCAAGTGAGTTAATATATTTAAGGCTCAGTTTCAGCAGCTGTAAAATTGGGCTAATACACATGGAATAGTTCATTGTCAAGTTTATTAATGAGATAGTACTTACAAACTACTCAGTACAATACCTGTTACATGGTAGTTACATGGTAGTATATATACAGGCAGAATAAAAGGTAGATGCTGATGCTGCTAGCTGGCTAATGTTCATGGCAGTCTTGTTATATACCTGGTACTATTCCACCACTACTGCTGCTATTACTACCTCCCCCACCCACCCACCACTGCTATACCACATAACATGGGGCTAATATTTTTATGACCATCCACTTGCTATGAATGGGCACAAAACTGGTTTTAAGCTTTCTAGCAGTCAGTAGGGAAAGGAAAACCTGATTAGTTGCATCATTCATCATGTACGTGAAATAAAAATAGATCAATTATTTGAGAGAGATGGTACAAAGTTTTAGAACTAAGACTAGACAGAAAATTCTGAGGGCCCTTAATAAGAAAATCACATGTGATGTACAAACACTGCTATGACAAAAAAATCTGGTGGTTTCCAGGTGGTTTTATCAAAACCTGGGAAATGAGGCTGGATAATAGGGGCCAGAGAGTCTACTCCAAGTCTTACCAGGAAGGGGTCACATGGTATAGATATGGTTTACTTTTTGATGTTGATTGAGAAATGTGCATTTAAACATGCCTAAAATTTTAAGAGAAAACAATGATAGAACAGAACCTAGATGAGAACTCAAATTACCATAGGAGAAAATAGAAATAAACAATTCAACACAAGTTCATAAAACAGAGAAAGGAAAGCACAGACAGCATAATAAAGAGGAACTGCATCTCCATACCACGGAATACTAGCCAAAACCAAAAACCAAACCTATTAGTGTTCATAGCGACCCTGTAGGACAGAATGCAACTGCCCCCATAGGGTTTCCAAGGCTGTAATCTTTACAGAGCCAGACTCACATCTTTCTCCCGTGGAGTGGCTGGTGGGTCCAAACCACTGACCTTTTGGTTAGCAACCGAGTGCTTAATTACTGCGCCATGAGGTCTCCTCCATAGAATACAACTCAGCAATAAAAAGGAACTATTGATAAACACAAGAACTTGCATAAATCTGAAGGGCATTATGCTGAGTAAAAAAGTCTATTTCAAAAGGTTACATACTGTACGATTCCATTTATGTGACATTCTCTAAAGGACAAAATGAGCCCTGGTGGCACAGTGGTTAAGTGATACAGCTGCTAACCAAAAAGTGGCAGTTCAATTCCACCAGATGCTCCTTTCAAACTCTATGGAGCAGCTCTATTCTGTCCTATAGGGTCGCTATGGGTCGGAATCGACTTGATGACAATGAGTCTTGGTTTGTTTGTTTGTTTTAAAAAAGGACAAAATTATAGAAACGGAGAACAAATAAGTGGTTGCCAGAGGCTAGGGATAGTGGCGGTGGGTGGTGTGACTATAAGAAGATAGTACAAAGAAGATCTAAGTGGTGATATGATATAGTTCTGTATCTTGATTCCAGTGGTGGTCACACCAATTTACACATGTGATAAAATAACATAGATCTATACACACACTGGAAATGCTGGTGGCATAGTGGTTAAGAGCTACAGCTGCTAACCAAAAGGTAACCACCAGCCACTCCTTGGAAACTGTACGGGGCAGTTCTACTCTGTCCTATAGGGTCACTATGAGCTGGAACCAACGCAACAACAACATGTTTGATTATTTTGGTTTTTATACACAAATACTGTACCAATGTCAATTTCCTGGTTTTGATATTATACTATAGTTACATAAGATAAAACCATTGGGGGAAACTATGTGAAGGATATAAAGGACCTCTCTGTACTATCTTTGCAACTTCCTGTGAATCTACAATTATTTCAAAATAAAAAGTTAAGAAAACAAAGTAACATGAATAAAACCAAATATATCAGTGATCAAAATAAATGTGAATTAATTAAATGTACATAATAAAAGAAAAAGACACTCCGACTAGGTAAAAAGGCAAATTTTGGCTACATGATACTTACAACAGGGTTGAAAATAAAGCAAAGGTCCAAGATTGAGGAGAAGACAAGCAAAAAGAAAGTGGTAATGATGTAAAGCAGAACTCAAGGCAGAAAACTCTGAACAAGGTAAAGAGGTGTGGCTGATATTAATGAAAAGTACAGTTGACGGAGAAGATCTAATGATTACAAACTTTTTAAAAGAATTTTTTATTGTCCTTTAAGTGGAAGTTTATGAATCAAGTCAGTCTCTCACACAAAAACTTATATACACCTTGCTAAAAAAAAAAAAAAAAAAAAAAATATACACCTTGCTACATACTCCCAATTGCTCTCCGCCTAATGAGACAGCCCGCTCCCTCCCTCCATCCTCTCTTTTCGTGTCCATTTTGCAATTTTCTAACTCCCTCCATCCTCTCATCTTCCCTCCAGGCAGGAGATGCCAACATAGTCTCAAGTGTCCACCTGATCCAAGAAGCTCACTCCTCACCAGCATCCCTCTCCAACCCGCTGTCCAGTCCAATCCCTGTCTGAAGAGTTGGCTTCAGGAATGGTTCCTGTCCTGGGCCAACAGAGCATCTGGGGCCATGACCACTGGGGTCCTTCTAGTCTCAGTCAGACCATTAAGTCTGGTCTTTTTCCGAGAATTTGGGGTCTGTGTCCCACTGCTCTCCTGCTCCCTCAAGGGCTCTCTGTTTTGTTCCCTGTCAGGGCAGTCATTGGTTATAGTCAGGATGATTACAAACTTTTATGGGTGATGCAACATTGCATCAAAATATACAAAGCAAAAAACTGCTAGAAATGCTAAGTGGATTCAACAAAGCCACAATCATGGACAGAGCCTTTGGCGTGGCTCTTCTAGAATTTGACAGTAATAAAGAAATAAATAGACATGAGCAAAATTAATGAGCTTGATTTTATATAAACGAAAATATAGTTCTTTTCCAATACCCAAGGAATATTTAGAAAAATTGATTACATATTAAATTGTAAAGAAAAGCTCTGTTAGTTCCATGTTATCTACATTTTAAAAAGATTTTTTATTGTGCATTAGGTGAAAGTTTACAGACCAAATTAGTTTCCCAGTTGATAGTTTGTACACAAGTATTCCACAATGTGCCAGCACTCTCCTCATTTCTGTCTTAGGTTCCCCGTTTCCTTTTGTCCGGATTTTCTACCCCTTTCTGCACTCTCATCTTTGCTTTGGGCAAATGTTGCCCTTTTGATCTCATATAATTGTTTGTTCTAAGGAGCATGTTCCTCTCGGGTATTATCGTTTATGAGTTTGTCTATTGTTTGGTTCGAAGGTGGTCTCCAGGAATGGCTTCACTTCCACGTCAGAGAGTGTCTTAGGGCCATAGTCTCGTGAGTTCCTCCAGTCTCTGTCAGGCCAGTAAGTCTGGTCTTTTTTATGAATTTGATATTTTGTTTACAATTTTTCTCCCACTCTGTTCAGGACCCTCTCTTATGATCTCAGTCAGAGTGGTTGGTAGTGGTAGTCAGGCACCACCTAGTTCTTCTGGTCTTGGGGCTATGTAGGCTATGGTTCATGCGGTCCATTCGTCCTTTGGACTAATTGCTTCCTTGAGTTCTTTGGTTTTCTTCCGTCTCCTCTGCTCCAGATGGTATATTGTACCTAAGTTGTATCTTAGGTGGCTGCTCACAAGCTTTTAAGAACCCAGACGCTACTTACCAAAATAGGATGCAAAACTTTATCTTTACGAACTATGTTATATCAATTGACATAGATGTCCCCTGAGTTTATGGTCCTTTGTTTTCGAGTCTAGGAACTTTGTCCTGCAAGGTGTGTGGTTATGTCTAAGAAGTTTTCCTGACTGTGGTTCTTATGTGCTCTATTAATATATAAGCAGCACCTCCAGTTATATATGTAGAAATATCCACCATCAAACCTATATCTGCAGGTGTGTTTATTCCCTAACACCCTCCCACACCTCCTGGCATACCTATCTACCTGTGTATCCATTCATAAATTAGTGTCTGTTAACATTATTGTGCCAGGATTATCTATGCTATAGTAATTACCGTAGTTGCTCTTTGTTCTTGCGTTCCTCTCAGTGAACTCCCATGCCTTGGTCATATTTTGCTGATGCTCCCCATATTGTGTATTGCCTTTCCCTTTACCAATATTAACATGTGTCTTCTATCTATTTGGTAATTTTCCCTCCCTCCCCCTCCCATCTCTGGTAACCATAAAAGAATTTTTTTTCCCCTGTATGTAAACCTTTTCTTGTTTCTTTATAATAGTGGTCTCAGACAATATTTGTCCTTTTGTGGACTTATTTCACTCAGCATTAATACCTTCCAAGTTCATCCATGTTGTGAGATGTTTCACAGATTCATCATTATTCCTTACAGTTGCACAGTATTCCATTGTGTATATATACCACAGCTTGTTAGCTCATTCATCTCTGATGGACCCTTAAATGTTTCCACCATTTTGCTATTGTGAATAATGCTGCAATGAACATGGGTGTGCTATGCCTATTCACATCATGGCCCTTATTTCTCTAAAAAAAAAATTTTTTTTTTTTTTTATATACCTAGGAGTGGGGTTGCTGGGTCATATGGTATTTCTATTTCTAGCTTTTTAAAGAAGTGCCATTCCATTTCCCATAGTGGTTGCACCATTTTACATTCCCACTAGCAGTATATAAGTGTTCTAATCTCCCCATATCCACATTCTTTGACCTTACTACAATACATCTAGGATTTAACAAGAAATACAGAAAAAATTCTAACCATTTGCAAAACATACACACACTCATAAGCAACTTTTAGACTAAAGAAAAAACAAAGAAACTAAAATAAAAAAATCTATTCGAAGACAATGACAATGGTAACATGGCATATCAAAATTATGAGATCTGGCTAAAGTGGTAATCAGGGGAAATTTTATAGCCTTAAATGTCTACTATTTAAAAACTGACAATTAGTACAAACATTATAATTAACCAGATACTTAAAATAATAGTTGGGTTTTTTTTTTTTTTTTTGGAATGGACGGACAAGCCCTGTACTAAGAGCTACACATTATTTTATCCTTACAACAATCCATTTTATAGAAGAGGAAGAGGAAGCTCAGAACTTTTTGAGGTCACATAGTAACTCTTTCAAGGTCAGACATCTGGTAAGCAAAGGAGACAGGAGTCAAACTCAAGCTTGCCTCCTCCAGAGTACACGCTTCCTGCCATCACAGTATACCGCTGGTGCTGGATACCATGAGTCATTCGTCTGCTTTTTAAATAGCTACACATTGTTACGGAAAACCATTAAATCACAGAAACATATGCTAGCACTTCTCATAGGAGCCATTTCCGTTTTCTTTCCTTTTGGCGGTGCCATGTTTCCAAAAGTCTAATCATTAGAAATAATTTCCTTTGTCTATAAGCTCCAGTTTTGGTAGGTTTAAATCCACAGATTTCTTTCCCTTGCCCTTGTTTCCTCCCCCATCTCAAGAATATAACTCAGACCTCCCCCAAGGATTCAGCAATGGCAATCCTGAAAATCCCACTACCGCTTCAACCACAACCAAAAATATCCTCCAGTGCTGAGCACAAGGTGAGGGGACATGCAACACGAGACAACTTTATTCCAGGTACAGCGAGTAGTGAGTAGCGTGCTGACTCAGGGTGGCAGAGAGAAAGATCAGCTTGGGGAGCAAAGAACTGAAGAGGCAGGAGAAGGGTAAAAGGTGAAAACTGATGCTTCCTGAGGATCTATTATGAAACAGGCATTTTATCCACATTATCTTATATAATCCTTTCATCAACTGTGTGAAGTATGAGGAGGAAACTAAAGCTCAGAGAGATTAAGACATCTGCCCGAAGCCCCACGGCAAGTAAGTGTTGGTGTTGCTGGGATCTGAAGCCAGGTCCATCTGGCTTCAGTGCCTGTGTGTCTACCCATGGGGCCACCAGTCAGCAGAAACACACAGGGAATCACCTTTTCTCAAATAACAGCCTCAAATGAAAGACTCACCCTGTGTGGCCCTTTCAGGATGGGCGCTTCCCCTCAGGCCTCTAGAGGAGGACTCCTCACAGAGGATTCCTGAGTAGTGCTCTGCAAACAGAGGCCTGGAGAAGCTCGCTTTAGAAGGGGGCAGCATACCGTTTCCACAGACTGTCCTCAAGCCCCTGCTTGCATCCTGGGAGCAGAGGGAATTCACGAATTTCATACGAGAGTAAATTCCACTGTCAGTCTGTTCATCAGTCCCCTGTACAAAAAATGCAGACTCCAACGTCTGTCTACTTACCTGGACCTGGGAGCACGAACAAAGGCAAGACATGCTAAGGACTGGGTGGTCCTCCCCAAGGAGGCCTCCTGGCCCCAGCAACTTGGGGAGAACCCTGAACCTCGACAGAACCTCCATATTTCACTTCCCACAATAAAAATGGCTCCCCAAACAGCACATCTTCTACAGTTAACACTGCACAAATCCAGGGAAATGTTTTCAGTATATTAGCCCATAAAGGAAAAGATTTAAAACTCTAAACCGTAATGAAATGATAAGAAAACCCACCTCCTGCTGTACTGTGCCAGGTGCTATGCTAATCCCTATATATACAGTTAGCACTTACCACAACTGCAATTGTATCATTTATGTATTTAATGTCTCATTCCCCCATCAGACTTAAAACTGCTGAGAACAGGAACTGTGTCTTTGCCCCATGAGCTGAATCTCCATTGTTTAGAACAGGGCTCACAGGAGCTGCTTGATAAACACTAGTTGAAAGAAGGAGAGCATAAATGGAAGCATATTTTATTTAATCCATACAATAAATCTATGAAGCACATACTTTCACCCTCATTTTGTAGATGAAGAAAGAGACACCAAGAGTCAGGTGATGACACTAACAGCTAACGTTTACTGAGCACTTACTGTATGCCAGGTCACAGACTGAGAGCTTTGCACAGATTGTTGATTAGTAACAAAAACACTCCTGTCAGGGAGCTATTATCCCCGTTTTACAGAGGAAGATACTGAAGTTGAGAGAGGTTGCATCACTTGTCAGAGGTCACACAGCTGGGAAGTGGCAGAGGCAACATCCATCCAGAAGTGCCCAGATGGCAAGTCTGTCCAGGGTGCCACATTGTCAGTCCTTCTTTTACCCCAGCCATGTTCCCTGGTGTCTGGAAGCTGGTAAGGTGAGATGGAGGCTCAGACAAACAAGGGCTCATGACTATACTGCTGTCGCTTCCTCCTGCTACACCTGTGACCCACTCCCCATTGCCTCCCTCAGGGCTTATTGTAGGATATCCATCCTGGGTCCCATCTTCAGTTGGCCACCCAGGCCTGAGAGTCCTACCGACTCTGCCACATGACAGGCAGCTGTGGTGTAAGTAGGACAGTGTGGGGCTCAGCGCCAGGAGACTTGAAACCCTGACTATGTCACTTACTAGCTAGGCAGCCTCGGCAAGCTTTTTCACCTCCTGTTGCCTCAGTTTCCTTGCCTGTGGAATGGGGTTAATGATGGTGGTTGTGAGGAACTCCTGGCCCTGAGGTGCCCAAGAAGCTAAACTGACCCTGAGCCTGGCTCCACGGTGAGGCTCCACTCAAAGCAGCGTCAGTATGCCCACAGGATGGATGTGCCCAGCTGGGTTTGCTATAACCATGGATGGCGCCCAGATGCTGACCACACAGTGGCCACCCACCTCAGCCAGGCCGGCACTGGGAGCTTCCATCTGGACTGGGACAGCACAGCTGGGATATCTCAGCTCCTTTTCCTACTTATACAGAAGTTACTGCAGTAGATGACACTGTGCTGTTGGGCTTGTTAAGATCAACAGACAGTATCTGGACCAGCGACTGGCCCTGGCTGTCTTGGGGCTGAGCAGTGCCAGGGACTGGGACTAGACTGGGAGGTGCAGACGTGCTGGAGAAAACAACCATAATAGTAACAACTGCTGTCTGCTTCAGGAAAGGCTGGACATTGCTTGTACCATAGCCTCCTCGCGGCAACCCCGCACAGTAGGTACTGTCACTCCCCCCATTTTACAGATTAGGAAACAGAAGCTCTGAGAAGAAAAGCGACTTGCCCAAAATCACATAGCCTTCAAGTGGGGGAATCAGGATTTGAATTCAGACCTGTCTGAGTGTAAGGACGTGGGGCAGAGAGCAATGCTGGGGGCTGGGTACTGGGATCTGGGGTCTGGAGGCTGAGAGTCATTGGCTGGCACAGGGATGGGGGTCCCAGCCACAGAACGGGGGTGTGAAGGCCCTTGTTGTCACCTGTCCCTCTGAGGATGTTACTGGCAGGCAGCACCTGCCCTGTGGCTGTGTCTGCCTGTTAACTGGACCTCCTCAGAGACGGATAGCTACCTAGACCATGCTTCTGCTCACTCCTTCCACACCCCACACACGGCCTGATGGCACTGATGTGGCTGCAACATTGAGCACCAACCAGACTGCATTATGGGCAAAGACCTACGAGGCCAGGAGGGAGCAGCCTTCAGCTCACTCTGCTATGGGAGCCCTCCACAGCTGAGCTGGCCCCAACACCAGGGGCATGTGGCCAAACCCTCTTCCAGGCAGAGAAACCAGGCCCCCCACCAGGGATGTCCACGAAATGCCCCAGCCCCCAGGAAGGAGTGCCAGGCTGACAAAGGCGGTGCTCTCCCAAACAGACGCCTTCTCTGAAGCGGAGGGACACCCATGCTTGATGGCGTAGAGCCCGCTTGAAGCTGGGCGCTCACAGACTCCCAGAGCCAAAGCCCGCACTGGCACCCAGACTTTGCCACAAGCCCAGAGACTCACTGGTCTCTTGTTCCTCCCACCGCCACCCTGTCTCACTTTTATCCCGAGTCTGGTTTTGGTTTTTCTCACACAGCTATCTATTTAATAAGGAAAATTCTGCTGTGTTGAGGGGAAAAAACTCTCCACAGTATAAAAATGTGCCACATTTCCATCTTATGCTTTCCATTTTCTCTCTTTTAAAGTTTGAGATGAAAGACTTTTTTCCATGTTCTCCTTTTCTGCCTTAAAAAGATCACTTTCAAACTTGAGAAATAAGGAGAGCTGGCACCCAGAACTATACTTTAACTGTCCTGATAAATTCCAAATGAAAGAACAGCAGCTCATTAGGGTTTTTTTGTTTGTTTTTAAATAGAGCACAAAGCAATTCCATTTACTGCAGAATATCTCAGCAGGCAGCTCAGGCTCCCTGTCAGATGCAGAAGACTATGAGTATTAATAAGTGCCTGCTAATTAATATCAATCGTGCAAACTCAGATTTCAGAGCAAATTCTTAGGTAAAAATCTGTTGGAAGCTCACTGTCATTGAGACAAAGTTTTACTAGGTCTGCAGAAAGGGGCAGGCCCAGGCAGTCACATGTCGGGTGGTCAGAGACCATGCTTCTTGGATAATGAGCACATGGCCTTGTTTATTTCTTGGTTGTTGAGGCTCATGAATCACAAAGGCACGTGGGCAAAGTCCTACAGCTTGGACAGAAGCCTGAGATCCAAGGGTGCCAAATCTGCTCCTGGATCTCCGAGGTAAAATGAGGACACATGTGGTGTGATTAATTACTTTTGCACGCGGCCTTTCTAACCATGGTCTTGTAACTCCCAACTGGGTGATTTTGTGATAGGGTAATTGTGACCTACCAAGGGGAATTGGGCAGTTTTGCCTTAAAAGAGCCAATTCCAGGGCAGAGAGGAGGAGCCCACCACCACCAAGAAAGGACAGACCAGCAGGAGAGACCCAGTAGCAGAGACCTTGCAGCAGGAGACGGCATGGTGGGCTTCCGGGCCCACGGTGAGAGAAAGCTGAGTGCCACTGGGCAGAAACTGACGGCCAGGAAGAGGCATGCCTGTGAGCACAACTCGGAAGAGGCTGTCCTGGTGGAAGAAGTATATCTTGAGTGTTCCTGAGCCTGAATTGTAATTGTTACTTCCCTAATCAATCCCATAATCGTTGAGTGTGGTCTGTGAGTTCTGTGTGGCCACTGCAATGAATTAACAAACCCAGTAGAGAGTGCTGTGGGAGGGACGGTTGGTGTCAGAATTGGTGGAGAGAAGGGGCATGTCTGGCCTCTGCCTCAAGGGAGTCAGCCTTGTGCTTTTGGTCTTGGTTCTCCTTTCTTCTTGTGAAGTTAGAGGAGGTCAGACACTGCCTCCAAGCCATTTTTACAACACAATTACAGATCCTCTCATGCCAGGGGGATTACCTGGGTAACCTACTATGGGGGTAACCTACAATGGAGGTAACCTACTGTTTGCAAATGTTCCCCCAGAGAGTTAAGAGACCTTTTTGCATGGGCTGAGGTCTTGATCAGCAGTATAAGGGGGAATGATGAGAAGACATTAATCTGGTGATTATTATTGGACTTGTTTTGTGCTGGACATTGTGATAAGTATGTGACATATACTATCTTATTTAATCCTTCAACAACTCTATTGGCAATAGAGAAACAGTGGACACTTCTGTCTAACATCCACTCCCTGTTCTTTTGGAAGCAGCCCTCAATTTTCCTCCACAGGAAATTGCACCTCCCAAACTCACAGCCCGTGAGGTTTGGTAGGTCTGGAACAATTCCATCCTTCCCCTGCCCCAAGGGTGAAAACAAATTTTTTAAAATTAACCATTTGGGAAAAACAAAACAAAACAAAAAAACACCAAATAATTCAGAGATGAAAGAAGAAGTAAAAAGTAAAATTGCAAACTACCGCCATACAGGATGCACTCAAAGCCATATACCTCTACTCAGAGAAAAATCCATAGCCTCAAATGTTTGTATTAATAATTAAGAAAGACTGAAAATAAATAGTATTCATTGTATGGAGTTAGAAGAAGGACAAAAGAAAGTGGGAAAAAACAAAAAATATAAAAGCAGAAATAATGAATTAGAAAAGTGAAAAATTCTACAGATGAAACAAAACTGAAGGTTGGTTTTTTGAAAAAGTCAGTAAGGTAGACAATCCTTTGGTATGTACGTACAAGAAAAGCAAACAATGTCAGGGATGAGAAAGGGGATATGATTCTAAACATGGAGTAAACATTAAAATAACAGGATGTGTAATTTTTATGCCAACATTTGAAAATCTAGGTGAAATAGTGCTTACTAGGAAAATCTATCTTCCCAAAATTGTCTCAAGAAGGGACAAAAACTTCAGCTTACCAAAAAGGGGAAAAGTATTAACTATATTGAGAAAAACATTACAATTGAAAAGTACAACATCCAGATGGTTTTATGAAGCTCATCCACAAAACTTTAAAAAGAAAAACTGAGTGTTAAACTGTTCTAGAGATAGAAAAAGTCAGAAATAATTCCAGTTTTTTTTTATAACTCTACCATAACCATAACCATTATACCAAAACGTGACTGAGATGGCATTAAAAAAGAGACCAATCTCATCGATGTATAAAAGTTCACAGATTCCAAATAAATACCAGCAAATAAAACTCACCAGTGTTTTAAAATAATATTAGCAAATTGAATCAGCAGTATATTAAGAGGATACTAAACCCAACAGGTTTATTACACAAGTGCAATGATATTTTAACACATGATCTTGAGAGAGGCTGAAAAGTCATTAATAACTTCAATATCCACTCTTGATAAAGTACTGAGCTAGAAAGACTTCCTTTTTGTTGTTGTACTTCAGGTGAAAGTTTACAGCTCAAGTTAATCTCTCATATAAAACTTGATACACATATTGTTACGTGACACTAGTTGCAATCCCTACAACGTGACAGCACACTCCCCTTTTCCGCCTCGGGTTTCCTGTGTCCATTCAATCAGTTCCTGTCCTTTCCTGCCTTCTCATCCTGCCTCGGGACAGGAGCCACCCAGGTCTCATATATCTGCTTGAACTAAGAAGCACACTCTTACGAGTATTATGTTTTATAGTCCAGTTTAATCTTTCTCTGAAGAGTGTTCTTTGGGAATGGTTTTAGTTCTGGGTTAACATTGCGTGGCGGGGGGAGGGGGAGCGGGTCATGCCTTCGGGGTTCCTCCAGTCTCAGTCAGACCATTAAGTCCGGTCTTTTTATGTAAATCTGAAGTTCTGTTCCACACTTCTCTCCCACTCTGTCAGGGACTCTCTGTTGTGTTCCCTGTCAGGGTGGTTATTGGTGGTAGCCAAGCACCATCTAGTTCTCCTGGTCTCAGGCTAATGCAGTCTCTGGTTTATGCGGCCCTTTGGTCTCTTGGGCTAGTATTTTCCTTGTGTCCTTGGTGTTCATTCTCCTTTGCTCCAGGTGGGTTGGGACCAAGTGATACATCTTAGATGGCGGCTCGCAAGCTTTTAAGATCCCAGACACCACCCACCAAAGTGGGATGCATAACATTCTCTTAACAAACTTTGTTATGCCAATTACCTAGATGTTCCCTGAAACCATGGTCCCCAGACCCTAGCCCCAGCTACTGTGTCCCTCGAAGTTTTTGGTTGTGTTCAGGAAACTTCTTAGCTTTTGGTTTAGTCCAGTTGTGCTGACTTCCCTTGTATTGTGTGTTGTCCTTCCCTTCACCCAAGATGATCGTTGTCTACTATCTAGTTAGTGAATTTCCCTCTCCTTCCCTCCCCACCCTCATAACCATCAAATAACGTTTTCTTCTGTGTTTTAACCTTTTCTTGAGTTCTTATAATAGAGATCTCATACAATATTTGTCCTTTTGTGACCCACTAATTTCACTCAGCATGATGCCCTCCAGATTTATCCATGATGTGAGATGTTTCGAGGATTCTTCATTGTTCTTTATCATTGTGTAGTATTCCATTGTATGTATGTGCCATAATTTGTTTATCCATTTGTCTGCTGATGGGCACCTAGGTTGTTTCCATCTTTTTGCTATTGTGAACAGTGCTGCAATGAACATGGGTGTGCATGTATCTATTTATGTGAGGGCTCTTCTTTCTCTAGGATATATTCCAAGGAGTGGGATTGCTGGATCGTATGGGAATTCTATTTCTAGCTTTTTAAGGAAGCACCAAATCAATTTCCAAAGGGGTTGTACATTTTACGTTCCCACCAGCAGTGTATAAGTATTGCAGTCTCTCCACAACATCTCCAACATTTATTATTTTGTTTTTTTGATTAATGCTAGCCTTGTTGGATGAGATGGTGTCTCACTGTAGTTTTGGTTTGCATTTTTCTAATGGCTAATGACCGTGAGCATTTCTTTATGTATCTGTTAGCCACCTGAATTCTTTGGTGAAATGTCTGTTCATATCCTTTGCCCATTTTTTAATTGTGTTATTTGTCTTTTTGCTGTTGAGATGTTACAGTATCTTATAGATTTGAGAGATTAGACTCTTGTCAGGAATGTTGTAACCAAGAAATTTTTCCCAGTCTGTAGGCTATCTTTTTACACTTTTGGTGAAATCTTCTGATGAACATAAGTGTTTGATTTTTAGAAGCTCTAGTTTCTCTCCTGGTGTTTGTGCACTGTTAGTTGTGTTTTGTATTCTGTTTATGCCATGTATTAGGGCTCCTGGCATTGTCCCTATTTTTCTTCCATGATGTTTATCGTTTCAGATTTTATATTTAGGTCTTTGATCCATTTTGAGTTAGTTTTTGTACACAGTGTGAGGTATGGGTCTTGTTTCATTTTTTTGCAGGTGGATATCCAGTTATGCCAGCACCATTTGTGAAAGAGGCTGTCTTTTCCCCCATTTAACTGACTTTGGGCCTTTGTCAAATATCAGCTGCTCATAGGTGGATGAATTTATGTATGGATTCTCAATTCTGTTCCATTGGTCTATGTATCTGTTGTTGTACCAGTACCAGGCTGTTTTGACTACAAATGGAGGTATAATAGGTTCTAAAAACAGGTAGTGTAAGGCGTCCCACTTTGTTCTTCTTCTTCAGTAATGCTTTCCTTATCCTGGGCCTCTTCCCTTTCCATATGAAGTTGGTGATTTGTTTCTCAATCTTGTTAAAAAATGTTGTTGGAATTTGGTTTGGTAGTGCATTGTATCTGTGGATCGCTTTCGGTACACAGAATTGACATTTTCACAATGTTGAGTCTTCCTATCCATGAGCATGGTATGTTTTTCCACTTAGGTTTCTTATGGCTTTTTGCAGTAATGTCTTCTAGTTTTCTTTATAGAGGTCTTTCATGTCTCTGGTTAGATTTATTCCTCAGTATTTTACCTTCTTGGGGGCTACTGTAAATGGCATAGATTTGGTGACTTCCTTTTTGAAGTTGTCTTTGTTGTCGTAGAGGAATTCAACTGATTTTTGTACGTTTACCTTGCATCCTGATATTTTGCTGAAATCTTCTACTAGTTCCAGTAGTTTTCTTATGGTTTCTTAAGGGTTTTCTCTGTATAAGATCATATCATCTGCAAATAGGGGTAGTTTTACTTCTTCCTTACCAATTTGGATGCCCTTTATTTCTTTTTCTAGCCTAACTGCTCTGGCTAGGACCTCCAGCACAACGTTGAACAAGAGTGGTGATAAAGGGCATCCTTGTCTGGTTCCTAGTCTCAAGGGGAACGTTTTCAGACTCTCTCCATTTAGGATGACATTGGCTGTTGGCTTTCCATAAATGCCCTTAATTATGTTAAAGAATTTCCCTTCTATTCCTATTTTGCTGAGTTTTTTATGATGACTGGCTGTCAAACTTGTCAAATGCCTTTTCTGTTTCGATTGATAAGATCATGTGGTTCTTACTTTTGTTTTATTTATGTGATGGATTACATTGATTGTTTTTGTAATGCTGAACCATCCCTGCATACCTGGTATGAATTCCACTTGGTCATGGTGAATTACTTTTTTGATATGTTGAATTCTATTGACTAGGATTTTGTTGAGGATTTTGCGTCTATGTTCATGAGGGATAGTGGCCTGAAATTTTCTTTTTTTGTAGTGTCTTTACCTGGTTTTGGCATCAGTGTAAAACTTCCTCAATGTGATAATGAATATATATTAGAAAATGAAAACAATGTTATTAATATTGGAATCTTGTTAAATAGGACCAAGTCAAGAATACCTGCCGTAACTGTTATCACTTAGCATTGCTACGTATGCACAAACCAACGCAGTAAGACAAGAGGAGGAATCGTGCTGTAAATATTCAGAACACACAGATAACATTATATGATTAAACTATGTAGGATAATCTACTGAAAAACTATTAGAACTAAAAACTGAGTTAGGTTCAAAGTAAATATATATAAATCAATAGCATTCTTGCATACCTGCCATCAGCTAGAAAATGTAATGGGAATAAAAAAAAGACATCATATACAGTAACAACAAAACCATAAAGTATCTGAGAATAAGCTTTTACAAATTTGTAAGACCTATATGAGTAAGACTTGACAGAAAAATTAGATAATATTTATTAAAATTAAACACACACATACATCCTGGCCTTATTAATCTTTCTTTAAAGAATTCATTTTACCAAAATAAAAACACAATTCATAAAAATACAAATCTTTTCTCCATATCACTCTATGTTTGAGTTGTTATAATGGGAATGAAACACTTCGGTAATTAAGATAGGCTTTGAAAAAAAAAAAAAACTTTGCCACTGAGTCAGTTTTGACTCATAGCAACCCTACAGGACGGCTCCACAGGGTTTCCAAGGCTGTAATCCTTATGAAAGGAGACTGCCACATCTCTCTCCAGTGAAGTGGCTGGTGGGTTCTAACCACTAACCTCTCAGTTAGCAGGTGAGTGCTTTAACCACTGTGCTACTAGGGCTCCTCAAGGGAAAGACTAATAAAGTAAAAATATTTTAAGGATATGAAAGAAGATGTAAAGGGAAAGATTCAACATTGTAAGGATGCCAATTATTGTCTAATACATAAATTTCATATAATTCCAAAACTGACTCCAAAGTCACCTGGGAGAGTAAATACATGAAAACAGAATATTTTTAAAAGAAAAATGAAGAAGGGGGCTTGCTCTATCATATATAAAATTTGCCACGAAGCTACAGCAATTAAGGAAGTAAATTGGCAAGTTGTCTAACTGCTGCAGAGTTAGACAAATAAACCAATGGCATAGAATAGGGATCCCAGCACCAGGTATGTGGTTGCAGACAGGGGAGCTTAGTATAAGGTGAAGGCATATTTCAAATCAATGGAGAAAGGATGGATACTCCATGGTGCTGGGACAAATGATTACTCATTTAGGAAAAAATTAAGCTGGATCTCTACCTTAGTGCTTAAAACAGAATAAATTCTAGACGAGTTAGGGATCGAAATCTAAATAGTAAGAAGAGTACTAGAATAATATAACCAAAAAAAAAACAAAAAACACTAATCCCAGTGCTGTCAAGTCGATTCTGACTCATAGCAACCCTAAACGAATAACATAAAGAGAAAAGAGTAGAGAATATTGCCCAAACTGCTGTGCTGGCCATCTTTGGGAATGGAATTTTAGGGTTATTTTATGCTTTACACAATTTCATATTATTTCAGCCTTTAGCTATGAATATATGTACTACTTTTAGAAATAAAAAAGAGAAAAATCCTTCTTTTAAAAAAAAATTAAAGGAGCATACACTCTTGGCGGGAGAAGGGAGGTAATATTTTAAGCAAATGATGCTTCTGAGTATCCTTAACTCCTGGCGGAAGGAAGATTTGGCTTTTAGGTTTAGATTTCAAGGCCATAAACATTCACTGTCTGCCTTCTCTCTCTGTCTCCAGGCCTCTGTGAACTTCTCATTATCTCGTTTGGACCATATGCAGGGTCTCATCAGCCTCCCTATCTTCTGGACCCTGAAACCTTTCTAAAACTCAATCAGACCATGCCCCTTCCCACTGAAAACTACCCAAAAACTTTGTATAGGGAATAAACTCCTTAGCAGAATGCAGGCCTGCCTCTCTAGCCCCTTCTGCCAGTGCCACAAGCTTCTTCCTTCTGCCTCACACAGGATGCTCAAGCCCTGCCGAGCTCCTTGCAGCTCCCTGGATATGCCCTTGGCTTCCTTCTCCATTCAGCCCCTACTCATAGGACTTCATGCCTCTGATCCTTGGCAGAAGTGCTTGCTCTGCCTACACAGTCCTCCCTTCCCTTGCGCACTCTGTCTCCTTCTCAGGCTGTTAACTGGTTCCTCCAGGGCTCTCAAGGCACACTGAGATTACCTTCCCTTGATTACAGCATTTATCATTCCCTCCTTGAGGGCAATGGCTGTGTCTTATCCATCTCTGTATTTTCAAGTGCCCAGCACTGAGCCTAGCATAAAGTACGTGCTCAAAAAATGTGTGGAGAATAGCTAGACCTGATGTTGAATCTTTATTTGCACATATATGAACCTCTTCCATCTGACCTGTGAAATTCCACTGTTGAGTGGAAGAGAGTGGGCTGCCTCAGCTGCTGGGCACATCATTCCACAGCCACCTTGTTAAGGGCAGCCCCATGTTCTGGTATCTCCGACCTAAAAAAACAAAAACAAAACAAAAAAACCCAAACCCATTGCTGTCGAGTCAATTCCGACTCATAGCAACCCTAATACGACAGAGTATGACTGCCCCATAGGGTTTCAGAGGCTGTATACAAGATCAGACTGTCACATCTTTTTCCCACAGAGCTGCTGGTGGGTTCAAACCTCCAACCTTTAGGTAAGTAGGTAAGTAGCCAAGTGCTTAAACACTGTACCACCAAAAACAAAAAAGCCAAACCTACTGCCATGGAGTCGATGCTGACCACCAGAGCTCCTTATCTCCAAGCTAAATACCTGTTATAAAAGTAGCCCATGGTGGCAGTGTTAGAGTCAAGATCAACAGCCCAAGGCTGATTCCTGTGAGGCAGAGGTCAGACATATCTCCTCTGTCCAAACTTTTCGCCAATTCTAACACCCGCATTCCCTCCCACAGCACTATCTACTTCTCTGCTGGGTTCAATAATTCGTTGCAATGGCCACACAGAACTCATAGACCATATTCACAGTTATGGGGTTTATTAGGGAAGTAACTTTTTTTTAACAGGTTACAATTCAGGGTCAGGAACAACTCAGGATACAGTTCTTCAGTCAGGACAGCTTCTTGGCCATGCCTACAGGCAGACCTCTCCCTGGCCCTTTGCCTCTTGGCCCCTCAGGCCTCCTGGGCTGGCTCAGCTTCTGCACTGCTCGGGCAAGTGTTACAAAGCTCTTTAGCTCCACCTGTAAGTGCCCAGAGGCACCCCACTCCATCAGTAAGCCTTGGCCCAAAGGCACTCAGCTCTCTAGCTCCACAGGTTGGCAAGCTTAGCTCTGCCAACAAGTGCCCAGAGGCAGCCCACTCCACTAGCAAACCTTCTTCCTGAAGGTACTCTCACTCCATCTCCTGCTGGGCTCCTGGTTCTGTTGCTGCTGGTTCTCTACTGTGCTTGCCATCTCTTCTCACCCTCTTATGTCATCTCTGGTGTTATAGCTCTCTGTCTCTTGGGTCTAGGAGGTTCTTGGTGCAGGGGCCCTGAGTCCTAAGGATACTCTCAGCTCCCGTTTCTTGCTCTTGGTGGTAGTGAGGTCCCCCCTTCTGCTCTGGGATTGACTCTCTTAAGCCTAGCAGGGTGGCAAAACCAACCAATCCCCTTGTTAGGGTTCCATACACCTTATTTGCATGGTCCCATCCAATCATTGTGTGGAAGTCACAAAGACTATGGCTAGAAGGGCCATATTAAGTAATTCGCTGGACTGCACCTATATTTCTCTGAGTGCTAGGAAGGACTTCCAGAGCAGCTGACGTCACCAAAAGGAAATTCAAGATGATTCCCCCAGTGGAAGCTTCGGAAACCTGCCTCATATTGGGTAGAACCGAGGCTGCCCATGTGCCAAGGAAAACACTCTTAAGCTTGTCTTTCCAACCCTGGCTCAGAGATTTGCTACTGTGCACAGAAAGGCTCGCTGAGTGTCCGAGGCCACCAGGATCCAGGCCAGAGAGTGAGCTCATGGATGGCGGCTTCAGTCACCAAGTATTTTCCACTTCCACTAATGTGCTCACATATCTGTGATCACACCGTACCTAGTCTTTAAGAATAACAAAAAATAATCGAAGCAAACGCAAAACTGTCAGATTTATTCGTTACTCAATGGAAACTGTGTAACAAAACACGACATTCTAAACCTCAACAATCAGTCCCCTGCATTCTCTGGAAAATAAGCAACAGATTTTCAGAGGGTTGCTAGATTCAAACTGATTTTCACTTTCTTAAAAAAAAAAATTCTTTCCTAATTTTGCTGAAATGAAATACTGAAAGGCTTCTTGAGCCTCTTTGGAAGGAAGAAGGGATCTGACTACGAATTTATTTGTGGTTTTCAGGCTCAGGTGTTTTGATCTCTCCCCGTGTTTTTTCGATAGAGGCAAGAGGATGCAAGTCCCCACAGGGCTGTCCTAGAAAACCTACTTTCAGTGAGGAGGGGCTCCCCCTCAGCCACAGAGTGGGACATCTCTGTGGGCTCCTGCCCTTCTCCAGGACACACTATGGACACAGGATGTTTGGCCCAGCCAGATCCAACTGGCCCAAGGCCAGCTCTGCCTTTTCTGGCCCTACTCCACTGTCTCGTCTATAGATGGGGCTGGCTGCCCCCACCAAACCTGCAAGCCAGTCTGATATAGGGCAGGCAAAGCACTGAGCCCCTCGGCCCCACCAGCAAGGAGCACTAGAAGTAGTCATGCTGTTGCTGGCCTGAGGTCCTGTCTGTTGGGGTGGGATGGGAGAATGGAGGGGACCCTGGGCCACCACTGGCTGGGGTCATCCTTCAGACCAGAAGGCTCATTCACATCTATTCTCCCTGTGCTGTACTTGATTCAACTCCTTTGGAAAATAACTCAAGAAACTTGACCAAGTGGACCCTGGGCTTTTAGTCACATTGAGAGCCAACCTGCTACTTTTTCCTGCGTCAGTTTTTCTCAGTTCTAGCTTTTCCCCTCCTTCACAGATCCCTGCTGTTCCAGCAGGCTTTGGGTATACCACCACAGGATGCTTGGGGGAAAGACAGAGGCCAAGCCTGAGGGAAGGTAGGAGATGAAGCTGGAAGGGCATGGCATGATGTGCCCAGGAACCAGCCCACTCATCCCTACAAACATCCTTGCTGTATTTTTAATTAAAAACAAACAATCATGCAAATATTTGGGGGAAAAAACATAAAATGACCCCTAACCCTCGAAGTCACATTGTAGGGGCCCCTTTTGCTCTGCTCTACTTGACTCTTATGCTCCACCAGACCAACTACAATGCTGTATAGTAACTGCTTGCTTGGTCAACTGTTTTCCCATGGGGGGAGGAGCTTGTGGAAGGCAGGAAGACCTACTTATTCATCTCTGTCCCTAGCAAGACACAGAGCCTGGCCTACTATGGACACCAAGACTGTTGAATGAATAAATGAATAAACAGATGAATGAAAAGGCTTCTCCTATGATCCTACTGTTCGGACCAGGGAGAAGGGTGAATGTCTAGGACAGACAAAGAGCAGAACCGCCAGAGTTTCATTCCCCAGGGAGGTGGGTGTAGGCTGCTAACTCCAGGGCTGACTCCTGTACCAGGACGAAGAAACAGAAGGAAGCATCAGTGTCCTGGCTCTGTAGTCGTGCCAGAGGGCTAGGTGGGCAAGAACAGGCTTGTCCCAGCCTATCGTTTGGGTATGTGATCCCTTCTCCAACTTGTTCTGTCAAGTTGCCGCATGTCTTGTTGGCCTTGGTTAATCCTGCTCACCAAACTCTATGTTTAGCAAGCAGTCACCAAACGTCTAAATTTCAGAAGTCTGCCTCTTCCTTGAGTTCCTTTTAGATGCCAGAACTTTGGGTCAGAGCACATGTTTCCTGGATGGGAAGCAGGATAGGTCTGCAACCATACTGCCTAATGGAAAAAGCACTCGACCTGCTTTTACTAATAATCAAAGAAATGCACATTAAGATGCACATTTTTATCTCACCAGACCAGCAAGTATTAAAAAAAATGATAATATCCAGCCTGGGAGAGGAAGGATATGGGGAAACAGGAACTCTTGTACACTATTGTTGGGTGTTTAATACAACTGTTTTGAAGTTTTTGTTATTGTTTAACCAATATGCCCTTTTATCCAGCACTTCCAATCCTGGGAATCTACCCTCCCAATGCTTTCACACATGTGTACGATACATGCACAATACTGCTTATCACACATTGTCTATAATAGTGAAGAGCTGGAAATAACTACCTACCAATAGGAAACTGGTGAAATAATCTAGCGAACAGCCATCCTCACAATAAATGGAACACTATACAGCCTTTAAAAATAACGTATGTGATGATATAGAACAACGTTCAGAAAACAGCTTAGTGGGAAAAGCAAACAATGTACATGATTCAATTTTTCATTTACTAAAAAATACACACACAGGAGGCGGAGCCAAGATGGCAGAACAGATGCTTCCATCCAGCCCTCTTTACAACAAAGACCTGAAAAAACAAGTGAAACGAGTATATCTGTGACAAGCTGGGAGCCCTGAGCAACAAAGGCAAGCTTAGACAACGAACTGAGGGGCAGGGGGAGGAAGAGGCCATTAAGAAGTGGAGAGGAGTTACTGGACCTGAATCACTGGGAGCCCTCAGGCACCATTCCCAGAGGGGCTGCGGCGGCGGCGGGCTGGTACTAGCATTCAGCTGCAGTTTCCTCAGGGAGAAGCAGCCAGCCACACAGCCTCAGGAACCTGAGGAAAACATCGCTCTCGACAAAAGCTAAGTACTTGCGTATATTTTACCGTGCCCCACCCCCACCCCCAAGCCAGCTTCAGCGGCTAAATCCCTGGGCCTGAGATAGACCCTGGTGAGCACCTAGAACCATCCTTCCGGTCCTGGGGAAGGAAAAAATTTGCAAATGGGGGGACAAGATAATTTGCTAGCTCCATTAACCAGGGAAGCTCAGGACAGAAGTGGCTCCTGTCCAGGCATAAACCATCCATGGACCTTAAGCACCCTTCCCGTCTGCGTGGACCTGTGTGGGCCTATTTCGGGAGAATAGGCCCTTATTGGCAAACTCCAACCATTTCAGCTGTGCGGTAGAGAGGTGGGTGTTTGACATTTGACATTGCTTTGTTTATTAAACAAGGTCTTCACCTACCCACATCAGAGGCCTAAAGACTGGTAGCTCCACTCAGGTCACGCAACCACCCACGACAGGGGTCCAAAGATAACTGGTACCTCCCAGTCCTTACAACCAAAAACTTTGGGTGCCAATGGTCCCTCTGCAGAACCCACCCACCAGCACGCTGTAGGGAGCAGAGATGCGTTTTCCTCAGAGACACTTGGGAATTGGTTCTTAGCCCCCTGCCTTGTTCAGAGCATGACCCCCTGCTGCAATCAGATACCGATATATACGCCAATCACCCCTGCCCCTCTAAGACTGTAGGACATAGCCTGTACAACACACTTGATATTAGCTACCTGGAAACCTGAGCTGAATTCATACAAGAAAACTGAATGGACTCCTAGACTGATATACCTGATCACAGCTCTAGCCAGCTGGGGACAGGATGTAAGAGCTCCAAAGGCAAAAATAATCAAGCTAGCTCACTCAAGGAACTAATCTGGGAATATCAAAACAAAACAAAGCAAGCAGCTATGACATAGTAAGGAAGCATAAACTAATACAGTAACTTATAGATGGCTCGGAGACAACAGTCAATATCAAGTCACATAAAGAAACAGACCATGATCACCTCAACAGGCTCTCAAAACAAAGAATCCAGGTATCTTCTAGATGAAAGGGCATTCCTAGAATTATCAGATGCAGAATACAAAAGTTTAATATATAGAACCCTTCGAGACATCAGGAAGGAAATGAGGCAATACGCAGAACAAACCAAGGAACACACAGATAAAGCAACTGAAGAAATTAGAAAGATTATTCAGGAACATAATGAAAAGTTTAATAAGCTAGAAAAAATCCATAGATAGCAATCAGAAATTCAGAAGATTAACAATAAAATTACAGAATTAGATAACTCAATAGAAAGTCAGAGGAGCAGAACTGAGCAAATAGAAGCTAGAATTTCTGAATTCGAAGATAAATCACTTAGCACTAATATATTTGAAGAAAAATCAGATAAAAGAATTAAAAAAAAAAATGAAGAAACCTTAAGACTCATGTGGGACTCTATCAAGAGAAATAACCTACGAGTGATTGGAGTACCAGAACAGAGAGGGATAACAGAAAATACAGAAAAAATTGTTGAAGATTTGTTGGCAGAAAACTTCCCTGATATTGTGAAAGATGAGAAGATATCTACCCAAGAAGCTCATCAAACTCCACATCAGGTAGATCTTAAAAGAAAGTCACCAAGACATATAATCAAGCTTGCCAAAACCAAAGATAAAGAGAGAATTATAAGAGCAGAGAGGGATAAACAAAAAGTTGCCTACAAAGGAGAGCCAATAAGAATAAGCTTGGACTACTTGGCAGAAACCATGCAGGCACGAAGGCAATGGGATGACATATTTTAAAAACTGAAGGAAAAAAATGCCTGCCAAGAATCACATATCCATCAAAACTGTCTCTTAAATATGAAGGTGAAATTAAGACATTTCCAGATAAACACAAGTTGAGGGAATTCGTTAAAACCAAACCAAAACTACAAGAAATACTAAAGGGAGTTCTTTGGTTAGAAAATCAGTAATATCAGGTATCAACCCAAGATGAGAACACTGGGCAGAGCAACCAGAAGTCAACCCAGACAGGGAATCCAAAAAAACAAAGCAAGACTAAAAAAAAGGCCCAATACAGGGTAATGGCGATGTTATTATATAAAAGAAGACAACATTAAAATAATAAAGAGGGACTAAGGAATGTAATCATACACCCTCCATATGGAGAAGAAGATACGGCAATACAAAGAAATAAAAGTTAGTTTTAAATTTAGAAAAATAGGGGTAAATAAAAAGGTAACCACAAAGGAGACAAACTATCCTACTCATCAAGATAAAACACAAGGGAAAAATACAGACTCAGCAGAAACAAAATCAACAACAACAAATATGAGGAACGGACAATATCTAAAGAAAATCTACTCAGCACATAAAATCAAGTGGGAAAAAGAAACTGTGAACACACAAAAAAAGACATCAAAATGACAGCACTAAATTCATACCTATCCATAATTACCCTGAATGTAAATGGACTAAATGCACCAATAAAGAGACAGACAGTGGCAGAATGGATTAAAAAACCAGATCCATCTATATGCTGCCTCCAATAGACACACCTTAGACTTAGAGACACAAACTAAAACTCGAATGATGGAAAAAAATATATCAAGCAAGCAACAATCAAAAAAGAGCAGGAATGGCAATATTAATTTCTAACAAAATAGACTTTAAAGGTAAATCCAACAGAAAGGATAAGGAAGGACACTATGTAACGATTAAAGGGACAATACACCAAGAAGATATAACCATATTAAATATTTATGCACCCAATGACAGGGCTGCAAGATACATAAAACAAACTCTATCAGCATTGAAAAGTGAGGTAGACAGCTCCACAATAATAGTAGGAGACTTCAACACACCGCTTTCGGTGAAGGACAGGACATCCAGAAAGAAGCTCAATAAAGACACGGAAGATCTAAATGCCACAATCAACCAACTTGACCTTGTAGACATATACAGAGCACTCCACCCAACAGCAACCAAGTATACTTTCTTTTCTAGTGCACATGGAACATTCTCTAGAATAGACTACACATTAGGTCATAAAGTAAGCCTTGGCAGAATCCAAAACACTGAAATATTACAAAGCATCTTCTCTGACCATAAGGCCAAAAAAGTGGAAATCAATAACAGGAAAAGCAGGGAAAAGAAATCAAACACTTGGAAACTGAACAATACCCTGCTCAAAAAAGACTGGATTATAGAAGACTTTAAGGATGGAATAAAGAAATTCAGAGAATCCAATGAGAATGAAAACACTTCCTATCAGGACCTTTGGGACACAGCAAAAGTGGTGCTCAGAGGTCAATTTATACCAATAAATGCACACATACAAAAAGAAAGGGCCAAAATCAAAGAATTACCCCTACAGCTTGAACAAATAGAAAGAGAGCAACAAAAGAACCCAAGGCACCAGAAGAAAACAAATAATAAAAATTAGAGCTGAACTAAATTATATAGAAAACAGAAAAACAATTAAAACAATTAACAAGGTCAAAAGCCGGTTTTAAAAAAAAAAAATCAACAAAATTGATAAACCACTGGCCAAACTGACAAAAGAAACACAGGAGAGGAAGCAAATAACCCAAATAAGAAATGAGATGGGCAATATTACAACAGACCCAAATGAAATTAAAAGAAATCATATCAGATTACTATGAAAAACTATACTCAAATTTGAAAACCTAGAAGAAATGGATGAATTCCTAGAAACACACTACCTACCTAAACTAACACAAACAGAGGTAGAACAACTAAATAGACCCATAACAAAAGAAGAGATTGAAAAGGTAATCAAAAAACTCCCAACAAAAAAAAACCCTGGTCCGGACGGCTTCACTGCAGAGTTCTACCAAACCTTCAGAGAAGAGTTAACACCACTACTACTAAAGGTGTTTCAGAGCATAGAAAAGGACAGAATACTACCAAACTCATTCTATGAAGCCACCATATCCCCAATACCAAAACCAGGTAAAGACACCACAAGAAAAGAAAATTATAGACCTATATCCCTCATGAATGTAGATGCAAAAATCCTCAACAAAATTCTAGCCAATAGAATTCAACAATATATAAAAAAATAATTCAGCATGACCAAGTGGGATTCATACCAGGTATGCAGGGATGGTTCAATATTAGAAAAACAATTAATGTAATGCACCATATAATTAAAAGACAAGAATCACATGATTTTATCAATTGATGCAGAAAAGGCATTTGACAAAGTGCAACACTCATTCATGATAAAAACTGTCAGCAAGATAGGAATAGAAGGAAAATTCCTCAACATAATAAAGGCCATTTATACAAAGCCAAGAGCCAATATCACCCTAAATGGAGAGAGCCTGAAAACATTCCCATTGAGATTGGGAACCAGACAGGGATGCCCTTTATCACCACTCTTATTCAACATTGTGCTGGAAGTCCTAGCCAGAGCAATTAGGCTAGATAAAGAAATAAAGGGCATCCAGATTGGTAAGGAAGAAGTCAAAGTATCTCTATTTGCAGATGACATGATCTTATACAAAGAAAACCCTAAGAAATCCTCTAGAAAACTACTGAAACTAGTAGAAGAGTTCAGCAGAGTATCGGGATACAAGATAAACATACAAAAATCAGTTGGATTCCTCTACACCAACAAAAAGAACATCGAAGAGGAAATCACCAAGTCAACGCTATTTACAGTAGCCCCCAAGAATATACTTAAGAATAAATCTTACCAGAGATGTAAAAGACTTATACAAAGAAAACTACAGTACACTTCTGCAAGAAACCAAAAGAGATTTACATAAGTGGAAGTACATACCTTGCTTGTGGATAGGAAGACTTAACATTATAAAAATGTCTAGTCTACCAAAAGAGATCTATACATTTAATGCAATTCCGATCCAAATCCCAAGGACATTCTTTAATGAGATGGAGAAACAAATCACCAACTTCATATGGAAGGGAAAGAGGCCTCGGATAAACAAGGCATTAATGAAAAAGGAGAATAAAGTGGGAGGCCTTACTTTACCTGATTTTAGAACCTATTATACCGCCACAGTAGTCCAAACAGCCTGGTACTGGTACAACAACAGATACATGGACCAATGGAACAGAATTGAGAATCCAGACATAAATCCATCCACATATGAGCAGAGCAGTTGATATTTGACAAAGGCCCCAAAACAGCTAAACGGGGAAAAGACAGTCTTCTAAACAAATGGTGCTGGCATAACTGGATATCCATCTGCAAAAAAATGAAACAATACCCATTCCTCACTCCATGCACAAAAACGAACTCAAAATGGATCAAAGACCTAAATATAAAATCTGAAACGATAAAGATCATGGAAGAAAAAACAGGGACAACGTCAGGAGCCCTAATACACAGCATCAACAGTATAGAAAACATTATAAAGAATGTAGAAGAAAAACTAGATAACTGGGAGCTCCTAAAATCAAACACCTATGCTCATCCAAAGACTTCACCAAAAGAGTAAAAAGACCACCTACAGACTAGGAAAAAGTTTTTGTCTCTGACATTTCTGATCAGCGCCTGATCTCTAAAATCTACATGATACTGCAAAAATTCAACTACAAAAAGACAGATAACCCAATTAAAAAATGGGCAAAAGATATGAATAACTTCCCTAAAGAAGACATTCAGGTAGCTAACAGATATTACCAGAAAACATTCATGATCATTAGCCATTAGAGAAATGCAGATCAAAACTACAATGAGATTTCATTTCACTCCAACAAGGCTGGCATTAATCCAAAAAACACAAAATAATAAATGTTGGAGAGGCTGTGGAGAGACTGGAACACTTCTACACTGCTGGTGGGAATGTCAAATGGTACAACCACTTTGGAAATCAATTTGGCACTTCCTTAAAAAGCTAGAAATAGAACTACCATACGACCCAGCAATCCCACTCCTTTGAATACACCCTAGGGAAATAAGAGCCTTTACACAAACAGATATATGCACGCCCATGTTTACTGCAGCACTGTTTACAATAGCAAAAAGATGGAAGCAAACAAGGTCCCCATCAACGGATGAATGGATAAATAAATTATGGTATATTCACACAATGGAATACTACGCATTGATAAAGAACAGTGATGAATCTGTGGAACATTTCATAACATGGAGGAACCTGGAAGGCATTATGCTGAGTGAAATTCGTCAGTTGCAAAAAGACAAATATTGTACAAGACCACTATTATAAGAACTTTAGAAATAGTTTAAAATGAGAAGAAAACATTCTTTCGTGGTTACAAGAGGGGGGAGGGAGGGAGGATGGGAGAGGGGCATTCACTAATTAGATAGTAGATAAGAACTACTTTAGGTGAAGGGAAAGACAGCACACAATACAGGGGAGGTCAGCACAACTGGACTAAACCAAAAGCAAAGAAGTTTCCTGAATAAACTGAATGCTTCAAAGGTCAGCGTAGCAGGGGCAGGGGTCTGGGGACCATGGTTTCAGGGGACATCTAAGTCAATTGGCATAATAAAATCTATTAACAAAACATTCTGCATCCCACTTTGAAGAGTGGTGTCTGGGGTATTAAACGCTAGCAAGCAGCCATCTAAGATGCATCAATTGGTCTCAACCCACCTGGATCAAAGGAGAATGAAAAACACCAAGGACACAAGGTGATTACGAGCCCTAGAGACAGAAAGAGCCACATGACCCAGAGACTACATCATCCTGAGACCAGAAGAACTAGATGGTGCCCGGCTACAACTGAGGACTGCCCTGACAGGGAACACAACAGAGAACCCCTAGTGAGATGCAGACCCCAAATTCTCATAAGACCAGACTTAATGGTCTGAATGAGACTAGAAGGACCCCGGTGGTCATGGCCCCCAGACCTTCTGTTGGCCCAGGCCAGGAACCATTCCCGAAGCCAACTCTTCAGACATGGATTGGGCTGGACAATGGGTTGGAGAGAGATGCTGGTGAGGAGTGAGCTTCTTGGATCAGGTGGACACTTGAGACTATGTTGGCCTCTCCTGCCTGGAGGGGAGATGAGAGGGTGGAGGGGGTTAGAAGCTGGCGAAATGGACACGAAAAGAGAGAGTGGAGAGAGAGAGAGCAGGCTGTCTCATTGGGGGAGAGTAACCGGGAGTGTGTAGCAAGGTATATATGGGTTTTTGTGTGAGAGACTGATTTGATTTGTAAACTTTCACTTAAAGCACAATAAAAATTATTTTAAAATATACCCCCCCCACACACATTATTTGTGTTGGCATGGAGAAGATATCTAGGAGACTACACCTCAAATTTGAGGCCCTAGGGAGTGGAGTGGTGAAGGGGAGGTTTCATTCTTCACTTTTACATATATGTGTAAATGTACATATTTAAAATTTTCAGAGGAGCATACATTATTCATACTTTTTTTTTTTAAAGAATAATTATGAAAGCATTGAGTATAGAGTACCTGGGGCTACGGCTGCTAACCAAAGGGTTGGCAGTTCGAATTCGCCAGGTGCTCCTTGGAAACTCTATGGGGCAGTTCTACTCTGTCGTATTGGGTCACTATGAGTCGGAATCGACTCGACGGCACTGGGTTTGGTTTTTGGTTTGGTGCAAATTGCATGCTAAATGTCAGTGAAATGGAAATGTTCGTGGACATCTGGTGATTTGTCAATTGCTTTGATGTTTTTAAGAAAAATATTCTTCCCTTATAATTATGGTACTTAAGTATAAATAACTAATGAGACAATATATGATTTTGGATGCTATTGAATTTGGTCAATACACATTTTTTCCATATAAATCTACGGGGCTGTTTCACCATCCCAGACTGATGGAGGCAGAAGACATCAGTTTATGAATTTACTATCCCCAGCAGTTCTCGTCCGCTGTCTGGGAAGCCAGAAGCCCCTTCTGCAGATGCTGCCTAAACCACTGGGCCAGAAAGCATGCGCTTGAGAAGCTTTTATGGCTGTGTCAGACCTGAAAGATGCTGGTGGGTTTCAAGGGTGAACGCCTTTCTGTGGGGCTCAGTGGAGAGGCTGGCCTGGTAATCCAGCTGAAATAGCACCGGGAGGGGAATTTCTGTCAAGGCCAATCTGAGATGCAGGTAAGGGTGCCTCACGCCTACTCCCTGAGCACCCGCTTCCAATGAAAGCCTCGTGGGCCTGCAGCACACAACAGGAGCTTGTACCTGGCCCTGGAGGGGCGCAATGATGCTACTCTCCATGCGCCGTACCTAGTGGAGCTGACAACTGTGTGGGTGGGTTGGGTGGGGGTGAGGCGGCCTGCCGGCACTAGTAAGAAGGCCGCAGGTAAGGTGGAAATTCTGCCTCAGGGCAATGGGAATGGAAGAATGATTTGTAGATGTCCTATTTCCAGGGCTCCGTGCATGGGCACTGCCTTCAAGGCCTGCTTACGGAGGCCTCCAGAGAGATGGGGGCTCAAGACAGCTGCCTCAGAGAATGGGGTGGGAGAGCAGAAACCTACAGACAAGTGAACACTAAGAAAGATGATGATGGGCACTGAGCTCTTACTCGGTGCCAGACTCTGTGTTAAGACCTTCATCTACACAATCTTATGAAGTCCTCATTTTACAGAAGTGGAAAGTGAGGCTCAGAAAGGCTAAGTTATTTTTTCAAGATCACATAGCGTGTGGCAGAGCCGACATTCCACCCCAGATCTGACCCTGGAGTCTGGGCTCCGAACCCCAGCATGGCACGGCTTCACCCTTCCTTGTCTAGCCCCGCAGGACAGCACAAGAATGTGCGAAGTCTGCCAAGTTGCGGCAGGTGAGCTACTACTTATTGAGTGATCCTGAGCCAGACTTGTGCCCTGGGCCTTAGACCTGTCTCCTCAGCTCATCTACCAACAGGGTTCCAAGGAAGGCATCGTTACCCCCATCAGCCAGGTAGGGAAACTGAGACTCAGAAAGGTAGAATGGCTTTTCCATGGTCTCCTGGCCAATACTTAAAGGAGCCAAGATTTGACTCCAGGTCTAGCTGGGCTGGCTCCAAACCATGCTGTCAACCTCCCAGCCATGGATGGATGGACTCTAGGGGCCCTGTCTTTTAGCTGGGATCCCTTTTTGTGTTTCATGCTGGGGGCTGAGTGCTGTAGTACCTGTCTTTGGTGATCCAATTCCAGAGGGTCCAACTCCATGGCTGAGTCATATGCCCTGCTCTCAGACGGGAAGATGTCCTTCTGGGAAGTGAAAACACCTCCGAGCCAGAACAGGACTAGTTCCAAGTGGATTACCAAGAGCTTAGGCAAAAGTCTGATTTATAACCCACCAAATCTCACTCGAACTAGCTATGGACTCAGTTCAGCCATGTCACTGGACTGAGGCCTCCAAAGCCAAATGCTTCCTTCAGTAAGAGGCATCCACCCGATAGAAAACAGCCCTCTGAGATTTGTCAGCTCCCATACTTGATGACAACAAAAGACACCAATGTCAACCTACAGAAGGGCTGGGTTTGGAACTGGGAGGGGTGCCGACCTCTGAAACAGCAGCAGCTGCTCCAGGGATTAAGTTGTCCTCTGGAGGCCAGTCTGGGAAGCCAGTTCCATTAATGCCACTTAGGGTGGGGGCTGTGGAGCCAGGCAGTCTGGGTATAAGGCCAACTCTGCCATTGACTTGTCCTCAGTGGCCTTAGGACAGTTCCTCAGTGCCTCTATTCCTTAGTTGTGGCCTCTGTAAGCAGGGGTGGGGTAGGGTGGGAGGTAATAATGGTACCCCCCTCATGCGGAGGTGAGGATGGAATAAACTGAGGTATGTACATCCGTTAGCACAAGGCCAGCGCTCAATAAAAGGTTAGGGTGACGGTGATGACGTTAGTAGAAAAAACTGTCTCTGGCAGGCCCAGCCTACAGAGGAATAAGGACACGGGTTGCATCTTCCACT